>NC_137186.1:25184262-25816137 GCF_951804945.1 Podarcis cretensis
CCCTTGGGGAGGGTCTCCTGAAGGAAAAAGCTCTCGGCGGCTACTAGGCACAACGGCTATGCTGTGCCTCCATGGTAGGAGGCAGTGATGCTTCTGAATAAAGGTAAAGGTAAAGGGACCCCTAACCATTAGGTCCAGTCGTAGCCAATTCTGGGGTTGCGGCGCTCATCTCGCTTTATTGGCCGAGGGAGCCGGCGTACAGCTTCTGGATCATGTGGCCAGCATGACTAAGCCGCTTCTAGCGAACCAGAGCAGCACACAGAAACGCCGTTTACCTTCCCGTCGCAGTGGTACCTATTTATCTACTTGCACTTTGGCGTGCTTTCAAACTGCTAGGTTGGCAGGAGCAGGGATCGAGCAACGGGAGCTCACCCCGTCGCGGGGATTCGAACCGCCGACCTTCTGATCGGCAAGTCCTAGGCTCTGTGGTTTAGCCCACAGCACCACCCGCATCCCAATGCTTCTGAATACCGGTTGCTAAAAGCCAGAGGAGGGAAGAGGGTTGCTCTAGGGCTTGGGTGCTGCTTGATGGTTTCCCATTGAGGAGGCCGCCATGAGCACAGGATGCTGAGCCATTGGCCTGACTCATCTTAGGTCCTCAACCCTCACCAGAATAAGCTGCAGGCCGGGCTGGCAGTCTGCGTAAAGGGGCAGCCCCATGAGCAGCGTCCTGAGGATCCTGGTAGCCAGCAGTCTCTGAAAAGGAAGAAAAAGATGGGGGAGAATTGTTTAGGGTTGTGGCAAGGAACCTATTTCAGCCTGAGGGCCAGATAAGAGCTCACCCAAACTTAAAGGTAAAGGTAAAGGGACCACTGACCATTAGAAGAAGAAGAAGAAGAGTTTGGATTTGATATCCCGCTTTATCACTACCCGAAGGAATCTCAAAGCGGCTAACATTCTCCTTTCCCTTCCTCCCCCACAACAAAAACTCTGTGAGGTGAGTGGGGCTGAGAGACTTCAAAGAAGTGTGACTAGCCCAAAGTCACCCAGCGGCTGCATGTGGAGGAGCAGAGACGCGAACCCAGTTCCCCAGATTACGAGTCTACCGCTCCTAACCACTAAACCACACTCGCTCTCATTAGGTCCAGTCGTGGCCGACTCTGGGGTTGCGCCGCTCATCTTGCTTTATTCGCCAAGGGAGCCGGCATACAGCTTCCGGATCATGTGGCCAGCATGACTAAGCCGCTTCTGGCAAACCAGAGCGAACCAGAGCAGCGCACAGAAACACTGTTTACCTTCCCGCTAGAGCGGTACCTATTTATCTACTTGCACTTTGACGTACTTTCAAGCTGCTAGGTTGGCAGGAGCAGGGACCGAGCAATGGGAGCTCACCCCGTCGCGGGGATTCGAACCGCCGACCTTCTTATCAGCAAGTCCTAGGCTGTGTGGTTTAACCCACAGCACCATCCATGTCCCATGCCACCAAACTTAAGCACACTTAAAAAATACACACGCCACATCATTGAGTCGTTTGACCCTAAGCTAGGCATTATTCTTCCCACATTCCCACCATGAATTTAAACAATTGTGGCTTTTGCCAAAGAAACCTGGGAGATGTTGTTAAGGGCTGTGGGAGTAGTCTGGAGGTCACAAGTTCCTCCCCCAGAGCTATAGTTCCCAGATCTCTGCTTAACCACTCTGGGAATTGTAGTTCTGTGAGGGGAGCAGGAGTCTCCAATCAACTCTCAGCACCCTTAACATGCTACAGTTCCCAGAATCCTTTGAGGGAAGCCACAGCTGTTTAAGGAGGTATCCTGGTTGCTTTAAATATTGTGTGGGAAGAATTATAGGAACAGAATTACCCAGACTGAATAGAAATTTATTCATGTATGCGACTACGGCGGCAAGAATGTTACTTGCCCAAAAATGGAAAGAAGAAGAAGTCCAAGCAAAAGAAGAACAGATACAAAAGACTTACAGAATATGCTGAAATGGCAAAACTTACTGGAAATATAAGAAATCAAGATAGCAAACTTTTTATAAAAGCATGGAAATGGTTTATTAAATATTTACCAAAGAAAGAAAGAAAGAAAGAAAGAAAGAAAGAAAGAAAGAAACTGTATACAGATAAGGACATTGGCAGGATTATTTTAATAACCTGCAATTTTATAAGAGTATATATTTAAAGCAGATGAATAAATGAGTAAGTTAAGTTAATTTGGAACATGCAGAAAATATGTAAAAAAATTAATTTAAGGAAGCGCAGAAAGAGGGCGGGGAAGGACGTCGTGCTTCGAAATGTTAAAACGATGGTAAAATTATTGTAATGTATAAAATCGAAAATCATAAACAAAAATGAAACATAAGTAAATAAATAAATACAGTGTAGATGTAGCCATAGGGCTGTCACATGCCACTATCAGAGACAGTTTATAGCGCAATCCTAACCACAGTTGCTCAGAAGCCCTGTTGGATTCAGTGGGGCTTATTCCAAGGGAAGGTGGGGTTAGGACAGCAGCTGTATGGCTCTCTGAATGAGGTTCGTGTTGGCATGGGGAGTCACTGAGGAAATCCGCTGTCTGAATCACTTGGAACTGCAGTTGGCTTCCTCCAGATGGAGGTCTGTCTCCTACACGGGTCCGGAGGGCTGGCTTCCCATGCTGGGATGGGGTGGGAAAGGAACGAGATTGCCCGAGATTGCCGTCTGGTTCGTCTCTCTTGAGCCAAGCTTGTATCCCCAGCTCTGCTAGGTAACAAAGCCTTTTTGCCGTTTGAGATCCCCAGGAGGAAAAGAATTCCTAGGGTGGTTTCCGTGGAGTTAGCCCGGCCAGGGAATTTGGAAATTTCCCCAAACCCTGATCACACAGTGGAAGGTAAAAGGTAAAGGACCCCTGGATGGTTAAGTCCAGTCAAAGACGACTATGGGGTGCTCATTTCGCTTTCAGGCCGAGGTAGCTGGCGTTTGTCCACAGACAGCTTTCCGGGTCATGTGGCCAGCAAGACTAAACCACTTCTGGCCTAACAGAACACCATTATGGAAACCAGAGCGCACAGAAATACCATTTACCTTCCCACTGCAGCGGTACCTATTTGTCTACTTGCACTGGTGTGCTTTCAAACTGCTAGGTAGGCAGAAGGTGGGGCAGAGCAATGGGAGCTCACCCCGTCGCAGGGATTCAAACTGCCGACCTTTTGATTGGCAAGCCCAATGGGCGCAGTGGTTTAGACCACAGCGCCACCCGCCACAGTAGAAGGGCCGTTGCTTAGGGGCAGCTACTGCCAGTCAGTGTAGACAGCACTGAGCTAGATAGGCCCATAGTCTGTTTTGGTACAAGGCTGCTTCTTATGTTCCTATTTAATGCAACCCTTTATTTACAATGCTGAGGACTAGAAACTTAACCTTTTTTAAGGGGAAGGGCCATAGCTCAGAGGAAGAGCACCTGCTTTGCATGCCTCTGCTCTTATTGCAAGCTAGCCCAGCCATAGCTGGAAATGATGCATCAGATCAGATGGGTCTTGGGAGTAAAGTCACCAGAGCTCTTTTCATTCTGTCCATAGCTACTATTTTTTTAAAAAAAACTTGTTGGTTGCTTAATACAAAAGCATGGGGGCCACCTCTAAGCAACTTATGGAATAATTAAGAGCCAAAGGCATAGCATAAAGGAGAAAGCAGGACCTAAGCATACTGTCTCCAACAGTGGATAATATGGAACACATCAATAAGGGTTAGTAGCTGTGGACAGCCTTATTCTATAGTTTTTTTATTGTACAGGCAACCCCCTGTTTACGTACCTTCAATATCTGCATAAAGATGTCACTGAAATGCCACCAAAAGGGCATAACAGGGGTTTTGCAGGATTTTTCAATGGGTTTCAATTATATGCAATTTCACATAACCGCTGCATAAGTGGGGGGGGGGGCACCTGTAATTATCTGTACAGTGGTGCCTCGCAAGACGAAAAAAATCCGTTCCGCGAGTCTCTTCGTCTTGTGGTTTTTTCGTCTTGCGAAGCAACCCTATTAGCGGCTTAGCGGATTAGCGCCTTAGCGGCTATTAGCGGTTTAGCGGCAAAGCGGCTATTAGCGGCTTAGAAAAGGGGGGGGAAGCGAAAAAAATCGCAAGACTCGCAAGATGTTTTCGTCTTGCGAAGCAAGCCCATAGGGAAATTCATCTTGCGAAGCGCCTCGAAAAACGGAAAACCCTTTCGTCCAGCGGGTTTTTCGTCTTGCGAGGCATTCGTCTTGCGGGGCACCACACCGATATAACAGCTAAAACTGGGTGGGAAGTCATTAAAAAAACCACAATTAAACATTAACAGAATTAAAACTAACCATCCACCTAACACACTCATATATATATAATATTATATATATATATATATATATATATATATATATATATATACACACACACACACACATATACACACATATACACACATATACACACAGTAGGAGCTCGGTTTAAGAACAGCCCTGTTTACGAACTATTCGGTATAAGAACTCCACAAAAGTAGTGTTCCAGTTAGTGAACTTTACCTCAGTCTATGAATGGAAGCCGAACAGTGGAAGGGCACTGGCGGCAGGAGGCCTCATTAGGGAAAGCGCACCTCGGTTTAAGAACGGCTTTGGTTTAAAAACGGACTTCTGGAATGGATTAAGTTTGTAAACCGAGGTACAACTCTGTATGTGTGTGTGTGTGTGTGTGTGTGTTGGCTGGTCGGTTAGTTTTAATTCTATTAATGTTTAACTGATTTTTAATGACACCCCCCCCCCATTTTTAGCTGTTCTTATTTTATCTGTAAGCCGCCTTGAGTCCTTGAGGCAGGGTGGGGATAAACATAACGCTAATAATTATCCTTCACAAAATTGTCTAATCTTTTGTTAAAGCCATTCAAGATTGTTGGTCATTACTGCCTCTTGTGGGTGGGAGTGAATCCCATAGTAGTTGAACAGCTAGTCTGATTATCTGCTAGTAGATAGGAGAAGCTTTCTTCAGCCTCCCAGTACTTATTTGGGGACACGCTGAGACAAGGTTGTCTCCGCAAGGCTGTCGCATCTGGGTGGCCAAATGGATGTCATCAGCCTTGTCCCCACCCACTCGCCCCATCCTGATTTCAAGTCACATCAGGTCAGGGCGTCATCAGCTGTCCCAACCAATAAGGGAACACGCTGATCTCTGATGGCTCATTCTGAGACCACCCTGAGGACCACGATCTCCCCTTTCCCCTTAATCTGAACCGGAATGCATTTGGCAATGTAAATATTTGCTTTGAAAGGAGGGGAATGGAAGAGAAAGGAGGGCGGGTGTTTGTGCAGATCACAGGCATGAAGCGATGCAGCTGGCAAGATAGAAAAAAGAGGCCGCAAGAAATCTCCAGGGTTCTAGGGGTGGGGGTGGGGATTACTGGCGGGGCGCTAAGAGGTAAGGGGTGACGAGGTGTAAATGACCACCAGACCAGTTTTTTTAAACTGGTATCTCTGGATCAAGTTCATCAATTAAACTAAATACAGTGGAACCTCGGTTTTCGAACGTAATCCATTCCGGAAGTCGTTTGACTTCCGAAATGTTCGAAAACTGAAAATCAAGGGGTGTCGGCAAAGTGAATGGTGAAAATGGAAAAACGTGCCGTGGAAGCCGTTCGATTTCCAAGGTGCGTTCGGAAATGGAAGCATTCACTTCCGGGTTTTCAGCGTTCGGCAGCCGAGATGTTCTAAAACAGAGGTTGTGCTGCAGCTTCAACTGGATTTGAATTTTTTTTTTTTTCAACTAATGGTTACTGTTTTGAATTTGATTCTGCAATTATCTTCCTTAGTGGGTCATGCATACTGCTATTCTGAATAATGCTTTTTGTAGGGTAAGGGGCACTGGGGATGAGTTTATGGGGGAAAGTTTAGGAGCCACTAGATGTTCCAGTGGGGTTCCCCACGCAGGACCTAAGCACTACAGCCAGTTTCCCCACTTGTGATTTGCAGCAACTGGTATTCAGAAGCATTACTGCCTCTGACCGAGAGGCAGAGTATAGCCATTGCAGTTAAACAGCCCTCATAGCCTTATCTTCTGCCATAAATTTGTCTAATCCTCTTTTAAAGCCTCCGAAGTTGGCAGCCATCACTAGCCCTGGTGGGAGTGAGTTCCATCATTTTAATTATATGCTGCATGAATAAATTCTTACTTTTGTCTGTCTTCAATTTTCCAACATTCAGCTCTCTTAAATGCTGCTTTACTAGTATTTTAAGTGGGGGGCTTTTTCTGTCCGCTTACTCCAAGCCATGCACTATTTTAAATATCACTATTTTGTTCCTCCCTTACTCTCTTTTCCCCCTAAACTGAAAAGGAAGTTTAGTTCCTGGATAGATAAGCTACAATTAACTGGAACACACAAAGGCAGGGTAGCTCTCCCTTCTAATTATTTGTTTACACATTTGTTTGGTTGATAAATCTGCATCCTGTTTTTCTACTAGACTCCTCCAAGTAGCTCCCAAGCTAAATGCAAGGAATATACAAAAGGTCACCCTTTCCTTGCATGACTCCCTCTCACTATCAGCCCTGTTCTCATTTCACACTCAAGTTTCCAGTCCTCATGATCACAGAGGCTAGCTGCCAAGGAATCAAACGCAGGGACAAAATAACCAGGGAGAAGACTTGCCAAGACCAGGTAAGTTACGTATTGTGGCGTTAAAGCTGTTTGTTGGGAGCGTGGTGATGTCTAACCTGCTTTTGGAAAGGGGGTGCCAAATTGTAATACTAAGGAGTGGGGAGAAATATGGCATGCTTTATTGCAGGGGGGGTCCAAATGTGGCCCCCAAGTCTCTCTTTCAGGCCCTCGGGACCTTACCCATACCAACCCCCTCTCTTGTCACACTTATCTCCCCAGACCACACCTCTCACTAGCACTGCCTCAGTGCTTTGGCCTAGCTGGAAAGTGTCCTTAAACTCCAAAGTCTCTTGCTTGACTGGCAAGAAGGTAAAGAGGTGGGATAAGCTTCACATAAGCAGCTCTGCTAACATTTGTCTCTGGCCCTGCCCACCACTGACATGTGGCCCTTGGGAGGTTGACCAGAAAGGAACACAGCTCCTCAGGCTGAAAGAGTTTCCACACTTGTACTTTATGGGAAATCCCTGAAATAACAAAGAATTCAAGACTTGGAAGGGAACCCCAAGAGTCATCTGGTTTAGCCCGTGCAATCGCAGCTAAATAAATCCCTGATGGCCTTCTGGCCTCCATTTAGAAACCTCCAACAAAGGAGAGCCCATCAGCTTCCGAGGATGTCCATTCCATCTCCTCAGAGTATTGCAAAAGAACAATGTCAATCAACATTTGATGATCTTCTTCTACCGGTCCACAACAGAAAGTGTCCTTTCATACTGCATCACGGTGTAGTACGCTGGTTTGACATCAACTGATAGGAAGTGCCTACAGAGGGTGGTGAATACAACACAATATATTATGGGCTATCCCGTGAATCCACTGGATGAAATAGCAGAAGAATGTTGCCTCAGGAGAGTGAGGCAAATTCTCAGGGATGATTCACACCCTGGCTGGCACTTTCTTGATCTCCTGCCCTCAGGCAGAAGATATAGAAGTATGATTAGTCGCACCAACAGGGTAAAGAACAGCTTCTATCCGTGGGCTGTTAGGCTGCTGAATGAAAAGATAACAACTGGGCAACTGACTTTCAGGTTTGGTGGGTGTGCGTCAGTAAACGAGGGGAATTAAGACTAAGAGAGCTGAGTGGGGGGGTGCTTGTGTAATCTCACTGTATACAAGTTGTACAAGTGACAATAAAGTATTTCAATTTCCACTGTCAAGCAGCTCTCACAATCAGAAAGTTCTTCCTAATGTTTGTTGTTGTTGTTTAGTCGTTTAGTTGTGTCCGACTCTTCGTGACCCCATGGACCAGAGCACGCCAGGCACATCTGTCTTCCACTGCCTCCCACAGTTTGGTCAAACTCATGCTGGTAGCTTCGAGAACACTATCCAACCATCTCGTCCTCTGTCGTCCCCTTCTCCTTGGGCCCTCCATCTTTCCCAATCCTAATGTTTAGCCAGGATCAACTTTCTTGTCATTTGAACCCATTGGTTCAGGCCCTAGCCTCCAGAGCAGCAGAAAAGAAGCTTGCTCCTTCTTCCACGTGACAACCCTTCAGATATTTGAAGATGACCTCTCAGCGATATCCGCCTCTGCCAGCTGTTACTTCCTGCATAAGTTGAATTGAGCTGCCTCTTCCCCTCGTTCCCAGAAGGCTTTATTAAAACGTGTGCGGCTTTCGCCATGAAATGGGCTGAGATGACCACAGCAAGCAAAGCAAATGAGGTGGGCCAACAGGATCTCGAGGAGGGCGGCCGTGCTGCTGACCCAGCAAGGCACACTCAACAAACAGGAAGGGTGAATGATTTCCCATGGAGGCTGTCAGATGGTTCAGGAGATGAAAGGATGCCGTCACAGAAAGGCAAGCGCCACGCCTAGGAAAACAGATCGCTGATCAAGCAGGCAGGGCCTGCTGAAAGAGGAAGAGGAGGGGTCCCTGCACCTCTTACCTAAAACGCTCTCAATTACCTCCGTCACTGGAGTACAGGAACAGAGTGCCTTATACAGTGGAACCTCGGGTTAAGTACTTAATTCGTTCTGGAGGTCCGTACTTAACCTGAAACTGTTCTTAACCTGAAGCACCACTTTAGCTAATGGGGCCTCCTGCTGCTACTGCGCTGCCGCTGCACAATTTCTGTTCTCATCCTGAAGCAAAGTTCTTAACCTGAAGCACTATTTCTGGGTTAGCAGAGTCTGTAACCTGAAGCGCATGTAACCTGAAGCGTATGTAACCTGACGTACCACTGTACAGAGTCAGAATCATGGGTCCATTTAGCTCAGTCTTGTTTACACCATACCCTCCAAGTGTCCCTATTTTCCAGGGGCAGTCCCGGAATTAGAGAAGCCGTCCTGGTTTCGATCCCTCTTTTCCTTTTTTCCTCCGCGTCTCAGAGAATAATTAAAAGTTGCAATGGAGGCAAAAGATAGCCTGTCATCGCCAGCAGCCATTAATATCCTTTTCCTCCATGAATTTGTCTAATCCTCTTTTAAAGGCATCCAGGTTGGTGGGCATCACTGCCTCCTGTGGCAGAGAGTTCCAAAGTTTAAAGATGTGCTGTGTGAATAAAAGCTTCCTTTTCTCTGTCCCGTTACTGAGTCTTTGACTCAGCCAGTATGGCTCATCTGACTCGGCAACCCACCTTCAAACACACATAAATACAAACAAGACAGGCTGGATAGCTTAGTCCAGGCATGTCTGAAGTCCGTTTCGGGGACCTAATCTGGCCTGCCGGTTGGTCTAATCTGGCCCCTGTGGCAGTGTATTTCCTGGGCTAAAAAGCTCAACAACTTCAATCCTAAAAAAAGGTCAACAACTTCGGTTGGCCCTCACTCATGTTCACTTCAACAAATCTGGCCCTCTTTGGAAAAAGTTTGGACACCCCTGGCTTAGTCGGTAGAACCTGAGATTCTCAATCTCGAAGTCATGGATTCAAATCCCACATCGGGCAAAAGATTCCTGGTTTGCCAGGGGGTTGGACTAAGATGACACTCATGGTCCCTTCCAACACTACGATTCTATGAAACCACACTGCAACCAACCAGGCTCTGGACCCCCTAATCTCTCACAATGCCAATAAAAATAAATACTGTATTTTTCACTCTATAAGACGCCCTTTCCCCCTCCTAAAAAGTAAGGAGAAATGTGTGCGCATCTTATGGAGTGAATGCAGGCGGGAGGCTCTGCTCAGCGCTCCCTTTAAAGAGCCGCACACACACTCTGCGCGCTCTTTAAAGGGAGTGCGGCTCTTGGGGGAGCCTTAGCCGCATGCAGCCTCTCCCAGGCAGTGGATCAAGGCTCCCCTTGCCTGGGAGAGGCTGTGCGCGGCTATCCCATAAGCCAGGACAGCCAGCGGGATCGCTGCGCAGCAATCCCACTGGCTGTCCTGGATTATGGGATTCAGATTTTTTTTCTTGTTTTCTTCTTCCAAAAACTAGGTGCGTCTTATGGTCTGGTGCGTCTTACAGAGCGAAAAATAAAAATAAGGGACCTACTCCCATGATGCTCAAACAAAAAAACCCTGCACAAACACTATGCAACAGAACAAAAGATCATTATTCCCATTTCCCTCCCTCCGTCCCTCTCTCTTTCCCATCTTTCCCCCCACAAACGCACGATGTCTGTGGCAATAGTGTCTCATACCAAATGTAAACTGTGACGAAGACCCTACAAATCAAAAACGGAGATGCTATATGTACTTTTCCTTGTATATTTGTTTGTCTTTTAACACAAGAAAATCTTTAATAAGAGCCATTTTAAAAAAAAACAACAACCAAAAAACCTCTCATCATCGCCAGCCAACGTAACCAACGGCCAAGGATGATGGCAACAGCTTGAGGGCACCAGGACCTGAACAAGGGGTATTTATTTTTTATTTATTTTGATTTATTCAATTTGTATACCACCCTTTACCCGCAGATCTCAGACCTATTTGGTTGTTTCTGCACCTTCGACCATTGCCAAGCAGAGTTTAACCACACAGAAGTAGACCAAGGCTGCAGAAACTGAAATTAACTTGGCCACAAATAAACTACAGTACGCTGAATTTCCCTGGAAGGTCAGCTTTAAGAAGGGAAGGCGATTTGCTCTTAATAAATATTAAAATGACTATAATAAAATGGGATCCGAATAAAAATTATGTCAAAACCAAGAGCCAATTAAAAAAACAAAATTATAATCCTGAATCTCCCTGGCAAAACAGAGCATTCTCTCTGAAGGGTTTTCTACTCTTGCCAATGTACCTCTCTCCAAAGTTGGCTTATTTCTCTCCCTCTTCCCCCATCAGCCCCCGTCAGCCTCCCCTCCACCACAGACCTCTCTCATTTCCTACTATGCTCTGCCAAACTCAATACAGGGAGTATCCATCCACCGGGTAGGATTTCACAATAATGGGATTTCGCACCAGGTGTCCTTTTATTTTATGGATCACTTCTGACATCTTGGCTGCCTGCCACCTGTTATGATCTGAGCCTGCTGTTTGGAGTTACCGACACTGGTCCCCTTTTCCATGCACAGTCAAGCATAGCTGGGTTTGGGGGGGCTACGCAACCCTTCACTAAGGCTCAGGAAGTGTGTGGAGTGGTTCAAATGGAGCTTACAGCAGCAGCAAGAATAAGCAGCAGCAAGAATACTCATTGCAAAGCATTGGAAGACACAAGACCTACCCACCTTGGAAGAATGGCAGATGCAAGTAATGGACTACATGGAATTGGCGGAAATGACCGGCAGAATCCGAGACCAGGGAGAAGAGTCGGTGGAAGAAGATTGGAAGAATTTTTAAATCTATCTACAGAAACACTGTAAAATTATTGAATGTTAATGACGTTGGAATGAAACGAAGTGGTTCTAGCAATAAGGCAAAATAAGAATATGCAAGAAGGGATTGATAGCAGATGAAAATTTGAAGTTAGAATATGTGAGGATAAACAATTAAGGGTAAATTAAGAGGGTATGAATTTGCTGAACAAATTTTTAAATGGAATACAAAAAAGGGAGGTGTGAGGAAGTCAGGAAAATAAGTAAATGATTGTAAGATATCAGAAAGAGGGATTCTTATTTTTTTTTTCTTTTTTCTTCTTACGTTAAATCTCTGTTTTTGTATTTTCTTTGTGTGTTCTTTGTTTATTGTTTACTGTTTTGTAATCCTTTTTTTGTTAAAAACTTAATAAATATTAATAATAAAAAAAAATTAAGTGGAGCTTACCCTCCCGGCCACAAACCACCCCTCCGTCTTGTCACCACAATCAGTGGCATTCACAGGGCCAGCTCTACTATGGGGCAGAGAGAGGAAGCTGCCTCTGGCCATTTTTACTTGGGAGAGGCAACGCAAGACAGAGCAGGTTGTCCTGTATGCCCAATGCAAGCCCCACTGCCTCCAGGTGTGCTGTCCTGCAGCCAGTTTTAAATAGAGCCACTGCCTCTTGTGGCAGAGAGTTCCACATTTTAACCATGCACTGTGTGAAGTGCTTTCTTTTTTTAACTGTCCTGAATCTCCCAACATTCAGCTTTGTTTGGTGTCCACGAGTTCAGGCATTATGACTGAGAAAGAAAAGCTTTTCTCTATCCACTTCCTCCATGCCGTGCATTATTTTGGACACCTCTAGGCGCTGTGGGTTAAACCACAGAACTTAGGGCTTGCCGATCAGAAGGTCGGTGGTTCGAATCCCCGCAACAGGGTGAGCTCCCATTGCTCAGTCCCTGCTCCTGCCAGCCTAGCAGTTCAAAAGCACATCAAAGTGCAAGTAGATAAATAGGTACCACTCTGGTGGGAAGGTAAACGGTGTTTCCGTGCGCTGCTCTGCATCGCTAGAAGCGGCTTAGTCATGCTGGCCACATGACCCGGAAGCTGTATGTCGGCTCCCTCGGCCAGTAAAGTGAGATGAGCGCTGCAACCCCAGAGTCGGCCACAACTGGACCTAATGGTCAGGGGTCACTTTACCTTTACCTATCTTGTCATCTTATATATTCCATCTAGATAGCTGGGGTAGCTCAGTTGGTAGAGCATGAGACGAGAGACAAGGCACACAAAGAGAAAGGGCTGGGCAGGGAGGAGGAGAAAAGCAAGCTCAACTCAACCAGTAGAACATCGAAATTCTCAGTCTCAGCATTGTGGGTTCAAGTCCCATGTTGGGCAAAAGATTCCTGAATTTCAGGGGGTTGGAATAAATGACCCTTGTGGTCCCTTCCAACTCTACTGTCTCCCTGTGTTTTTATAAATAGAGTATTAAAGTTTCGCTTCTCAGATTTCCCAGCAAACTCTCCTTGCTTTTCGCTTGGGGATTTTCCATTTCTTCTTTGCCCATGTGCAGCCCTCCAGAGCATGCGTAGGCAAACTAAGGCCCGGGGCCCGGATCCGGCCCAATCACCTTCTAAATCCAGCCCATGGAAGGTCCGGGAATCAGTGTGTTTTTACATGAGTAGAATGTATCCTTTTATTTAAAATGCATCTCTGGGTTATTTGTGGGGCCTGCCTGGTGTTTTTACATGAGTGGAACGTGTGCTTTTATTTAAAGTGCATCTCTAGGTTATTTGTGGGGAATAGGAATTCATTCATTTCTCCCCCCCCCAAAAAAAAAATATAGCCTGGCCCCCCCCACAAGGTCTGAGGGACAGTGGACCGGCCCTCTGCTGATAAAGTTTGCTGACCCCTGCTCCAGAGCATCTCAGCATCTGGGAGTCTTGGGTCCTTGCTCACATCCTTCCTTGGTTCAAAGACAAGGGGAGGGAAAGAGACAGGATGAATCGGTCAGCTCCGTTCTGGGTCATCCTGAGTCATTGCTTCCTTCAACCCAAACCAAGCGGATATTGAACTTCCCCCTGCCATTTGGGATCTGGGGCCCAGACACAAGATCAACACGAGTCGTCAACTAGGAACCACCTCAGGCAGAACCACCTCACCCAGCTCCTGTTCCATCACAGAAACATTAATTTAAAAATAATTAAGCGATTTATAAATGCCTTCAATAAGCAAACACTGTTAGAGGATTCTAAATTGTACTGTTCTGTGGTAAAAGATAAAAGGTAAAGGACCCCTGGACGGTGAAGTCCAGTCGAAGGCGGCTATGGGGTTGCGGCGCTCATCTCGCTTTCAGACCGAGGGAGCTGGCGTTTGTCCACAGACAGCTTTCTGGGTCATGTGGCCAACAGAACTAAACTGCTTCTGGCACAACTGAACACAGTGACGGAAGCCAGAGCGCACGGAAACACCATTTACCTTCCTGCCGCAGCAGCTTTCTGGGTCCTGTGGTCAGCATGAATAAACTGCTTGTGGCGCAAGGGGACACCGCGACAGAAGCCAGAGTGCACAGAAACACCATTTACCTTCCCACCGGAGCGGTACCTATTTATCTACTTGCACTGGTATGCTTTCAAACCGCTAGGTTGGCAGGAGCTGGGACAGAGCAACGGGAGCTCACCCCATCGCGAGGATTTGAACCACCAACCTTGTGATCAGCAAGCCCAAGAGGTTCATTGGTTTAGCACCACCCATGTCCCACCTGCTCTGTGGTAGCAGCTCACGGCACCCTCTGCAAACCACAGTTCCCGGGACACTGTTACTCAGCCTTCTGGAAGGTTTGCAAGTTGCTGCAGGAGGACCATGAATAACATCAGGGGAGGGGTGTCTGTCTCTAGAACCAAGGCGAACTCGAATAGCAACCTTAGTATTTTGGCTTTTGCCAGGAAGTTTGACATTGTTAATGTAATCTTACCATATTCATAGTATTGAAACGTTGTGGGTTTCTGTATGTTGTCGTACAGCACGGTCGCATCTTATGTGCATTTAACTTGCGCGCTTTCAAGGCTGAAAATGCACAAGCAAGGCAGAGGGCAAGTGGGACCTTTGTCGCAAGCTTCTTGGGACGACTTCTTGCAAACCACTTTGAGGTTTCTTCCCTTTACAATCACGTGGCATATAAATTTTGCGAAATAAATAAGATAAATAAGTTGCATCTCAGGGGGCTGCACCAGACAGCGGTGCATAGCTTTGCCCCACACATCCTTCAATTTCCCCACTGTTTCAGACCGGAAGACCCTTGGGGGACCTGTTTATTTGTTTACGTACCTGTACAAAGCAGCAAGAATCACATAACGGTCATATCAATGCCAACAACCATAGCTGTGATTCTTGAATTGCAATAAGTTGGATGATCCTCGAGGTCCCTTTCAGCTCTACAATTCTATTATTCTATGAACCGGGCCTTATCTCTGCGCCCACCCCAACCGGCTGCCTCGTACCTGCCTCGCAACTGGAACCCGTGTGTCCCGGACAGCATTTCCACTCCAGAGCCGTGACCGTCTTGTAGGCCTGCTTGTACGTTGGCCTGACGATCGTTCTATAGCTGAGGAGAGACAAAAAACAAAATGGCTTCTTCAGGCAACAGGAGCTACAAGTGCAGAGAGCCTGGGGCTCTGTGGGGGCTTCTGTGGGGCTTCTGTGGGGGCCCAACTCCTATAATAAAGTGTGGGGCTGTGGAGGGAAGAGTAGAGTGGGTGGTTGGAGGGCCAAGGGCCAAAGAGACCAAGGTTCAAATTCCCTTGCAGCCATGATACACTCAATAGGTAAGCCTTGAGCCAGTCACTGTCCATCAGTCTAACCGAGCCGGCAGGGTTGATATGAGGAGAAAATGCAGGGAGGTAAGATTTTCTAGGCCACCTTGAGACCCTTGGGGGAAAAGGAGGTATTCAGTTTTATTGTTTTATTCTTTTTGTAAACTGCTTAGAGGTTTGCTTTTACAATCAAGCTGTACAGTGGTACCTTGGATCTCAAACACCTTGGTCCTCAAACACCTTGGTTCCCAAACACCAAAAACCCCAAAGTAAGTGTTCCGGTTTGCGAACATTTTTCGGAAGCCAAACGTCCGATGCGGCTGTCGGCTATTGTTTCTGGGGCTCCTGCACCAATCAGAAGCTGCGCCTTGGTTTTCAAACATTTCGGAAGTCAAATGGACTTCCGGAATGGATTAAGTTTGGCGCTTTTGTTTTTGCTATTTATTATGCGCTTTTGTTTTTGAGGCTTTTTTGGTTAATTTGTTTTTGTGTCTGTTTGGAACCCAGTTCTGCTACTGATTCTGACTGATTGTGTGACTGCGGAAATGGATAAAAGCCCCCCATCCAAACAATGACTATCATCAGTGCAGGTAAGAAAAAAATGTTAATTTTAATTTTTATCATCTACAATACTGTCTTATTTATTTTATAGTACAGTAAATTGATTATTGTTTCATTTTATAGATCTATGGTCTTGTTAGATAGTAAAATTCATCTTAAGTTGCTGTTTTAGGGGTTGTTTTTAAAAGTCTGGAATGGATTAATCTGTTTTGCAGTGTGGTGTAGTGGTTAAGAGCGATAGACTCGTAATCTGGGGGCCGGATTCGCTTCCCTGCTCCTCCACATGCAGCTACTGGGTGACCTTGGGCCAGTCACACTTCTCTGAAGTCTCTCAGCCCCACTCACCTCACAGAGTGTTTGTTGTGGGGGAAGAGGGGAAAGGAGATTGTTAGCCGCTTTGAGACTTTTTCGGGTAGTGATAAAGCAGGATATCAAATCCAATCTCTTCTTCTTCTACTTCCTGTGCGAAAGTGCACCTTGGTTTTGGAACGCTTCGGTTTTGGAACAGACTTATGGAACGGATTAAGTTTGAGAACCAAGGTACACTGTATGCACATTTTATGAAATAAAAAGAATAAATGTAAGGATAAATAAATAAATGGCATTGGCAAAAGAGGCCTTAAAGCCAGGAAACCAACAGCCAGTGGGCCTCAACAGACCCACCACACCTCCTTGTTTGGCCTGCGGGGCCATTTTGGCCAAGCCCCACCCACCAGCTGCAGATAGGACACTGGGTGACTGGCAGGTGTCAAGCCCCACCGACCCGTCAAACATGACCCACTCGTTTGGAAATGGAGGAGGGCAGAGCTCGGTTTCCGTGTTTCAGGGTGTGTGGGAAGGCAAATAGGCTGGAAAGGATGTGGGAGGCTGGTCAAATGCTTTTGGCTTCCTCACCTGCCCCCCGTGCAAGTCGTGGGCCACCAGCAGCTCTGGAACACTCTCTGGAGGTAGGTGCCATTCTGGATATGACAGGAAACCGTCCGGGTGACAGTGTAAGAACACCAATTCCTGAAAAGAGGCAAGAGACACAGGATGAATCACCAGGTGCTGAGGAACAGAAGCGCAGTGGCGTAGCGTGGGTTGTCAGCTAACCCGGGGCAAGGCAAGTAATTTGCGCCCCTAACCCCTAACCTGCCGCCGCTGCCAGCTTCTTCTTGCTGCTGCCTGGGCTGGGGTATTTACGGTAAGGTAGCCACGGCGGTGGCGGCGGCGGGTCCGTGCCAGGTGATCTGAGGCGAGTTGCCGCTGGCGCTGCTGCCCAAACGAAGCCGCTTGCCCGGAGGAGGAGGAGGGCAGAGAGGCGAGGAAAATGCAACATGGCCCAGCAGCTGCAGCAGCAGCAGCAGCGGCGGCGGGGCTGTGAGGAGGGGCTGCCTGGCGAGCACTGAGAGCCGCTGCCTGCCGGAGGCCTTCAGCCCGGACGTACGCACAGCTCGTCGGTTCCGCAAGACATGGGGCTCTGCTACAGCCTGCGCCCGAGGCTCTTCGGTGACATCCGGTTGTGCCCGGATGTTGTGCCCGGTGCGGCCGGCCCCCCCTGCACCCCCCACGCTACGCCACTGCAGAAGCGGAGGCAGAATATCCATTTGCCCTCGTGTTATGTGCCTGGTCTGGAAGCTTCCAGAAGCTCCAGCTGCAGCAGAATGTGGTGGCCAGAGTGCTGGTTGGGGCATCTGGCTGACAACATGCCGCACCACCATTAGAGCCCACTTACAGCCAAGCCAGGCTCAAGGTCCTTGTATTAATTGACAAAGCCCTGAACAACATAGGTCCGAGGTACCCCAGGGATCTCTTGAGCCCTTCTATCCCAGCTCCATCGCCATCTATCATGGATGCCTTAGCTGAGATTCCTGTATTGCATGGGTTGGACTAGATGACACTTGGGGGTCCCTTGTAGCTCAACAATTCTCTCTGTCATATATATATACATACATATATTTATATATATGTGTGTGTGTGTATGTTTTACAATTTTTACTCATTTTTACATCTTTAAGATATCAATGACTTCCCTTCTTCTCTTCCACGGTTCATTTTACATATCCTAAATCCCTGCATACAGAAACTATACCATTCAGTATTCCATTATTGCATCCATCATAACTTATTCAAACTATTGAACTTATCTTAATGCTGCCAGCGTTTTCAGCCGTACACAGTTATTCCCCATACATTCAATGAACGTTTTCCAATCTTCTCTAAACGTATGTTCTTCTTGTTCTCTTATTCTATATGTTAAGTCTGCAAGCTGCGCATATTCTGTCAACTTAAGCTGCCAATCTTCTGTAGTCGGACTTCGCTCGTTTTCCTTTTGGGGGCTAACAAAACACAGGCCGCAGTAGTGGCACACATAAATAAACTTTTTTGAAACCTGGGAATTTCAGTCTGAATTATCCCCAACAGAAAGGACTCTGGTTTCTTTGGGACAACTTGATGATTCTATGAGATTATCTACAGGAGCATCATTGATCGTTCCTCGCCATTACCTCCCTTGCCTTCTGACGAGGACGCCACTGGGTGGAAGGTGCAAAACACTTGCGCAAACAAGCAGCACTGCATCCACCCCTGAGTCCAGGATGCCGGGCTACACAGGATGTTGACCTGACCCAGCTGCTAGGCCCATGGGCCGGATCCAGCCCGCGAAGACCATTTTACTGGCCCATGAGCCACCCCCAAACTGAGCCACCCACTAAACAGGCACAGTGCAGCACGGGGACTCACTGAGCAGCACCAGAAATCACATCTACGGACTCACAGATACCGAAAATCACTTCTGCGCATGCCCAGATGCCAAAAATCGCTTCTGTGCAGGAATGATTTTCGGCGTCTGGGCATGCACAGATGTGATTTCTGGCACTGCGCTGCACTGGTCTGGCCCACGGACGATCTCCGCAGGAGTGGTCCGGCCATGACTGGTAAGCCTTGCTGACCCTTGCACTAGGCTCTTATGTTTTTGGCTGTTCAGATGACCTCAAAGGTCCCTTACAAGTCAATCATTTCATCTTCCCCCTACTCTTTTGGTTTCCCCACCCTAATGAAAGAAAATTCAAGGCAAGAGCTAGAATCTCAATGAGGGGCAGGGGTGCCAACCTGAATAAAATATTGGGAAGGGGGCAGGTAAGTCCTGCCCTGTATAACTGATCACATGATGAGGCGCACTCACACCATTTGAATGGCAATGCCCGGCCCCCTCAATTTGGGGGGAGGGGCGAAGGGAGCTCGCCCCCTAGGAGTTGGCATCTATAGTGAGGAAGCCAGCACCCTCCCACCAAGCCCCTAATGACTACAACACTGAAGCAACAACATGCAGTTAAAACCAGTGTGCGAAGCCTTCGTGACCCCAGGAATATTCCCAGCCCAGACTTTCCCCAGTTTGTGATTGACACCTTACTCGGTCCAAGAAACCAAAACACTGCGAGTTGCCAGATGAACACCCCGCTGGCACTGAACTGAACTGCCTCTCCACATTCTGAGCAAGGAAGAGGGTGTGTGTGTGTGTGTGTGTGTGTGTGTGCGCGCGCGCCCATAATATAGGGGAGGAGAGAGCGAGAACTTGAAAAGGCTGGAAAAGGGCCCTGGAGAGGCGATTAAGCATTCCAGAGAGCAAACAGGAAGGGGAATTCCCTCCAGCCTCAGAAACCTGGTGCCAAGTCTTGCTCTTGAGAGGTCTGTAATTTTCCGTGCCAGAGTCATAAATCCCTGACTGGCAGGATGGAGAAAGGAAATACTCACTCGCCTTGTGGGGGGTTCACAGGACCTAGCATTGCTACTCTCTCCGTCCGTCTGGCGCGCATATATGAGACACGTTAAGTCTCTGAATTCCAGGCAGCAGCAAGCTTTTCCAGGAGAGCCGGCAAAAGGGTCAGGTAACGCGAGATCCCGAGGTTGCCAAAACGCATGGAATCTGGAGGTCACCTTTCAAGCCTTGATCTAATCTAAATGGAGACCTTTCAGCAGGTCAAGAGCTGGGGGCAGCCGAGCAGGCTCAGAACAGCAAGGGCCTGATGTCAGCGATGTGTCGAGGCATCACTCCAAGGGGTTCCTATTTATCAAAGGCTTAAGAACACAAGAAGAGCCTGCTGGATTAGGCCAATGGCCTGTCTAGTCCAGCATCCTGCTCTCACAGGGACCAACCAGATGCTCCAGCAGGGAATCTGTAAGCAGGACCTGCATGCAAGAGCATTGTGGTTTCCAGCAACTGGCCTTCAGAAACACCACTGCCTCCAATCGTGCCAGCAGATCTTGGCTAGTAGCCTTCCCCTCCCTAAGCTGCCCCAGTTTGGTGGTACATGTCCCAGCGAATCCCAGTTTGCCCTTCCAGGGGGAGGAGATGCCTTTTTTAAAAATCTTAAAAGTGTGAGTTGATAGACCTGCTGCATTCTTCAGGGTTCAGCACCACCACCGTGGTTTCTGGCCGACTTTGGGGTTGCGATGCTCATCTGGCTTTATTGGCTGAGGAAGCCAGCGTACAGCTTCTGGGTCATGTGGCCAGCATGACTAAGCCGCTTCTGGCGAGCCAGAGCAGCGCACGGAAACGCCGTTTACCTTCCTGCCGGAGCGGTACCTATTTATCTACTTGCACTTTGAGGTGCTTTTGAACTGCTAGGTTGGCAGGAGCAGGAGCGACGGGAGCTCACCCCGTCGCAGGGATTCGAACCACCGACCTTCTGATCGGCAAGTCCTAGGCTCTGTGGTTTAACCCACAGCGCCACTCGTGTCCTGCCATTCTATTTTAAGCACGTCCAATTGATGCATGAAGGTAGATCAGAAGTGGAACGGGGCAGGGACACTTAGATGCTCTCTGCCAACACGCTCAGGAGCTGGGAACGGAACCCCCATGCAAAATGGTTGCTGCCTGCATGGAGACACTTACCTGGGAATAAGCCACACGGTGACAAAGTGCAATTTGCACACGAGTAAGTTTGCAAGGATTGCACTGCCATGTCTCGGATGGAGGCAACAGACATCACAGGCCTGTGGGGCAAGTGTGTAAATAAGTTCATGGGGATTCTGTGGCATGCTCAACTGATGTTATTGGACTCCAACTCTCATCATCCCAAGATGTTGGACTGGATGGTGTTGGGAGTCTAACCATATATGGAGGACCACAGATTTTGCCATTGCTTGTGGGCTAGACACCCGCTTCCTTATCATTACTTTAGCGGCAAATTCACAGCTGTAGGGTTCCTTCAGGGGAGACACAGTCACTCCTCCTTCTTTGATTATACAGTGGTACCTCGGGTTACAGAAGCTTCAGGTTACAGACTCCGCTAAGCCAGAAATAGTACCTTGGGTTAAGAACTTTACCTCAGGATGAGAACAAACATTGTGCCACGGTGGCAGCAGGAGGCTCCATTAGCTAAAGTGATGCTTCAGGTTAAGAACAGTTTCAGGTTAAGAACGGACCTCCAGAACAAATTACGTTCTTAACCCGAGGTAGCACTGTACAACCATTTTACAATTATTCGATAATAATAACAACATTGCAACAGTCAATGCAGATCTCCATGCGTTGCCTTTCAGCTAGATCGACTATTTCCTGTGCACGTAGATGGAGAAATGATTTGGAGTGCTCCAATGTCACCTTAAAAGTGACCCAGGTGGTGCTTTCTGCAAAGTTCCATTGTACGCAGAATTTGCATGCCATTCTCTTGAGACAGAAGCCCCTGGTTTGTTTTTCAGGGTTCCTAAACACCTTGCGGTGTTTAGGACGCGGGTGGCACTGTGGGTAAAACCTCAGTGCCTAGGACTTGCCGATCGTATGGTCGGCGGTTCGAATCCCCGCAGCGGGGTGAGCTCCCGTCGTTCGGTCCCAGCTCCTGCCCACCTAGCAGTTCGAAAGCACCCCTAAGTGCAAGTAGATAAATAGGTACCGCTTTATAGCGGGAAGGTAAACGGCGTTTCCGTGTGCGGCACTGGTGCTGGCTCGCCAGTTGCAGCTTCGTCACGCTGGCCACGTGACCCGGAAGTGTCTTCGGACGGCGCCGGCTCCTGGCCTCTTGAGTGAGATGAGCGCACAACCCTAGAGTCGGTCACGACTGGCCCATACGGGCAGGGGTACCTTTACCTTTACTTTTAAACACCTCCTTGGTGTTCTTCCCACGCCTCTCCTCCAGAAGGACCCTAGGAGCCCACCCTCATTGGCTGGCTCACTTCCTTTCACTCTGATTGGCTCCCATCAGCACAAAGGGGAAGGAGACAACTTCTTAGTGGCTAGAAAACTCCCTTTTTGTGCTGATTGGGTGGTTCTAAGATGCTGGAGGCAAGATCTCTGCTGGGACGCTGCAGCTGCAGAAATAGTAAGGAGTCTTTGACTCCACCCCCCATAAGCCTGGACCACTTCACCAGTGTTCCTCTTCCAGTAAATTGGTGGGAGCTGGCAGAAGGCAGTTTCACATGGGAGCACACTACCCAAAAGGGGATGAGGGTCAAATGGCAAATCACATCAAATGCATCATCTGTATGGTTTTTAAAGAGATTGTAAAATAGAAACACTACTGACAAAATTAGGGCTTTGGAGCCCAGTTAATATTTGCTTCCCACACCACAGCCTTGAGAAAAATTGCCCCTCCTGGGACCAATAGCAGCTCGGGTGGGGGGGGGAGATTTTTGGTGAGAACACAGTGGGTGGAAAGAGTTAAAGCCCCCTCTGTGCCCCATTCCTGAACTTGAAATTTTTAGGCTTATAGAAAAGGCAAGAAGGAGGTGACACGACAGAAATGTATAAAATTACGGAGAAAGTGGATTAAGAAAAAAATTGCTCCTTTTTGCATAAAACTAGAATTCGTGGAAGTCCAACAAAGCTGAATGTTGTGAAAGACGGGACAGAAAAAAAGAAAGGACTTCTTCACACAGTGCATTGTTAATCTGTGGAACTCACTCCCACAGGAGACAGTGACAGCTACCAACTTGAACAGCTTCAAAAAGTGGGTTAGACAAATTCCCGGAAGATAAGGTATTTTGTTTCCCTCTGCCCTTTCCCTAGTCAACGTGGTCAGCGGTGACGATGAAGTTGTAGCCCGATGCCATAGTAATAGCCATATACTGCCATTTCAGTGGGTCTACCCTGAGTAGGGCTAACATTGGATGCAGCAACCCTCTATTGCTTTCGCTGCAATCCCTCTGGAAAAGCTTTCCCTCAAAGTTGTTGAGCTTCCTGGAATTCACCACTTAAAACAACAACAACCCACAGGTTTGTTGCAAATGTTGGCTTGACACTTTGCTGACTCACCATAAGCCAAATTTATAAGGGCTGGGGTCTGTCTCTTCCCCTACACACCAGTTCAGCCCCAAATCGTGCATTCCTCCACCTTTTACACAACCCCAGAGGCTCAAGCCAGCGTCCCAGCAGAAGCTTCCTTGTGTTGCAGCCTCACAGATGGAGCAAGATCAAAGGAACCTCAAGCAACTTCTGTCATTCCACACAGCATGAGAGGCAAGGATTCGGCTGCCCAGCAACCACTGCCCCGCACAGTCCTTCAACCAGAAGAGACCACCTACAGACAAGGTTCATTCATTCCCAGTCTCAGACCTGCCTACATCACTGAAATGCATGCTGCACTCTGCATATGGGGAAAGCATGGCAAAAGACAGGTCCCTTCCAACACTAGGATTCTATGGCAGCTGGAAGGAGAGGAGACCTTCATGATCAAGGTGTCTCCCCTGCCAAGTAAGGAAGGAATAACCTTGTGAAGTGAAAGGATAAGAAAGAGGGATTTATATCTGGATGCTAGGATAGAGATGACAAGAAAAACAGGAAAGCAGGAAGACACAATGAGAGGTAAAGGAGGTGCTGTGGGATTGGTGGAAGTCAATGTTTGTTTTTCTTTTTAGTGTTTATATTATTAACTTGTAAGATATGGATTTGTGCTTTGTTTGTTTGTTTTGAATGTCGGTTTTTGTGTATTGTTATTTTTTGATATTTTTCGAGTTGTTGTTGTGTGGAAAATACTAATAAAATACAGTGGTACCTCGGGTTAAGTACTTAATTCGTTCCGGAGGTCCGTTCTTAACCTGAAACTGTTCTTAACCTGAAGCACCTCTTTAGCTAATGGGGCCTCCCGCTGCTGCTGCGCCGCCAGAGCACGATTTCTGTTCTCATCCTGAAGCAAAGTTCTTAACCTGAAGCACTATTTCTGGGTTAGCGGAGTCTGTAACTTGAAGCGTATGTAACCTGAGGTACCACGCCGGCTACAGCAGAACTAATGGAGTGAGGTCGCCAGACTCTGACTCCTGTGTGCCTTCTCAGTCTGCTGTCCAAGGGCTCAATGAGGACGGGAAACTTACTAAGTCGCTCTGATACTTTTTTTCGGGGGTGGGGGAGAGTGTCACAGGGGTCAAGGTGCTTACTGTTAAAGGCCGACAGAGCCTCATCTCTTGAGCACACACTTGCCCAGGGACTGGTTCCAGTCCGGGGTTGATGAAGGGGGATGGACGATGACAACTCCCCTACTTCTGACATTCCTGTCACATTCCTCCTCAGCATCATGCTAGCCCCACGGCCACCACCTACCTCCTGGAGCGAGGCCATGCGACAGCCTCGCCACTGCCCCCCCCCAGCCCATCACAAAAGCCTCTTTATGTCTTGCCTTCCCCCTGTCAATCAGGCCTCTTCTGGTCCTGATGCTGCAGGCTTGCGGGTGGGTGGGTAGCTGGCCAACAACCACTCACCCCAGAGCAGCTGGAAGGGGTTGTCCCTCGCGCTCGTGGAATGTGAACACTCAGCATCAGGGCCACCCCTGTGGCCAAGATCCCAGCCCGCCAAGAGGGACGGGCGCCAGTGGCCAAGTGGAGTTAATGAGCAGATCTCCCTGATCTTCTGTTCCCTCCCTTTCCCCCCCCCAAAAAAAAACCTGGGCCCACCGCAAGAAGCGCTCTGCGGCTGTCTCGATTCCGCTCTCCAGCTGCAAGACCTCCCTAGACACGGTTCCCATGACGCCTGGGAGGCAGGCTGCCTGGTCTAGGGAGGAACGTCATCTGGCCAGCATTGCCGCTGGCTGAAAGTGATGCTCTCCCTTAAGGCAGGGCTGGGAGAAAGAATGTAAAGACCCAAGAAGGACCCTGCTGGGTCAGGCCAATGACCCATCTAGTCCAGCATCCTGGTCTCACAGTGGCCAACCAGATGCCTGTGGGAAACCTGCAAGCGGGATTCGAACACAGGAGTCCTCTTCCCCTCCTGCGGATTCCAGAAACTCGTACTCAGAAGCATTGCTGCCTCCGACTGTGGAAGCAGAGGACAGCCATTGCGGCTGGCAGGAGTGCTAGAAACTCAGATATGTAAGCTAGGCACCAAATGGCTCCTTAAGCCAGGATTGCAGTCGCCAAAACGGAATGCCTAGTTGCCATTTTTGGCCCAGACAGATACAAGTCGTATTTTTCAACAACAACAACAACAATTTTATTATTTATACCCCGCCCATCTGGCTGGGTTTCCCCAGCTGCTCTGGGTGGCTTACAAAATATATAAAACATAATAAAGCATTAAACATTAAAGACTTCTCAATACAGGGTTGCCTTCAGATACCATCTAAAAGTTGTATACAGTCATACCTCAGGTTACAGCCACTTCAGGTTGCGTTTCTTCGGGTTATGGACCGCCGAAACCCAGAAGTAACGGAATGGGTTACTTCTGGGTTTCGGCGGTTGCGCATGTGCAGAAGTGCTAAATCGTGCTTTGGGCATGTGCAGAAGCACCGAATCACAACCCGCACATGCGCAGACGCAGGTTGCGAACGCTGCAGGTTGCGAACGTGCATCCCGCACAGATCACGTTCGCAACCAGAGCATCCACTGTAGTTGTTTATCTCCTTGACATCTGAAGGGTGTTCCACAGGGAGGGCACTACTACTGAGAAGCCCCTCTGCCTGGTTCTCTGTAACTTTGCTTCTTGCAGTGAGGGAACCGCCAGAAGGCCCTTGGAGCTGGACCTCGGTATCCGGGCTGAACAATGGGGGTAGACACACTCGTTTAGGTATACTGGACTTCAAAAATTTAGCACCATTTAGGACTTTAAAAGTCAGCGCCAACACTTTGAATTGTGCTCAGAAACGTACCGAGAGCCAATGAATATCCTTTAGGATCAGTGTTACATGGTCCCGGCAGCCATTGCCGGTCACCAGTCTAGCTGCCGCATTAGTTGCAGTTTCTGGGTCACCTTCAAAGTAGCCCTATGTAGCGCATTGCAGTAGTTCAAGTGGCAGATAACCAGATCATGCACCACTCTGGTGAGACAGTATGCGGGCAGGTAGTGTATCAGCGAGTGTACCATGTGGAGCAGGTAGACGGCTGCCCTGGACACAAAACTGACCTGCGCCTCCATGGACAGCTGTGAGTCCAAAACACGACTTTTTGGCTCCTGAAATGCATTCTGATTGTGCAGATAAAATATCATGGGTAGAATTCTATAGGATGTGTTGCTAGTACAGTCATACCTCGGGGTTACAGCCGCTTCAGGTTGCGGGTTTTTTGGGTTGCGGATTGCCGAAACCTGGAAGTATCGGAACAGGTTACTTCCGGGTTTCAGTGGTTGCGCATGCGCAGAAGCGTTAAATCGTGCGGGTTGCGAATGCTGCAGGTTGCGAACGTGCATCCTGAAGGAATCACGTTCGCAACCCGAGCGTCCACTGTATGTGGAAACAGTCAAGATCCAATGATTCCCAGGCATGAACCTGCAGATGGTGGAGGCGTCAGGTGCCATCCTGGAGCCCGGGCATCTTCACTTGGTCGCAAGTGGCCAGTAGCCAGGTGCAAAATGTGCCTGGCACCTGGGTAATTTCAAACACTGGCTAGTAGCCACCAGAGCAGACAACTTTTGTTCCTAGGATTTGGGGCAGGGGGAAGAGATGACTATTAAAGTGCCTTAAATGTATAGCATGGATATTACCTAAAAGCACATGCATGATGCAGCCTGCGCCATTTTATTTAATTGAAGTATTTCTATGCCACCATTCATTTACAGAGGAAAAAAATGCCACCAAAGAAAATCACACCGTAAAAAAACGTAATGCTCAGTAAAAAATCTAACTCATCAGGAAAACAACCAAGGCATTCAGGGGAATGGCTGTAGCTCAGTGGCAGAGGATTTGCTTTGCAGAAGGTCCCAAGTTCAATTCCCAGCATCCCCACATAACGCTAGGAGAGAAGCCTCTCTGAAATCTAGCCAGTGTCGACAATACTAGACAGCTAGACAGACCAAAGGTCTGACTCAGGATACACACAACCCATTTATCTGGCCCTGTCAAAAGCGACTATGGGGTGCAGCACTCATCTGGCTTTCAAGCTGAGGGAGCCGGCGTTTGTCCATAGACAGCTTTCCGGGCCATGTGGTCAGCATGACTAAACCACTTCTGGTGCAAGGGGACACCGTGATGGAAACCAGAGCGCACGGAAACACCTTTTACCTTCCCGCCACAGCGGTACCTATTTATCTACTTGCGCTGGTATGCTTTCGAACTGCTAGGTAGGCAGGAGCTGGGACAGAGCAACAGGAGCTCACCCTGTCGTGGGGATTTGAACTGTCGACCTTCTGATTGGCAAGCCCAAGAGGCTCAGTGGTTTAGATCACAGGGTCCTTTACCTTTACCTAGTAGGGCTTCCACTCTCCCCCTCCATTTGATTGCAGTGTTTACTGAAGGCCAGAGCGGAACCCCCTTGAAACGCAGCAAGCAGAAATCAACATATATGGCTGCAATCAGCTTGGTGGTTCAGAAAATTCCGTAGCCCGACTCCTGCATTGCCATCACAGGCAAGTGATGGCCCAGAGTGAGCCAGGATGCTCCACCCCCAACATTATCAGGGCAATGCCTATAATTAGCTGTGGTCATTCAAAGAGTAGGAAATGCTTCCTTTCCTGCCTCCACATTCTTTTCCCCCTCTCAACCTGGTGCAGCAGACTTAGTAGCAGGAGCCCAGAGCCTTTTATCAGCCTGGGGGCTGCATGCTGGGAATTGAGAGTGGGCAGAGCAACAGGTATAAATGTCTCCCTTTGTACACCAGGTTGGTTTCTAGTGCTACAGACTCTCTGTCCTCCATCCATCCGTCCAAGCAAGCAAGCAAGCATCATCATCAGGCTTCAAGGACACAGCCCAGCCAGGCAAAAACACTGGAGGAAGGTGAAAGGCAAGGCTAGGGAGATTCCCAGGGGCCAGATAAAGGGGAACAGAGGGCCACATTTGGTCCCTGGGCCTGAGGTCCCCAATTTCAGTGTTAGAGGCTGCCCAGGCTAGGAACGCCAGCATGGTATAGTGGCTAGAGTGTTGGACTAAGACGCGGGAGACCAGGGTTCAATCCCCCGCTCAGCTTAGAAATTCACTGAGTGACTTAAGGCCAGTCACTGTCTCTCAGCCTAACCTACCTCACAGGGTTGTTGTGGGGAATAAACGAGGAGGGAGAGAACCATGTATGCTGTCTCAAGCTCCTTGGTGGGATATAAATGTGACAGATACAGTAAATAAACAAAGAGCAAATGACACCTGCATTTGGACATGGGCCACCCTTCCTTAACTCGCCTTGTTGTTCTCTGTCCATTGATGCAGGTGTCCTTTGCTTTATTTATTGCTTGCCAATGTTGATAGCAAAATCTTTGGAAGCGCCCTTTCACCAAGACTTGCTACCCCAAAATACATGTCACAAATAAGGATGGCAGAGAAATTTGATCCGGTTCGTGTTTTGATGCAAGCCTACATAGCTTGTACAGTGGTACCTCAGGTTACATACGCTTCAGGTTACATACGCTTCAGGTTACAGACTCCGCTAACCCAGAAATAGTGCTTCAGGTTAAGAACTTTGCTTCAGGATGAGAACAGAAATTGTGCTCCGGCGGCATGGCAGCAGCAGGAGGCCCCATTAGCTAAAGTGGTGCTTCAGGTTAAGAACAGTTTCAGGTTAAGAACGGACCTCCGGAACGAATTAAGTACTTAACCTGAGGTTCCACTGTACTTCCCAAGCCAACGTGGGAACCAAAACTACAGCTACTCTTTGCCATTTATACCTAAATTCAGTAGCTAGATTAGTCATTACCCTGCAAGACCTGCAATATAGATTAGGAGTGCTCTAAAACTATATTCAAAGTGGGGGTGGGGAGGTCCTATCATTTCACCATTCCTTAATTTCCTTCACTGCAAGTATAAAAGTTATGATAACTTTTATATGGTTATTAAAACATGCCTTCAGAACTAGCCCTAACTTCAGAGCTAACAAAGCACAATTAACTTATGGAATTCACTGCCACCAGACCCATTCATGGCCAGCAGCCCAGGTGGTTTTCAAAAGCTGGTGCAAATTCACATAGTCTGAACACATCCATTACTCTCTCCATCCTGGCTGGCTGGTATATCGTAGAATTGCAGAGTTGGAAGGGGCTACGAGGGTCATTTAGTCCAACCCCCTTGAAATGCAGGAATCCTTTGCGCAACGTGGGGCTTGAACCCACAACCCGGAGATTAAGATTCTCCTACTGTGCTGATGGAGTTGAGCTTGCTTTTCTCCTCCTCCCTGCCCAGCCCTTTCTCTGAATGTGCCCTGTTGTTTCTCATTTCATTTTTATTTCTTATGCTATTTGTTTCCTCTATTCGCTGCCCTTCCTCCACCAGGGTGGCAACAACAGCTAAGACAATAAATATCAGTGAGGGAGGTTTGCAGTTCAATGGCAAAGCGGCCGCTTTGCATGCAGGTCCCACATTCATTCGCCAGCTCCGTCTGCAGATGTGGCAAGGAAAATATTCCCTGCCTGAAACCCTGGAGAGCTGCTGCCTGTCAGTGTGACCATCACTGATCTACAAGGGCCAATGACCTGCCTCAGTACTGAGGCAGCTTCTTGTATGTTTTGTTCATTAGGCATTCTGGAAACCTTTATGCGGAAATAACATGACTGTGTGGCATAATGGCTAGAGCATCAGACGACGACCCGGGAGAGACCAGTCTTCCAATACCTACTTGGGTCTTCTTAGGCCAGTCACTGCCTCTCAGCCTAACCAACCTCACAGGGCTGTTGTGGAGGGTTACATAAAGCTGCGAAGGGGGCATGCATACCACCATAGGTGCCAACTCCCTGGGACCCTGAGCACCCACAAAATTCCACATGACGCACCCACAAATTTTGGTGCCAGGGCCATGCACATTGCATGACGCCCACAGCCCCAGGCACCCACAGTCGCAGAGCCAAGCCGGCACTCCTGCACACCACTTTGAGCTCCTTGGAGGAAAAGTTGAACCTATGAATGCCATAAATAAAATGGAGCTCCCTTGTGTAGGAGCAGTCTATCCGCAAAGAGATAAAGCAACAGGGCTTGCGAGCTTCCCAGAGGCATCTGTCTGCTGGGAAAGAAGGATGAATTAGATGGGCCTAGCCCAAGGAGCTCTGGGCATTAAAAAGCACAATCCGCATTAAACCCCCCGGAGTAACCACACGCCCGCCTTACCTCCGATTGGCGTACTGGAGCCCAGCGCGGTTCCAGGTGCAGCTGACCGGCGCCGGGAGCAAGCAGCAAAGCCAAAGCGCAGCTCGGAGGCAGCCCGGCCAGCGCCGCCGCCTTCTCCCTGCCGTCTCCATAAAGAGCCGCGGGGCAGCTGGAGAGCCGGCCAGTCGCCCTCCAGGCAACCGTGTTTCTGTTGGCGGGGAGAAGGGGTGGAAAACCTCCCGAGCGAGCCGTGCGCCCTCCCCGACGCGCAAAAGGCTCCCCGGCTTAAGGAGCCCTCATTGAGACGCCCAGCCAAGGCAACCGCGGGAGAGGAAAAGTCCTCCGCTTGGCAAAGGAGAGAGAGAGAGAAACAGAGAGAGAGAGAGAGAGAGAGAGAGAGAGAGAGAGAGAGAGTATGGGTGGCTCCGTGCCAAGCCCAGCCGGAATAAATCCAGGGGTTTCAGCCAAAACAGAGCGAGGAGGGGAAAGAGCTCAGCTGCGCGCTGCTGCTGCTTACAAGCTGCAAACCCCAAATAAATAGAAGAAGGAATGAGATCTATCTTTTAAAAAAGAGAAAAGAAAAGCACGGGAGGAGAAAATGGCATTCAACTCCTTTCTCTCCGCATCCAGCTAGGCTGCAGGAGGGCGCTGATCAGCTGCTGCGCGCGCGTGCAAAAGCGTGCAGGCTGCGCCGGATAGATCAGAAGAGCGCAAAAGTAGAAAAGGGCCTCCTCTTTCCTCCTCCCCCACATGCTGGAGGGCCCCGGCCGTGGGGAAGGGTAGCCTTCCAGGGGCTGGATTTCCAGCAGAGGCGTGGGGGAGAACTTTGTCTAGCCTGAAACTCTTAACCCTTCCCACTTTTGGTTCAAGGTGCCTCTGTCTTATTTGCAAAATATTTTATTTGCAAAATATCTTATTTGCAAAATACGTTGCATATGCAATGCAACATTATCTATACATTTCACCTGCAGATCTCTCCCCTTTTCTCAAGCCCCCCCCCCCACCTTCGACTAGATCAAGGAAACCAGAGAGAGAGGCCGAGGCTTTTGCAAAGGGTCCCCTCCCTCCTCATTTGCCCCCTCCCCCTGCTCAGTCTTTCATGTTCAAACCCTGGAAAAGTTCCCCTATTCACTCTTGGCCTTGTTAAGCAGAAAAAGAAAGGACTTAGGGGGTGGGGTGGATGTGTTGAGATCACACACACAAGACCGGCTTTTTTCAGGAAGCCAACGTCTCTCCTCTCTCTCCCCCCCCCCCCCGTTGCCAAGGAGTTGCACCTCAAAGGAGGCCTTTACAAAGCGGGGGGGAGGCAGATTTGGCATGTCATAAAGGGCAATTGTGTAGCACCCCAAATTTGCCCCCTTTCCTTTGTGTGGGAGACACAGCGAGCTGCTCCAAGAGGGTACCTGCTCATAGGAGCTGCAAAAAGAGCCGGCAGTGTGCGACCCTTGTTTAACCTGTTATATATATTTTTTCACCTCTGTGGGAGAAATACAGCTCAAAGGAGGACATCTCAAGGGTGGGAGAACCACCAGGGGGAAAGAGAAGGGTTGAATTGCCCCATCATCATTATTTCTCCACTTAAGTTCAGTAAAACTTACCCAGGGAAAAAAACCCATTCACCAGTTTTCCCCAATTTGGTTCACTCCATAGGTTTTGAAGTACAACTCCCATCATTCCCAGCTGCGAAATCAGCTGGGAGCTGCAAAACCTGGGAGGCATTTGAGTGTGTGCTGCAACATCTTTCTCTTCTCTCTCTCCCACACCACATCATCTTCAGGGCAGGATGCTGTTCGTCAGCCCCCTAACCTGCTGCCTGGAGCATGTGCTACATCAGGGGGTCAGCAAACTTTTTCAGCAGGGGGCTGGTCCACTGTCCCTCAAACCTTGGTCCACTGTCCCTCAGACCTTGGGGGAAATTAATGAATTCCTATGCCCCACAAATAACCCAGAGATGCATTGTAAATAAAAGGACACATTCTACTCATGTAAAAACACGCTGATTCCCAGACCTGCTGGATTTAGGCAGCAATTGGGCCGTATCCGGCCCCTGGGCCTTAGTTTGCCTACCCATGTACTACCTCTTGCCCTCTCCTTAATCTAGGCTTGCAGTGCCCCCCACCCTCAGATCATGCAATGCAGCTGCTTTGTGGTGTGTGTGTGCTAAAGTGACTTAGGGACAGTTTCTGGCAGTCCTGGGTGGAAGGAACATCATCACAGCCTTGGGGGTGGGGGGACAGTTTATGGAGATGCACCAATGGGTGGAGGTTGGTACTAGGAGCAGTTGAGGTGCCATCTTGCATGGAGATAACCTTGTGCGTTCTTCTATGGGAGCAGTGCATGAAGAGCAGGGTGATTTTGCCTGGGAAAGGCCTTTTGCTGAGCAGCCAAGAACCCCATTTTGTTCTGCTTCCTTTGCTCTCTTCATTCCCTCCCACCAGGAACAAGAACATCTTTATCTTCGGGGGAAAGGAGCTCGCCAGCGCCAAAGTCACTGGGGGCTGTTGAGATGACTCTCATTCATCACTCTACCTTGTAACAACTCCAAGAGCCTTGTTGTCTCTAAGATCTATGTGTGTCTACTCCTGTCTATCTACATGTGATGTATGGGCATGTGTATTTATATATACGTATATACGCACACACATAACATATATGCACTTGATTACTTTTTTTCTAATTCAGCAACCTCAACCAAATACATGCCCAGAAGGACAGTGATATATATGTACTGTGCATGGAATCAGACTCCAAAAGGAGGGTAGCATGTCACAAAGCAGAGGAAAACACCCATCGACAGTGCAGCATGAGTCCACAGATGCAGAAAAGGACCTCATTGACCTCAATGTTTACAGTCCCCCCATGTGTCTGCATTTGTTGTTGTTGTTTAGTCGTTTAGTCGTGTCCGACTCTTCGTGACCCCATGGACCAGAGAACGCCAGGCACTCCTGTCCTCCACTGCCCCCCGCAGCTTGGTCAGACTCATGCTGGTAACCTCGAAAACACTATCCAACCATCTCGTCCTCTGTCGCCCCCTTCTCCTTGTGCCCTCCATCTTTCCCAACATCAGGGTCTTCTCCAGGGAGTCTTCTCTTCTCATGAGGTGGCCAAAGTACTGGAGCCTCAGCTTCACAATCTGTCCTTCCAGTGAGCACTCAGGGCTGATTTCCTTCAGAATGGAGAGGTTTGATCTTCTTGCAGTCCATGGGACTCTCAAGAGTCTCCTCCAGCACCATAATTCAAAAGCATCAATTCTTCGGCGATCAGCCTTCTTTATGGTCTGCATGGGGTTGCCATATTTCAAAAAGTAAAAACCAGGACACCCTGAAAGTTGTTGAACTTTTTTAGGAAAACCTGAAAGTTGTTGAGCTGCTCTTTTTTTGTGTGTGACAAAAACGCCAAGAAAACAAAGCACCACATTGGTCTTGCTTCATTTAATGAGCTTCTGTCATGTCACCTTTTACAGCAGAACCTCAGTTTTTGAACAAAATCCATTCCGGAAGACCTTTCAACTTCTGAAACATTTGAAAACCAAAAACTGAAAGCGGAAGCCTCAAGTCAATAGGGAAACTCAAAACGGAAGCTGCGTTGGACATTCGGGTTCTGAAAAATTTTCAAAAACCAGAACATTTACTTCTAAGTTTTCGGCATTCGGGAGCCGAAACGTTCAGAAACGGAGCCGTATGAGAACCGAGGTTTGACTGTACTCAACATTTTAAAATAAAATAAAATACTTACCTCCCCCCACTTGTGATTCCCAGCAACTTGCATTCAGAGACATACTGCCTGAGACAGTGGATTGGAAACAAAATTGGGAAACGGAGAGAATGAAATTGACGTCCATTTGGTGACACAACAGTTCCTGGACTTTAGAGTGAGGAAAAGGTTGACTGGCCCAAGGTCACTCAGTGAGCTTTATGGCTGAGTAGAGATTTGATCTCCGGACTCACATTCCAATGGTTTCACACTCTAGTCCAATGCTCTAACTATTGCACCACGGTGATACCCAAGGGTAAGAGACTGAAGCATGTTGAGGGATAACAAGGAAACAAAGGACATCTTCATAATAAACTCAGTGTGAGATTACTGGAAATCCCTAGATAACTTTTGTCCACAGATGAGGGATGTAGTGTAATACACCTAATATGTAACTCTGGCCATAATGTCGATTTTGGTGTCTGGTTGAAAAAGCTTCCCCAGCAGCATCAGACAGCTCCCCAGCACTGGTACAGAAACTCTCCAGCTGCACATAACAGTGGTAGCAAAGGAAAGTCACCTTCTGAAGGTCATCCATCATTCCCAGCACTCTTCCTGTGATCACCTCAACCTGTGCCCCAGCTCCAATCTGAATTAAGAGCACTAGAGTGTGTACTCATTTAAGGAGAGACAGTGCCCCCCAGTGGTTAATACAGGAAGCCAACTCAGCCAAAGGTGGCCAGGGATGGCCATTCCCCAAAGCACTACAGTACTCACTCAATGTTCCCTAAAAGCAGGATTGCCACATTCTTTCTCATGTGTATTAATAAATGCTACATCCCCTCCTAGACACTGTGCAATTCTTGCCTGCAGGAAACAATGTCAGGCTTGGGGGGGGGGGGCAGGTGGGGGGGGGCTTGTGAGGAAGCTGGGGCATATAAGGCCCACTGGCTGGATGTTCCCTATCCCTGCTTCAAGAGGACCTCCATGCCCTCGAAACTTTTGAGAACTGATGACTTCTGGTGTCATGGAGTGGCTTGGATGCAAAGGAGTGGTGGGGGCACCAGCTGGGAACACCCCCCCCCCAAATGAAGTAGGCTCAGAGCCAGGGGGTTGGTGGTAGGAGGACAACTAGTGGTCAGAGGGAGAAGAAGGAACAGAGTTGGGGGGGAGGTGTCGGAAGCTGAAGAGGCAACAGGGTTTAGTGAGCAGGAGGAGTCTGTGGCAGAGAGTAGTACAGCCTCAGAGGCGGGAGAGGAGGGGGGCCCAGGAGACAAAGAAGAGGCAGGCTGCTGAAGAAGCCAGGGAGACTCCCCACATGTTGCGACCAGCTTCCCTCTTCCCTGGTCTTCCAGAACCAGAAGAGGTATGAAGAGGGCGGAACAAAGACAGACAAAGCAAGGAAGTCTCAGGTTGCTTGGGGACGACCCAGGGAAGGAGGAAATTTAGAGAGCTATGGGAAGGCAGGGACCTTTGGTCCTTGCAACTGCCTCACTGCAGCAAAATCTACTGGGAAGAGTTGCTGTGCTCACTAGGCCTGAGCTGCTTTGTTTCTCTGAATCAAGAGTTAAGTTCATTGACACCTTGTGAGTTATTGCTGGCCTGCTCCTGTCTCCTGCCTTGGAAAGTGGCTGGAAATCACAACTAGGGAGATTGCTGTTGCGCTTGGTTCCTACCTGTGACTTCCTGTAGGCATCTAGTTGGCCGCAGTGAGGATGTTGGACTGAACGGGCCTTTGACCCATTCGAAGCAGGGCTTTTCTTACATTATTAAGGAGCATCCCTAGTTCATATATAGCTTCAGTGATCAGCAGCAGGAACAAAGTTTTCATGCTCATAACACTCAAACTCAGAGTCAACTGAGAGCATCGTTTGGTAGTAGGTTTTGTTGTTGTTGTTGTTTAGTTGTTTAGTCGTGTTCGACTCTTCGTGACCCTATGGACCAGAGCACGCCAGGCACTCCTGTCTTCCACTGCCTCCCGCAGTTTGGTCAAACTCATGCTGGTAGCTTCGAGAACACTATCCAACCATTTCGTCCTCTGTCATCCCCTTCTCCTTCTGCCCTCCATCTTTCCCAACATCAGGGTCTTTTCCAGGGAGTCTTCTCATGAGGTGGCCAAGGTATTGGAGCCTCAGCTTCAGGATCTGTCCTTCCAGTGAGCACTCAGGGCTGATTTCCTTGAGAATGGATACGTTTGATATTCTTGCAGTCCATGGGACTCTCAAGAGTCTCCTCCAGCACCATAATTCAAAAGCATCAATTCTTCAGCGATCAGCCTTCTTTATGGTCCAGCTCTCACTTCCATACATCACTACTGGGAAAACCATAGCTATTTAAATAATAATAATAATAATGGTAATAGGTTTAGGAAAGACAAATGTGAGTCAAGTCAAAACTCAACAGATGAAGTTTGCCACAGCTGCACCTGTTGAATGTTGGCTTGTTTAGCAGCTACAAGGAGGAAACTGGAATATGCAGGAGCCCAGCCAAAATAAAAGGCGACCACTTTCTGATAAATGTAGAGCTAGCATGGGCTAGGCTGTTCAAAGACAGGAATACTATAGGCAAAGTACATGAACAGCTCAATAGGTGGGAGTTTTTTAGCCTGCCTTGCAACTATCAACAAACTCCTGGCAGGCACCCAGGCAGAAATTTTGTGTGAAATTGTGTGTGAGAGACCGATAAGTACATGGGGAGGGGATGAAGGCTGGGGAACCCCTGTGGAAGAAAGCCCCCGATATGTCTTAGATTGTTTATGTATATAATTTAGCTCAATTAAACTAATTATGGCATGCTCATTTCCTTCAGTTTTTCAGCCAGTTGCCAAATTCTGGTCTCCAGATCTGGCTACCTCTGATTGCAGTGCACAATCCCTCATTGTGGAAAGAGCTCCGATGTTCTGGGGACGGTGCCAGAGGGCTCGCAACTCAGATGAACACCTGTGTTGTCTGTAAACATCGTCTGGCAGCGTCTGGAGGAGGATAGGCTCACAGGGAGCATCTCACGCCCCACATCCATCGGAGATGCATCTCAGTCAATGAGTCCTTCATTTATTCCCCCACCCTTTTGTAATGGTTGCTTGGAGAGGGGAAGGTTCATAGCTCAGGGGTAGAACAGCTGCTTTGTATGCATAAGGTCCCAGGTCCAGCTTCCAGTGGCATCTCCAATTAGGGCTAGGAGAGACTCCCTGTCTGAAACCCTGGAAAGCTGCTGCCAGTTTGTGCAGACAGCACTGAACTAGATGGGCCAGTGGTCTGATTCAATAGGAGGCAGCTTCCTCTTTAATTCAGCTCTATATTTTTAGACTAGCATCTTAATTTATTTTTAGATGAAGGGCAGTAGCTCAGTGGTATAGCACCTGCTTTGTATGCATAAGATCCCAGGTTTAATCCCCAGTATCTCAAAGTAGGGCTGGGAGAGACTCGCTGCCTGAAGCCCTGGAGAGCTGCTGCCAGTTAGTGTTGGCAGTACTGAGCTAGATGGACCAATGATCAGACTCGGTATAAGGCAAGTGTTCCTGTATTCCTAGGAGGAAGGCATTTTTCTTGGTGAAAGGCTGTAACCATCCGCACGATAGTTTAAAAGCAGTTTCATACCACATCAAACAGTCACAGCCTCCTGCAAAGAATCCTGGGAACAGTAGCTTCTCCTCCTTTTTATTTTTTTCTATTTTATTAAAGTAAATCAAACAAATCAATGCAACCAAAACATCTGCTTTCTCTACACCATGCACTAAAGCAGCAACCCTCTGGATGTTTTGGACTACAACTCCCAGAACCCACCCCCACCAGCCCAAAAACTATAGCCCAAAACATCTGGAGTGTTGACCTTGGCAAAGGCTGTCTTAGAATAGAACTTCCCCAATCATCTTCTGTGATTGCACAGATCAGCAAGCACCCCTTATCATAGCTGTCAAGCGTCCCTTATTTGGCGGGACAGTCCCTTATCCCAGGGCCATGTCCCGCTGCTGTCCCTTATTGATGATGTCCCTTAAATAAGCTACTGAAGGTAATGGGGCCCTTTCTATGTCCAGCTGTCCTTTGTCAACAACAAATTGTTGCTGTTTTTGTGTGTTGAATATATGCTATATGGTAATTTATAGGACCTAATAGGTATCTAAAGCCATTTGCACGCAACAAAATATGTATTTTATCAACGTAATTGTTGATCCCTTATTTTGGCTGCTGATCCCTTATTTCCGAGGCTGCTGGTCCCTTATTTTCAAATCTGTAGGTTGACAGCTATGGCCCTTATCTTCTGCAGAACACAATGTGAACAACAGCCTTCTAGGGCTGGGCCCTGCCTCGCACTAAGGTTGCAGTCCATACACTCTGGACTGGCCTGTATTTTTCTGTTATCCTTGTGTATGGGCCTGGTTCTGCCAAATTTATAGGGCATGGGTAATTCTCTTTTGCTTCAGTATTAAAAAGGCCCGGCCATTTCATGCCCTGTGGAATGTATTTTATATTTTCCTTTCCTTTCCACCCCAGTCGCGAAGCAAATTCTCACATACCCTGCTGCGGGAGGTATTTGGGAGAGCTGAGCTCTGCAAATAGGGCAAGGTGCAGTGAGGAGTCAGTTCCTTTCATCTTATTTTCTTTTCGTCGAGTCTCCTGCAAATCGGCGCAAGAAGGAAGGGAAAGCAGATGGTGTTTATTACGGCGGACCGAGTGCGAGGAAAGAAAAGCGGGGAGACAGGGGGAAAGAGCATAGCCCGTCCTATTGTGCTCTAAATTAGTTGCAGGCTGATGGCTGGGCTGTGACAAATTCCATATGCTGCCGGGGCGCATTGTTGTGGGAGAAAGGGTGACAATTTATCGCCAGCCAAGAGGGACAAAGGACTTTGCAGAGTCGAATGCCACTTTCATGGGATTATGTGTGTGTTGTGTGTACGTGCGTGTATTATTCATGTGTGCTTGCATGTACGTAAGAGATATTTGTGAGCTGAGTGGTTTTGGAGTGGTTTTCACAAAGGCCCATAATGGCCAACAGACTTCCATGAGAAACAGCTTCCCCACCATTATAGAGCTCCCCAGTCCAGTCATGTTTTGCGTCAGGAGAGGGCGATGTGAGTCCCCTGCTAGGTTTAAGTAGGGTGGACCTGAAGCGCCACAGGTCAGCCTCATGCTCTTATTGAGTGGCCCTAGATTGTAGGCCAAAATGGGGCAGTCATGTTTGTGGTCTGCACATCTTCCTGAAGTGCATTGTTAAACTGGAATTCCAGACCTTCCAAGTGTCCCTATTTTCCAGGGACAGTCCTGGATTTACAAAAGTCACCCCAGTTTCTGATTTGATCTCGGGTTGGGGGGCGGGGAAGGGATAGCGGGATCTAAGAAATTTGCTATAAGGACGTATGGATCTGAAATTCCAATACCATGCTGAAACGCTGTACAGTGGTACCACAGGTTACATACGCTTCAGGTTACATACGCTTCAGGTAAAGACTCTGCTAACCCAGAAATAGTGCTTCAGGTTAAGAACTTTGCTTCAGGATGAGAACAGAAATTGCGCAGCGGCGGTGCGGGGGCAGCTGGAGGCCCCTTTAGCTAAAGTGGTGCTTCAGGTTAAGAACAGTTTCAGGTTAAGTACAGACCTCCGGAAAAAATTAAGTACTTAACCTGAGGTACCACTGTACTGGAGGAAAGGCCCCTTGGGAATTTGGGACTCTGCATGAAAAAGTGTGGAGCAGCAGCGGCTTCAAGGTTTTCATGACAATCCTGGCATTTTCAGGGCAGTTGGAGGGTATGATATGGATGTCAGAAGGTAGAAAGCTTGGAAGCTACTGTGTTAAGCTTGGTGCCTCCCCCTCCCCGATGGGGCTGCTGATGGTAGGGACCATTTTGTGCTCCTGTTTTTGTTTTGTTTTTCTCTCTTTCAGATGCAGCAGCCATTCTGTATTCTGCCACCCCGCACAGCAGCCATTTTGTGACTGGCGCCCATGCCACCCTCTCAAAATCCATAATGTGTCCAGTGGCCCCAAGCTTGAACCTGGACCGTGGCCTTCATAAAATGTATCTTCAAAGGTTTTCCATCTTTTATCATGTCACGAGTTCTGGTCCAAGAATACAGCTGAGGGTGGTAGCCTTGGGCCCCTCAAATATATGACAGGCTTCCTTCCTGTATTTTCTGAGCTCTTTCCCAAGGATAGAACTCAGTTTTTAAGCCCAAAAGCTCTATGCCGGCTCCCTCGGCCAGTAAAGCGAGATGAGCGCCGCAACCCCAGTCATCCGCAACTGGACCTAATGGTCAGGGGTCCCTTTACCTTTTAAAATCAGAAATATATAGCAAAATGTGCGAGAGGAATTCTACCAAAGTTCCTCAGGAGGAATGAAGCCACAGAAACACACATCCCATCGTATATCCTGGTCCTGCAAAGTCTCAGGTGTGATGACCAATTTGTTACTTTCATTTGATTGAAAATAGTTAATACATTAAAATACTTGTTTCGTTAAAATGTTTAGAAAGCTCATATGGAGACTCTGGCTTCTTCACATTGATACACCTCATTCAGTTGTGCAGCTGGCCAGAAAATCCTTCTTTTACATCCTTTACCAACCTGAAATCCTGTTTTGGACTATAAAGAACTATCGGTTCTGACCATTGTCTGTCTGTCTGGGAGAGATGTGGTTCAAAACATGTGGAGGGCATCTGGCACATATTTTTGGTCCTGATGTGCTGCAATGGCCTTCCATGAGAGAGCTATGCCTGGGTCCCTTCCTATTTTTACACAGGCCCTGTAGACGTGGATATTTCAGTCTGTTTTTAATTGATGCTTGCTGTTTGTACAGTTATTGCTTTATTTTCTTTTCAACTTGGAATGTTGTTTTAATACTGTCGTTTTAGATACTTGCAATAAAAACACACGAACACAGAGAGAGTTTCAGGTTTTACATTGCAAATTGCCTTGAGAATGTTTTGACCTTTAAAAGCTGTATAAAAGTACAGTGGGACCTCGGGTTACAGACGCTTCAGGTTACAGACTCCGCTAACCCAGAAATAGTACCTCGGGTTAAGAACTTTGCTTCAGGATGAGAACATAAATCGTGTGCCAGCAGCGCAGCGGCAGCGGCAGGCCCCATTAGCTAAAGTGGTGCTTCAGGTTAAGAACAGTTTCAGGTTAAGAACGGACCTCTGGACTGAATTAAGTTCTTTACCCAAGGTACCACTGTATTTTAAATAAACATGGCAAACTTCCATTAGAAAATGACCGCCGGTATACTACATGATGCTATTGTGTTTGCGTGTGTGTGTATGCGCCTGCGCCATTTATATACAGTGGTACCTTGCGTTAAGAACTTAATTTGTTCTGGAGGTCCGTTCTTAACCTGAAACTGTTCTTAACCTGAAGCACCACTTTAGCTAATGGGGCCTCCTGCTGCCGCTGTGCTGCTGCCACCCGATTTCTGTTCTCATCCTGAAGCAAAGTTATTAACCTGAGGTACTATTTCTGGGTTTGCAGAGTCTGTAACCTGAAGCGTCTGTAACCCGAGGTACCACTGTAGTTGTGCATTTGGGGCAAAAATGCACCCCCTCCCCATAATTTAGCTCTTAAGGAAACCACAAAGGGAAGCAAGGGATTAACAGCAGAACAATACACTTTTGAAAAAGCACCCCAGAATTGCCTCAAAAAGCAGGCAAGGAGAATAATTGGCCAATGACAGAGACCAGAAGGCTGAGATTGCCACTGGCAAGGACAAGATAAGAGCCTGCTGGATCAGGCCAATGGCCCATCTAGTCTTGACATCCTGTTCTCACAATGGCCAACAAGATGCCTGTGAGAAACCTTCAAGAAGAACCCAAGCACAAGAGCAATCTCCCTTCCTGTGGCTTGTTATTCAGAAGCATCGCTGCCTCCAAAATTAAACAGGGATCATCCGAGCATATACAAAGTACATGTATAATAAGGCAAGGCAAGGTGACGGGTGGGTTGCAAAATGACTCCATTCCTTCCAGCCACACTACATCAGAGACATGCAGGAACCACGCTTGGGTTCTGCTTCAGGGCTTTGTCTGGAGCTCTCATTCTACTCAAAGCAACATTTTGCCAATGTCATCTGCACAATTTGCTGTTATACACAGGCGCGTCTCCCAGAGATGCATGTTGTTGCATAGATAAGCATCTCTTCCAGATTTTTATCTTCAGTCTCCTAATTGGGCTGGGAAGAACCTCACAACTTGCATGTGGGTAGTTGTGGGCTCACATCCAAAAGGCCTGGCCAACCAGGGAACAGCACATCCTTTGTGGGTGGATTGGGATGAACAATACACGCCCAGCGGTTGGCCACAACCATCTACTCTCCCTCGCACTGGAAGCTAAGCAGATTTCAGATTATCTATTTTGCATCCGACATCAGCCACAAAGGTGGCTCTTTTGCAAATCGTCTTGTGAAAACAGCTGGTGTGTGTGTGTGTGTGTGTGTGTGTGTGTTTAGAAAGCCAAACCCACCTTTGTGTGAATGCTCAGGCAGGAGAAGCAAATTGTTAATTCAAGAGTCAATGCAGGATATGGTAAAGCAGATCCAGCGGCAACGCTTCCCAAGTGCATAAAGTACACTCTTCAGGATTACATTTTAAAGGTGTCCTTAGCACCCTAAAATAAAAGGATTTCCACGGTGGCTCACCATAACAAAAAAAAATGCCCATTCTTGAATACTGCTAAAAAAGCAGTCATTTTAAGAGTGTTTGTGACAGTACCTTTATTAACACCTCCCAAAAACTTGTCTGCTGGATTGGGCCAATGGGTCACCTAGTCCAGCATCCTATTCTCACAGTGGTCAAGCCTTTGAGAAACCCTCAATCAGGACTTGAGTTTAACAGCACTCTTCCCTCCTGCAGTTTCTAGACACTGGCATTCAAAAGCATACTGCCTCCAACACGGTGGTAGAACGATATATCCATCAGGGTGAGTAGCCACTGATAGTCTCATCCCCCTTGAATTTGCTTAATCCTCTTTTAAAGCTTATAGTCTAACCAGAGTGTTGGACTTCTGACCTAGAATCATAGAGTTGGAAGAGACCACAAGGGCCATCGAGTCCAACCCCCTGCCAAGCAGGAAACACCATCAGAGCACTCCTGACATATGGTTGTCAAGCCTCTGCTTAAAGACCTCCAAAGAAGGAGACTCAACCACACTCCTTGGCAGCAAATTCCACTGTCGAACAGCTCTTACTGTCAGGAAGTTCTTCCTAATGTTTAGGTGGAATCTTCTTTCTTGTAGTTTGGAACCATTGCTCCGTGTCCGCTTCTCTGGAGCAGCAGAAAACAACCTTTCTCCCTCCTCTATGTGACATCCTTTTATATATTTGAGCACGGCTATCATATCACCCCTTAACCTCCTCTTCTCCAGGCTAAACATGCCCAGCTCCCTTAGCCGTTCCTCATAAAGCATCGTTTCCAGGCCTTTGACCATTTTGGTTGCCCTCCTCTGGACACCTCTGGACACCTGGGAGACCAGAGTTCAAATCTCCACTCAGCGATGAACTGGGTGACCTTGGGCCAGTCACCCTCTCTCAGCCTGTTCAACCTCACAGGGTTATTGCAAAGATGAAATGGGGAGGAGCAGAACCATGTACACCACCATGAGCTCCTTGGAAAAAAATATGGTATATAAATGTAATAAATAAAATTGTAAACACAAGACAATTTCTTTCCCTTTCTCCGCTCTCTTGTACCTATGCTGCCCTTTCCAAGAAGTTGCTGCTTTCAGATCCTGTTTGTGAGGTTCCAGAAACACAGTTGAACACATAAAAAACACACACCAGAAAGCTGGAATATAGATGGAAGTTTGGGGCCTGATGATTAGACTAGATAGAGCCAGCAGGATAGTTTCTTAATCATCTTTGTTAGTTAGCCTCTTAGTGTCCCACGTTTGCGAAGAACTTAGTTGCTGTTTTTTAAATGCAGTTTTGTAGCATACAGTAGTGGTAAACCACATGCTTTGCAGATAAAAAGCAGTCTATGAGCCATGACAGCTACATTGTACCTCCACTGCTGGAAAGGAATACGCCACTGAATACGAGTTACCAGGGAAACACAAGTGGGGCAAGTTCTGCTTTTGCGCCCAGGTACTGCTTGCAGGCTTCCCAAAAGAGGAATAATAATAATAATAATTTATTATTTATACCCCACCTATCTGGCTGGGTTTCCCCAGCCACTCTGGGCGGCTTCCAACAAAACACTAAAATGCAATAACATATTAAACATTAAAAGCTTCCCTAAACAGGGCTGCCTTCAGATGTTTTCTTAAAGTTTGGTAGTTATTTTTCTCTTTGACATCTGGTAGGAGGGTGTTCCACAGGGTGGGTGCCACTACCGAGAAGGCCCTCTGCCTGGTTCCCTGTAACTTGGCTTCTCGCAGAGAGGGAACCGCCAGAAGGCCCTCAGAGCTGGACCTCAGTGTCCAGGCAGGACGATGGAGGTGGAGACGCTCCTTCAGGTATCCTGGACTGAGGCCATTTAGGGCTTTAAAGGTCAGCACCAACACTTTGAATTGTGCTTGGAAACGTACTGGGAGTCAGTTTAGGTATTTCAAGACTGGTGTTATATGGTCTCGGCGGCCACTCCCAGTCAACAGTCTAGCTGCCGCATTCTGGATTAGTTGTAGTTTCCAGGTCACCTTCAAAGGTAGCCCCACATAGAGCGCATTGCAGTAGTCCAAGCAAGAGATAACGAGAGCATGCACCACTCTGGAAAGACGGTCTGCAGGGAGCGAGGGTCTCAGCCTGCATACCAGATGGAGCTGATAAACAGCTGCCCTGGACACAGAATTGACCTGCGCCTCCATGGACAGATGTGAGTCCAGAATGACTCCCAGGCTGCGCACCTGGGTCTTCAAGGGCACAGTTACCCCATTCAGGACCAGGGAGTCCTCCACACCCGTCCGTCTCCTGTCCCCCCAAAACAGTACTTCTGTCTTGTCAGGATTCAACCTCAATCTGTTAGCCGCATCTGGTTGGCCACTTTGAGAAAAGGATGCTGGATTAGTTAAGCCTTTGACCTGATCCAGTGGGGCTCTTGCTTTCAATGCCCAACATGTCCACCCATGAGATTTTAGGAGGGACCGCAGCATCTGGAACATCAGACCAGGTGTGGGGGACCTTTCAGATGATGTTGCTGAATGACATCTCCCACCAGCCCAAGAAAGCATGGTCAAAGTCCACGGATGATGCAATTTGTAATTCAACATCAGGAGAGCTGAAGGTCCCCCACACCTGCCCCAGAGAGAAGCCACAGCAACCAGAGCAGGGTAGATGGGCCACAGCCTGACTAAAAATGAAATCTGCTACATACATCCCAGCCAGCAGAGAAACGTGTGTTTTTCAGAAAAGACCTGCAAGTGATTAAGTTGTCTGAAATCAGCTGAAGAACTGCAAAAGGGCAGATGGAACCAAACATGGTTACAAGACTGTTCTGAGAGACTGGAATCTATCACCAAGGCTTCCAAATAAAAGGTTTCTGGGTGGCTTTGGCAGAACCCAGGCAGCTGCCTCTCAAAGCTCAATTGCAGCCGGGTTTGTTCCATTCCCCAGGCACAGCACAGTCATATATAACATCAGCAATATTTGTTCCCAAGGGTCCGCTCAAGCTGTGAGACTGCAGAGCCTGAAGATTTCCATAAACTGGGGTGTCTTCACTCTTGGCAGCTTGCATTCCAGCCCATGTTAGGAGACCCACTTCCACCTCTCTCCTCCTGGCCTTCCTATGCCCATTCATAAATCTTCCAGCCCAAGGAGACCCTAAGTCTGGGACATCAACTGCCACCCCAAAAGGGATGCATAGACAGGTTAAAGGACAATCATTTGGGCCATGGACCAGGGAGTTAGCAAAGTCAATCTAGTCTACAGTATGAGTCCAGCTGATTTTGCAGAGAACAAGGAGGTGAGCTGAGAACACAGGAAGTTACCCAATGCAATCAGACCATTGGTCCATTTAGTTCAGTACTATCTGCACTGACTGGCAGCAGCTTTCCAGTATTTCAGGCAAGGTACATTTCCCCAGCCCTACCTGCAGAATGAACCGGAGACTTTCTGCATGCAAAGGAGACACTCTGCCAAGAGAATGAGGTCATTTCTCTAAAAATAAAGATCTGAGGTCTCATGATTGTTACAAAACAGCTGACTTAAAACAGTAAGGTGCTTTATACCCAAGTGAGATCACTGGTTCACCTAGCACAGGGGTCAGCAACCTTTTTCAGCTGTGGGCCGGTCCACCGTCCCTCAAACCTTGTGGGCGGCCAGACTATATTTTGGAAGAAAAAATATGAACGAATTCCTATGCCCCATAAATGAACCAGAGATGTATTTTAAATAAAAGCACACATTCTACTCGTGTAAAAACACCAGGCAGGCTCCACAAATAACCCAGAGATGCATTTTAAATAAAAGGACACATTCTACTCATGTAAAAACACACTGATTCCCGGACCATCCATGGGCCGGATTGAGAAGGCCTTAGTTGCCTACCCCTGACCTAGCACAACAGTGCCCAAACTCCTTTTTCAGGCAGGAGGCAGTCTCAGCTCTATCAGGGGATTCTTCACATTCTGCATGCAAAGCAGAACCTCTGCCACTAAGCTTTGGCCCTGTGGAAAGCAGAGAGAGAAAAAGCAACACTGCTTTGTGATAGCCATTTAATTTGGACACTCTTAAGGGAAGCAAGCAACAACTCTCTAATGATCAGGGGTATGGGAGGAAAAGGCTGGAAGGGGGTGCCTCTAGCTGTGAGCTCCTAAACAATAGGTGCCAAAGATGCAGGAGGATTTGGAGCATGTAGCGCAGCATTTAGAGAAGCAGGCTTTCAAGACCTGGCACCCAACATTAGCCCAAGCATGCCCTTTGGGACTTGCTTTGTAATCTTTTTACCATCTATTTGCATAGTAAACTGCCTCAACAGTTGAAAGACCAATGATTTAAACAGCTTTCTCTAGGACGGCGTCTTCTAAATGATTTGGACTCAAATTCCCATCAGTCTCAGCTAGAGCAGCTAGAGCAGCTGCCTGGGGCTGATGGGAGCTGTAGTCCAAAACATCTCTAGGGCAACAGCCTGGGACAGGCTAATTTAGAACCTACAGTCATACCTCTTGTTACGTTTGGTTCAGGTTACGTCTTTTCAGGTCGTGTCCCGCGGCAACCCAGAAGTACCGGAAAGGGTTACTTCTGGGTTTTGCCACTCGCGCATGCGCAGACGCTCCAAATGACGTCACACACATACGCAGAAGTGGCAAAACGTGACCCGCACACGTTCAGGTTGCGTTCTGCTCATGTTGCAAACGGGGCTGCGGAACAGATCCCGTTCACAACCAGAGGTACCACTGTATTGTGTAACTCTTAGCCATGATAAGAAAAGGCTCCAAAAGCCTCTGCCACCAAAATTACAGCCTTCGATTATAAAAAGCCTACAGACTCAATAAGCAAGTGTGGCTGCACTGCAGGGGGTAAAGATAAGAGACTTGAACAGCATCTTAATCTACTGCCCTCTGAAGGCTTCTTTCAGCCTTTAGAACGTCTTGGGTGGAAAGACAAGGAGCGATTTGCAAAAAAGACACACAGATTTAAAATCATTTCCATATTTTGTATTGAAGTCAGTGTCAGGTTCATATTGTTTGATGAGTAATCTCCCAAACTAAGAGGGTTAAATCTTGGCAAGATTCTGAGGAATCTAGCGCAAGCCCCTTGAAGCTCGTGTTGGTCAAACACTTAATACAGAAGGCCAGGAGCCAAGAACAAAGTGACTTCTTTTTCTCCCAACTCAAAAGAAATGCAATGGAAGAGGTAAGTAGCTCCAAAGCAGGAGGATGGGGAGTAAAAAATTATGCTGGACTAATGCAAGCCGCTTCCAGGAATCCTGACCATTTCCGCTGTTCTGAATAAGGGCTCACATTGCAGGTTTACTGTGTTACCAGCTTCTTCCATCTCTGTTGTCTGACCATTCCCAGGAAATCCAGGTTGTTGCAAGAAATATCAGAGCTCAGAGATTTCACATGGAAAATCACAAATGCTTTTATTACACTAGTTATTTGGAATAAGGAAGTTAAACTGAAATGTTTCATCCAGAAGGTATCATTCTCTTATATGCCAGCAAGCCCCTTCCAAAAGTTTAATGCACATGGTCAGATCTAATCAAAGCTAAGAGAGATCTTAGCCGCAGAGGCAAAACGTTGCAAGAAATTAAAACAGAAGACCACTGAAAAGAAATGCTAGCTAAGCAGCGATTCTGATAACATTGTGAATATATAGCACGAGCTGCTGAAATATACACACATCAACTTGAAAAATAATTCACAGTGACTCCAAGGGCATGAACAACTTTCTCCAGCTGAAGGGATTACCAGATACAAGCTGAAGGTACAAAGCATTGCCCATGTGGGAACACCATGCAGATTCTGGCAGCTTGTCTTATGCTGCTGTGTGGCAGCTGACTTGCCAATGGAGCCCTACTTCTTTCTACCACCTCTTTCTTTGAGTGCTAAGTGGATCACTGACCCGCTGGTCATGTTGTAATAAGCCAGAGAGTTGGAATCTTTGATGAAGATGCCCTGAAAAGACAAGACACAAGAGGGTCTCAACAGTGCTAAGCTTTGTGCTTGGCAAGGAAAACAAAACCCACCCTTTGCACCAGAAGGAAACCACAGGAAGCTGCCTTGCACAAAGTCACACCATTGGTCCATCTAGCTCATCACTGTCTACACTGACCAGCAGCCCCACCTGGAGATGCTGGGGAATGAATATGGGATTTCCTGCATGCAAAGCAACCGCTCTACCACTGAGTTATAGCCCTTCCTTCATATCTCAGCATGGAATGCGAATCATGGCATTTGCGATTTAAGCTTGAAAAAGGCAAGGGAACAGATAAGGCACAGGGCTGGGATCTTAAGACACTCAGGGTTAAGTGGAATGCTCTCCCCAAGGAAGTTCAGCTGGTGCCTTCATTATATACCTTTATGCGCCAGGCAAAAAAGTTCCTCTTCAGCCAGGTCTTTAGTTGATTAACATGCTACATACCCTTTTAAATGTGTTTGTGGGAGACGGTGGAGAGGAGAGAGGTTATTGGTTTGTTTTTGTTCTTGTTTTTATTATGTCTTTTTATCTTGTATTTTTATGTTGTGAATCCTGAGATCTATGAATGAAGAACGGCAAACTAACTAACTAATTAAGGGCCAACGGGACCACACACCCACCTCATATTGGAGCTTTTGTTTCCCAGCAGGCATTCCAGTGGCCTCATGAATCTTGACCTTGATAACAGAAACCTAGGAACCAAAGGAAACCCACAAACACCTTCAATGAAATTGGGCACTATACAAGGGACTTGTACAGCACATGCTTGGGAAACATAACATGACAGAAAGGAAAAGGTTTGCAATGAATGTCATAAAAGGAAAGCTGTATCAATCAATAGAGAAATGAATCAGGGAGCAGGGATGCCAAATGGTGACTCATCAGTTAAATCTGGTCAGGTATTTTATACCCAGGAATGGTAAAAGCTTTGCCTGCTGCTTCATGGTTATAAACAGCCACACACTGTTCTCTCTTTTAATGCCTGCTGTGCATCTTTACATGTTAGCATTATTATTATTATAAGCTGGCTTATAGAAATATAAAATACATGTAAATATACAGTGTTTAAAACTAAGCAGTAAAAGAGCAATCCAATATTTAATGCTAAACACATACACCCCATTAAAATCAGCAATATAAAAACTGGAAGAATATACAAAGCAGCCTTTCCTCCCAAAATTAAAAACTGATGATTAGGAAAAGCAGCCCATTAGATGACATCAAATGCTTGAGAACAGAAGAAAGTTTTAAACTGGGGCCAAAAAAGACAGTATCAGCACCATGTGGGTCTTGCTGCGGAGTCCCCCCCCCCTACAAACAGGGAGCAACTCTCTGAACCTCTCCAGAATGAAGAGAGAGTTTGGTGTAGATCTTAATGCATGGGTAGATTCATATTGGGAGAGACATTCCATTAAGCAGTGTGGTGCTGAACTGTGTAAACCTTATAGCACACTGATTTGGGCCTGGAAATGCACGGCCTGCCAATAAAGCGCAGCCAGAACAGGTGTTAAAAGGTACAATCACCTGGCTGCAACAATTAATCTGGCTACTGCATTCTGCAACAGCTGCAGTTCCTGAAGAGTCACATAATCTAACATTTTTATATGTAACTCTCTGCTGCAACACCTGCACTCCACAAGTAGTAAGACAATATTTATAGCTTTCGCTGGTTTTATTAATGGCACCTGGCCGCTGATAAAGATGGGGATCATTTTATGCAGCAAAATACTCTTTCCAAACCCCAGATAACTGTCTGAAGAGCAAAGCAGTCACTGACAACAGAGAAACCAGCCAGCCATTGCTTGAGCCACATACCTGGTCAGAGAGAGGGAGGGTGAACACCAGCACCTGGCCATTCAGCTTCCATTCTGTCTTGTCCTGCATGTTAGGAACTTGAACTTTGACCGTGACTGGGCCCTAAGGGAGTAAGCAGAATTACATTGTTAAGGGTGTGTGTGTGCTTAAGAACACAAGAGCCTGCTGGATCAGGCCAATGGCCCACCTAGTTCAGCATCCTGTTCTCACAGCGGCCAACCAGATGCCTGTAGGAAATCTGGATTCGAGCTGTCTCCTGTCCTGTGGTTTCCAGCAACTGGTATTCAGAAGCATTACTGCCTCTGACTGTGGAGGCAGAGCACAGCCATTGTGGCTTGCAGCCATTGATAGCCATCTCCCCCATGAATTTGTCAAATCTGACAAAGGAGAAGAAGGGAGAACCAATGATAAAATAGATAAAGAAACCTCTGCTTCTTCCTGGAAGGCTGCCCTTCCACCTTTTGAACTCCTTTCCCTTGCAAATTCCCCCATTCAGATTGCAAGTGGAGAACTTCGGGCTAGCAACCCAGCTTAATCGGAATGTGAAGGGTCGCTGATCACCCAACCCGCTATAAGATTCCTCTGGCCTAAGATCAAAACACCATTATTTATTTAAGCACACACCTTGTTTCTGCGCAGGAATTCCTCTTCTGGCATCAGGTTCTCTTCAGATTTCAGCTTCTTGGAGGCCGGCTCATCATCCATGGGAGGTGGAGGGTGGACAGGAGGCATAGGGGCCGGAGCACTCACTGGTGCCACAGGAGGAGCTGGAACAAAAGCTGATGGGGGGGGAGTATTTATTCTGCAAGAAAATCACTAGTGGCATTTGGAGCAAAAGACGTGGACAGAACCCCAAAGCAGTGGTGTCAAATGCAGAAAAAGCCTGGTATAGTGCCATCTCCATTTCTGCTTGAGAAGGTAGCACAGGAAGCATGTGTGGAGGCATCTTCCAATGCTAATCAAGGGCAAAACAACTCACTTATGAGCTTGCTTGCAAGAAATAACTAAGAAGGGGGGGGGGGTGTTTGTGTCTCTGCTCCCAACCTCCTGGCCTTTAGAAATAAGGTGATTTTATGTTTTTGGTGTATGCTAAAAACCAAAGCACCAAAGCACTTTCAGAATGGTGTTATTGGTTATGCATAGTACTAGTCACTGTGAAGGTGTGGAGTTGTATCTATTTAAAAAAAAAAAATGTTTTACTTCTCATGTATCAAATGCCTTTTATTCTTTTGAACGCTGCTATGGTTACTTTAAATATTAAAGCATTTTATATGTGTTTTTTTAAACGTAAGCAACAATTTTGCTTGATTTTTATAGAAAGGCAGGATATAAAAATAGCAGGGTTTTTTTTTAATAAAAAAAGTTTAATGACTCTGGAGGGACCAGTGGCCTTTGCAATCTCCAATGGTGTCTGTCCCTGGCACCAGAGAGAAGTATGGATCCTTAAAATACATTTCCTGGTCACAAGAAGGTGGAATGGAAATCTCTTGAAAGAGTTACATTTGACACCATTGCCTTTAGGGAAAGAAAAGAGACCAAAAGAAAAAAGAAAAGCAAGAGTAAGTAGAAACTCCCAAGGCATAAAAGCTGTGTTAAAATGAGATTAGATGAGGAAAATTGTCAGCTTCTCCTATCCAAGCACTGCGAAAGTCAGGACATCACACCTGCTGGAAGTCTAAGCTTCAGTGCTTCTAAGTAAGGAAAATGTGGGAATGTAGAAAGCTCTGCTTTGTAGCGATAAAATGAAGGTTAAATAAATTGGGGGGGGGGGGGCTGGATGAACGCACCTAAACACATGTGATGCATCTGCTATCCCAGAGTAGGCTGAAGTCCCTTTCCTAGGCTTTGCTTCAGCTGTGTAGGAAGTTAATGCTAGTTGTGAGCTTTATGACACAAGTATTGCTATGGTCAAGTTGCCCTTGTTTCCTTACGGTCCTCATGAACTATCCTGGGCTGCAACTGCACATGTGCCTGATCAGAAGTGTACAGCTGAAAATGAAATATGTGAATCTGCCCTTGCTCTGTTTTCCCTGGGTTTCAAATATTTGGGTCTGGCGACTACTTTCCACCCACATTGTTGTTGTTTTTTTTAAAAATCACAGATCTTTCAACTCCACTGCAAACTCTTTGGGCTTGGAATGACTAGGGTATTAAGCATTTAAGAGAATTACAAAAATTTCAGACAAGAACACTTCCACGTAACAGCCAGGGATCTAAGTGACTCGATAGCATCTTATTTATGTACCTTGCGCTACTTATCTCAAATTTGGATGGCGGTCATTGAAAAGAGGGAGAGCCACACACAAAGCAGCCAGACCATGAAGGCGAGATGAGGGGGGCAGGACTTAAAGCTACTTTGCAACAACTATAGTGGGTGTGAAGCAACTGAAACACAGACAGAAGACTCTGGCTCTTTCCAAGGGCACCGAGTGGCTCTTCCTCTATTCCTGCCTTTGTTTCTCTTGCAAAACGACAGTGTCTGGAGAACTGGCACCCAAGCTAGCATGCAGCCACAAGAATCTTTGAAGAGCGGAGACAATCAGGCCAAGTAGTCTACAAAAGGTCAAGAACTACTGACACACAGAGACGCACACCACAGCCAGGAATCCCCGGTACCACTCTGGACAGACGAGAAGTGAAGGCATGCAAATTAAGAGCTCGACTTGAAGGTTAGTGATTAGCTGAGTTACCTCCGAGGTCACAATGACACTTAAGAAGTTACCTGGACTGCTGACTGGTCCCTGTCTGTATCCTATATTGTAACAATTAAATATAATTAGTCAATGGCTTAGCTCACCTGAAACCTATGAGATAATAAAATAGTGCCTATTTAGATTTCATTATTTAAAATGGAAAACTCTACAGGAAAGCACAAAGGTTCCAGGCTGCTCCTTTGTCACATACAATGGTCAAGAATATACTGTAATGTCACAGAGCACACTTTCAACTTATTGGGTTCAAGAACTGGGGTTGGCAGTGTGTGCTTTTCCATACCTATGCGGAAGAACGGGTCTCTGATTTAGAAAGAAAACTTGCAAGCCAACTCCTGTGTAAATGCAGCCAGCACCACAGTCTTTGTACATCAGTGAAGCATCATAGAGGATTGAAAATGCAAGATCTAGTCTACCCTCATCCCCGTAGATGGTGGGAAGAATGATCTTGGGCCATGGAAGAAACTGAAAGCAGCCTGCCTCAGTTTCTCTGTGGAAAAGGGGCTATGGGTAGGAAAAGGTCATGGAGCATAAACAATAGACTATGCAACAATTTTTAACCCTTCATGTGAGAAAAGGAATTGGAAGGCCAGGGAGAATGAGGATGAAATTCTAAGTTCATTTTGAAAGAGGGGAACAACCAATTTGGAACAAGTAGGAGGAATTCTGTTTCTGCCCAACATTTCCTCCCTCTTCTTTTCTAGACTTCAAACTTTTGGGAGAAAGGAGTCACCTGTATAACTGTTACCAACTACAGATTTTTTTTTTAAAAAAAGCACACACGGTGATCATCACAAGACAATACATAGGGTAAGGCTGTCACTGTGGCATCGTATCAAACCCAAATATGTCACCAATTTTAACACAACTGTTATTATTCATTCAGCAAATGCAGTGACTAAATTTTAGCAGTGTTGAGCTCCAGGGCTTAATTCCATTGCAGAAATGGCTTTTCGGTATGGAGAATCCCAGCCTGCAGAAACTTTTGATCAAAGACTTGCAGGTAAAGTGCAACTGCTGAATGCAGTAGCTATAGGACCACTGAGGAAAATGCGCCAACAGAAGCAAATTCTGAGACCAAGAGGAATCCTGATGGGCTTCCACAATTCCCAAAACTTATTTAGCCCGAGGTGAGATTGTTCAGCACTGACCTGTTGGCACAATCATGGGAGGGGGCCGTGGAGCCATGATGGGTGGGGCCGAAGGTGGCATCGGAACGACGTTGATCCGAGGGGCATGTATGATCGGTGGCATCGGAGCAGCGATGACAGAGCCTGGAGGTAAGCGGACCACGGAAGTCATTGGTGGGCGAGGCATGACGGGAACAGCGCTGACAACTGTTGTACGGACAGGTGGTGGCATCTAGAAGACGTAAGAATACAGGAAGTTGCTTTATGCTGAACCATGCCATGTAGGTCCATCTAGCTCAGTATGACTGGCACAGACTGGCAGCCGTTCTCCAGGGATTCAGACAGGGAATTTCTCTTGGCTCTACCTGGAGATACTGGGGATCAAACCAGAGGCCTTCTGCATGCAAAGCCTGTGCTCTGCCACTGAGACGTGACCCTTCCCCAAGCAAGGCAATTCAGCTTACAAGATGCAAATAGAAGAAGTCCTTCAAGCAGAGGAGCTTCCTATGGAACAAGTGGGGCTTACCGAGGGCGGGCGAGGCACTGATGCGATTGGCGGAGCACTGGTTTGGATGTTTGGGGCTGACGAGAGGGGTGGGGGCTGGGGCATCTCATTGGGTTTGCTCGGACCAATCTTCTCCTTGCTGTCATCCTCTGGCACCAGCCCTTTGGCCTTATGGATAGCCTCAATCTGCTCCTGAAGGGTAATGTTGGCCTGAGCTGCCTGCTGAGTTCGGGCCATGCTGCCAGAGTGGCCATCCCAGGTCACCTAGTAAAACAGAAAACAGGTGAGTCTTAGTGCCTTTTGCTTTCACACTAACTAGAGTTAAGCCACTGGAGGAGGCGGCTTTCTTTCCTTCACGCTTCCGGTAGCAGAGCGCTTTTTAGCCTGGCTCCCTGCCATACCTTCTCTTCTGGTTTCTGGATCTCTTCTTCCCCAATTTTCTTGCCGATAGCTGTCTCTTCAACACCAAAAATATCGGTACGGCGCTCGGCCAGCTGTTTCAAGCTGCTTTCAATGTCCAAGCCTGGAAAGTATGAGTAAAATGGGAGAGTTTGCCATGGTGGTGGTGTTGTTTTTGGTCCTTACAAGATAGGGCACTGCTCATAGGTTCTAAGCTATCTGTTGTCGCTACTCCCATAAAATGGGCAAACAGAAATGGGATGCACTGAAAAATTTAGCCATCTGAAAATTTTGGCCGCCAAGATAGTGTTCTACCTTCTCCATTCACTACTTTGTCAGGGCTCTGGACAACCCAAATCAGGCACAGGTTTTTATATATTTCTTATGCTTATAAAGCCCATTCTTTCATTAAAAAACTCAAGAGCAGCTGACATGTAGTTGATATTCAAATATATACTTATTGCATTCTGAATTATTACAGTGGTGCCTCGCAAGAGGAAAAGAATCCGTTCCGCGATTCTCTTCGTCTAGCGGTTTTTTTGTCTTGCGAAGCAAGCCCACTGACAGCTTAGCGGATTAGCGCTATTAGCGGTCTAGCGGCTTTTAGCGATCAGCTGAGAGGCGGCTTATCAGCGGAACAGCTGATAAGCGGCTTAGCGGCTTAGGAAAGGGGGGGGGCAAAAAAAACCCGCGGGAACTCGCAAGATTTTTCCGTCTTGCGAAGCAACCCCATAGGGAAATTCGTTTAGCGAAGCGCCTCCAAAACGGAAAACCCTTTCGTCTAGCGGGTTTTCCGTCTTGCGAGGCGTTCGTCTTGCGGGGCACCACTGTACTGGGTATTGTTTTTTCTTTTATATACCTTTATTAGCTGCTTTGAACATCCCCGTTTGGAGAGGAAAATACGTTAAACGTTTTACTACAGAATCAAATGAATTGCAGTGTAGTAAACACACCTGCCCCCAAAACGCCTTTTGAAATTTGATGCCTACCTGCCGCTTGATAGCTGTCCTCTTATAAAACTAAAGTTAATCCAACGTAATTCATTTATCTATTAATTGATTAGCACAAAATGATTCTAATTATTTCAGAAGAGCATTATAGTATCTGACTAGTTTCCTTCAGACACGCATAAACATGTAATCAAGGCTAACACAAGAAAAAAATATGTTGATAAAAGACCACTAAAACCTTGCTGGACTGACCTGGGGCATAGACCTCATCATCGCTCTGCTTCTCCCGGAGAGAGCGATCCCTTTGCTCCAACCAGCGGGGATCCAGAAGCCCAATCCGCATATGTTCTTGCATTTTGCTGGCAGGGATTTTCTCCCCCGTGATGGGGGAGACAAGATACTCATCTGGGGCCGGAGTTGGTGGCAAAGGCTTAGATGCTGGAGAGAGGAGAGAGAGAGAGAGAGAGAGAGAGAGAGAGAGAAGAGAGATACACAGTTAGAAATGTTTTACATGACCACTGGATCTAGAATGCAACCCAGTCACAAAACCCCACCTGATCTTAACCCCAAGCTTACCTTTAGGGTCATAATCTTTCCTGACAATGACTTGGTCTGGAGTAGGAGGAAGAGGTGGTGGCATCGGAGTTTCTGGAGGTGGTGGAACTTTCTGACTCTCATCTTCTTCATCAGAGCCCTTCAAAAAAATGTTTTAAGTGAAGGATCATGAAGCATGATTCTCTTAAAAGGCTCAACTCAGTTTTCTTAGTAAGAAGACAAACCAGGCTTAAGCAAGTCTCTTCCCTTATTTAAGCTGGCACCAGTTAGCTCAATTGGTGCTAATAACGCCAAGGTCATGGGTTTGATCCCCATATGGGTGCATATTCCTGCATCACAGGGAGTTACTGATCCACAGAGTCCCTTCGAACTCTATGATTCTATCATACCTTTGTGGCTGGCTTGTTCAAGCCTTGAGCTTATGGAAGGCTGCACTTCGAACTATCAGCAGACTTGTGGGAATACGAATGTGCAGCGTGTTATGCAAAGGACCCTTACAGGGCTTGGATTAGACTGTTTTCAGAACCCTCTCTCATCCCTTGTAGGTTTATGGCTAAAGGATAAAGATCTTCTAAAACTTTCTGAACCTTTCCCCCACCACCAGACGTTAAAACTTGAGCCCCAATTTAAGTTCAGCAGAGCATTAAGGTCCAGGACACCAGCTATGCAGCACCAGAACAAACTCTTACAAACATTACTTTACTGAGTGCAGAGATTCAGAGATTCAGAAAGACTACTTTCAAGCTTTGCCACACCGAAAAGACTTTCCCACAGACGAACTGCTCACCACCGAAAAGACTTTCCCGCAGACGAACTGCTCACCACCGAAAAGACTTTCCCGCAGACGAACTGCTCACCACCGAAAAGACTTTCCCGCAGACGAACTGCTCACCACCGAAAAGACTTTCCCGCAGACGAACTGCTCACCTCATCCATGTCCTGCACTTGGGTATCCTGATCCAACTGAGATGGTGCCTCCTCAGTCTTTTCTTGTTTCTCATCTTCATCATCTGACTCCACTTCCATCTCCACTTCTTCACTTTCGCCAAACTTCTCATAGCGCTCCTGGATGAGAATTCGAGCACCTAGCTCCTCGGGAGTGGTGGGAGGAGGGAAGTTCCCTGCAAAAAAAAAAAAAAGGGGGGGGGGAATCATACCTTTGGTGAAACTTAAGTTACACAGCTGAGAAAAGCATCATGTGTCTTCCCTAGACAAGCTTCTTGTTAAGGGTCCACCTCAGTAGGAAGTGACTGGACTTCTGGGCTGGGGGCTCTGTAAACTTCACTTTTTTCTGATATTTGTGGGATTCAAGAAGCAGAGTTCAAATGCAGGTCTTGCTTGCCGCTTCCATTTTATTTGCACCTGCTTTTCAAGTGCACTCTGCTTTTCAAGTGCACACTTCCATTTTATTTTGCACTCTGCTTTTCTTTAAGCAGAGGCTTGACAACCATATGTCAGGAGTGCTCTGATGGTGTTTCCTGCTTGGCAGGGGGTTGGACTCGATGGCCCTTGTGGTCTTTTCCAACTCTATGATTCTATGATATGATTCTAAGTATATTACAGTCTTCTCCAGGACCCCCCTGAGCAGGGAGGCTCAGAGGATGATGACAAGGGAAAGAAGGGCCTTTTCAGTTGTTGCTCTGTGTGTGTGTGTTTTCCCCAGCAAGGTCCACTTGGCACCTTTAGTGATATCTACTTGACATCACATAAAGACATATATTCTGCGCCCCCCCCCAAGGCTTTTAATAAACTTGAGATGTTAATAAGTTTACTGCCCAAGTTTCCTATGGCTGTTTTGTGGATTGATGTGGATTTATATTTTAAAATATTTTTTAAAATGTAAGTTGCTTGGAAACCTTTGAGCAACAAGCAGCTAACTAGAATAATGATGATAATAATGATGATAATAAAATAGTAGTAGTAGTAGTAGTAGTAATAATAATAATAATAATAATAATAATAATAATAATAATAATAATAATAATAATATAATAATAATAATAATAATAATAATAATACAGACGGTTCCTGGAGGACTTTGTTGGAAAGTAGCTATACAGTGCTTCCTTGGAGGGATAACAGATGAGTTATTCAATATTTTCATTGAGTCTAAGCGACTTTTCTCTTCCTCACACAGAGCCTTCTTATGTTGGATTCAATGAGGCTTTGAGATTGGTCAAGCTATGCATTTCAGCAAAGTAAATGACCCAACCTTGCTCGGAGGGCTGGAAGTCCACGGTTTCCACCACCACAAAATCATGCCAATCAATCTGGGCATAAGCAACGCGCTCTCGCTCCTTTTCCTCCTCTTCCTTCTTCCGCTCTCGCTCCTGAAACTTGGCCCACTCCACTCTGTAACACGCCTGCACAAAGCATCAAGTAACTTTAAAAAAAACCCAGTAACTGTGTTTTTGGATACATTCTCAAAAAGCATCAAGGTCGCCTGCTTTCAAGTGCACCCCAAACTCAGCTTGAGGGTATTGACAAGGCCATATCCTCCCACTTTAGTCATGGGAAGAGCTGGGTTGGTGGTAATTGCAGATTTTGGCTGGCTACCAAGGCTAGGTCAGATTAATTGGGACACAGCACTTAAGAATCTGATGATTGTAGACTCATTTGAAAATTACACATTGTGGGATATTTTGAGAGGCAGTGTAGCGGTTAGCGTGCTACACTGGGTCCTGGGTCCAAATCCCTACTCAGCCATGAAATTCACTGGGTGACCCGGGCCAGCCATTACCTCTCAGCCTACCTCACAGAAGGTTTGCCCCTTTGCAGGAAAGGTGAAATAGAAATGCAATGGTGGGAATGCGAAGTGATACAATCACAAAAGGAGAAACAAAAGTGCACCTTGCCTCTATTACAAATAAGGCCACTGAGATGTAAGACACTTGTAAGTGTAAGATCCTACACTTGTTTACCTAGGAGGAAGCTCCACTGAACTCAGTAAGGCTTACACCTGGGTAACATACCGGTATATACCTCTATAGGACTGCACTGAGTATTGGCAGAAATTCAAAGCGATATAAGATGGTTAGCTCAGAAGAGTGTTTTCAGATTATTTAAACCTAGCAAAGGGCAGTCATGTAAAAAACTCTTAACTGCTTACCTGATCCAATACTTCTTTGGGGTTTTCTGCTTCCTTCTTAAGTTTTATGATCAAACCCTTGGGTGGAATCAAGATCTGGGAGGAAAAAATTCAATAGGCTACTGAGACATCAGTTCCAATTAGGGGTTTCTTCTTACCCACGCAATCAATAGTCTGCATTAAGAAAAGCTTGCAATATGTATAATTTATGCAAAATAACTTCTGCCAGTTATTTTTATAGTTTATTCCAGGTTTGCAAGTCACAGTAATGGGCTGGGAGGTATGTGCAACACTTGAGGTCTTATTCAACCACCCACTCAGCTTCTGAGATATCAGCAGGAAACGGCACACGTTTTCAAGCATATCTTAGCAGCCAGGACTAGAAACTTGTTTGCTGAGTTGTCATTTTCAAAGAAAAGCTTAATTCTGTGCTTGTTTTGTTGCTCTCCCAGTCTCTGCCTGAAAGTAGGAACACTTTAAGGAACAGTACATGTGCACAGGATGCAGAAAAGATGGCAACTATTTGCCATAATTGGCAACGGGTATAGCTATGACTTAGGCAAGACATCTCCCATTAGACAAAGCCTCCACATTTGGAGGCAGCAGAATTTCTGAATGCCAGTTGCTGGAAACCACAGGAGGGGAGAATGCCAATGTTCTGCTTGCTGGTTTCCCACAAGCATCTGGTTGGCCAGGATGCTGGACTAGATGGGCCACTGGTCAGATCCAACAGGCTATTACAGAACAATTCTGCTATCATTTCTACTGCTTCTCCTGTTTGCTATGGAACAGATTTTGTTTTTATCTTGCCATGATCATACAAAGAATGTGCAATCAATATTAGGACACCTTAATGCCTGGGGTGTCCCTACTTTCCCCTCCAGGATCCTTGCAAGCATTTCTCTTCAACCCAGACAGTAAGCCTTCAAAGTCTGTCACTTTGAAATGCACATGTTGCTCTGCGTAAATAGAACTGTCCTCAAGCTTGCTCAAATGAATCCTCCCGGCATCTGAGATTTGTTACCTTAGTGTACTGTTCAACCAGTTTGGTGAAGTAGTTGAAGAGACTGTGCTGCGGGCGCAGGAAGTCAAATTGGTAATTCCTCTGCTCTTTCTGCATCAACTGGGTGAGGAACTGCCTGCCGTTCCGAGCAACAAACTGGGCTGTCAGCTTTACCACGTCCAAGTCGAAGGCTGAGATCGAGGGAGGGTCTGCAATGAACTCAAATTCCGGAGGAGGCTCTTTCGGAACCACAGTCTCCTGAATCACCTGGGCTTGTACCTGCGGAAGGAACACAGAAATGCATCACCACTTAAACCCAACCTCACTTAGGTGCACAGGTCAGGTGTCCCTGTATTTGCTGCTCTGTGGTTTAGAACCATTCCTAGCAAGCCTCTGCCTACCGGGTGCCCTTCAGATGGCTTGGCTGTGTTGGCAGGGGCTGATGGTAATTGCAGTCCAAACCATCTAGAGGGCACCAGGTTGATGAAGTTTGTTCTTACCTCCACAGTGAGCTGGTGTGGGGAACCTGTGGCCCTCCAAATGTCGCTGAACTACAATGCCCTTGGCCACTGACCCTGCTTGCTAGGGCTGATGGGTGTTGTAGGTAAGCAACATCTACAGGGGCCAAAAGTTCCTCACTTCTGCCAGTGAGGCATGAATGGAAGGAAAAGGCCAAGAGAAATTTGCTGGCAGTTGGCCTTCCCTCCTGCAGCACCATGAAAGATAAGAGACAGATGAAGACAAGAGAGGAACCGCTTACCTTTTGGGGAAGCTGCTGTTGTGCACTCTGCTGTGCCTGCATGACTTTGGGAATGGCTGCCGAGGGCTCCTGTGCCTTCCCTTCCTTGAACTCATTGACTTTGTGGCGATAGTAGGCATGGTAAGGATCGTTGGGGTTCAAGAAGTTAAATTTGGGATTGTTGATTTCATTCTGCCTGATACGGGCTTCAAACTCAGGACCATTTCTAGAAAAGTTATAGAGCAAAAATCAGCACCAAACCAAAATTTAAAATTCCTCAAAAGCCACCAAGGACAGGCACAGTATCCAACTCACACAAAAAATTACTGCCAACCCTGAGTCCTCACTGCCTTTGTCCCTTAACACATTTGATTAGCTATGCATGCTGAGGCTGCCTCAACCACCCTCTTAGCTTATCTCTGCAAGAAGCTGATATTCCAAGAGTCCAGTCTAGGGTGACCTACCTGGCTACAAAACTGGCTGTCTTGTCCACAATATTCCGAACCTCTGGAGGAGGATAAATAATTCCCACCACGGGCTTGGCTGGTGTTGCTTCTTCTTTCGGTTCATCTTCTGGCTGCAATTAAAAGTGAATATGGCATAAAAAGAAAGCAGACCAAGGATCTTTCAAAAACCAGTTTGCTGAGGAAAAAAATCAAGTATTACCTCAAAGCAATAGTCTCTATTGCAGGATTGTTCTGTTGTGAAAGACTGAGCTAAACATCACAGCTCCTTGTTTAAATCTCCTTAGTGGGATGGCCTTAGAAATGTATCTATCACCTCAGTTTCAGGCCCCCATCCCACCCTTTGTTATCTTTCTGTCAGCGGATGAAGACTGTTTTATTCCAACATGCTTTGGGGGGCTGTTTTTAAAGCAATTGGTTTTTTTAAAAAATAGTGTTGTGTTGTTTTCACTATGTCTTTCAATGGATCTGTTTTTATAGTTTTAAATCTGTTATAGTTTAATTACTTTTATCTTAAGTATTATATTTTATATGTTGTTAATCTTCTGCATTTTAACTGTGTTGTTCTAATTTGTTCACACTGCCTTGAGGCCTGGTCTGGGAAAGAATGCTCTGTGTTTGTGTGTGCGGATAGATATAATAATAATAATAATAATAATAATCATCGTAGTAGTCTGGAGGGTGGCAGCACCATTGTTATAGATCTTCAGACGCCAGGCAAAAACCTTTCTTCTTAAAGCAGGCCTTTGGCTTTTAATTATCTATGGCCTTTTAGAGTGGGTAGGATGTTTTCATGAAGCAGTTTTAATGTGTGCATGAATTTTGTTTTTAACCCATTTTTGTAAGAGGCTTTGAGCCGTCATGGCAAAAAAAGCAGCTTATAAATTTAATAAACAACCACATTTCCCATCATCACCAGCCAGAATGGCCAATGGCCAGGGACGATGATAATAATAATTTATTATTTATACCCCGCCCATCTGGCTGAGTTTCCCCAGCCACTCTGGGTGGCTCCAAATCGAGTGTTAAAAACAATACAGCATTAAATATTATAAACTTCCCTAAACAGGGCTGCCTTCAGATGTCTTTTAAAAATAGGATAGCTGCTTATTTCCTTGACATCAGATGGGAGGGCGTTCCACAGGGGAGGTGCCACTACCGAGAAGGCCCTCTGTCTGGTTCCCTGTAACCTCCCTTCTCGCAGGGAGGGAACTGCCAGAAGGCCCTCGGAGCTGGACCTCAGTGTCCGGGCTGAACGATGGAGGTGGAGACGCTCCTTCAGGTATACTGGGCCGAGGCCGTTTAGGGTTGAGAAGAGCTGGCAGTCACGCAAACTGTGCGGGGCATAGGTTCCCCATTCCCCACTTTAGAAAATTCCCATACATCCACGCATCCGCGGGCTGCAAACTACGCCTCCCAGCATGCACCGCTCTCGTCCCGCAAGGCATCTTGGGAGGAGGACCTCCCCCTTCAGGAGGCCTTGGACATTAACCAGGGTTGGGGGGTGGGGTGGAAAGATGAAGGAACCTCAGAGAGTGGGCTTCTGCTAAACGGATCAGGCCGAAAATTACCTGCTTCGCTTCAGGGGGCGCTGGCTGGGCAGGCGCCATCGCCTGCACAGGCCCGGCCGGCATGGCGGCTCTTCGCTCCGACGTTAGACGCGCGGCGCTCAACAAAACACCGAGCTCGGCGACAAAATGGCGTCGCCGTCAGCCGTGGCTGCGCGCGCATGCAGAGCGGCCACGTCAAAGGAAGGAGGAGCGGTATAAGTATGGGGGGGGCTGTTTGGCGCATGCGCGTTGTCCTCTTCGAGCCCGTTTGAGGCACCGGGGACGATGAGAGTCTGCGGCTCCCCTGATTCTTCACATAAAGTTAAGGCAAATACTTACAGAGCCTTTAACCTTCACTTCCAGACCCGAGCGCATTATTTGTTTATGTCCTTGCAAATGAAAACATGATTTTGAAATAAAATAAAGGATACACCTGACCTATGCATGTTTACTCGAAAGTAAATCTCATCCTGTTCAATCCTGTTCTAATATCAAGCACAGTATAGATGAGTTTCGCCCTGAGGGATGTCAAGGGAACACCTCATTCCACCCAATTCTGGCCAATATTGTTGTGAGCGGGGGCAAGTGCGATTATTATTATTATTGCGTGCATCTGATTTTTAAAAACAGTTTGTCAGACTTTTCCCGTTTTCGCATTCTCTTCCTCACATCCCTCCCCTCCCACCGGGATTTCGTTCTGATCTAGCAGCCCAATTGTCCAACTTTAATGCATCTGATCAAGGAAACTCTGCTAGCGCAGTATGTACATCCCTTAGGTCTCTAAAGTGCCACACTAAAAATCTAGGGTCTTCGAAGTGTCGGAAGACGCTTGGACATCCCCCTGCCCTCCCGGATTCCTGCCCTAACATGGGCTCCGCTCTGCAGAGAGCGACTGGTCAAACGCGAACCGGACGTTTTGTGAAACGCAGGTTTTCCTATATCTCTATAGAGAAGGCGGGAGGGCGGGGCTTATCGGCTGAGTAGCAAAGAGGGCGGGGCTTATCCGCTCAGTTGCAAAGGGGGCGCGCCTAAGAAGCTCTCGGGGTTGCCATGGCAGCGGAGGCTTGGGAAGAGCGGAAGAGCCTGGCTGCGGCGGCTGTTTGGCAGGTGGGTCTTGCCCACCTCGTCCCTCCTTTGGGCGGGAAGGTGAGGAAGTCTATTGGCAACAGGGATTCTCGCCAGCCTGGGCTACTCGTGGCTGCCTCTGCTAGCCAGCCTGGCACTACACCCCAGTCAGGACCCTCCTCCCATCAACCCTCCATGGTAGAGATCCACTCCACCCCACCCCCGCAAAAGGGACCCTTTAAAGGCACTTCAGCAAGAGTGTGTCTGAGCATGTGCAGAGTGCCTTCCTTCCTTTCGCCTCCCATCCCCAGGGGTGCCGTTAACAATCCTAACAAATCATATTTAGCATTTATAGGAAATGCTAACCTAGTATGCAAGGTATACAAAGCGCAGGGGGCGCTGTGGTCTAAACCACTGAGCCTCTTGGGCTTGCCGATCGGAAGGTCGGTGGTTCGAATCCCCATAACGGGGTGAGCTCCTGTTGCTCTGTCCCAGCTCCTGCCAACCTATCAGTTTGAAAGCACACCAGTGCAAGTAGATAAATAGGTACTGCTGCGGCGGGAAGGTAAACAGGATTTCCGTGTGCTCTGGTTTCCGTCACAGTGTCCTGTATAGCCAGAAGCGGTTTAGTCATGCTGGCCACATGACCCGGAAAGCTGTCTGTGGACAAATGCCGGCTCCCTAGGCTTGAAAGCAAAATGAATGCCCCAGCTGCATAGTCACCTTTGACTGGACTTAACCGTCCAGGGGTCCTTTACCTTTAGTATGCACAATGTCCTGGGAATTGGTTTCCTTGTGTGAAGGTTGCTTTCTAATAAAATGTGTGTAGGAGGATTGCATCCCATATTATGCAGTAGCATGCCTGCCAAATGCTAGTGTTAAGAGGCCGGTTGCAAGACGCAGCACAAATTTAGCAAGCAGGGAGAAAATTAAGTTAATCATGCCTACTTTGCATGGCAGTTTTTGAGACTGCCGACAAGACAATGTGTTTTGTACACTGCTTTAAAGTAATGGAGAAAAATAGTGTTTATTGGGGAAATGTATGCTGCTGCAAACTCAAGTGGCTCACAGTTTTTCTGGTTGTACCGTCTAGTGAAATCAGGGTTAGGGAGGAATGTGGCCTGGGGAATGTTCTGAGAGCTGGATAAGGGGCGGCTGAAAGGCTACATTCAAACCTGAGGCCACAGGTTCCCCATACTTGTAATACGGTTGGGCATGATTTGTAGGGAACTCAGGAAGGAAACTTAACCTTTCCCCTCTTGCGACTTTCCCCCTGCCTTGACTAGCCTGATGAAGGTAGTTGGTCTTGCTTGTGCTTTCCCCAGGAACATCTGCCCTAAGACCCGGTTGATGGTTGGTGGAATGACATCAGCGTGGCAACATGGTGACCTTGCTGGTTAACCAAAACTACATGGAGAGTCTGCGGAAGGACATCACGGATCTGCAGGGAACCGTCCTCAGCGTCTTCACCCGAGCCGGGGCTGTTCGCTACCCGTCCTGGAAGTTTCCTGATAAGTTGTCCTGTGACCTGGACTTGGTTGCTTTGCTTGAGCACTACGACTTTGCACAGAATGACCCTGAGTTTACCCATCATTCCCACGTGGTTCTTCTGGAACTAGTGATTGACAGGTGAGGGTAGGTCCGGCGATTCTGCAATGATTCCTTGTTGAGCCACTCTTAACTTGGAACAGAAGTAAACCCCAATGAATGCACCAGGTTTTGAATTAGATTACTGCATCCATTATATATGTGGGAATGTTGTGGATACTAGGAGAGGATATATTGATTAAATGTTATCTTTCCAAACTCACGTTAGTGACACATATATATATATATATATATATATATCAGAGCTCATTCCCCTTTACACAGTAGAAAGCTAGTTGGTAGATTTGCTTGAGTCTCTTTACTTTAGCAATTCAATCTGGTTTTATTCAGATTGGATTTTGTTCCTGGTAAGAGCCCTTTTATCCCTCCTAATAAGAATAAAGACACAAGAAGCTTCTTTTAGGGCACCTGAGACGTGGAAAGAAGCCTTCATCACACTTATACCAAAGACTGAGGTTGATAAAAAACAGATCAAGAACTACCGCCCTATATCACTACTTAATGTGGATTACAAAATTTTTGCAGACATTTTGGCAAAAAGACTAAAGAAGGTGCTGGTGGAGGAGATTCATAAAGACCAGGCAGGCTTTCTCCCGGGTAGGCATATATCTACTAATGTAAGGAATATAATTGACATTATAGAAATGCTGACAGTGAACATTAATACGAAGGCAGTTTTAATTTTTGTGGACGCGGAGAAAGCCTTTGACAATATATCTTGGAAATTTATGAAAAAGAATCTCCATGGGATGGGGGTAGGCCAAAGGTTTGAAAATGGTATAAGTGCAATTTATTCTGAGCAAAAGGCGAAGTTAATTGTAAATAATGTGGTTATGGATGAACTACCTATAGAAAAAGGGACACGTCAGGGGTGCCCAATATCCCCATTACTTTTTATATCGGTCCTGGAGGTCCTGTTAAATATGATTAGGGGAGATCAGCTGGTAAAAGGGATTCAGGTCGGAGCCAGACATTACAAATTAAAGGCTTTTGCAGATGACTTAGTACTGACCTTGCAAGAGCCAGACACTAGTACCAAAAGAGCTTTGGAATTAATTCAAGTATTTGGCCAGGTCGCAGGATTTAAGTTGAATAAACAAAAAACCAAGGTATTGGAAAAGAACTTAACAAATGTTGAAAGGGAAAGATTCCAAGAGGAAACTGGGTTAGTGGTGGCAAAGAGTGTAAAATACCTGGGGATTAACATGACATCTAAGAATGTGAACTTATTTAAGGACAACTATGACAAGTGCTGGACTGAGATAAAGAAAGATTTAGAAATATGGTCAAACCTGAAGCTTTCCTTGTTAGGTCGAATTGCTGTGATCAAAATGAATGTATTGCCTAGAATGTTATTTTTGTTTCAGACATTACAAATTGTTGATAAACTGGACTGTTTCAAGAAGTGGCAGAAAGACATATCTAAATTTGTCTGGCAGGGCAAAAAGCCCAGAATTAAGTTTAAGATACTTACCGATTCTAAAGAAAGAGGGGGGTTTGCCCTGCCGGACTTAAGACTTTACTATGAATCGGCAGCTTTCTGCTGGTTAAAAGATTGGCTACTTCTTGAAAATGCAGACATTCTAGATTTGGAAGGATTTGATAATAATTTTGGTTGGCATGCATATATCTGGTATGACAAGGTTAAAGTGTATAAGGGTTTCAAAAATCATATTGTCAGGAAAGCACTATATAATGTATGGATACGGTATAAAGATTTATTGGAAAATAGAACTCCCAGGTGGCTTTCACCTATGGAGGCTAAGGAGGTAAAGAAACTTAATATGACAACCAATTGGCCGAAATATTCTGAGATTTTAGAACAAGAAGGTGGTGAATTTAAATTACAAAGTTATGAGAAAATAAAGTCCAAGGTACGAGATTGGCTCCATTATTTTCAAATAATGGAGGCTTTCAAACAAGACAGGAAAATCGGCTTCCAGGTGGAGAAATCGAAATTAGAAACAGAACTGTTAGAACCCAATACTAAGAATTTATCAAGAATGTACAACTTGCTGTTGAAGTGGAATACAATAGATGAGACAGTGAAGTCTGCTATGGTTAAATGGGCACAGGACATAGGTCATGACATTATGTTTGCTGACTGGGAGCAGTTATGGACCACAGGTATTAAATTTACGGCATGCAATGCCTTACGAGAAAACATAATGAAAATGATTTATAGGTGGTACATGACCCCAGTCAAGCTTGCGAAGATTTATCATTTGCCCAATAACAAATGCTGGAAATGTAAAGAGACTGAGGGTACCTTTTTCCACCTTTGGTGGACCTGCCCAAAGATTAAGGCCTTCTGGGAAATGATTTATAATGAAATTAAGAAAGTGCTTAAGTGCACCTTTAACAAGAAACCAGAGGCATTTCTCTTGGGTATGGTCGGCCAGTTGGTGCCGAAGAAGGATAAGAATTTCTTTTTGTACGCTACTACGGCAGCAAGGATTCTTCTAGCAAAGTATTGGAAGACACAAGAGCTACCCACGCTGGAGGAATGGCAGGCGAAAGTGATTGACTTTATGGGACTGGCAGAAATGACCGGCAGAATCCGCGACCAAGAGAAAGAGACTGTGGAAGAAGATTGGAAGAAATTTAAGATGTATCTTAAGAATTATTATAAAACTGAGGAGTGTTAAAATGCTGAGGGAAAAGAAGACGTAGAATTGCAGCGATAATTGGGTTTAAAATTTAGGGTGGAATAGAGAAAGAGGACGAATTCATATTTAATTGGGCAAGATAGGTTGCTGAATAATGGTACTAAACTAAGGATGCAAAAAGGGAAAGGTATGGGGAAGTCCGGGAAAAGAGGGTTATGAAAATAAGGTTATGAAAATATGAGTTTTTTGTTTGTCTGTTTTTTGTTGTTTTTTGTTTCTGTTAAAAAATTGGAAATTAATAAAAATCTTTATGAAAAAAAAAAAAACAAGAAGCTTCTTTTAAAAGTAATAAGAAGTTTACTCACATTCAGTTCACAGTTGGATCCCTGAAGGCAGGCTTTAGCTTGCAGTTACAGATACAGTGTGGTTCACATCCTTGTAAGGATGGGCCCATGTGCTGCTGGCAGAGAGCCAGCAGTGCAGTCCAAGAGAAGAAAAGGCATCAAGAGAGGAAGGTAGCTGCGTGACTTACCTTTGGTGGGATCTCCAAGGGTCACGCCCACCTACCTGGTCACATGCAGGGGGAGGATGCTCCAGACCAGGTGTAACAGGAAGTTCAACTGGCTGGATCAACGTCCCCATCTGTGTCCACTCTAGGTAAACAGGAAGTGTTGTACTTGACTGCTTATGTTATATCCCACAATATATGGGCTATTCTTTAAAGAAGAGGGGCTGTAGCTCAGTGGCAGAGCAGTGCCAGGTTCCATCCCTAGCACCTCCTGGTAGGGCTGGGAGAGACAGCTGTCTGAAAACCCTGGAGAGCTGCTGCCAGTCAGTGTAGACAGTACTGAGCTAGATGGACCAATGACAGCTTCCTACAATCCTGTCTGGAAACTTCAGCTGGCCCAGAACACATTGGAGGGTGTGGTGGTTGGTTTTGAGAACATTTTTTGGTCCGCTGCCAGTAGCTGCTTTGGGCTTCCTTTTGGAAAGAAAATTGGGGTTCAAACACAAACTACAAAACTAAAGCAGGATGTCCTTTCTGTCCTCTGAAGGTTGCTGCTGCTGCTCCAAAGCTTCACCAGATACACGGAGAACCTTATCAGTGAACAAGCTGTGCCCCCATCCAGAACAACAGGACCATGCATGTCTATTGGGCTGGCTGTGAAGAAGTACTGGAACAGCATGCTGAAACTGGGATCCCTCTACCAGCAGCTGGCTTCTGAGGTAGGCTGCCCCAGTGGGCTGGTCTGCTTCTGCATGCACACTGACCAAACGTTCCTCTGGCCAGATAGGTGTGGTTTATCTCCCTTCTCCAAGCAGTGGGAAAGTACCAAGAATATTTCCATGCAAATCTGAAAGCACCAGTGAGGTCTGCTACTGAAAGATCCCCAGGAGATGCAGGGCTGGCTGTACAGGTGCTTGAGGTTCCAATCCGATCTTCTTCTTTCTTCTCTGGCGATCACTTGTAGCCAAGTAAGATTGTCTTCCATAAACACTGTTTTAACAGTGAGTCTGTAAGTCACTGTGGAGGCCAATTCTGGATCCACACATCCTTCCACAGTGGGGACATTGGTTTCTGCGTGGGAGTTGACCATGGTGAGGGCTTGCCCAGCGTGCCTTCCTCTTAGCTCATTTCTCCCTTTCATCCTGAGTTCAAGCGTCTTCAAAGTCCAAGACACCTTTGGTAAAGTCTGTTCTCCAATTGGAGCACTCGCAGGCCAGTGTTTCCCCGTTGTCGGTGTTTATACAACATATTTTTAGATTTGCCTTGAGAGAGTCTTTAAACCTCTTTTGTTAACTGCCAGCATTACGCTTTCCATTTTAAAGTTCGGAATAAAGTAGTTTCTTTGAAAGACAATAATCAGGCATCACCAGTCCAATGTAGTTGATGTTGAAGAATCATTGCTTCAACACTGGTGAGCTTTGATTCTTCCAGTATACTAGCATTAGTTCACTTGTTTTCCCATGTGATGTGTATAATTTTTTGTAGACACCGTTGATGGAATCTTTAGAGGAGTTGGAGATGGCGATACCCACCTGTCAACATAAATCACGCACTTAGGCTGTAGTCCCAGGCTGCCAAAATCATTGACAGGGAGGGTTTGATGTTTCAAAGGCTGCAGGATTGCCCTTTACAGGAAGGATGGGGAATGTGTGGTTCTCTAGATGTTTCTGAACTACAACTCCCATTATCCCTGAGTCAACCAGTAGCCTTGCTGGCTGGGGCTGATGGGAGCTGGACTTCCATTGAAACCTGGAAGGTCGCAGGGCCCCATCCATGCCTTGTTGCGTTGATCACACTACAGCACCATAAAGCATTGCAGGTATCCAAACAGGCAGGCAAGATACAAATGATCTTTCATCATACGCTCAGTGCTGGAAAAGCTCCTTGAGCACTTCTACGGGTGGAAAAGTGGGGTCAACCATTTCTGCTATCAGCACAGGACAAGCTGCCATCATTTGAATCCTTGGGAAGAGTTAAGAGTCACAGTCCCAAGGGCATGTGGTAATGACTGCCAACATGGATGGCTTTAAAAGAGGGTTTGACCAATTTATGGTGGATCATCAGGCTGTCGGTAGCTGCTAGCCACAATGGCTATGCTCTCCCTCCAGTGTCTGAGTCAGTACGCCTCTGAATGTCAGTTGCCAGGAATTGCAAGTAGGGAGGGGGCTCTTCCACATGCATCCTGCATTCATGCTTCACATTGCGGGCATCTAGTTGGCCATGGATGCCAAACAAGATCTAGCAAGTCTCCTTTTACGTTCTTATATTTCTTATGTTCTTAGTATCAAACTATGTCTGATCACAGGACACGGGTGGCGCTGTGGTCTAAACCACAGAGCCTAGAACTTGCCAATCAGAAGGTCGGCAGTTCGAATCCCCGTGACGGGGTGAGCTCCCGTTGCTCGGTCCCTGCTCCTGCCAACCTAGCAGTTCGAAAGCACGTCAAAGTGCAAGTAGATAAATAGGTACTGCTCGGGTGGGAAGGTAAACGGCGTTTCCATGCGCTGCTCTGGTTCGCCAGAAGCGACTTAGTCATGCTGGCCACATGACCCGGAAGCTGTCTGGCCGGCTCCCTCAGCCTATAGAGCAAGATGAGTGCTGCAACCCCAGAGTCATCCGTGACTGGACCTTACTGGTCAGGGGTACCTTTAGCTTTAGCTTTACCTTTATGTCTGATCACAGCACATGCCCAAATTTCCTTTCCCCCCCAAACCTCTCATGTGATCCTCCCAAAATAAAATAAAAACCTGGAAAGTTAATGCCACCCTTTCTCTTTTATACCTAGAAAAAACACAGCAGAGAGGATGCTGTTGGCACAAATGCTTCCTTCCAGGAGGTGAAAGCTGAGAACGAGTCTTTAAAAATCTGCTTCTCGGAGTCAGATGTGACTTTGCCCAGCTTCCGGTCCTCCCCTTTGACCTCATCGGCCAGCAGCAGGCTGCTGGACGGTTGCCCCGCCACCTCCTCAGAGGCACCGCCAGCCCAGAGGGCTGCCAAGCCCATCTGCAGCACCCACTGTCAGACCATCGAGTCATCCCTGGTGCCTTGCGACGCTTGCGAGAGGGCACAGCTCAGCCTCCGGGAAGTGGGCAGCGCCATCATCGGCATCTGCAACAGCCAGAACCTCCCGTCGTCTCTGAGCAGGTTCCTGGAGATGGTGGAGGAGACCCTGGGCCGCAAACCGCTCACGGCTGTGGACATCAGCTACTGGGCGTCCGAGCAAAGCAAGGACCTCTCCCGGATCAACAAGCACCTCCGGAAGCTGATGGAACTCATCAACCCTCTGAAGGGGGAGCTGGAAGAGTCTGAGAAGGAGAAGGGTGAGCTCAAGAGGCAGCTGGAGACTTTTGACAGCCGCCATCAGAAGGAAAGAGAGGAGCAGGAGCAGAAGAGGAAGGAGGCAGAGCAGGCGTTTGAAAGAAGGAATACGGAGAACCTGCAGATGATGGCCACCCTGAGGATGGGCAAGGAGGACCTCCAGAAAAGTGAGCATCCTTTCCCGTCTCTTTCTTTCAGCCAGCTCACATCCACACCATGTATTTAAAGCAAGTTTGTACCATTTTCATAGCCATGGCTTCTCCCAGGGAGCCAGTGTGGTGTAGCGGTTAAGAGCGGTGGACTCGTAATCTGGTGAACTGGGTTCAATTCCCTGCTCCTCCACCTGCAGCTGCTGGGTGACCTTGGGCTAGTCACAATTCTCTGAAGTCTCTCAGCCCCACTCACCTCACAGAGTGTTTGTTGTGGGGGAGGAAGGGAAAGGAGATTGTTAGCTGCTTTGAGACTCCTTAAAGGTAAAGGTACCCCTGACCATTAGGTCCAGTCGCAGACTCTGGAATTGCGTGCTCATCTCTATAGGCCGAGGGAGCCGGCATTTCTCCGCAGACAGCTTCCGGGTCATGTGGCCAGCATGACTGAGCCGCTTCTGGCGAAACCAGACCAGTGCACGGAAACGCCATTTACCTTCCCGCCAGAGCGGTACCTATTTATCTACTTGCACTTGCTTTCGAACTGCTAGGTTGGCAGGAGCAGGGTCTGAGCAACAGGAGCTCACCCCATCGCGGGGATTCAAACCGCCAACCTTCTGATCGGCAAGCCCTAGGCTCTGTGGTTTAGCCCTAGGCCCTGAGACTCCTTAGGGTAGTGATAAAGCGGGATATCAAATCCAAACTCCTCCTCCTCTTCTTCTTCTCCTCCTCCCTCTCAGAAGTGAAATTCTAGGTCACAGAGACTAGCTGGATGCTGAGGAGTGGTGGGAGGCAGCAGCTGGGGAATCCCCAAGGGAACCCCCAGGGGATTGGAGTAGGGTGAGTGGTCAGATGGAGAAGAAGGAGCAGACGGGGGGCGGGTGTCAAAAACCAAAGAGGCAACAGGGTTTAGTGAGCAGGGAGTCTGTGGCAGAGAGAAGTCCAGCATCAGAGGCAGAAGCAGAAGCTGGAGAGGAACGGGACAAAAATTCTAGCACTTCTCACTTGTGTCGTACCTCGGCTCCCGGATGCCTTGGGATTCAAATGTTCTGGCTCCTGAACAATCGAAAACCAGAAGTGAGTGTTCTAGTTTCCAAACATTTTTTTGGAAGCCAAATGTCCGGCGTGGCTTCCGCTATTGTTTCTGGTGCACCTGCAAAATCGGAAACCAATCGGAAGCTGTTCCTTGCTTTCCGAATATTTTGAAAGTCGAACGGACTTCCAGAATGGATTCGGTACAACTTTGGAGGTAGAACTGTATAGTTAGTCCTATCTCGAAACCTGTCCTGTGGATGTTTTTTGGACTCCAACTGTAAGGGAGCGCGACTGGTTCGGTTGAGTCGCACTGGGTGTGGAGCTTTGGGAGTGCCACAAATATATTGGAGACAGGAAAGTGCAAGGCGGGGTGGGTGGGTGTGCTAAATGTTGGCATTGCACAGGGCACTGCTGAAATTTGAGACCCCAAGGACTGTGACTGTCAACAGCTACAGCCATACAGCCAGTTGTCCAGGAAGATGGGAATCATAGAATCATGATGGAAGGGACCCTGTGGATCATTGCGTCCAACCCCCTGCAAATACAGGAATGTGCAGCTATCTCTTACGGGGATTGAACCTGCAATTTAGGTGTGCAACAGCATCCGGAGGGCAACAGGTTGCCCATTCTCCATTCCGATACCTGCCAGGCTGTGGCTGTGCATACGTATCTTTAGAGCACATGGCTTCCCCCAAAGAATCCTGGGAACTATAGTTTACCCCTCAGAGAGCTACACTCCCTCAACAAACTATAGTTCCCAGGACTCTCTGAGGGGAACCATGTCCTTTAGATGCATGGTATGGATGTGACCCCAGTCTGTCCCAAACCTTTGATTCCGAAGGGCTCCTGCATTTCCGTCTCAGCAACGGGCTGTCAGTGCAGACACACCGAGCTACATGGATCGATGGGTCTGGCTCAGCATAAGGCAGCTTCCTGTCTTCCTCTACGGTCCATGCTGACCGGTGACATTGTTTGACTACTTCCAGAAGCTGCTGCCTTGGAGCAGAACGTTTCCACCTTGAAAGAGAAGCTCCAACGGCAGGAAGACACCATCCAAGGGCTGGGTAAGAGGAACACCAGGCAGCACTTCATACAGGCCATTCCCAAGACTCAGAACATTTAATGTAATTTATTTCACAAAATACACTGCTTGACTGTAAAAACAAACAAACCGGTATCTTGTTGCAGACCTGCTAACTGTCCCAAATAATAGACCAGTGTCATTTTCTCTGTACTACAGATGGAGGAAACAGGATCATAGAGGTATAGAACTGTAAAGTTGAGAGGGGTCCCAAGGGTAATCTATTCCATGCCCCTGTGATGTAAGAATCACAGTTAAATAAAGCTGGGCAGATGGCCAGAGAGATAAACAACTACCTTACATTTAGAAGACATCTGAAGGCAGCCCTGTTCAGGGAAGTTTTTAATGTGTGACATTTTAATGTATTTTTAATCTTTGTTGGAAGCCGCCCAGAGTAGCTGGGGAAACCCAGCCAGATGGGCGGGGTACAAATAATAAATGATGATTATTGTTATGGCCATCAAACCTTGTTAAAAATGCCCTGTGAATGAGAGGCTGCCACCTTCCAAGGGAGTCTGTTCCACTGTCCTTTTGCCATTGAGAAGTTCTTCCGAATGTTTCGTCGGAAACTTCTTTCTTGTCATTTGAATCTGGTGGTTCAGATCAGATCCTACCCTCTGGAGCAGCAGAAAATGAGCTTGCTACCTCTTCCACGTGGAGGCTGAGAGAGGGTGACCAGCCCCCCCCCCCCAGCCTCAGGTGAATACCTGAAGGAGTGCCTCCACATCCGTCGTTCAGCCCCGACTCTGAGATCTAGCATTGAGGGCTTTCTGGCGGTTCCATTCCGAACGGCGCAAACCCAGAAGTGAGTGTTCCAGTTTGCAAACATTTTTTGGAAGCCAAACACCTGACACGGTTTCCGCAGCTTCCGATTGAGTGCAGGAAGCTCCTGCAGCCAATCGGAAGCTGCGCCTTGGTTTGAACCATTTCAAGAGTCGAACGGACTCCCAGAATGGATTAAGTTCAAGAGCTAAGGTACCACTGTATTTAAGAGCCAGCCTCTGGGACCAGTCTGACTCTTGCTTCCTTGCCTGAAATCTGAAATTGCAAACCACTAGTTTGCGACATGCTGCTCTTGAGCTATTGTGCATTCCCCAGAGCGAGCGAAGCGCGAGCTGTTGCAGGAGTTAAGGGAGACGAAGGTGTGCAAAGCAGAGGTGGACAAGCTGAAGGATCAGCTTGGGGTCCTCACGAGCCAACTGGAGAGTACCAAGCAGCAGCTGAACGGGGCCATCACTGAGCTGGAGAAGGAGAAGGCCAAAGCTGAGAGCGTGCTCCGGCACAAAGAGGTGTGGCTGGGGGCATCAGGGTGGGCAACCTATTCTTGATGCTGTTATTTATTTCATTTATCTCCCACCTTTTCCTATAAGGAGCTCAAGGTGGCTTGCATACTAGTTCTCCTCCCCACAACCAACCTACAAAGTAGATAGGACTGGCCCAAGGTCACCCAGTGAGCTTCATGGCCAAGTGGAGGTGTGAAACCTGGTCTCCCAGGTCCTAGTCCAACACTCTAACCAATACACCACCCTGACTCTAACTCCCAGCAGCCCCATGGCGGAGGAGGCGGGTTGGATCTCATTCCCCATTGCAGCGCATAGGAATCTTCTTAGAATTAGAGAATCATAGAGCTGGAAGGGAAGTTCAGGGTTTCCCACACTTGGGCCTCCAGCTGTTTTTTTGGACTACCATTCCCATCATCCTTGCCCACTGGTCCTTCTAGCTAGGGATGATGGGAGTTGTAGTCCAAAAACAGCTGGAGACCCAACTTTGGGAAACACTGATCTAGTCCAACCCCCTGCAGTGCAGGAATCCTTTGACCAAGGTGGTGCTCGAACCCACAACCCTGAGATGAAGTCTCATGCTCTACCAGTGAAGCTATCCCAGAGTGAAACCACTGGTCCATATAGCTCAGTGCTGTCTGCACTGACTGGCAGCGGCTCTCCAGGGTTTCACGCAGGTAATCTTTCCCAGGCCTACTTGAGGGTTGAACCTGGGACCTTCTGAAGGTGAAGCAGATGCTCTACTGCTGAGCATTGCAGAATGCCTTTAACCTGTCACCCCCCACCGTTTACAACCCGCCCCTTCAATCGGCCAATCATTGGCTTTCCACCTTGCATCTGTTGAGTCCAAACTAACAAGATCTCTCCCTCTCGTGCTGAAGTCCCTGCAGACCAAGCAAATGACTCTGATGAAGCAGCTGGATAATTTGGACCAGGAATGTGAGCAGCTGAAGACCAGCCTGGCTGACAGGGAGGAGGACCAGTACATCTTGAAGGAGAGGCTGAAGGAGATGCAGGAGGAGAAGTGGGAAATCCAGCACCAGCTGGCAGCCCAGCAGGTCTGTAGGAAGTGGGCAGGGTAGGGATGCCTGACATGGGCTCCTCTGGTGAGACCCAGGCCATGTCTCCCCAGCGCAGGACAAATTGCACAGAGAAGGATGAGAATTCTCATCAAACTGCGGCAAAAAATTTCCTAGCCGTTTTGCCGTGTTAAACTTCTATACGCCATAATCTATGCCAGCTTTTGCCAAGCCGGTGGCCTCCGGCTGTTTTGGACTACAACTCCCATCAGCTGTGCTCCTGACAGCCCCAGCATCCTATGGCTGTGTTGGCTGGGGCTGATGGGAGTCGTAGTCCAAAGAAAAGTGAGCATCCTTTCCCATCTGTCTCGCTGCAGAAGCAGACAGAGCGAGCGCAGAAGGAAAAGCTGAACCTGGAGCAGCGTGTGTCTGAGCTGCAGACAACTGTCTCTGAGCTGAAAGAGCTGATTGAGGAGCTGAAGGACAGGGAGAGGCTGCTGGTCCTCTTCCCGGACCTTCACATCCCTGTCGAGGCACAGTATGAAGGTAAGGAGGCCAAGGGAGGGGAGGTCCCCTGTGCCAGGGGGAGGAGCTAATAGGAGGAAGGGGAGGGGCTTGGAAGTTGCACCTAAGAATATCATCAGAGTCTGGGTGTTGGATCTGTCCAAAGGGGACCTATCTGGTCCCAACATCCTGAGTTTGCAGTGCCCAACCAGATGCCCCCAAGGGAACCCTGCAAGAAGGACATGAGCATCTCTCCCTATCTGTGATTCCCAGTCACTGGCATTCAGAGGCAGACCACAGCTGTCATGGCTAATACCTCTCACCATTAGGTAACATCTCCTATCGTTTAGCAAAAACTGTTTCCCTAAATAAGCACATAAGCAAATAACAGGCTCAGTGGCAGAAGGTCCCAGGTTCAGTTTCCAGGGGTCTCCTGCCTGAAACCCTGGAGAGCTGCTGCCGGCCTGAGTAGGCAATATTGAGCAAGATGGGGCAACTCACTATGAGGAACCTTCCTGTGTCCAGATGTGCTCCTGTTGCAGGCCGAGGCCTCCTTAGTAATCTGAAAGGGATAGTTTAGGGAAGAGAAAGTGGTTGCTGAGTTGAGGGTCCGGCCTTGACCCACCCCCCACTCCGGTTCAATGCTGTGAGCCCGTGATGCCTAGTCTGTCCTCGCTGGCTCTGTCACAGGCACTGGGGACGTCATGGAGGACATGGGCAAGCAGCTTCAGGCCAACAACATTCGTATCAGCATCCTGGAGGAAGAGAACTCACGCCTCCGAACCGCAGTGGCCAAAATGAGAGAGGCAGCGCAGCAGGAAGGGCCTAAGGTAGCACCAAAATGGGAAGAGCCATGGCGACGGGCGCAAATTGGGGGGTTGGTTGTATATAAATTGCTTTACAGTGGTATCTCGGGTTACAGACGCTTCAGGTTACAGACTCCGCTAACCCAGAAATAGTACCTCGGGTTAAGAACTTTGCTTCAGGATGAGAACAGAAATCGTGCAACGGCAGCGGGAGGCCCCATTAGTTAAAGTGGTGCTTCAGGTTAAGAACAGTTTCAGGTTAAGAATGGACCTCCAGAATGAATTAAGTTCTTAACCAGATGTAAAGGTAAAGGGACCTCTGACCATTGGGTCGTCATGGCCGATTCTGGGTTGTGGCGCTTATCTTGCTTTATTGGCCAAGAGAGCCGGCGTACAGCTTCCGGGTCATGAGGCCAGCATGACTAAGCCGCTTCTGGTGAACCAGAGAAGCGCACGGAAACGCCATTTACCTTCCTGCCGGAGCGGTACCTATTATCTGCTTGCACTTTGATGTGCTTTCGAACTGCTAGGTTGGCAGGAGCAGGGACAGAGCAACGGGAGCTCACCCCGTCGTGGGGATTCGAACGGCCAACCTTCTGATTGGCAAGTCCTAGGCTCTGTGGTTTAACCCACAGCGCCACCCATGTCCCAATTAACCAGAGGTACTACTGTATAAATAAGTAAAACAGAGGTGTCACCCATACCTGAATTTAATATGGAACTCCCCTCGCTGCAGCTTGTTCCTCCAACCCAGCTGTGGAATCTGTCCTCTCCCCAAGACAGCGGGATGCACACGCCAACCAGGTGAGCGTTCTGGTTTGAAGCATCGTCCGACCATGAACAAAGAAAGGCCCTTCCTCAGCCCCCTCTTTGCTTCCGTTCCTTCTGTAGGCATCCCGCACATACGAGTGCCCAGGGAGCAGCACTGAGGCCTCCTGCCAGCCCCAAGAGCCCAGGGAGCCCGACCCCACACAGATCTAAGAGCACCCGCAATGCCTCAAAGAACGGCTCCCCCTTCCGAAGCCAGCAGTCAAAGCCGTCTGCAGGAGAGGCCGCCCGGAAAGCGGCATTCATCTTCGCCTCTGAGGAACAAGCCATCCGAGCCCACGCCCGGGGGAAAGGGAAAAGCAGGACTCCAGGCCACTCGGCCCGTTGCAACAGGAAACACCAGAAATAACAATAAAAAGGCCCTGCAGAGCAAGTTCAGAAGGCTGCCACATTTCCAAAGCAAAGCGGGGGGGGGGGGGGCAGCAAAGGGAGACCAAATGGCTGGACCTCTCCCTGGCCGCAAATAATCACCGGTGCAATGCTGTTCCTGTGCTCAGGTGGTCATGCACCTTTGCAATGGTGACCCCTCCAGGTGAGCCTCACCAAAGTCTTTATAGGTAATTGATGAGTTCATTGAGGCAAGGATGCAGGAACCATCTTTCTAAGTCTTTTGCCCTGCTCTGAGTTGCCAGGTGTAGTAACCTCCCTGCAAAAAAACCCAAACAAACCCACAATAGCGTGGGGAATTTGGCTTCCATTTTAAAAAATCAACCTCCCTCCCCCCAAAAAATCAATTACAGTTTGTAAATGACAGAGGATATTAGCTTCTTTCCCCTGAAATCCAGTCCATTGTGGTAGGACAGTCACCTGAGCACAGAACTGGCATTCTTTGGCAGGGTGAGAAAGGTTCTCCAAGTGTGACTGGACCAAAAGCAGACTGGGAAGATGGGAGTAAGAACCTCAACAATATGCATGTCACAACTGTGATGGCCAGGAGGGGCTGCGGCCAGGGGAACTTCTTCCTAGTTAAAGTAATTTGTGTGTTTAGCTCTCCTGCATCTTCCAACAGGAAATGCAGTGGTGGAGGGGATCCTCAGAGGGGAAGTGACCCAGTCAAGGATCCCCTGCAGAAAAGAAGATCACTGTAACGCAGATGTCCAATTTTTCTTAGCTCCTTTTCTGACCTAGGGGGGTAAAGCCAGATGCTCTTCGTCTTAACTTGGGTGGAAAAGGCCAAGAACTCTTTCCTGCTAAAGGCTACGTGTGGATTCTAGACAAGAACACACAGCAAAAAAGCAGAGTAAACGGAGTTCAACATTTGGAGAATCTCAATGTTGTTGTTTTTTACAGCATGTTTCTAAACCTGTTTGCTGCAAGTACAGGCCTCCTAAGCCCCTCTGCCTTCCAGCTGCATCGACTGCCTCCAGCTCCCCCTTGATTGAGGCTTCCTAGAATTATTTTACAGTATTTCTGAACCTTATAACTCGTGCTTCACAAGAACAAAGTAGCTTCCATTAATTACAGTTGTGGACATAATTAAAATAATACCATGTGCAATAAAATTATGACATCAATCAATTGGTATGAGACAACTAAACCTGGGGGGTTCATGCAGGGGGATCATATTCTAAAAAGTGTTTTTAAAAAACAACCACCACCCCAAACAGAATCTCAACTTATTTGAAGCCCTGGGATGTGCTCAGGACTGTCCTCTGTCCCATCAAGGGATCCCTGCTGTCTCCTCCTCCCAGAGGCCCCTGCAAGGCAAGTGGGGGTCAGGCTGCCCCACCTGTAGCCCTTCCATCGCCAAGGGGAATGTTCTAGGCAAGGGAAAAGACGGGATTGCAATGGAATGCTGCTGAGTCAAGCGTCTTGTTGCTTAGATTTTTTTCCTTCTTTTTATTAGTACAGGTGGCTCTTTACACACCCCAGCAGCGCCTCGAGTGCTGCAACGCTCTCCGGAGAGGGCTCTGCGGCCCCTCCATAACCCCCTGCAGTCTCGCCCAGCCCCATCTCTCTAATAAGTTAGTATAAATAAAGCAAGCATTTCAAATTCCCCACCCTCCCCAACCCTAAGCAAGCAAAGCCTCCTCCCATCAGGAACAGTGCAAGCTGGGAAGGGGGGGGGGACTTGCAAGGTGGCAAAACAAGGTACAAGCAGGGTTTCAAAAAAACCTCAGCACACACATACACCCTCCTCCCCGGGTTCATACTGCACAGATGCTCCACCAATGGTGCAATTGATTTAGCCCAGCACAGAAAAGGCCAGAGAACAAACACATTATTATTTTTACACACACACGCTTCCCATCTCAAAGAAGCCCCAAGTTCCAAGAGAGTCATTTCCTCCATGTCCTGAGCAGCTGCCACGGCGTCCAAACTCTCTGGGGGAAATTGCTCTCTCCCTTGAAATACAAGCAGATTGATCCGTAAAGGCGGGCAGTCGTCGTGCTAACTGTCTTGACAGCAGTTTCCTAGGCAGGGAAGGAAATAAAAGAGAAGGGGGTATTTTACTAGAAAGGCAGAGATCCCCCAGGCCATGAGGCCTGTTGGTGAGACAGCGCTCCGGCCGCTATTGCGAAGCTGTGGTCCTTGTGGTGTCGGGTGTCGTGACCACTGGGGTCATGCTGGCTGGGAGTAAAGAGTCCCAGCATCTCAAGGGCTGCAAGTTCCCCAACCTTGCTCTAAGGGCCACAGGGTTGGGGGAGGTAAGAGGGGGATGTGCAACATGGATCCCAGGAGGGTAAGTGGATGAACGGCTGGCATGGCCAGCGGAAAACAAAATAGAAGAAGAATGCCTCTGAGAAAGAGCAAAACTCCCCAAATGGAGAACTCGCTTGCTTGCTGTTCTTTTTAAAAAGACCCAAGAGCAAAAGGCCTGAGCCTTCAGAGAGAAAGCTGTTTTAAAGAAAAGAAAGACAGACCGACCGACCAATACCAAGGCTCAGTGCGTTTGCTTCCTCCACCTGAGAAAGGAGGCCACTTCCCCCTTTTAAGGGACACGCACTTAAGAAATGAGGAAGTAACAGCAAACATCATTATGGCTTTCCATCCTCCTGTTCCGGCGGCTGAATGGGAAGATGAAATTCTGGGCTTGGTAGGTAGGGCAGAGTGGGGCTCCCACCTCGGCAACTAGATCACCAAAGCCAATTCTAGGTTGCTTTTCTAGCTGCAGTAATCTCTGGCCATTGTGAACTCACAGGAGAGCATGAAATGAAAATACAAATTGTGGGTTGGCATTTGGGGCTCCACCCAAGTTGTGATGCTGGGATTGTAAAGCAATAATAAAGACCGCCTCTGAGGATATGCAGAGTGCCTTTCCCTTGCTGCCAAGTATGTCAGCCTCCATGCAGCCAGGATTAGAGGATGCGACTTCCAGACAAGACTCAAGACAGGGCAATTCTCTGCTGTCCGTCAGCGCCAAGGCGGGGCACTGGAAAGGGAGAGGGCAGCCAGCTAGGTCTATATATGGTGTTTCAGCTCCCAAGTTTATTTAACCTTCCCAGCCCCACGTCTGCAGAAGTGGCTGGTGAAAAGCAGAAGTGGGAAGATCTGGGCGGCAGCTGGTTCTGTGGTGGGTGGGAAAGGGGGCTTACCTAAAATATTGTGTTTGCAGAGGGGGCAGGTCTGCTGCAAGAGGAGCCACGGATCCACACAGTCCCGGTGAAACTCATGCAGGCATGGCAGCACCCGGAGACACTGTTGGGCAGATTGAGACAGTTTCAAGAGCTGCATGTCCCACTTTGAAGAGCTCAACCCATAGAGGCTGCGGGGCAGGGAAGAAGGAAAGAGTCTCACCCCCCCAAAAAACACTGGCTCCCACTTGGAAAAAGGGAAAGATCACCATATGGGGAAACTGCAATGTAATGCACATTAAGCAGGGCCCATTACCCGATTAAAGAAATCTTAAGTTAGTCAATTGTGTGGGCTTGTTGACTCAGTAAGAGAGCACATACTTTGAATGCAGAAGGTCTGGATTCACTTCCCAGCAAACCCGATTTAAGTGGTCAGATAGCCTTTGACAACTTAATGCGTTCTGTCAAAGACGTGGACAAAACGGACCTATAGTCTGATCTGTTCCCTGTCTTATGTCTCTTTCAAATTTGCTCATGGCTAGAGAGGAGTGGAAGAGCCTTTATCGGGCAGCACCCTCCTTTTGCTGTTACATTAAGCAGGCACTGAGTTCTAGCAAGCACCACTGCGGAGGGCTTGCGGCCTGAAGGTTTTATAAATGCATCCCTGAAAACTCAGGTATCTTGGGTACCTGACTGAGGACAGACCACTTCTTTCTTCACACAGCGCATAGCTGAACTATGGAACTCGCTCCTGCAAGAGGGAGCGATGGCCATCAAGCTGGATGGCCTTAAAAGAGGTTTAGACAATTTCATGGAGGATTTGTCTATCAAAGGCTACTAGCCACGATGGCTATCTTCTGCTGTTGTGCTCAGGTCCTGCTTGCAGCCTTGCCACAGACATCTGGTTGACGTATGTGAGAAAAGAATCTGGGATCAGACTGTTATTTGGCTTGATCCAGCAGGACCCTTCCAATGTTCTTGTGTTCATTTTTAGTGGCTAAAATAACCTTTTAATCTATTAATCTACGTGGCGGTGAAGTCTATGAAGGGTTGCAGCCGCAATATTAAGACACACAAGTTGGGAGGTGGTGATGTGTGAGAGTTTGCGCATGCAGGGCTGTGGCTGCGCATCCACCGCGTCTGACTAGATACACCATAGGCTTCCAACTCCACTCATGGCTTCTAGATACAGACTTTGAAAACACAGAGGATGCAGAATCCCTCCCACAGAAACCCTGCTGCATCCTGCGAGGCACTGAGATGCGCCAGCCTTTCGGCAAGCGCTACCTGGTTCTTGTGGAACCGGTCCAAGCAGATGGCGCAGCTGTCGATCTCGTGAGCCCAGCTCCGGGGCAGCTTCCCAGGGTGGTAGCGCCGAGTCTTCAGCGCCGAGAGTCTCTGCACAATGTGCTGCTTGAGATCAAGCTGCAGGAGGAAAGGCCAGGGTGAGCCTCAGCCTGAAACCCAGATGGGAGCTTTCTGCCAGGGGTGAGCAGGGCAGACAGCAAGCTCACCTCGGAGTCCTGGTCAAGCCGGCTGTGCCGAGACTGTCGCTGTGCCTGCATGATCACGCCTGTGCACAGGATCAAGGCAATGAGCAAGATGGCGTTCCACAGCTGTTGGAGATACTTCTGCAAGGAGGACACACACACACTGCATAAGAAGTATGGCCCCATCACGTACTACGGTTCTAGGTCAGGAGAGAAAGGAAGTAGCTGACTGTTGTTTATTACAAGGGTTGGTGGACTGACCCCGGCACCAGGTCTACCAATGCAATTTATACAGCTCAAGATGTTTTCCATGGGCATCTGGTTGACAAAAGTGAGGACAGGAGGCTGGATTAAGTTGGACCATTGGCCTGATTCCAGGAGGATCTTCTTACATTCTTATAGCGATGTTGCAGAGGGGCGCATCATTTTCATTTTAAGGGGGGGGGCACCAGAACCACCACTAAATATGAGGGCATTTCTTAACAGCATAGCAAGAAAAACTCCACCTATTGATAGTTAAAAAGAATAGCCGTGCAATGCGCTTCCAGTTACTGGAATACTGTTCAGATACAGCAGTTCCCTGGAAGACAGCCAAGTGAGGTGCTGATGGGACTCCCAAGCTCTGTAAAATGGCTGCGATTTATGCAAACGCACAGCATGTTGAAATGCAGACAATACAGATTTGAAAGTTTCCCAGTCAACATACCCCAGAACTTGTCCTGTTAAGGGAGATCTTTAATCTAGAATTTTAGCCCTTCTGCTAAACTATAGCGTTCCTAGAGATCTTTTGAGGAGAGCCACAATACTGAAACTGGTCTCATATCAGAGTAACATCAATGGTGAGCATCTGCAAAGCCTATGAGATGTTAAATGAGCTAGTATTATTTTAACTTGAATGGACAGTCTGTGTGTGTGCTGCCAACCACCTATAACAGCTTGCTCCTCCATTGATTGATTGATTGATTTTAGCAAGATTTAATAGCATCTCATTTTTACAATTTTTGCTTTTAGCAAGGAAAAAACCCCGAAAATGCACTTGGTCCATGTTTGCAAAGCACCAGTTTAAAAAAGAGAGAGGAACGCATGCAACAGCTGATGCAAGAACAGATCTTATATGTTTCCTATATGAGTTGGGGTGGGAAGTCACTAATGGAATACAAGATTTGCTCTCACTATCCTCTTGGAAACCATTTTTCCCAGGAGAGTCCGAGCTGAATGCAAGTACTTTTTAAAGACACACATACAGCCCTACCCCATCTCTGTGTCACAAAATGAAATTCCTGCACATCATTTTGTGCAGTACTTTTGCCACTGGCGTATAACAAATTAATCTTAATTATAGTAGACAACTGCTGCTTTCATTTCCTGGGCAGGGACGCCCTTCACAGAGCAGTTGGCCCAATTTGTCTATGGCGCAGGGATCAATATGGTTTTAAGCAGAATGCCTGCTTCCTTCGATCCAGGAAGGGGTACCAACCTGGACTCTCGAGCTGTTCTCTCCTGTGCAGATGACTCCTTGCCACTCTCCATAGAGACCGCCCCGGGACAGGCCACAGGTTGACCACAAAGTCAAGGTCACTCCCTTGTAAAGAAAAAACACACAGAGAAAGTTTTCAGGCTGAAGTCCAATCATGGAAGCAGACAAAGGGGAGGCACCCAACAGGCAAGAGGCTAGATCACAAATATTTAACCCATTGGATGACCAGCCCACACATCTTGTTCCCCTGCTGAACATTGAGGGAATTGGGGGTTTAAATATATACTGTGCCAACTGGAAGATAAGCTCCCATTTCCCTTGAGGATTACATACCACGTTTTCCAGTAGCACCGCTTGGTATGTTATCTTTGCTGTTGCCCGAAGACCTCTGCAGGCAAAAATTAAGAAGAAAATTAAGAATTGTCAGATCAGGGGTCGCCAATGCAGCCCCTGCAGGCACCAGGATGTCTGCCAGGACCTCAAAGGGTGCCCACAAAAGGTCTCCGTACAAATACCCTGGAAAATCCTCAATGCGTAAGAGACACCAACCCCTTCCTTCTGTTCAGAACAGAGGAAAGGTGCAAAGAGCTTCTCTCTGTTAGAGAGCACAGTGGGGGTGATGGGGTTGCCTTTCCCCAAAGATGCCGGCCTGGCTCCATCCCTAATCATTTTGCAATGCCAGGCCAAGACAGGTGCTTTCTAGGAAGCTGGCTTCTGCTTTCTCTGCTGCTGTGATTGGATGGATGGGAGAAGGGATAATGGCGCCTATTGATGTCATTTCCTGCTTCATCTCTTAATTTAGCAACATTCTCCATTGCTTTTAAATTGCTCTCATCAGCAATCCTTCAAGAAAGGAAAACAAGCCAACGTTGACCTGCCTGCCCGAGCCAGCAATGGGAACCTCATGTAGGATCTCCTGCCCTCCCCAAAACCCAACCAGTCTCACCGTAGCAATGCTCCGAGGAGCTTGGTAACGTTTTCTGAAGTCTGGACAACAATCACAGGCTTGGAGAGGACCTGGGAGACATCCAGCTGCAGAGGGGAAGAGGAAAGCAAGAGGTTAAAGGGGCCGCTGGTAGGGCTGGTGGCTCCTTCAGGCCAACTGAGGTCCACCCTTCAGCCAGAAGGACAAAGGGGAGGGAAGGGGTGCTGCTCACCTCACGGATGGCGTTCTGATTCAGTGCAAGGATGAGCAAAGCTGAGGCCCCTAAGACAAGGGCACGCTTCATCTGCAGAGGGAGAAACCGCAGAAATACAGTAGGCTAGTTTTTATATACCATACCGTCATATCTCGGGTTGAATGTGCTTCGGGTTGAGCACGTTTGAGTTGTGCTCCGCGGCAACCCAGAAGTAACAGAGCGCATTACTTCCGGGTTTCGCCGCTTGCGCATGCGCAGACACTCAAAATGATGTCATGCGCAGAAGCAGCGAAAAGCAACGCATGCGTGCGCAGACATGCTGTCACTAGTTAAGTTTGCTTCTAGATGCAAACAGGGCTCCGGAACGGATACCATTCATATCTAGAGGTACCATTGTATTGGCCTGAATATCAGCCACACTTTTTTCCCCCAAATTCTGACCATGAAAAGTTAAAAGTGCGACTAAAATTCATGACCTTACAAAAACTGGCTTTTTTATGATATCACTGCTGAAACAGACACATAGTATAACAGAATGGGTGTGAGTGCCTGCGGAATTTTAAGGGAGTGGCTTAGATTCGGGTATTGTCTTTTCTTTTCTTTTCTTTCCTTCCCCCCACCCTTGAATTTTAACAGTGCGGCTTATATTCGGGTGTGGCTTATATTCAGGCCAATACAGTACTATACTCAACCCAGGCAAGCAAGAATCGTGATCAGCGCTCAAGGACAATTTCCAGCTTGGCAAAAGCATTTCTGGGGTGTGTGACATGGGGCCAGTGAGAGGTGTGGCCTTGTGAAGTTCCAAGGGCCAGTCGGAGAGACCCAGAGGGCCACATTTGGCCCCCAGGCCTGAGGTTCCTCACCCATGCCTTATACTGATAGTCTCTTGCTGCCTTTGCAACGCATGAGAAAATGTATCTCAAAACACAAGAACGTTTAAAACTCCAGCAATCTGAGAAAAACTCAATTCTGGGGGACACATCAGAGGAATGTGTTACATAACACCTCACTACTGACAGGGTCGCCATATTGTTAAATGTTCAACGCTGACCCTGTCTTGAGAAACAGCAACTTTCCCTCACTCAAATAAGAATGTAAAAATGTAAGAGCCTGTTGGATAAAGCCAATGGCCCATCTAGACCTGCATCCTATTCCCACAGTGGCCAACCAGATGCCTCTTTGAGAAGCCCGCAAACAAGACCTGAGCACAAGAGAATTGTCCCCTCCTATGGTTTCCAGAAAATGGTATTCCAACTGTAGCATGCCTATCACGGTTGGTAGCCACCGATAGCTTTCTCCTCCATGAATTTGTCGAACCCTCTTTACTATGCGATACGTGAAAAAGCACTTGCTCTCTTTCACCTGTACTGAATTTTCCAAGATGGGACTACAACTCCCATCATCCCTAGCTAGCAGGATCTGTGGTCAGGGACGATGGGAATTGTAGTCCCAAAACAGCTGGAAGACCCAAGTTTGGGAAACCATGCTCTAAACCAGGCATGGTGAAACCTGGTCCTCCTCCAGCTGTTTTGGGACTACAGTTCCCATGATCCCTGACCACTGGTCCTGTTAGCTAGGGATGATGGGAGTTGTAGTCCCAAAACAGCTGGAGGGCCAAGTTTGGCTATGCCTGCTCTAAACCAAGCTAAAATGGCATGCAGAAGGTCCCAGGTTCAATCCCCAGCATTTCTAAATAGTGCTGGGAAAGTCTCCCATTTGAAATCCAGGAGGGCTACAGCCTGTCAGTGTGAACCATAATGAGCTGGATTGACCAATGGTCATCTGATTCCATATATGCAGCATCCTAGGAACCTACCCCAAAAGGAGGAGGTTGGGTCACAGCAACAGGGGGGGAAATAGGAGACTAACCTTGTTGACCACAGCAGTGGTAAAGGACTCTTCCTTGCTGCCTCGTGGGAGATCCGCCTGCTCCTCGCCCACTGGGACGACGCCAATCCAACTGTCATCATCCTTCAGCTCGGGGTCGGTGTCCCCCACCTAGAGAAAGAGGTGAGCACTCAAAGTTAGGGTCTGTAGCCACCCGTGGTCATGACCAGCTTGCCAACACTCCCAAGAGGAAGGGATATGACTGGCCACTCTCTCTGCAGCTTAGAGGGTCTTCACTTAATTGATGGGGAAGGGGAATCCCCAGAGAGGCAGCAGCTGTTTGGTTTTTGGTGGGAGGGACCAGGGGGTCCACAGTAGATATTGGAGGGTTATCACTTAACTGGGGGGGGGGATAGAGGGTTCACCTGGGGCAGGAGAAATCCCTCTTACTGACAGGGAGTCCAGACTCCAGAGGGCCTATCTGCAGGGAAGGGGGTGCCATTTGACTGACAAGTTGCAGAGGACAACCTCTAAGGGGGTTCCAGCAGAAATTGGAGGATCACCATCACCACTCAACTGAGCGAGTGGAAGGCAAAGAGGGGTCCACCCTGACCTTTGACACCTGAGATGGGAGCTTTACGGCCCACCCTATTCCTGTGGCTTGTTTTAGCTGTTTTCAATATTGGATTTTAAATTAGGGTAGCCTGCCCCAGGGGTCCTGATACTGAAGGGTGAGTTGCTGTCATTATTCTTATATTACTATTATTACTATTTACATGGAGCAGATTCCTACCTAATCATGGGGTCTGTTGGGGGGACGGGACAGTATTTGTTGCTGCTATTATCATTATTACTATTATTTAACAGGAGCTGGTTCCTACCTAGCCCTTTAGTTGGAGGTGGGGGGGAAGAGGCAGTTGTTTTTGTTCCTGTTGAGCAGGTTCCTACCCATTTTATGGGGGGGGGGGTCGAAAAGGGTATTTGCTGCTGCTGCTGCTGTTGTTGTTGTTAACAGGGAGCCTGTTTCTACCTAGTCCTTTTGTTGGGGGGTGGGAGAAGAGACAATGGTTGTTATTACTACTACTACTATTATTATTATTACTACTGCTACTAATATCTGCAGGGTGCAGGTTCCTACCCAGCCATGGGAAAGCAAAAGAGAATGGTATTTGTTACTGTTATTGTTTTTATTACTGTATTATTATTATTTACAGAGAGCCTGTTTCTACCTAACCCTTTTGTTGTGGGGCAGTGGGGGGAAGAGAGAGAGAGAGAGAGAGACAATGGTTATAATTATAATTATTTGCAGAGAGCAGCAGGTTCTTACCCAGCCATTTTACTGAGGGGGGGTGGGAGGGGATGGTGTTTTGTTGCTGTTATTATTCTTATTCCTATTCTTTATGGGGAGTGGAGAGGTTGGCAGGCGCCCTGAGGGTGGATCTTTAACGGGGAAGAGGGGGATCCCCAAACAGATCTGGGGAGGGGAAGGGGGTTCATTGAGAAGGGCGACGGGGGGGGAGTGGGTCGCCCCACTGCGAGATGGGGAGGGTCGTGGGGGGGGGCGGCCGCTCACCAGGACGAGGCTGCCCCGGATGGCTTCCTCCTCCGCCGCCTCCTCCTCGCCCTCTTCCTGAGGCCGCTTCTCCCCGCGCTCCGGCTCCGGCTCCAGGCCGGGCCTGCCCAGCAGCGCGCCCTGCAGAGTGTAGCTGCTGCTGCCGCCGCCGCCGCTACCCTGGGCCTGCGCCGGCTGCTCTTCGGGCGCCGGCGGAGAAGGAGGAGGAGGCAAGAGCAGCACCTCCACCTGCGCCTGCCCCGCCGCCGCCGCCACCAGGAGGCCGCCCAGGTGGCTCAGCAGGCACGAGAGCAGCACCGGTGCCCGGCCGGCCGAGCCCGAAGCCGCCGCCGCCGCTGCGGCCGCCGCCATCATCGCGTCGTCGAGCAGCAGGCCCGCCTCCCCTGCCCTTCTTCGCCCTGGAGCGGAGGAGGAAGAGGAGGAGGAATCCGCCTCCCTTGCGGAAGCAAAGGCCCCGGGAAGGGGAGCCCAGGCCGGGCACGGCGAGCAAAGTCTGCCCGGGAGCCCAGACGGGTTGCAGAAACTTCCGGCAGCCAAAGGAAAGGTCTACTCGGGAGTAAGCCCGGTGTAGAGCTCAGCCGGGCTTGTGTTCTCAGGCAAAGAGGGCGCGCGGGACGGGCAGCGCAAAACGGTGCGCAAGACTCCCCCCCCCCCTCCACTCCCAAGTTGGCTTTGAGTAGGATGGGTAGCCTGAAAATGGGGCAGATCTTGGCGGTGCCTTACTCGGAAGTAAGCCCCGTCGAGGTCGGTGGAGAAAGGATCGTGCGCGCGACCTGGTCGCAGCAGCGGCAGCAATCCTTTTCCTTAGGCGACTTGCTTGCTGTCAGGTGAAGTGCTGGGAGCTGCCTAACTATAAAACAAGCACGCACAAAAAGAGATCACAGCTGAAAAGGCTGGCAGCATTCAGATCATTTCAGCAGTGTAAACAAGTTTTGATGGGTGCAATAATGGAAGACTGAATGGTATAGCTTTTGTAAAGTATGCAGGGATTTATATGATGTGTAAAATGAACCGTGGAAAGAGAAGGATGGAGATCTTAAGGATGTCAAATGAATATTTGAAATTGTAAAAAAAAAAAATTAAATAAAAATTAGCGAGAGAGAGAAAAAGAGATGAAAGGATGATAAAGAATATAAAGGCAGACTGGGAAATGCTTGCTGAATATTTTCAGATCCAGTATAAACAAGTGATGAATAACCGAGCAGGTCTTGAGTAAATCCAGCAGAATAGAAATTAATGGGATTTGTAACCAATGAAGAAATTTGAATATTTCTTCAATATGAAGAATTTGGAATATGCCATTTAATAGAAAAATAAAAGGAACCGGGGGAAGGGAAGTCACCAGGTATTTAGTTGTATGTCGAGATTGATATGAAAGTTGTACAACTGGACTTCCGGGTTAGCGCCTCCGGCAATGGCGGAGCTCCTCCGATCGGAAGGAACTTGCTCCGTGGAAAGTAGGGTCTGAACCGCCACGGCGAAGGCGGAGACCCACTGAAATCACAGGCGGAAGAAGCCTGTGAACTTGGGATTCGGCTGGCACACTTTGCGCCTCCCCTACTCGCGGGGAAACCCTGTTTTGGGGATCCGAAGCGATGTGGGGTGAGCGGCGCGGTGCTTTGAATCGACTGCTTCTTTCATAGAGTGAAGCCGCATTGCTGCTGCCGGAGAGCACTGACTTTTTCCTGTGGACAATTGGACTTTAAACAACAACCCGTGAGTAGTATGGAAAATTGGATCTTTAAATACCTTAATTTGACATCAAACGGGGAAGGTTCAAAACAGGAAGTCCGCCTTCCCCTTTTGTAAATAGACTGAAGCAAAGAGTTTACAAGTTAAGGTCTTGGAAAGCCTTATGTAAAGGATTAAACTTCCATCAATTGAAATTATTAGACCCCCCTTGGAAGCAGGAGAAGAGGGGGGAAATTTTGGACCGTGTATCCTGCAGGAGAGAGTGATTAGAATTAAATTGCCACTGCTCTGAACCTGGGAACGGACTGACAGTGATTGACGTTTTGGGAGAGTTCATTGACAGCGAAGAGAACAGATGTTGACAGTCGGTTGAATAAGAGAAATATATTGTTTCCATTGTCCGCTTCTGCGTTTAAAAGGGAGGAAAAGTAACTGAAAATTGAAACCAACTTTACTTTTTGAACTTTCTTTGAAAGGATTGATACAAGTGGAGACTGTTCCCCTCTAGAGGGAACTTTTGAAACTGTTACAAGAGTGGAGCTGGGAAATCTCCAGCTGCTTGATAAGAACTGTGAGAACTAGAGATTGACCTTGGATATTCAAGAATGTCGACAGGAGAAGCCTTATGGACTACATTTTCTAAGATAAGCCATCTGTTGGAACAGCTTCATAAAAAAATGGATGTTATGACTACTAAAACTGACATTTTGGGACCAAAAGTGAGCACCAATACAGAAATTATTCAGGATTTGGCACAGGAATCTATTTTAACAGGACAGATTGTTGAAAAGGAGAAGGAGAAAGTTGCTGTTGTCAAACCTAAAGCAATACAAGGGGGAGCCTTAGTCTTACAGAGGCAAATTGAAGACTATAAGTTGAGGCCCTTTATGATTGAAACTAGAAAAAGTCAGACTCTGAAGATTGGAGCCCGGCCTGGACTGGAAAAGGAAAGTTGGAAAGATCCCTCTATGCAGGGATTAACTGACTTTTGGAATATGGACTTGGGTCAGGAGGAGCTTGGGGGGCCTTTGGAGTTGGAGGAATTTTGAAATACACCCTGAAATACTTTATGGATCCTAGCTTTAATTGTGGAAATTTGGCTGACCTGTTGAGAGGGAGTGGAGGTGTCGTTGGATTGGAGTTTCCTCGAGATCTGCTCTTTAGCATCAAAGAATATGAAGAAGAACTGCAGAAGGGACGTGGAAAAGAGTTAAGAGCCTTGGACATAAGATCTCCAGGTTGATGGACTGTATGGAGTGGACGGAAGTGTCTGGTAGAGCCCGAGACCGGGGAGAGGAGATGGTGGAAGAAGATTGGAAGATTTAAAGTCTATATATAGAAATATTGTAAAATTAATGAGTGACAGGAAAATGTTGGAATGAATTTTTATGGCCTTAGTAGAAATGCTATAAGGAGTTAAGCTTAAATAAGTATACTAATTTTAATGGAAATAAGATTAAAAATATGTTAAGACATTTATATGATAGAAAATGGAGAAAGATGGAAAGGAATTGCTGAAACAATTAATGGAAGTGGAATACAAAGAGGGAGGTGAGAGGAGGTCGATGATATAAGGGAATGAAAGTTAGAATATGGAAAAGGTATGATGTATGTTTTTAAATTGTTTTTGTTTTGTTTTGTTTTGTTCATTGTGTTAGATAATGTGTTAAGGTCGTGTTTTGTATGGTTTACATATTGTATTGTATTGTATTGTTTTATTTTTTCTTGTTCTTGTTCTTTTTTTTCCTCTTTGTCTCTTTTTCCTTTTTAAAAAAGTAATAAATATTATTCTTTTTTAAAAAATGAAAGTTGTACAACTGGTGGGGGAGGAAGGGGGTGGGGGATGTGTTTGTTTTTCTTTTCTGTCTCTGTATTAAAAATGCAAATAAATAAATAAATAAATAAATAAATAAATAGAAGGTTTGATATGAAAAAAAACCAAACAGCACAATCCTGTTGTCTACTCAGAAGTAAGCCTCAATGAGACTTATCCCTAAAGAATTGGGGGTATATGGGGTTTTAACTGGCCCATTGCTTGATTTTGTGTTACCTGGCTCTGATTTTAATTGTGATTGTTGTTTTTTTAATTTGTATTACTTTTATTTGCTTTAGAAACAGATCTGGGACCTTTCATTAGGGTAAAAAACATTTTTTTAAAAATCTCATAGCTTAAAAGCAATAGGGGATTGCATCGTAGCTCAACAAACTGGATAGCGGGGAAACCCCATGGGCTACAGTCAAACTTTATTTTGAGTGAGTAGGACTCTCTAGGTTTATTTTTATTGGTGATGTATATTTCCCCAGCTTTGGGACAGATAGACACCAGCAGATGCTGATGATCTTTCCATATTTTGTTGTTCTCAAAATTTGCCTCAGAAGCTCAGTGATATATATTAAATGCCTCCCCTTTCTCCCATATATTTCCATTCCACCAAAAGCAATCAATCAATTGTTCCAATTGACACAATCTCCCTACTGTATTAATCCAACTGTATCGATATATCATCTAAAACGCTCTGAATGAGAGAGTTGGAGAGAGTCTAGCTAGGTTGGACTACCCTGAATCAAGAAGGATAAATACCAGGGCTCACCAACATGGTGTCCATATGACCACATAGCCGTTCTCCTACTGAAATAAGGCTTCAGAGAAGCATGCTATTGTACCACTGCTTGGTTGCTGTGTGTGTGCTGTGCCCCCAACATTTTCTTCAGTTTGCAAATGGGCCCATGGGCCCAAAAAGTTGGTAACCACTAACATAGAAACATATGATTCTTAACAGGATGGGGCTCCCTACTATGGATCTCTTATGGAATATATAACATTATATCCCAGCTCCATCACTGAGATCATCTGGAGAAGCATCATTGACCATTCCCATCAATGACACTGAGGTCCAGTGCTAAGGGCCATTTGGCGGTTCCCTCACTGTGAGAAGCAAAGTTACAGGGAACCAGGTGGTGGCCTTCTTGGTGGTGGCGCCTGCCCTGTGGAACAACCATCAGATGTCAAAGGAATAAACAACTTTATGACGTTTAGAAGACATCTGAAGGCAGCCCTGTTTAAGGAAGTTTTTTAATGACTGATGTTTTAATGTATTTTTAATCAACTGTTGGAACCACCCAGAGTGGCTGGGGAAACCCAGCCAGATGGGCGGGGTATAAGTAATTATTATTATTATTATTATTATTATTATTATTATTATTATTATTCCCCAGATTGGTGAGGCCTATCTGACAACAGCAAAAACATCATTTAGTGTCATTGTCCCAGGCCTGTAGAATCTTCTGTCAATAGAGATTCAGCAGGTGTCTTCTGATTTGACTTTTAAACACCTGCTGCCATGCTTCTGCAAGCAATTAAGGGTAAATCTTTCTGCAGTAATTAGCTGGTTTATGTTTCAAACTTTTGAATATGGTTTATTGTATGGCTTTTATGAACTATTGTTGCAAACCACTCTGGTATTTTTCAAAATGAATGGCAGTATATAAATATTTTATCAATAAATAAAACATTTGGGTTTGGTTAAAGGTATTATGTATTACGGGACGCAGGTGGTGCTGTGGTCTGAACCACAGAGCCTAGGGCTTGCCAATCAGAAGGTCGGCAGTTCGAATCCCCACGACGGGGTGAGCTCCTGTTGCTCAGTCCCTGCTCCTGCCAACCTAGCAGTTTGAAAGCACGTCAAAGTGCAAGTAGATAAATAGGTACCACTCCGGCAGGAAGGTAAACAGCATTTCCGTGCCCTGCTCTGGTTCGCCAGAAGCAGCTTAGTCATGCTGGCCACATGACCCGGAAGCTGTACACCGGCTCCCTCGGCCAATAAAACGAGATGAGCGCTGCAACCCCAGAGTTGTCCGCAACTGGACCTAATGGTCAGGGGTACCTTTACCCTTTATTATGTATTATGTACATGGATCTTAAGAAATTGCAGTGAATTTCAGAAGAAACTTCTTAATGCACCGCCATGGCTTGGAGCTGAAAATTGTCCATCAAGCTGAATAATTGTTTTAGATTCAATTATCGTCACTTATTATTTATACTTGTTCATCATTTGCAAAATGCCTCAAAGTGACTTACAGATCATTAAAACAGAAAACTTCTCAAACATTTTAAAACCCTAACACAGAATAAAACGTAAGAATATAAAAGTATCAATCCATTAACAAAAATAAAAAAGACTGACTCCACTAAAAGGTGGACCAGTCCACACTCACACAGAGTTATGATTAAATTAATATCCAGATTGCTGGGTAAACCGGCATGTTTTTGCTTGGTACCTAAAAATGGACAGTGTTGGTGCCCGGCGAGTTTTTCTGGGGAGAGGGTTCCAAGAATGGTTTCCCATGTCCTATTGGGGCCTTTTTGACAATTCCACCTTCCCATTCGATCTCAGGAAGGGATAAATGTGTCAGGTAGTAGATGGGTCATGTGAGGGATTTGTAAGGGATTGGAAGGGAATTAAATCCGAGCCTGATCTTGGGCGTGCAGTGCTGGATGAAGCTATAACAACTTAGCAGAGTTGCGTGTTGTGTTCCACATGCTGCATTATTGCTGGGCAGAATCCACGCCCCTATAGATCCTGCGGAGTCAGTTGTCTGCTTAGTGACACCCACAAAGTGTAGCTCTACCGATTAGTTTGGTTTCTTGGGAAGGAAAGCCCTGTTGAAACACCAAAAGCTTTTGGGTCATTCTCAGTTTTGCCTAATGAGGCCAACACCCATTTGAATCTCCCTTAGTCTTAAGATTTGGGGGCCAACTCCCATACTTTCAGAAGGAGGCACCTCATTTTCTTAAGCTGCTCCTCCGCCTACCGTCCTGGCTTAGACATTTGATCTCCTGAAAAATGGCACCTTCTACTGAGGTTGGTATCCTGCAGAAACAGGATACTCGCTGCTGCAAAACATGATCACAGATGTGGAAAAATGAAATTTTGCACAGATGCAAATTTAGAAACCAGTGTTATCCATTTAAATAGAAACGCAGTAAGCCCGCAACTTACACGAAGTTTTGGCTTCCGGGAACTGTGCACAAACGCAAAAATGCATAAAGCTAGGAAAGCCCCTTAAACAACCCATTCAAAACCCGATGTAAAAATAACCAGCACTCACTGTCGCTCTCAGACCACCTCCATGGTCTCTCTAGGCCCTGAGGCACTCTTCAACTCTCTGATGAGACCCAAATATTCTCCCAGGATGAATGCAATGGTTGATGGAAATTCCAACTGTGGGTTCCCACTCTTCCACCTCCTTTTGACATTTCTGCTACCACATCTTTTGATTACCCCCACGTTTCTCCAATTTATTTATTTATTTTTCGATTGCCTGTGTAAGGTTGTGATCACCTAAGAAACGTGAGTGTTAAGCTGCGGGCTTAAGGTAAAGGGACCCCTGACCATTAGGTCCAGTCGCAGACAACTCTGGGGTTGCGGCGCTCATCTCGCTTTATTGGCTGAGGGAGCCGGCATACAGCTTCTGGGTCATGTGGCCAGCATGACTAAGCCGCTTCTGGCGAACCAGAGCAGCGCACGGAAACGCCGTTTACCTTCCCGCTGGAGCGGTACCTATTTATCTACTTGCACTTTGATGTGCTTTTGAACTGCTAGGTTGGCAGGAGCTGGGACCGAGCAACGGGAGCTCACCCCGTCGCAGGGATTCAAACCGCCGTCCTTCTGATCAGCAAGTCCTAGACTCTGTGGTTTAACCCACAGCGCCACGCGCATCCCATAAGTTGCGGGCTTACTATTCATTAAACCTCACCGTGGTAGGAAGGAGTTTGACCGGGTGAGCGGTGGATGGGCTTGGTCCAGGTGTCAACCACTGAAAAGTTTTCTTACAATCAGGTGATGTATAGATTTTGTAAGGGTGGGGAATGAAGACAAACCACAACGGATGACCAAACAAATGTGAAGGTGTTACTGGGGGCATTAAATCTTTGCACTAGACACAGACTGAACAATGTTTCAAACAGAGGACTAGCCTATGCAAAGTAGGAGGCAAGACCACCCTCAACTACAAAGCCCTAACATCGGAGCCATCTCTTTGATCTGAGCTCAACTGATGTCAGAACTGGCCAGGGGTGATGATGGGAGTATTAGCTGAGCAACATCCAGAAGACCAGAGGTTCCCCACACCTTGTCTCCTCTGTAACCTGACCATCTTTGCACCATGGCCTTTGACCGTGCTGACAGTGACTGTCTCCGGCCCTTTGGATCTTGGTCTGCCTGCAAAATTGTCTCCACCAGTTGCTCTGAGTTGGCCAAAACTATCATCATCATTGTTATGTATTAAGTTGAATAGGATCCAAAATGCAGCAGTCTGATTGGTCCTAGAACAATAGGATTCAGAATGCAGCAGTCTGATTGGTCCACAGGAGCCACCCAATCCAACTCCAGATGGAAGTGAATATGCAACCTGATTGGCCTACAGGAGAATCCCAGAATTAGCCAATCACGTGGGGCCTATTATGTAAATAATGTATATAAAGCAAACATTTCGGGGGAATTTCCATTCCTCACTACTATGAGCTGAATAAAGAGCATGAAATCCACTCTCGACTCCGAGTATATTTCAATCATCATCATTATTATTGAAGATCACAGGGCGGTGCCCAACATAAAAATACAAAACGAGAACAAAAAATACATAATAAAAACAAACCAATAACCCCCTCCCCTCCCACAAACACATTAAAAAGGCCATGGAATGTTTAATCAGCCAAAGGCCTGGTTAAAGAGAAACATTTTTGCCTGGCACCTAAAATATATGTAATGAAGGCGCCAGGTGAGCCTCCTTGGGGAGAGTAGACCACAGATGGGAAGGCACTGCAGAAAAGGCCCATTCTCGTGTTGTCAGTGTATCATAGAGGAGGCACATGAAGAAGGGCCTCAGATAATGATTGCTGGGTCCTGGATGGTTCATATGGAAAGAGGTGGACCTTGAGGTTTTGCGGTCCTGAGCCGTTTAAGGATTTTATAGGTCAAAACCAGCACCTTGAATTGGGTCCGGAAACTAACTGGCAGCCAGTCAGTGTAAGTCAGGCCAGAATTGGTGTAATATTCCCAAACCATCTTCCCCAGTCGGCAACCTGGCCACCAAATCCAGCTGAAGTTTCCGAACTGACTTCAGAGGCAGCCCGATGTATAATCCATTGCAGTAATCTAACCTTGAGGTTACCAGAGCCTAGACAACAGAAGTTAGGCTATCCCTGTGTGGGTAGGGGCTGAGCTGTGCCACCAGCTCAGTTGATGGAAGGCATTCCATGCCACCAAGGCCACCTGAGCCTTGAGTGACAGCAAAGGATTCAGAAGCACCCCAAAGTTATGTACCTGCTCCATCAAAGGGAGTGTAGCCCCATCAAGAGCAGGCAACCTCCCATCCATCTGTTCTAGGGAGCCACCCACTAACAGTGTCTCTGTCTCATCTGGATTGAGCTTCAGTATGTTGGCTCTCATCCGGTGCATTACCCAGGCAAGACATCAGTCCAGCACATCCTCAACCACACCTGCAGATGTAAAGGAGAAGTAGAGTTGTGTGTCATGGGCATATTGCTGACAACCACCCTCCAAAACTCCAGATGGCCCCACTGATGTGGTGTAGTGGTTAAGAGCGGTAGTCTCGTAATCTAGGGAACCGGGTTCGCGTCTCCGCTCCTCCACATGCAGCTGCTGGGTGACCTTGGGCCAGTCACACTTCTTTGACGTCTCTCAGCCCCACTCACCTCACAGAGTGTTTGTTGTGGGGGAGGAAGGGAAAGGAGAATGTTAGCCGCTTTGAGACTCCTTAAAGGGAGTGAAAGGCGGGATATCAAATCCAAACTCCTCTTCTTCTTCTTCAACAGTTTCATGTTGTTGTTCAACAGCATGAGGGATAAAATCAAACCCTGAGGAACCCCACACGGGGCTGAAGAACACTCCCCAAGCATCACCCTCTGGAGATGACCATCCAAGTATAGTGGTACCTCAGGTTACAGACGCTTCAGGTTACAGACTCCTCAAACCCTGAAATAGTACCTCGGGTTAAGAACTTTGCTTCAGGATGAGAACAGAAATCGTGCTCCGGTGGCGCAGCGGCAGTGGGAGGCCCCATTAGCTAAAGTGGTACCTCAGGTTAAGAACAGTTTCAGGTTAAGAATGGACCTCCAGAATGAATTAAGTTCTTAACCTGAGGTACCACTGTAAGACTGGAGTGTGTGCAAAACAGTGCCACCCACCCGCAACTCAGACAGCCACTCCAGAAGGATACCATGGTTGAAGGTATCGAAAGCCATTTTTCTTTCTCTCTGCAGCCAAGCCTGCACATTTATGTTTTGGCCCTGAGACCAGACTAGCATAATTCCACACCACACTTCACTTTGCATTCCTATTCAAGGAGACGTTCTCCACCCCTTTCAGACACTGGAACAAAAGCGTAGGGTCAGACACACTAAAAGCGACAAGAGGGTTCAACAAACAGGTTTGATAGGGTCGGCATTCCAGGGTGCAGCCTCTATACTGCCGGAGATCAGTATTTTTGAGAGATTAAACTTCTCAGACTTCCCTGGGGAAGAGGGATTGACGGTTAAACCGCCCTGGGAATTGTGTGCATATAAATGCATAAATTAATGAAAGCTGCATTAATGTATTAAATTATAGACAACTCCCCACTGACGTGCGTTCAAAATACACATGTGCATCACCACAAACCTGGAAGTGGCATGAAAAAGGGCAAAAATGGCCCTGAAAGAGCACAAAAATGGCAAAAGTGGCACGAAAATAGGCTCTAGCAATCTCTTGAGCCTTTGCAAGTGCAATCCTAGGACCCTTTGCACTGACATTTGAGGCCTGTGGAGAGCAAGGAGGTTTGGGGTGGAGTTTGGTGGAGTTTTGTTCTGAAGGGGTTTTCAAAGGTTTCCAGAGGTTCAAAGGGTTGTTTGAAGGCTTTTTCCAGTGGTGTTCCCAATATATGCATAAATGAGGAGTTGCCTGTACAGAAAATTGCTTTGCAAAAATTTGTATATTAGGGGAAATTCGCTGTCAAGCTTTATTGAGGATTCTTTAAAAAAAAATATCCAAATTGGTTCAGAAAAGTGCAGAAAAAACAAGAAGCATAGAGAACTGATACTGATGGATCAATCCATGCCTAGCTCAGAGGATCCCACTGTCCTGTTGAAATGAGATTCACCTGCCAGCTTTGGTTCCTGGAACTGGGGCAGAAACAGTTTGCAACATGGTCCTTTGCCAGCTTACAGAACGGTTGGGACAGACCTGCTGGGCACCCACTTCTATTTCTTCATCCCCAGCCAACTGCTTCTCCTTTCCTGTCAGAAACATTTTGAGTGAGACGATGCTGTCCGTCTCTCTTGGGCTCCTTTCCAAGGATTTCCTCATGACTGCAGGTCGGATGCTCCGACAACAACATAACAAATTAAGTCTTTGTGGTGCTGTTGCGCTAATGAGGGTTGCTTGGCAGTTTCTCCCTGGGAGTAGGTCTGCCATCTCTGGATGTTAACCATTCTGATACCTGAACAGGTTTCAAAGGGAGAGTCACCCGACAGGAGCTAACTGTAAACGTTCTCTGCCATTATTTATTCATATTGAAACAACCAAGCTAATCATTAAACCAATTAATACAGCCAAACAAAACAGGTGAGGGAGGTGTTTCAAGATGAGGGCCATATTTCCTTCTTGGCAGGCTTCTGGGGGCCGTTTGCCAGTGGTGGGTGGGGCTGGAAACAAATGTAGGCGTAGCAATAAATGTCTATTTTACCTTTGTCCAATAGGATAGTTTACACCCACCCACACCTGTCTCTCTGCGCCAACCAGCAAGGAAGGGGTGTTATCAGAGTTCCGCCAGGCCAACACATTAAAAGGGCTGTAAAGGGCACAGGTGGCGCTAATGGTCAGGGGTCCCTTTACCTTTACCTTTAAATTGGTAGCATCCTTTCCACTTAACTGTTCACACTTTCACTGGAAGGCATCAAGAAGTCAGCTTGTCAAGGCTAGATGTGGGAGAGAGAGGGACCCTACTGCAAAAACAGTTGCAGCTCTTCGATTGCCTACAGCCCCAGACCCCAACACCTCTGCTCACAGTCAGTTTATCAGTGTGCCACCCCTCCACAAAATTGTGCCCCAGTCACCTCACAGTTACCAAATAAACAACAACAAAATTAACGTGTAAACGATAAAAAAAAAGAACCAGGTCAACAAGTGCAGAGAATATTCCATAAGTTTGTGTATCCATTAAGTTTTTGTATGTAATATGCAGAAAATTACCTGAATAATAACTCAAGATAACAAACTTTTTTTATAAAAGAATGGAAATGGTTTATTTGATATTTAGAGATAAATTTCAAACAGATAAAAACATTGGCAAGATTATTGTAACAACCTGCAGTTTCATAAGAGTATATATTTAAAGTAGGTAATTAAATGAGCGAATTAAATGAATTTGGATCTGCAGAAGATCTTAAAAAAATAATTTAAGGAACCACAGAAAGAGGGGGAAGGAAGTCAAACTTTGAAATGTTAAAGGATTCGATTGTAAAACTAATGCAATGTATAAACTTGAAAAGTATAAATAAAAACTTTTTTTAAAAAAAGTACATAAAATAAATCCATAGAGCCTCATACTAAACAATGTAAAAAATCTAACCTAATTTGACTGCTTAAAATGTAGCATCATAGTACCAGCAATAGAAGAGAACAGCCTATTTTAGGATATATTTGTTTGCGAGGTTCTTTCACGGTCTTAAGACAGGTATGAGGAACCAGTGGACCTTCTATCATTCCTGGCCATTGGCCGTGTTTCCTGGGGCTGATGGGAGTTGTAGTTCACCAACATCTCTCTGTAGATTCCCTACTCATGCTTTAAAAAGGTAAAGGGACCCCCTGACCATTAGGGCCAGTCATGGCCGACTCTAGGGTTGCGGCACTCATCTCGCTTTATTGGCTGAGGGAGCCGACGTACAGCTTCCGGGTTGTGTGGCCAGCATGACTAAGCCGCTTCTGGCGAACCAGAGCAGCGCACGGAAACGCTGTTTACCATCCCACCAGAGCGGTACCTGTTTATCTACTTGCACTTGACGTGCTTTTGAACTGCTAGGTTGGCAGGAGCAGGGACCGAGCAACGGTAGCTCACCCTGTTGCGGGGATTCGAACCGCCGACCTTCTGATCGACAAGTCCTAGGCTCTGTGGTTTAACCCACAGTACCACCCGTGTCCAATTTATACTAAATTTAAATTTATAACTACGAATTTATACTAAAGCAATTTTGGATTTACTCTCTCTCACACACAAAATTCTAGCAACTGGTTCTGAATCACTCTTTTTCCCCTTTTCTTTTTTAGGTTATCCTTTTCTTCGTCGCCTAGTAACACTGCTTGGAAACTGCAGCAACCCCCCACCCCAAACAAAAAAACACCAAACCCTGCTCCTAGATAATTCTGAACTGGAGCTTCTTCGATCTTCCCAAGGTATTAGATCTTGCCTGCTCTTCTGTGCATTAGTAAATTTATTTTCAAACTAGCCTGGACCCACATTTCCCAAATGTTCACCCACATTTTGCAGAGTATCTCAATGACACTATTGCTAAATCATGATTTGTTGAGAATTTTTTTAAAAAAATGAATGTGATTGCTGTGTTCTCTCAGGTGTGGACAGGCAAAGCACGACTGAGATTTGGGGTTCCTGCACCTTTAGTTAAATGTTTCCTGCTGTCAGCTTCAGGCTGGTTTAGAGGATTCCAGTGGCAGTTAGAATCATAAAACTGGAAGGGACCCTGAGGATCATCTAGTCCAACCCCCTGCAATACAGGGATATGCACCTCGAACCTGCAACCTTGCTGCTGTCAGCACCGCATTCTAACCAATTTGGCATTCCAGTGTTGGTGACCAGGGTTCTCTACCCCTTTCTCTACGCTTCCTTGGCTTGAGGTCTGCATTCCCTCCTGGGTCACTTTCCAAGAGGCAGGTGGACAGGGCTGGAACCAAAAAGACTCTTGTCTTTGAACATTAGACTAGGGCCACATCTGGGTCCAGTCCCTGAAGTTCCCCCATCTTGGTAAAGAGGGAAAGATAGAAAAGTAAACAGCAGGGTATTACATTATCAATAAGATTCAAGATATATAATTGTCAAAGGCAGCTCAGACATTTCATTTCCTAAACTGGGATGGACCACCATACACATTTTGTACACCAAAGATTCCAGATAAAATTCCTGGCACCTCCGTTCATTTGAAATACTTTCTGCCACTTTTGAGTACAGGATTCTCAAGGTAACTAACAAAGGCACAACTTGGGTTGGCAGAAAAATAATAAGCTAGAACAATTTTTTTTTATTAAAAAAAAGTGATGTTACTATATTTTCGGATGAAGAAATACAAATATTGGCCACTCCTAATGCTGGGTGAGCATTATAATTTTAGGATTATAATTCACAGGGCCAGGAATTTCAGGTTTTAAGAGAAGGTAAAGGTAAAGGGACCCCTGACCATTAGGTCCAGACACGGACAACTCTGGGGTTGCGGCGCTCATCTTGCTTTATTGGCCGAGGGAGCCGGCGTACAGCTTCCAGGTCACGTGGCCAGCATGACTAAGCCGCTTCTGGCAAACCAGAGCAGCACACGGAAATGCCATTTACCTTCCCGCCGGAGCGGTACCTATTTATCTACTTGCACTTTGACGTGCTTTCGAATTGCTAGGTTGGCAGGAGCAGGGACAGAGTAACGGGAGCTCACCCTGTCGTGAGGATTCGAACTGCCACCCTTCTGATCGGCAAGTCCTAGGCTCTGTGGTTTAACCCACAGTGCCAAGAGTCGGTCCCGATTCGACCTGGAGATGCTGGTGATCCAATGCAGGCAAATCAGATGGTCTGACACTGAGCTGTGGCCCTTCATTGTATCAAGCCAGACCATTAGTCTGTCTAGGTCAGTGTTGTACACACAGGCTGGCAGCAGCTATTCAGGATTTCAGGCAAAGTCTTTCGCTGCCCTTTCTACGAATGCCAGGAACTGAACCTCAGATCTTCTCAGGCAAAGCAGACACTCTACCACCAACCGTTCAACAAATCCTACCCTGTACAATGTTTTGTGCACGTGGAACTGAAGTGAAACTCTTATGGGGTTAGAGATAAAGTTTTATGTTGTTTCCGAAACCATTTTGATTAAAAAACCAAGGACGCCATCTTCCCGCGTTGTCTAATCTCCACCCACTCAAATCTGGACTGGCTTTAAATTGAGCTCCTTCTTTTACGCTAATCACAGTAACTTCACGGGTGCAAGATTGGGGGAGGAAAGACGCCACTCCCATCTGAGGTTGTTTTGATGTTTAACTATATTCACAGCTGAAACAAAGGGCGGCATGCCAACAGATTAACATGCTGAACAAGGCAGATGAACACACCAACCTACACGAATTAATTATGCCGTGATGGTTTTGAGCCATCCACTGTGGATCATTCCCTGTATTAAAATGGGCAACTGCTGCCACCAACAACAGCAAGAAATTGTTACGGCATGGAGTGTTCGCGATCCTGTTCTGCAACACTGTTCATTTGCCTAAGTCTCTGCTATAGAGCTTTGGGCGTATCCATCAGAAAGCCCAGCGTAATTGCTTCTGCAATTATTTTTAAACCTGGTGCCTTGGCTGATTTAAAAGTTTTTATCCAGTGGACACATAACAAGGGACGCTATCCCAGAGAGATAAGTGGGACTTGAATTCATAAGGACTGTGATACACGATGATCAAAAGGACATAGCTGAATTGTTTTAGAGTTGTAGGATATACAGTGGTACCTCGGTTCCTGAACGTCTCCGTTGACTAACATTTCGGAACCCGAATGCCAAAAACCCGGAAATAAATGGTTCCGTTTTCAAAGGCGCCTCAGAAATTGAATGGTTTCCGCTGCGTGTTTTTCAATTTTCTTTATTGCATTTGCAGCCAGCCCTTTGCGCCTCGGTTTTCGAACGTTGCGGAACTTGAACGGTCTTCCGGAATGGATTACATTCAAGAACCGAGGTACCACTGTACTATGAACAGGGCTGGCTCCACTGCTAGGTGATGAGGGGTGGGGAAAGTGACTGATATGCGCTACATGACCTGTACTGTATGGTACCCCCACCAAACTAGGTCTACTGACCTCAGGTGTGGTTCAGGATGCTATGTTGTCACCTATTGGTACTGGTGCAAGGGGAAGAATCTGTAACATGGGGATAATCCTTAGTGGCCAGATGGAAAAGGGAACAGGTGACTATACATTTAAGAAACCTCTAGTTTCATTGGCCCAGTCCTGTGGAACTCTCTGCCACTAGAGATTCAGCAGGCCCCTTCTCTGCCAACTTTTAAACCGCTGCTGAAAACTATTTTGTTCTGCCAAGCTTACACAGGCATGTAAGAACTGTTGAATTTGCAGTGTCCCAAGCACAGCGGAATGATGAGGAGTACGTGCCACATACTCTATATTACTTTATTTACACTTCAAAGCTGGTAGATTACAGAAAAACATCTTGCCTCTGCCGGAGCAGAGAAAGCATCCTCTCCCTCTGAAGCATGGAGAGAACACTGTGAGAACAGTGAAAAACAGGAAACCAGTGTACGTCACATCCAGTCTCCTTTCCCGTGGGAAAACCCAACAGCACAGACTGTGGAATGTAAACACCTGTCTCGTGACAAGCACTTCGCTGCACAGTGAAGAGAGCAGAAACCAACAGCACATCCTGCCACAATGGTTGATGTCTGGTTGTAATTTTTTAATATATATTTTTCAATGCATGGTTTTATGTATTATTCTAAAGCATGTGGATATTTTTCCTATGAAACAGTGGCATATATATATTTATATATAACAAATATATATAAATGTAAACAAATAAATAAATGAATGTAAATTGAATTTCTCCCCATTCTCTTTCCCGGATCAAAGCAGTCTATCCATGAAATGTGTGGTGTGGCAGGTGGAAAGTGACTTTTATCTGGGAGGCCAAAGCCCAGAAAGTCCAAGGTTAAAGCAGGGGGGGGGTGTTGTTTGGCTCAGGCGGACTGTCTAGCTGGGTAAGAGTCCCTCTGTTGTTCTGCCTGTGAGAGCTGCCAGTCACTGCAGGCTGGTGGGGGAGCCAAAGGACAGCAGGCCGCACCTTTGCAACACCCCTCCTAGGATGCCAACTTTGCCTCTGCTCTCCCACCTTGAGCCGCCGTTTCGTGTACAGACACTGATCCCATGATAATGCTTATCACATCTACCACTGATTACTGCACATTGACCTGCTGTTCAAGCAGGAGGAGATAGCAAAGCTGATCTCTGGGTTTTCGCTACACACACACACACACACACACACACACACACACACACGTGCTTCCTTGGCAGTCCAAAATGTAGGCTGCACCAAGCAAACTCCTGAAGGCAATTGGGCCTGATCCGGCCCGCAGACCTTAGTTTGCCAACCCTTGGGTTAGAGTGTCAGACTAGGATCTGGAAGGCCAGAGTTCAAATCCCCACTCAGCCATGTGAAGCTCACTGGATGGTAACCTTTGGAAGATTTCTGCAACCTACGCAGTGTTGTTTTGAGGATGGAATGAGGAGGGAGAGAACCATGTACACCACCTGGAGCTCATGGGAGGGGGAAAAGGGCAGAATATGAGTGCAATCAAAATAAATATAATAAGTTATCGAGATGTATTTCAAGCAGGAATTAGATTTCTTATCTGGAGTCCCAGGGTGGGTTACAACAATATAAAAATACAACATTAAAATCAGTTAAAACACATTTATTTACCTCTATACCTCTAACTGTGCATTTGGGGCTTTTCAGTTTGGAACAAAAGGCAAGGAAGGGGTGACAGACAGAAGTTCACAAAATATGGCATGGAGAGCATGGATAAAGGAATGTTTATCTTCCTCTATCGTAACCCTAGAACTCGTGGGCATCACATGAAGCTGAAAGTTGGCAGATTCCACGCAGATCCCAGAAAGGACTTATTCATGCAGCACTGTTAACCTACGGAACTCACTGCCTCAGGACGCAACGAAGGCTGCCAAATTGCATAACTTCAAAAGAGCAACAGACAAATTCACGGACGATCACTGGCTACTAGCCACGATGACTATGCTCTGCCCCCACAGTCGGAGGCAGCATCGCTTCTGAATACCAGTTGCTGGAAACCCTCCTTAAGGGTTTTCGCATTGGGCCATCTGGTTGTCCGCTGTGATGCTCAACTGGATGAGCTGTTGTTGGCCTGATCCAACAGCCTCTCCTGATGCTCTTGTCAACCTCCCAAGAACAAGGCTAGGCTCCTTCTCTGCCCAGTCAGTTGGCAACCCTGACAGCTCTTCTCCCTTCCTGTGTGTGCCTGCGCTTTGAGCACCCCATAACTTCACAGAGCGCGAAAGGTCAGGCCTCAGCTGCAACCCCCTACCCAGGGCCGGATTTAGGTTTGCTGAGGCTGTAAGCTACTGAAGGTAGCTGTCCTTTGTCAACAACAAATTGTCGCTGTTTTTTGTGTTGAATATATGCTATATGGTAATTCATGGACCTAATAGGTATCTAAAGCCATTTGCACCTACAGAATGTTGGCACCCTATATATACAGTGGTACCTCGGGTTAAGTACTTAATATGTTCCGGAGGTCCGTTCTTAACCTGAAACTGTTCTTAACCTGAAGCACCACTTTAGCTAATGGGGCCTCCTGCTGTTGCCGCACCGCCAGAGCACAATTTCTGTTCTCATCCTGAAGCAAAGTTCTTAACCCGAGGTACTATTTCTGGGTTAACGGAGTCTGTAACCTGAAGCGTATGTAACCTGAAGCGTATGTAACCCAAGGTACCACTGTATAGAAATGAGCAAGCCAGTGATATTTTAGGGAGCAGGCTAGCAGGCGGGGCCCATTACTTACATCATAGGTGCCTACACAAAACAAAACAAAACAAAACAAAACAAAACAAAACAAAACAAAACAAAACAAAACAAAAAACACTGTTGCTGTATGTAGGGGGTTTTTTATCTTATATTTTAGAAATGCAGACCCAGTTTTTTTCCCCTTTTAAATTTTTTTGGGCCCCCAAGAGAGTGGGGCCGTAAGCTATAGCTTATTTAGCTTATGTTGTTGTTGTTGTTGTTTAGTCATTTAGTCGTGTTCGACTCTTCGTGACCCCCTGGACCAGAGCACGCCAGGCACTTCTGTCTTCCACTGCCTCCCGCAGATTAGTCAAACTCATGCTGGTACCTTTGAGAACACTATCCAACCATCTTGTCTTCTGTCGTCCCCTTCTCCTTGGGTCCTCCATCTTTCCCAACATCAGGGTCTTTTCCAGGGAGTCTCCTCTTCTCATGAGGTGGCCAAAGTATTGGAGCCTCAGCTTCAGGATCTGTCCTTCCAGTGAGCACTCAGGGCTGATTTCCTTCAGAATGGAGAGGTTTGGTCTTCTTGCAGTCCACGGGACTCTCAAGAGTCTCCTCCAGCACCAGAATTCAAAAGCATCAATTCTTTGGCGATCCGCCTTCTTTATGGTCCAGCTCTCACTTCCATACATCACTACTGGGAAAACCATAGCTTTAACTATACGGACCTTTGTTGGCAAGGTGATGTTTAGCTTATACAATACGTAAATCCGGCACTGGCCGAGTGCGCAGAAAGAGACCCGCGCCCGCGCAGCTCGCCAAGAGGCACGTCCCCTTTAAGGGCCGAGCCGGGGCGGGGCTTGGGAGCCTGGCAGAGCCCGGCTGGCCATGAAAGCCTTCGGACCGGACACCGGCTCGGCATTCGCCGGTTGGATCAGCTGCAAGAGCGCGGGCCACCATGAGCGGGTACGTTGGCGACCTCAGCGCCAAGCAGGAGGAGGCGCTGGCCAAGGTAAGGAGAAGAGATGATCAAGAGGACTAGGACCATGAACCTCATCCATCCATCCATTCTTTCTCTGCGTTGCGTTTACTTCGCTCAGTTCTTAGGGGGCTGGCTCAGATCCCCCAATTCTGAGCCCAGCGTAGCCCCACTTCTTAAGCACACGTAAGCAGTAGCTATGGGGACCGATTCTCCCCACCCCCCCACCCCGCGCGCCGTGATTGACTTATCCGGTTTCAAGCATCCCGCCCCCGTCCTTGGTGCTGCAAAAGGCGCCCTGTGATCTCCAGGGATAAAACTGCCCACTTCCTTTAAGCCGCAGCCTGACTCTGTGGATATGTTTACTCAGAAGTCGCCGCCGCCGCCCTCCTTTGATTTCTAAGGGAGGGGTTTCATGGGCGTAGCCAGGGGGGTAGGGAGGGTAGCTGCCTCCCCCTAAATCAAGTAATAAATAAATCAATTACTTAACTAAAAGTAGAAACTGTAGGAAGATTTTGACAGGTTTTCTGAGCACTTGGGGTCAAAAGAAAGTTATTTTCAACAACTGTTGTTGAAACGTTTCCGTCCGAATTTGCTAGACAGAGGGTGACAGGTGCCCCACATTAGTCCTGGCCACCTGCTCCCCTAACATAAATCCTGGCAATGCCCATTTGGGGGGGGGGCTATGCACGTGCAGGGTTGGAGTGCTTTTTTGGGGGGAGGAGGAACCCTCTGCAATCATCCTGACCTGTCTACCTTGCAAGGTTGTCGTGCGGTTGTTCTTTATCTCCTTCCCTTTTCTCTCTCGCCTCTTCTGACCCATATTTACCTAAGAGGTAAACAGTGGGTCATGATAGCAAGCGAGATCTCTCTCTGGCACATACCTCAAAGCTCTTCAGTAAGGCTTGTGCAGGTGTGAGAGAGAGACTTTCCCCCAGGGGTTAAGTAAAGGGCAGGCCATTTCTTAACCGGTGTCCAAGTGGGTAACTTACATAAGGTTGGCCGGGCCAGGCCAAAGGTCCCTCTAACTAATCCCATGTTTTGCGTCCCAGTAGGTGCCAGGCAGCAAATTTCTGGGGAAGTTTGTCAGCAGGGGAAGAAATCACAGTATCTCCTGTCCCCCTCGCTTCCCACTAGTGGTTCAAACCCCCAGCATCTGAGACTTAGACGTGCAAGCAAGCCTTGCCACAAATGGTGCTCCTCTTCAGGCCTCCATCAACCATTAAAAGGAGACTTGTGGAACAGTTTTGGGTCCCCTTGCCTGCTATGTTCAACTGCAGGCTAGCTCATTTTGCCCAGCATCTAGTTCCTCTACACCAGTAGTTTTCAAAGTGGGTGAAATGGCCCCCATTTCATTTCTACTTCAGGTCCCTGGAGGGGCCCCAGAAGTGACTTTCAGCCACGTAGTTTTTTTTAAAAAAAATTGCTTTGAAAAGTGCATCCTCCATGTAAATAACATTTCCCTAGTTTTCACACCTCCCCCCGCCACCATAACTCAAAAACTATAAGGCATAGGGCTTTTTTTATTCACACCAGTGTCTCCGACATGTGAGATAATCCAGTATAGCGATTTTAATCAAAATCTGACATGTAGTAGTTAATTAAAAAAAATAATTAAATTGTGGTGATCTGTCATGGAACAACCCTGCCGGAGAAGATAATGGTAGTCACTCAGAGCTCACTGCTGGTGGCGAAGGGGCCTCCGTAACAGTTCAGGGCGCCCAAAATGTAGGTCCACCACTGCTGCCACCTGGGGGGGGGGGGCGGTGGGGTCAACTTGTGCAAGAAGCTGGCAGGGAGCACAGGAGGTGTGAATTTTTATCAGACTTGCTGGATTCCCTGGCCCAAGTTCATCAAGTTTCTTGAATTAATTAAACTAAATAATTTTCATTGGATTTTGATTATTGTAATACTGTTTTTCTTAGTGGGTGAGCTAGGGGACACTGGGGATGAGTTTATAGAATCTAGGGGGGGCAGCCTGAAAAAAGTAGCCTGCTCTAGAACCCCCTTACCTCACTCCGCATTTTTCTGCTTGTTTAAGCTTAGAGGGCCTTTGCTGGACCATCTAGGGATTCTAAAAACATAGGGTATCCTCCATGTTAATTTGCAGACTTGTATACATTTGTGTCCTGGTTTGGATGAGAGAAGAGTCCCCTTCGTATGTACTGTAGAAGTTTCCACCTTATTTTGGAATGGTCCTGTTTTTTTGCTTCCGATGTGATCGGCACTCAGCCGCCTGAGTTTGCTCTTAGAGCGACAAAATGGACAGTGCAACGAAATGTTGCAATCTATTCTTACCTTTTCTTAGAACTGCTCCTACTCAGGGTGCAAACCAGCCAGTTCTCCTCCAGCAGGCTTAAAGCTTTGCGCAACAGCTCGCTAGGTCCTCCTCACTTGAGTGTCTCTTAATTGCTTCTCCACTTTTGCAAAATATCGGGAACTGCCAGTTCATTCAGGTTGTTCCCTCTTTTGTTTCTCAATGGCCTCGTTTTTTCTCAACATCTCCAGCTGGTACTCACCACCTGAATTTGCTGTTGGAGTGAATTAAGGTGATTCTGCCTGTGTGAACACAGAGTTTTGGCTCTGCTGTTGTGCTCCTGGCTAATTGACCTTTTGGCCCTGCAAATCTGCATCCTTAATTGTTTTAAAGTTGTTTTAAACCTAGTGCCTGTTGCCATATCTTCTGGTTGCAAATTTTGTAAACCGTATCTACTGTTTTGTTTGTATTTATTGTTTCCTCCCCACCCCAGCAAATCCCCTTCCTAGGAACATAGGAAGATGCCAAGCCAGACCATTCATCCACCCAGCTCAGTATTGTCTGCACTGACTGGCAGCAGCTCTCCAAGGTTATGCCAGGGATTGAACTTTGGGATCTTCTGCATGGAAAGCAGATGTTCTGCCTCTTTGTTGTGATCCTTCCCTTAATTCACAGGAACCCAGGAAGCTGTGTTCTATTGAGTCAGATTGTTGGTTCATCCAGCTCAGTATTGCTACACTGACTGGCAGTGACTAGGGTGTCAGGCAGAGGACCTAACTGGAGATGCTGAGCATTGAACCTGGGACCTTCTGCATGCAAAGCAGATGCTCTCCCACTGAGCTGTGGCCCTTGCCCAAATAATTCTGGTCTTGAAGTTGGGTCTTTTCCACTGATGCTGCACCTTTGATCAGTTGTAAAAAGTTGTAAAAATAGAAATGGGAGTGCATAAGGAGAGCAGGCTGAATGATGACCTCTAGCCTGGCACCTGTTTCCCACAAAAAGCATGGTGTATCCTCACAGATGCCCTCTTGAGAAACTCACTTGGAAGAACATGAAGGCAATAGCTTTCGTTGGCACCTGGTGTCCATCGGACCTGCAGAAACATTTCCTACACAGCAAAGGTCTGTGGTTTACCAGTAGAGCAAGTGCTTTGCATTCAGAAAGTCGGACGTTCAGTCCTTGGCAGAGCCATTGCCAGACAGAGTAGACAGCGCTGATTCAGATGGACCAATGGTCTGACTCAGTCCAAGGATGCTAAACCAAATGGGCCATTGGGCTGATCCAGCAGGCTCTTCTTATTTTCTGAAGAGGATGGCTTTTAAACACTGCTCAAGCAGGCTGTGTTTAAAGTCGCATCCACACTGCACACTGGTTCCCCCATAGAATGCTGGGAGCTGTAGTTGACTGCTTGCAGAGCTAGCATTCCTAGTGCCCTTAAACTACAGTTCCCAGGATTCTATGGGGGACATCATTTGTTTTAACTGTATGCTATATATATGTGGTTTGGGTGTGGGTCTTTTTATTTATTGTATTTAGTTATAAAAAAATATTTATCTACTGCGGCATCATAAAAAGTATATCACAGCGGTTTACAACAATATAAAAACATGAAACCAAGCAATAACGTCATAAAAAGTTACAAAGAAGTTAAAAGCAAGAAATAAATTAAAAGAAAATATCAACAGGCCAACGTAGGAAGAATTCCTGCATAGGCCTGATGGCAGAGGATTGCACAGGACTGAGCCAATGGCACTCGATTGACCCATCCTGCAACATTTTATTTTTTTTAATAAATTGGGGTTTGGGGCTTAGAATTTCTTTTTACACTAGGTGGTCTTTCATACCTAGATTGCTCAGCTACTAAGTAGGAAAGCATCTCAAAGATATTGTATAAAAGAATAATCGTGTATGTTCAATGAACACGGGCAAATAGATACAGCCAGCTCATGGGAAGCTTGAAGGCAACAGAATTTTAAGGCTGAAAACTTTCCCTTGTCTAGGGCAACTTTCACCACCCAGGTGACCTCTAGATCTTTTGGATTACTACACTCCCCAGCCCGTTGGTCCAAAACATTTGGAGGGTGCCAGGTTGGGGGAAGCTGCCCTAAGGAAAAAGCCCTACTGAAAACAATAAATTTTACTTCCAAGTAAAGGGATGCGGTTGGCGTTGTGGGTTAAACCACAGAGCCTAGGGCTTGCCGATCAGAAGGTTGGCAGTTCGAATCCCCACGACGGGGTGAGCTCCCGTGGCTCGGTCCCTGCTCCTGCCAACCTAGCAGTTTGAAAGCACATCAAGTGCAAGTAGATAAATAGGTACCGCTCTGGCGGGAAGGTAAACGGCGTTTCCATGCGCTGCTCTGGTTTGCCAGAAGCGGCTTAGTCATGCTGCCCACATGACCCGGAAGCTGTATGCCAGCTCCCTTGGCCAGTAAAGCGAGATGAGCGCCGCAACCCCAGAGTAGGCCACGGCTGGACCTAATGGTCAGGAGTCCCTTTATCTTTACCTTAAAGAATAGGCTTGCACCGTTGTTCTCTCTAGTTTTCTCCATTTTTCTTGTTGTAAGAGTTTCTGTAAAGGGAAACAACAGAGGACCTGGAAAAGGCCACTTTTCTCCCTTAAAGACCTGAAGAGGAAGAAAATCACTGGGGAAAGGCCAAGACTCTGGGGTATCTACTGCCATCATCTGCAGAGAGGCATAAAGCCTTGCAGCCTTTGCCCTGGTAAACACAGGCAGCTGCCCTGGACCAAATCAGGTCATTGGTCCATCTAGCAAGCCCTAGGCTCGGTGGTTTAGACCACAGCGCCACCCATGTCCTCAACAAAAGATGAAAATGGTTGATGATTTATTGTGTTTTTAAACAAAAGATTAAAAACACAATAAATCTTCAACCATTAAAATCTTCCCTGAACAGGGCTGCCTCCAGATGTCTTCTAAACTTCCAAGCACAAAGCTTATTGGATGGCTTCAAAGAGCAGAGGAAGAACAATTGCAGTAGTAATTAAAACCGGATTACCGTAATTGCTTTTTTTTAGGCCTCGTACAAGTTCTGGAAGCCTTGCGTAGCATTCTCATGCTTTCTTTTGCATAATTGGCAATGCTCAGCCTGCATTCTGAAATAACAGAGTCTTGCGGAAGCAGGTTTGATTTATTAATGTAACTCCCCACTTTTTTTAAAAAAAATGATGCCATGCAACGCTTAAACAGACGAGGGCAGGTTCCCTTCGTCACCAGGCTCCAAGCAATGCGTTGCTCTGTGGGGTGTCCCACAGGGTGGAGGAGCTGGCACTTTTGCCAGGGGAATGTGGTTGCTTGGAGACTGGTGGAAGGGGAGGCATACAGAGTGCTGCATTCATGGGTTTGGGGCGCTGGGGAAACTGCACAGGCTCTTTCCACGGTGCTTGGTATTTTGTGACCGAAGTGAATTCAGAACTTAGAACGGGCACTCCTTGCTTCGCTTACACTCACCTTTGCCAAGCCCCTTTTCTACCTGGGAGGTTCGGACTGGTAGTGTCCAGAATGTAAGCCAGGAAGTGCCCGATTCAAACCTTGTTCAGGCTAGCCATTATCCTCCCAACCTTAGTTTTCCTATCTGCAGTATGGGGATAACAATACGGCATTTTACTTTGTTTGCCAAAACTGTTTGCACATTCCAGCTCCGAGGGCCTTCTGGTGGTTCCCTCTGTGCGGGAAGTGAGGTTGCAGGGAACCAGGCCTGTGGAACGCCCATCAGATGTCAAAGAGATAAACAACTACCTGACATTCAGAAGACACCTGAAGGCAGCCCTGTTCAGGGAAGTTTTTAATGTGTGACATCTTAGTGTATTTTTGGTTTTTGTGGAAGCCGCCCAGAGTGGCTGGGAAATCCCAGCCAGATGGGCGGGGTACAAATAAATTATTATTATTATTATTATTATTATTATTATTATTATTATTATTATGCTGTGTATCTGGAATCCTAAATGTGACAATGTGGTGGGGGCTGCTTTTTTTTTGGACTGTTTCTTTATGGGGATAGGTGATTTGCATGTTTAGAGGGCGTTCTAACATTATCAGTTTTTCTTCTGTGAAATGGGTATTTTCTGGTATCCACAACAATTTCCTTGGGTTTCCAAATGTGCCACAAGCTCCAGCCCCCAAACTGGGGACCTTCAGCCCAATATAAATCCTCCCCCGTAATAGTTGAGGCTACTGTTATATGAAATATATCCCAGTAGCTACAGTTCTCCCTCTGCATACCTCTGCGTTTTGAATACTGTAATCTGTCTTTTTATGAGAAATTGTATCGTTGCATTTGTGTTGCCATTGGGGTTTCCAGCAGCTTCTGGAATCAGCTGCTGTAAATTGTCCATAGGTAGCTCTAAGCTAAGGGACGCAGGTGGCGCTGTGGGTTAAAGCCTCAGCGCCTAGGGCTTGCCGATCGAAAGGTCGGCGGTTCTAATCCCTGTGGCGGGGTGCGCTCCCGCTGCTCGGTCCCAGCGCCTGCCAACCTAGCAGTTCGAAAGCACCTCCGGGTGCAAGTAGATAAATAGGGACCGCTTACCAGCGGGAAGGTAAACGGCGTTTCCGTGTGCGGCTCTGGCTCGCCAGAGCAGCGATGTCACGCTGGCCACGTGACCCGGAAGTGTCTCCGGACAGCGCTGGCCCCTGGCCTCTTAAGTGAGATGGGCGCACAACCCCAGAGTCTGTCAAGACTGGCCCGTACGGGCAGGGGTACCTTTACCTTTTACTAGCTCTAAGCTGCCATATCACTAAATCAGTTGTGCAATAATGTCACACTTGTCACAAGGGCTACTGAACTGGCTGTATAGGGGCCCATCAAATGATTTGAACTACAACTCCCATTAGCCCCAGCCCTTGTGGCTGTATGATGCTGAGGGTGATAGGAGTTGTAGTCCAAAATATTCAGAGGGCCTCAGGTCAGTGGCCCCCACCGTAGGGGCACTGAGCAACTCTGCACCTAAGTGTAACCTCTCCCAAATATTCACGGCAGGATCCAATTCTCACAGCTAGCCAGCTGTGCTGCAGTTGCCTAGCAACCAGAATACATCTTCCTTATTCAAGAAATATTTCTTTTTCAAAAAAAATATGTGGAGTACCGGTTACATGCCTAGAGCTTTCAAATCCTCACACAACCGTGAAGCTCACTGAGTGGCAGGTCACCATCTTTTAGCTTGACCTCCTGCACAAGGTAATTGTGAAGATCCTTCAGTGTGGCAGCAACTACAGTGGTACCTTGGTTCTCAAACTTAATCCGTTCCGGAAGTCCGTTCCAAAACCAAAGCGTTCCAAAACCAAGGCGCGCTTTCCCATAGAAAGTAATGCAAAACGGATTAATCCATTCCAGACTTTTAAAAACAATCCCTAAAACAGCAATTTAACATGAATTTTACTAACCAGCGATACCATTGATCCATAAAATGAAAGCAATAACCCATGTCCTGTACTAAAAAATAAGTATTGTAGATGATAAAAATCAAAATTATTTTTTTATTCTTACCGGCACTGATGATCAGTTTGGATGGGGGGCTTTTATCCATTTCTGCAGTCACACAATCAATCAATCAATCAATCAGTAGCTGAACTGGGTTTCACACAGTCACAAAAACAAATTAACCGAAAAAACCTCAAAAACAAAAGCGCAAAATAAATAGAAAGGAAAAAAAAAAGCACCAAACATAATCCATTCCAGAAGTCCATTTGACTTCCGAAATGTTTGAAAACCAAGGCGCAGCTTCTGATTGGTGCAGGCACCCCAGAAACAATAGCTGACAGCTGCATCGGATGTTCAGCTTCCAAAAAACGTTAGAAAACTGGAACACTTACTTCTGGGTTTTCGGCATTTGGGAACCAAGGTACACTTTGGAACTCCCTGCACCTTGACCTTAGGCACGTGCCTTTGCTGTATCATTTTTGGTATTTGTCAACATCCTTTTTTTTTGTCCAGGCAAGCCTCCCCAGGTATGTAGAGCTGACATGCATTTTCATATGTCTTTTTAAAAATAATGCATGTTCCAAACTGTCACTTTTATTTATATTTTGGTGTTGTTGTTTTTTTAAGTCTGCCTATTTTTAACTTCAGACTCTTTATTTATTGCTTTAGTGTATATTTTATGTAAACAGCTTAGAGGGCCCCTCCCACACCTTGCCCACCCAATTAAGTGGTATACAAATTCTGTTATATAAAAATACATAAAATAATATTTCCAAGCTGCTTTTCAACAACTTTCCCAAGCTGGAAACAAATACGTAAATCCCATTTGAAAGTAAACATTAAAATATAGCAATTCAAATCACAAGCCAATTAAAAAATGCCCTGTACCAGAAAAATTAATTAAGAGCACTCCCAGCTGCATGTACAATAAAATCTTTGATTGAACGCCATAGAAAAAAAAATATTAATCCCTAGCAACCAATGTGCCCAGGCACTTTTATTTTTTCCTCTGCAAAGATGGGAACTAGAAACTTAAAAGGCAGGGAGAAAAGGATATCTAGGAGTTACGATAATCTGCATTGGATGCCATTTGTAATTTCTTTGAGATCCTGTTAGGTGGATTAGAAATTTTGGCAAACTAAACTTCTGCAGGGAAACATGCTGTGCCCAATATGAACCATGCGCTTCTACTCTCTCCTTCCACCCCATGGCATAGAACATTTTAAGAACTATATAGGCGTTGCCCGTGAGAACATGCTGGGAAGCTGCAGACCAAGGTGATTGCCAAGCTTCTTTAATTTCTGACACCTGTAATCCAGTTTCTTTTCTAACTTTTTTCTTTTTTTTCTTTTTACTACCACTAAATATAATTAAGAAATAAAAATTACATACATTGATATTTAGTTTATTTGTTATTTACCGTCTTATTTCCTCCCAAACATTGCATACAACAACACACATATGTGCAGACACCCCCACCCCCACACAAAATGATAATAATGAAAGTAAATATTTTTCCCCTTTTATCTTCCAAAATCTTTTCTTCAACTTTGACTTCTTGTCAAGTCCCTTTGCGTATATTTTATCTTACATTTGAATTTACACAAAACAATAAACCTTTCTATATAATTTATCTAATACATTCTGAAAACATAATAAATCCTTAATTGTTACCCACCTCCTTTTAGTTCCTTTATCAGTCTAATTCTAGCACGGAGTCAAAACTATTAGTGTATTTTTGAACATATCTTCTATAACCATCCCATTTTCCCGCAAATTTTTGCTTTGAGTTTCCTCTGAGTTTCCTAGTCAATTGAGCCGTCTCCACCAATTCCTGTAATTTGATTTGCCAATCTGTTATTTTTGGAGCCTCGTGATCTTTCCATCCCTTGGCCACAAGTATACGAGCCGCTGCGGTTGCATACAAGAATAACTCTCTTAGATTTTTTGGGATCTCTTTATCTATAATACTAAATAGAAATGCCTCCGGTTTTTTAGTAAAAGTTATCCCCATCATCTTTTTTAATTCATCGTATATTTTCCCCAAAAAAGTATTAAACTTTTCACACGTCCACCACATGTGGATCATGTCTTTTCTAACTTATTTCTTATGAGCACTTCCAAGTTTTATTTCCAGGTTTGGGGGTTCCAAATCATTGCTTTCGGAAGCGGCGCTGATGCATTAGCACGGCTTTTCCCAAAGTGCGGTACATGTCCCCCTGCCCCCAGGGTTCTTAAATTGCAACAACCTCTTTCATACTTTTTTAAACTTCCTCCGGGTTATTCTATACTTCCGGTAGTTCATCACCTTGAATTCTGCCTCCAGGTTTTGTTGACTGCAAAGAATATATGTCAGGTCGCTGACCTTTCCACATTGCTGGGTGGATTAGCTTCTAAGTCTTGTACGTCCTGTAGATCTTGAGCCTCGTCTCAACTCCGATAAGACCTGTAGCTGGAGGGATGACTTTTGTAGCTGGAGGGATGTGCTGGTAGCGTAAAGGTAAAGGTAAAGGGACGCAGGTGGCGCTGTGGGTTAAAGCCTCAGCGCCTAGGGCTTGCCGATCGAAAGGTCGGCGGTTCGAATCCCTGCGGCGGGGTGCGCTCCCGCTGCTCGGTCCCAGCGCCTGCCAACCTAGCAGTTCGAAAGCACCTCCGGGTGCAAGTAGATAAATAGGGACCGCTTACCAGCGGGAAGGTAAACGGCGTTTCCGTGTGCGGCTCTGGCTCGCCAGAGCAGCGATGTCACGCTGGCCACGTGACCCGGAAGTGTCTCCGGACAGCGCTGGCCCCTGGCCTCTTAAGTGAGATGGGCGCACAACCCCAGAGTCTGTCAAGACTGGCCCGTACGGGCAGGGGTACCTTTACCTTTACCTTAAAGGGACCATTAGGTCCAGTTGCGGACAACTCTGGGGTTGCGGCACTCATCTCGCTTTACTGGCCGAGGGAGCCGGCGTACAGCTTCCGGGTCATGTGGCCAGCAGGACTAAGCCGCTTCTGGCGAACCAGAGCAGTGCATGGAAACGCCGTTTACCTTCCCGCTGGAGCGGTACCTATTTATCTACTTGCACTTTGACGTGCTTTCGAACTGCTAGGTAGGCAGGAGCTGGGACTGAGCAATGGGAGCTCACCCTGTCGCGGGGATTCGAACCGCCGACCTTCTGATCGGCAAGTCCTGCTGGTGGCATGAATCTCTGCAAAATTCTCTCAACTTCATATCATAGCTGTCAACTTTCAGATTTGAAAATAAGGGATCAGCAGCCTCACCTGTCCCAGGGACAGTCTACGGGATATCCAACAATCCGGGATAGCAGCGGGAAATGGCGCTGGAATAAGGGAATTTTCCGCAAAAAAGGGGAAGGTTGACAGCTATGCTTCATATCCCTTTTTCCTCTTTGCACAACCCTTCCATGTTGGCTTTTCCCAATGATACAGCTGGCAGTCGCTGGGCTACTTGTGACCCAGTTCTAGCTGCAATAATCTAATTAGCTTCATTAAGAAGAGAAGATCTTCCAGCATAATTTTGTGTTTCTCGAGGTCTCTTTTTGTACCTCGGAGTTGTGCAGACCTCTGGAAGCTGGCTGGCATCTCTCCAAGTGCTGGATCGATTGTGTATGTTGCAACAGGTTCCTTTCCTGCTGGAGTGTGCAGGTTAATTATTTTCTTTGTTTACAATCTCTTTATTCTGCCCAATATAAATGAACGGCATTCATGCTAGAACTAGAAGGGGACCAGGTGTGTGTGTGTGTCATGGTAGTATCAAAGCATAATGCTGTGCTCAAAATGATGTACCCCAGAGGTTGCGATCATGTGCAATTCTTGCAAATGTTGAATTGTGTGGCGATAAGGCTGAATCAGAGAGATCTACCTGGCAGAAGAGGCATCTGATGCAGAAAAGTATTGTTTGCCTTGGAGAGAGGTGGGACTTTGCACAATGGGCATGACCAGGTATTGTAATTAAGAGCATTTGGCAAGTCAGTTTTGCTGGCTCCATCACGGCTTTCTCGGTGGCAGCTCCCAGACTTTGGAACTTGCTCCCTGGAGAAGCTAGACTGCCTCCCTCCTTGCTGTGAAGACCTCCTTGTTCTACAGACTGCTCTTAATTAATGGGCTGATGTCGTTGTTAGTGTTGCACGCCATTTTTATCTCCGAGCGGTGAGAGATTCCAGGGGTTCCAGGCGCAATTTCCTAGGGTCCATGGTTTATTTACACATACTGTACTTTTCCGTCTATAGGACGCCCCCCGTGTATAAGACTCAAATTTAAGAAAATGGGGGAGGGGGTGACAGAGTTGTTGAGCTTTTTTGGTGAGGGATCACCCAGGGTTCTTGAGCTTTTTTTAGAGGGGATTGCCAAAAATCGCTCACCCGCACGTGTCACAAGATCCGCCTCCCCTATGTCCCGCCCGCCGGCAGAAGCTGCCAATCACCCGCCCAACTGCCAGTCAACACCACCCACTGATGCAGCAACCAATAAGACGCACAATAGCCACTGACAGCCATGGCAACAACCAATCAAATGTCCACCCTATGCACTGTCCATGTGTAAGATGACCCCCACTTTTATGAATGGAGGAAAAAAATATTACACTAAAAGGTCTTCTCAGTTCCATAGGCACAGTCCTGGATCCAAACAGACATCAGACATCAGCCGATTCATGGTGCTGTCTTAATAAAGGGATAGTCAACCTTTTTATACCTACCGCCCACTAATGCATCTTTCTTGATGGTAAAATTTCCTGACCGCCCACCAGTGCTCGATGGAAGGAGGATTCAGCTTGTGCTGTAGAACCCCCTACCGCCCACCTAGAATCCTGAAATGCCCACTAGTGGGTGGTAGGGACCAGGTTGACTATCGCCTAACACAGGTCAGCCTGCCTTAATTCACACTTGACACTTGGCTTAATTAAAGCATCTTCAGTGTCTAGCACACACTGGGTCTGTTTACCCAGTTTTAACAGTCCAAACATTGATTAGATTTTAACATCACTGGTTTCAAGAACTTAGGGTGTCTGGCACCCACAAACTTACAACATTATTGTAATTATTTGTGTGTCTTAAACTGATTTTATATATGTATATAGTTTTAATTCTAATAATGTTTAATAGTTGTTGTTTTCTATGTTTTTAGTGATTATTGGTTTTTTAGTGATTATTGTTTCTATCTGTTAGCCGCCTTGAGTCATGTTAGGGGGAAAGGCGGGGTATAAACAAAGAAATAAAAATACCCCCCTCGTGGAACTACAATTCCCAGAATTTGCTGGGAAGAGGGATTGATTGTTAAGCCACTCTGGGAACTGCAGCTCTCAGCACCCTTAACAAACTATAATTTTTAGGATTCAGGGAAAGCCAATGGTTGTTTAAAGTATAAAATGTATAGTGGAGATAGCTCTTTTATTTGAAAATAAGTCTCACAGTATTCAACAGGACTTAACTTCTGGGGATGTCTTGGTCGCATTATAGAAAGGTGTGAGAGCAAAACTCTGTACAGTAACGGGATCCTAAATCTTTACACACACACCCTCTGTGTTTTCCATTTTTCTCCTCAGTTCCGTGAGAACATCCAGGATATCCTTCCTCTGCTGCCTATCACAGAGGACTACTATCTCTTGAAATGGCTCCGAGGTAAGAAGGCCTGGGGGTTGTTTGCTTTGTGCCATGAAACACTTGATGCAGTGGTTAGCCTAACAACATCTGCACCAACTGGCAGGGACTCTCTAGGATTCCAGGTGGCCCTTTGGCCTAAACCACTGAGCCTCTTGGACTTGCCAATCAGAAGGTCAGTGGTTCTAATCCCTGCGACGGGGTGAGCTCTTGTTCCTCTGTCCCAGCTCCTGCCAACCTAGCAGTTCGAAAGCACACCAGTGCAAGTAGATAAATAGGTACCACTGTGGCAGGAAGGTAAACAGCGTTTCTGTGTGCTCTGGTTTCCATCACAGTGTTTTGTTGCGCCAGAAGCCGTTTAGTCATGCTGGCTGCATGACCCGGAAAGCTGCCTGTGGACAAACGCTGGCTCTCTTGGCCTGAAAGCGAGATGAGCGCCGCAACCCCATAGTCACCTTTTACTGGACTTAACCATCCAGGAGTCCTTTCTCTCCCAGCCCTACCTAGAGATGCTGGGGATTGAACCTGGGATCTTCAACATGAGCTACAGTCCCTTTTCTCTGGTTCTTTGGTGGTTTTTGTAGACTTGCCTGCAAGTGCTCCCAAGTGTAAATATATCGGCTGTGGCCTGGAAGCTGGTATGGAGAACCAGACAGGCCACTGCAGGAACAAGAGGAGTGTGTGTGTGTGTGTGTGTGCTTATCTTCCCTAACTGGGATGAACGGAGAGAGTCGTGTGTTTTTTATCACCCAAGATTCCTTTGCTTGCACTTTCTCTGTTTGGTAAAGTCCAAAAACCAGAACGTACCAGGCACGGGCTTTGCATTAAGCACAGCGGGTCCACAAAGAGGCAGATCTTGTTCAGAATTCCAAGGCCGGGCCCAGGTGACTGAGTGCTCAATCCAGATAACATTTTTATTAATGTGTGCAGCTAGCCATGGTCACGCAAACTCGGTACAGATTTCCCTGTTCTTTATTAAACGGAGACACCAACCTAATATGCTCCAGGTCTGATATGCTTGGGTCAGTGTTTCTCAACCTCTTCCAGCCCATACCCCCTTTTAGCTAACAGTTCGAAAGCAGCTCAAAGTCCAAGTAGATAAATAGGTACCACTCTGGGGGGAAGGTAAACGGCGTTTCCGTGCGCTGCTCTGGTTTGCCAGAAGCGGCTTAGTCATGCTGGCCACATGACCCGGAAGCTGTACACTGGCTCCCTCAGCCAGTAAAGTGAGATGAGCGCCGCAACCCCAGAGTTGGTCACGACTGGGGTCCCTTTACCTTAAAAATCCCACACTCCTCCTTTAAGTCTGGCTCCTCTAATTATTTTATTTAACTTTTCCAATGGACTGAAGTTTTGTGACTTTTTTTTTTTTACTTATATCTGCCTATATACATAAAAACGTAAGGCTGTTGCCATGATGCAGTTTGTGCGGCTACCAAGTCCCACAGGAGGAATGGCAGGCCAGCAAGCGAGTGAATGGGGTGGAGCAGGGGCGCTTCACACAGCGGTTTAGCGAGGCACTTTGTGAAGTGGCTCCCCGGTCATTTAAAAGGGGAAAGGGCCTTGGATTGAGCTGGGGAGGGGAATAGGTGAGGGGGTGGGTGAGGTGTAAATTGAGTGGAGGGAGTCTAGCAAAGCAGCAGGTGGGTTAGTGAGCGGAGTGAACAGGGGCAGCAGTCCCTAGTGGTACAATCTTTTTAAAAAATACTCACCCCACCCTGAGATCTTCCTACACCCTCCTATATAAGAAGCACAATGCCAGATGCTTTAGACTACAACTCCCATCATCCCTGGCCATTTGTTCTTCTCACTGGGGCTGATGGGAGCAGATAGTTTTGTGGGGGTTTTTGTTAACCTGATTTGGGAATGTTTCCACTTGCTTCTGGAAATTTCCTGTTTCTTTAGATCAAGGCTAGTCAATGCGGTGAACGCCAGACGTTGCTGGACTACAACTCCCAGCAGCCCCAGCCAGCCTGGCAAAGTGGGCAAAGGCAATGGGAGTCGTAGTCCAAAACATCTGGAGGGCACCAGGTTGGGGAATGGGGGACTTGGAACATATTTTTATTAGGCAACTCATAATCAAAATAAACTGGGTAATTTTTAAAATCTCTCTTTCCTTCCCCATGATGGCTCACCACATTGCTGTCTCTGTTTTATTACGTTTATATGCCAGCTTTGCTCCAAGTAGCTCGAAGTGGCACACATGGTTCCCCTCCTCCCCATTTTATCCTCCTCACAACAAATCTGTGAGGTAGGTTAGGGCTGAGCTGCGTGGCAGGGAAGAGCTTTGCAGCAAGTGCAATTACACCCACAATTAGAGTTTCTCCTTCAAATCTGCCAGACTCTTATTTCAACCAGTTCTGCCACTTGAGACTCTGCCCTGGAGTTTCTGCCTGTTTGGAAGATAAGGCTCTCCAGTGAGAGATTAAAAATTATCAGACTGTTATCGCAGCCTTATCTTCCCTTCCCTGACCCCTGATATTCTCTGAAGTCCTGTTAGCCCTGTGCTGCAATGGAGAGATGTTGCAACACAAGGGGCCGGTCCTACCATTAGGCGTCCGTAGCCATTCCCCATCTTTCTCAGCTGATGCCCTAGTGAACATACCACTGAGCTGCGTCCCCTCCTCAAATGGTGATGCTCATAACATATATATTAGAGTATTATTAGAAGTGTACGGAGCTGCCTTATGCCGAGTCAAACCAAAGGTCCACCTAGCTCAGTATTGTCTACACAGACTGGCAGCAGCTCTCTGGGGTTTCAAGGCAGGAGTCTGTCTCAGCCCTAAGTGAAGATGCCAGGGATTGAACCTGGGACCAAGGTAGATGCACTTCTGCTGAGCTATGATCCTTTCCACTAAATCACTTACAGGGGACCCAATTCACTCCCCGAGAGTGAAAATGTGTGTTTAAGGCCCTCAGGTGAGCCCTGCTGGATCAGGCCAAAGACCCACCTGGTCCAGCATCCTGTTCCCACAATGGCCAACCCACAGTCTCATTGTTGAGCAACAGCCTGCAGAAGAAGAAGAAGAGTTTGGATTTGATATCCCGCCTTTCACTCCCTTTAAGGAGTCTCAAAGCGGCTAACATTCTCCTTTCCCTTCCTCCCCCACAACAAACACTCTGTGAGGTGAGTGGGGCTGAGAGACTTCAAAGAAGTGTGACTGGCCCAAGGTCACCCAGCAGCTGCATGTGGAGGAGCGGGGAATCAAACCCAGTTCCCCAGATTACAAGACTACCACTCTTAACCACTACACCACACTGGCTCTCGAGAGCTTAGTGGAGTGGGAGACCAGCCAACTGTAGAAGGTGTCTCTGAGGTGTCCTCATCCAAAGTCAGGTCTAGTCCTAGGGTCAGCCAAACAGCAATCCATGTGGTCAGGGAATCCGATGATCAGGTGGGGTCAAGGGTCAAGATGAGCAGAAAACAGCAAGGTAGGGTGGGACGCGGGTGGCGCTGTGGGTTAAACCACAGAGCCTAGGACTTGCCGATCAAAAGGTCGGCAGTTCGAATCCCCGTGACGGGGGGAGCTCCTGTTGCTCGGTCCCAGCTCCTGCCAACCTAGAAGTTTGAAAGCACATCAAAGTGCAAGTAGATAAACAGGTACCGCTCCGGCGGGAAGGTAAACGGTGTTTCTGTGCGCTGCTCTGGTTCGCCAGAAGCGGCTTAGTCCTGCTGGCCACATGACCCAGAAGCTGTACGCCAGCTCCCTCGGCCAGTTAAGCGAGATGAGCGCCGCAAGCCCAGACTTGTCCACGACTGGACCTAATGGTCAGGGGTCCCTTTACCTTTACCTAGGGCCAGGAACTACAAGCATTGTTTACAGCCACTGACTGCTGCTGGAAACTCTGCTTAAGGCGGCTGAAGCCAGCTGGTTCTCATCAGCACCTTCTCTTCTGTGTCCTTGAAAGCTGATCAGCTGTGGGTGGGGTCACTCTGCCTTCTCCCCCTTCAGGCTGCTATTCAGCAGGCGAAGCAGACTCCTGGCCCATGTCATTCAGAGGCATTTCCTTCCTCCGACAGTGGAGGCAGAACGTGGCCTCCGAGGTTGGTCCTCATCCATGAATTGGCCTGAATCCCCTTTAAAGCCATCCAAGTTGGCTGCCACTACCTCTTGAGGGAACAAATTCCAGAGCTCCTGGATCAGTCTCGGTCCAGTAATACCTGAAGGAGCGTCTCCACCTCCATCGTTCTGCCCGGAAACTGAGGTGCAGTGCTGAGGGCGTTCTGGCAGTTCCCTCACTGCGAGAAGCCAAGTTACAGGGAACCAGGCAGAGGGACTTCTTCTCGGTAGTGGCACCTGCCCTGTGGAACGCCCTCCCACCAGATGTCAAAGAGAAAAACAACTACCAAACTTTTATAAGACATCTGAAGGGAGCCCTGTTTAGGGAAGCTTTTAATGTTTAATAGGTTATTGTATTTTAGTGTTTTGTTGGAAGCCGCCCAGAGTGGCTGGGCAAACCCAGCCAGATCGGCGGGGTATAAATAATGATAATAATAATAATAATAATAATAATAATAATAATAATAATAATTAGCTGCCTTTTTCTGAACCTGTTCCAGGCCTTGCCACCTGGCCTACTTGCCTGTTTGGTCTGGTTTTAATCAGGGAAAACCTTCCAAAGCGTAAGAGTCCATAAATCAGATTCAGGTGCTCTGCCTGTCACCTGAAATCTGCCAGAAAGGGTTGCCTCTGGCTGGGAAGCCTCTGACCTGACCAGACCAGGACATCTCCCTCCCCTACTCCCCTTCTCTCTCTCCCTAAGATGGGTCCTGACCTTCGAAATAAACTTGGTTCTTGCAAGCTGCTTCCCTCTGGTTCATTAGCATTCCTTGGGTGTGATCCTACTTGCTGAAAGGAAGATGTTGTTGAGGTGTGATTAATCCTTGAAGGTGCTGGCTGTGAAGAGCCGCCCTCTTAATCCCTGATTATGTTCCACTGAAAATGAAAACTGGATCAGACACGCCCCATCTGACGCCGATACCCTGGGGGCTAACAGGTTGCACCAGCTCCTGCGGCAGCGTATAGTGACCAGATGCCTGCTTGACCCACAATCAATTGTACGACTGATATTTATAAGGAGGTCAGATGGTTTTGCAAACATCAATGATTATAGAACAGTAGAGCTGGAATTCAGCCCTGAGTGCTCACTGGAAGGACAGATCCTGAAGCTGAGGCTCCAATACTTTGGCCACCTCATGAAAAGAGAAGACTCCCTGGAAAAGACCCTGATGTTGGGAAAGATGGAGGGCACAAGGAGAAGGGGATGACAGAGGATGAGATGTTTGGACAGTGTTCTCGAAGCTACAAACATGAGTTTGACCAAACTACGGGAGGCAGTGGAAGACAGGAGTGCCTGGCGCGCTCTGGTCCATGGGGTCACGAAGAGTTGGACACGACTAAACGAATAAACAACAACAAGAGCTGGAATGAACCTCAAGGTTCATCTAGTTCAGGGGTTAGCAAACTTTTTCAGAAGGGGGCCGGTCCAATGTCCCTCAGACCTTGTGGGGGGCCGGACTATAAGCCGCCACCCCCCTCACGACTCTCCCCTCCCTTCTCCACAGCACTGGATGAGCCCCAGTGGCTGCTTACCTGTGTCTTGCGAGTGGCAGGGGCTGACAGCTGCGGCGGTGGGACGATGAACAGCGCACAAAAGCATTCCGGAGAGGGGCTGCTTAAAATGGAGGCCGCTCGAGCGCTGCCGCTGTTGGCACCAACAAAGCCCAGCTCCCTTCCTCCTCTAGGCAGGACGGGGAGAAGCCAGGAGGGAGGGAGGGAGGGAGGGAGGGAGGGAGGAGGCGCCGCTACCGCCATGGGAGGGAGAAGGAAAGAACATGCGCACTGCTGATTGATGCGGCGATTCCCGGACAGTCCACAGGCCAGATCCGGAAGGCAGTTGGGCCTGATCCGGCCCGCGGGCCTTAGTTTTCCGCCTTTCAACCCTCTGCAACGCAGGAATTGCAGCTGAAGAATTCCACTGCTAAACAGCTCTTAGCATCATTCCTAAGGTTTAGCCAGAATCTCCTTTCTTGTCATTTGAATCTGTTAGTTCGGGTTCAACCCTCTTGAGCAGCAGAAAACAAACTTGCTCCATCTTCCACATGGCAGCCCTTCAGATATCTGAAGATGAAATGGTCACGTTTGCTGTGAGGAGGAGTGATAGGAAAGCAGAAATAAATAAAAGTGGAGACTCTGGGGCCAAATGACGCTCACTCAGCATGTCGCTTTGAAGTTGGGCGAATCTTTATTTACCGCAAATGGCAGCTGTGGGGAATCCGTTTTTGAAATGTAGCAACCTTGCTTGTTTATTGGAAGGATTTGCCCTTCAGATAGAAGCACATCTGGAAATGGGTGCAAATAGGGCGCAAGCCAAAACAGCTGCGTTCATATAGGTGCTGTTACCTTTTAGCACAGGTATTTTGCAGGTTGGTCTCTAACCATTCATGATCTTCTTTGCAGCTCGGTGTTTTGACTTGCAGAAGTCTGAAGCTATGCTCCGGAAGGTAAGAGGCTTCTTATTATAAATATCAAAACAGATGCATGCAAATCGTAAACTTCACACTGATAATTTGTATAATGCAGTAGTTCAAAAACAGTGGTCTAAGTGCCTCTTCATTCAAGTAGTCTGCAGTGTGACTGTGGATTTGAAGGCAGGAGAGGGCACGGCTGTTGTGTTACATATTCATATTGATTTTTAATTGCATTTTTAATGCTTGTGTTTCTTTACCTTGTATTTTATGACATTGTATAAAATATCGTAATATTATTTTATTTCTTTGCATTCTCTGGAATTGTAATACAGCAAAATGCACTATATATGAGAAAGCAATAAAAATACAATTAAAAATCATGCAGCCCCTAGTATAACATTGCACCACATCCACAACAGGCAGAAAAATCATTAGGTGGTCCATCAAGCCCCTCAGGAATTTTTAATTTTTTATTTTGAGTGTGTGTGGGGGGGGGGAAGGTCGAGGATCGTTGGTATAATGCATCCCAGCAGGCCCAACGTATCATAGAATACACTGGGTCCCAAAAGGCGTAAAAGTGGCCTCGTTTGCATATAACAACTCAGGGGCTGCCACAGAGAAGGCCCTCTCCTGGGCTCCCACCCCCCTGAACTTTTGAGCGCTGTAGGGTGTGTCTGTAGGGAAGGAAATGGCCTTTCTGAAAATTGGGCCATAAGAATTTAGGGCTTTATAAACACCTTGAATTGGGCCTGAAAACAAACCAGCAGCCAGTGCTGCTGTGTGAGAACAGCGGTTGTATGAGCTCTAAGGTTAACGCCAGCCCATAATCTGCCCGCTGCATTTTGGGCCAGTTGCCATTTCTGCATTGTCTTCAAGGGCAGCACCACGCAGTGTATACTGCATCCCAGTCGTCTGGAAGAGGCCTAAGATGACCTATGTCTGACCACCATTTGTCTTCTTCACTAATAGCTTTCTCTTTTTGGTCCGTCCCCCCGAAACAGCATATTGAAACCCGGAAGCACATGGATGCGGATCATATCATAGAGTGGAAGGCCCCAGAGGTGCGTTCCTAATTTATTGGCTTCGTCCATACGTCTGATTCTGCCCCAGATTCCCCAGATTTTCCTCTTACGCATAACCAGCTGCCTCTTTACCCTCGGCCTGCTCACCTGCTTGTATCTTGGCCCCCACAGGTCATTACAAAGTACATGGCCGGGGGAAGATGTGGTTTCGACCGGGAAGGCTGTCCCATCTGGTACGAGATCATTGGACCTCTCGACGCCAAAGGGATCCTCTTCTCGGCTTCGAAACAAGATTTGCTTAAAAAAAAGTTCCAGGACTGTGAGATTTTACGGCAGCTGTGTGTGGAGCAGAGTGAGAAGGTAAGACCTGGGTACCCAGCCTAGAATGCCTGATTTCATGTCTGCCACATTCATGTCATACAGGCAACAACCAATTTTACATGTGTCCGATTGATGCGTGACTGCGCATGCGCATCCAATATTTATCCAATGAAAATAGGGACATCCAATTTAATTATTTTTATCTTATTTTATTTTATAAATTTAATTTAATTTAATATAATTATTATTCATACATACATACCACCCTGCCCATCTGACTGGGTTGGCCCAGCCACTCTGGCCTGCTTCCAACATATATAAAAACATAATAAAATATTAAACATGTTTGCTATTACAGGGCTGCCTTCAGATGTCTTCTAAAGGTCGTATCCTTATCTCCTTGGCTCAGGGGTTGCATAACTCCGTACCCTCCAACATTTCTCCAATGAAAATAGGGACGTCCTAAGGAAAAAAGAGACATTCCGGGATCAAATCAGAAACTGGAACTCCGGCTTCTGTAAATCCGGGTCTGTCCCTGGGAAATAGGGACGCTTGGAGGGTGCGCATGCGTGCACCACAGTGACCCGGAAGTGGCTGAAAAAGGGGTCGTAACAGGACAGGGCAAAATGGGCTTATGCATGCACCACCGTTGCACATGATGTCCTGGAACACAACCCCCACGCAAATTGGAGATTGCCTGCACTTTTAAAGCACCACAACGTGACTTTAAAACAGCCATGTTTTTTTCTTCCCCTTCCCCTTACAAAGCTACAATTCCCAGAAGCGTTTGGCAAGCTTTCCCTCTCCGTGGGGAACTCCAGGAATGGTAGCTCTGTGAGGAGGAAAATTGGGGTCTCTCCTAACAACTTTCAGCACCCTTAACAAACCACAGCTCTTTAAGCGCATTTAACAAACCACAGTTCTGGCAGGCTTGTCTTAACATTCTTAAGAGCTCTCCTTTAAAATGTAGTCTTCTGCATGTAGTCGCCTGTTACATTTGCTATGAATTTTCTGTGCGGAATTCTTCAGCGCAGTCACCTACCAACATTCTGGCCATGGGATGGCGGGGTATCCAATCTCAACTGCTAAATTTAAAGAACAGTCACCGTCCTGCCACCCAGATGTTATTGGACTGTAATTTCACCCTAGCCAGGACAGTTTTAAGACATTGTCCAAAATGGATTCCCGATTACAAGGGGTTCGGTCCCTTCCGACTCTACAGTTCTATGATTCTGAAATATACTCAGAGTCGAGAGTGGATTTCATGCTGTTTATTCAGCTCATAGTGGTGAGGAGGAATGGAAGTTCCCCCAGAATGTCAGCTTTATATACATTATTTACACAATGGGCCCCACGGGATTGGCTAATTCCGGGATTCACTTGTAGGCCAATCAGGTTGCGGATTCACTTCCACCTGGAGCTGGATTGGGTGGCTCCTGTGGACCAATCAGACTGCTGCATTCTGAATCCTATTGTTCTAGGACCAATCAGACTGCTGCATTCTGAATCCTATTCAACTCAGTACATAACAGATTCTATGATTACCGTATTTTTCGCCCTATAGGACGCACTTTTTCCCCTCCAAAAATGAAGGGGAAATCTGGGTGCGTCCTATGGGGTGAATGCAGGCTTTCGCTGAAGCTTGGAGAGCGAGAGGGGTCGGTGCGCACTGACCCCTCTCGCTCTCCAGGCTTCAGGAAGACATCCACAGCCTAGGCAGCCCTGCAGGAGTTCCTGCAGGGCTGTCTAGGCTGCGGATAGCAGCCTGTTCTACGGAGCGCCGGCCGCACTGAAAGCAGAGCGCCCGGTGCTTTGGGAACACATCCGCAGCCTAGGCAGCCCTGCGGGAGTTCCCCGCAGGGCTCCCCACGCTGTGGATAGCAGACTGCCGCCTGGCGCGATAGGCGCCCTGAAGCAGAGCGCCCCTCGCGCCGGGCAGACATCCGCAGCGTGGGGAGCCCTGCAGGAGTTCCCCGCAGGGCTCCCCACACTGCGGATAGCAGCCTGCTGCCCGGTGGGCAGGGCGCACTGAAGCAGAGCGTCCCGCGCACCGGGCAGGCATCGGCCAGCCCCACAAGCTCGGGGGACAGCAGGGAGGCGCAGCGGCGCCATCCCGCTGTTCCTCGACCTGGTTCAGTTTCCCCGACCTGGTTTTGGGGGGGAAATAAAGGAATTTCCCCCCCTTGATTTCCCCCCCCCCAAAAAAAAACTAGGTGCGTCCTATGGGACGAAAAATACGGTACATCTGGAGGACACCAATGTGGCAAAAGATAGGGGGAGGAATGGTTTTAGATGTTTTTGTCTAAACCATTTTTGTCTTCTCTCTCTCTCTCTTTAAAGCTGGGGAGGAGAATTGAAACAGTCATGATGATTTACGATTTTGAAGGGCTGGGCCTGAAGCATCTCTGGAAGCCAGCTGTGGATGCTTATTCTGAGGTGAGAATGGCAGGGAACCCACCCCATTGCGTCTCTGAATGATTGTATCTGCTGTCTGGGGTGCAGTTTTATTCCTGTACCTTGTCCCAATAATTCCCTCCCCACAGAATTGTTTGTGGCACCTTCAGTATGTCATATGCTAGAGACACATCTCTCCCCCACCCCCTGAATACCGTATTTTTTGCTATATAAGACTCACTTTTTCCCTCTTAAAACGTAAGGGGAAATGTGTGTGCGTCTTATGGAGCGAATGCAGGCTGTGCAGCTATCCCAGAAGCCAGAACAGCAAGAGGGATTGCTGCTTTCACTGCGCAGCGATCCCTCTTGCTGTTCTGGCTTCTGAGATTCAGAATATATATATTTTTTCTTGTTTTCCTCCTCCAAAAACTAGGTGCGTCTTGTGGTCTTGTGCGTCTTATAGAGCGAAAAATGCGGTATATTTATTTGATTTTCCATTTTAAAATTTACATTCATCACACATCGTATTACAGTCATACCTCAGGATAAATACGCTTCAGGTTGAGCGCATTTGGGTTGCGGTCCGCAGCGACCCGGAAGTAACGCAGATTACTCGGAAGTAAAGCGAGATGAGAGCCACAACCCCAGAGTCGTCTGCGACTGGACTTAACTGTCAGGGGTCCTTTACCTTTACCTTTAAGGTAAAGGTAAAGGTACCCCTGCCCGTACGGGCCAGTCTTGCCAGACTCTAGGGTTGTGCGCTCATCTCACTCTATAGGCCGGGAGCCAGCGCTGTCCGCAGACACTTCTGGGTCACGTGGCCAGCGTGACAAGCTGCATCTGGCGAGCCAGCGCAGCACACGGAACGCCATTTACCTTCCCGCTAGTAAGCGGTCCCTATTTATCTACTTGCACCCGGGGGTGCTTTTGAACTGCTAGGTTGGCAGGCGCTGGGACTGAATGACGGGAGCGCACCCCGCCGCGGGGATTTGAACCGCCGACCATGCGATCGGCAAGTCCTAGGCACTGAGGTTTTACCCACAGCGCCACCCGCGCCCCTTTACCTTTAAATGTTACTGAATCTAGATACATTAATTGCTTGGCATATAAAGCACCTCTGAAATGTTTTCCTGACTCATTTCCCCCCCCTACCCTTTCAGCTTCTTGCCATGTTTGAAGAAAACTATCCTGAGTCCCTTAAACAAGTCTACGTTATAAAAGGTGAGCTTTGGAAGCAAAACTTGGGGTGGAAAAACCCTTTAAAGCCTGAGGACGTCATGGGAAATATCTGGGGACCACATGCCACTCAGTCAAGTTCTTTGTCCCTGTTACAGCCCCCAGGCTGTTCCCCGTGGCTTACAACCTGGTGAAGCACTTTCTGAGCGAAGATACTCGCAAGAAGATTGTGGTCCTAGGAGGTGAGTAGGATCTGCCTTTGCTGGTTCCAACATTTCTAGGAAACGGGAAACATAACAGAGGTAGAGCCAAGTACTTTCCCTCCCCAAAAAAGACCAAACTGCCCCCCTCCCACTATAAAATGTGGCAAGCAAAGCAAATACAGTGGTGCCCCGCAAGACGAAGGCCTCGCAAGACGGAAAACCCGCTAGACGAAAGGGTTTTCCATTTTGGAGGCGCTTCGCAAAACGAATTTCCCTATGGGCTTGCTTTGCAAGACGAAAATGTCTTGCGAGTTCCTGCGGGGGTTTTTCCCTCCCCCCCCCTTTCCCTAAGCCCTAAGCCGCTTATCAGCTGATCCGCTAAAAGCCGCTAAACCGCTAATAGCGCTAATCCGCTAAGCTGTCAATGGGCTTGCTTCGCAAGACGAAAAAACCGCTATACGAAGAGCCTCACGGAACGGATTAATTTCGTCTTGCGAGGCACCACTGTACAAGTGTGTTAAGCCCTTGCTGTTTGGACTCTGCGTTTAATACCTTGCTAGCTTTCTCCTTGGGTGCATATCACCCATTTTTTGCTGGTAGTGTACACAGCACATGGAAATCATAGGAACATAGGAAACTGCCTTCTACAGGCTTGGATCATTCAGCTTAGTATTGTCTGCACTGACTGGCAGCAGCTCTCCAGGGTTTCAGGCAGGAAGTCTCTCCCAGCCCGAGCTGGAGATGCTGCCTTTGGGGATTGAAGCTGGGACCTTCTGCATGCAAGACAGATGGTCTGCCACTGAGTCATGAGACCTTCCCCTACAACAGCTATAAAGGTGAAGGGACCCCTGACCGTTAGGTCCAGTCGCGGACGACTCTGGGGTTGCGGTGCTCATCTCGCTTTATTGGCTGAGGGAGCCGGCATACAGCTTCCGGGTCATGTGGCCAGCATGACTAAGCCGCTTTTGGCGAACCAGAGCAGCACACGGAAATGCCATTTACCTTCCCGCCAGAGTGGTACCTAATTATCTACTTACACTTTGACGTGCTTTTGAACTGCTAGGTGGGCAGGAGCAGGGACCGAACAACGGGAGCTCACCCCGTGGCGGGATTTGAACCGCCGATCTTCCGATCGACAAGCCCTAGGTTCAGTGGTTTAGACCACAGCACCACCTGCGTCCCACAACAGCTATATGAAGAAGCTAAATTGGGATCTGCCAGTTGATCTTTAGATGGCTTGAAGGCCATTGACAAAGATTCTCAGACTGAAGGTGTTCCCAATTAAGGATTCCACCCACTTCCTCCCTTGTCACTTGCAACCTGGTCTCGCAACCACCTTGCTTTTTGTGTTGCCACCTTATCTGCTCTACGTGACCTTGGACTGATAGGCTGGACACCTTCCAGCGAGAGACAGTCTGTTAGCTCTCTCTCTTCTGGTTCTTCTTCACTTTGCTGTTCACCCCCCAGTTCTTCCCAACTTTTGTCTTCAAAACTATGCCCCTCTGCAAACCGCTGTTCCAAATCTATACTGCTCCACTGCTCCTGGGCAGGAGCAGTGGGAGGGGGAGGCTCCCACCATTCTTCATCAGAGCAGTACACCTCAGCTTGGTCTCTGAGAATTATATTGTTGAAACAGATCAAGTGGGAGACTAGAAATGGATTTGTGCGCACCCAGCTCTACTGCTCAAAAGTAAAACTCCTGTGCTTGGAGTCTTCTAAATCGGAGTGTTGTTTGCTCCTGGCTCCTATTCGCAGATCTGGGGAATTCTACTCTAGTAAAGCAAAGCAAAGTTGATCCCGAAAGCCTGATGTTTGCCCAGTGCTTACCCATGTGAGCCAAGCTTATTCTGTATTTGTTTGGGAATTTGGTTCCTCTGAATTTCAGCCAAGGCTCTGTGTCTGTCTGGAAGTATACATGACGTCTCTTCTTAGAAACAGTTGCTTGCTCTGTAAATCACCACCCTGAAGTCCACAGCTGGGAGGAAAAGGTTCCTCCTCCTTTCTCTGGGACCTATCCTTCCTCTGTATGGCTGAAGGGAAATTTAAAGCAGATTGCCTAAGGCTCCTCCTGCCGCTGCCTGGCTAGGTATGTCTTTTTCCAAGTCCCTTGTTTTTACCCTGCAGCAGACATCATAAGGCTTCCCTGTATTCTGGGCAGCAGAAATGAATGAATGAATGAATCCATTCAGAAAATCTGCCCTTAGCTGTTTAAAACTCCACTCCACAGTCATATATGGGAGCAGAGCTGTTAGCCACAGGAAGACAGAGCAATTATTCCACTCGCCCACCACCTGCCTCATATTTTTTTTGCTGAACATCTAGCTTTCTCTTTAAAAGTAAATTTGCCATATCCCTATCTTCTTTTAACTTTTGGCAATGTAAAACAGCAAATGCACACAAGCAGCGTCCCTGCCCCGGTTGCACAGCGATCTTCCACGGTTCTGGCCCATCACTGCAAAGGTACAGGGATGGCTGGGAGCTGTGGTTCAAAAACATCTGGATGACACCAGCTTGGGGAAAGGCTTGGTGTACGCCTCTTTATTTATTTAGAGACATTTGCGGCCTGCTCTTCAGCCAAAGGGGGGGGGGAGCTCTTGGAGTGGCTCACATCCAATCACTTAGAACAAGACAGTCTCCGCCCACGACACACAAGGGAAAAGGGATGGGGAGGGAAGAGGAAAAAAGCAAACTCAGGCCACCAATTCTTAAACAGTTGTTTGTATAGCGGCCAGCTTGTATTTTATGTTGTGAACCACTCTGTGATCTTTGGATGAAGGGCAGAATATAAATTTAATAAATAAAAATAAAAATAATAGAAACAGTTTCTGGGTAGGAGGTACCTGATGGAGCAGGTGTTTTGGCAGAGCTAGTTAAGAGAGAGGAGGGCTGATATACAGTGGTACCTCGGGTTAAGTACTTAATTCGTTCCGGAGGTCCGTACTTAACCTGAAACTGTTCTTAACCTGAAGCACCACTTTAGCTAATGGGGCCTCCTCCTGCTGCTGCACCGCCAGAGCACAATTTCTGTTCTCATCCTGAAGCAAAGTTCTTAACCTGAAGCACTATTTCTGGGTTAGCCGAGTCTGTAACCTGAAGCAAATGTAACCTGAAGCGTATGTAACCCGAGGTACCACTGTATTGTCAATACCGAATATAAAAACATGCACAGAGCATTATTGTTGTTTTGGAGGTGGGGATGGTTAGAAAGTATTTGGGGGAGGGAACTCTAGTATGTTACTATCCCCCTCAACCAACCAAGGCTGAAATCACACAGCAGTTCTCATCTTATATTTGAGCTTTCTCACCACATAAAAGCCATTTGCGAAAAAAATCAATGGAGTACAGAGCATCTTTAGTGCTTGTTTCTGCATTATCTGATTCCAGGGGGAAATCTTATTAGCAGACCCCTTAAGCCAGAAAATCATGGGAGGAAACTGATGACATTTGGGGCAGTTCTTTCCTGCCATTTTGGGGGGGCTCACAGGGGAACTGAAGCCCATTTGTGTGTGAAAAGGGTCAGGGTAGTGGTGGTGACATTCACCACTGTGTCACATGACTCCCGCAAGTGTGATTGAACAACGTGCCGGTATATTATTTTAAAAGCCACAGTTACCAACAGCTACTACAGTGCAAAAGGAACATTAGAAAGCCATACCAAAGCAGCCATGTTAGAATTAGGAAAGCTAAAAGTATCTAATGAGCAGAGTTCGAATGGCTGTTTTTTAAATATATGACTTGATTTTTTTTTTCTTATAAAACTGTTGAATATTTCTGTTTTTATAAAGCTCTATAAAGGGAATCTTTGTATGCATTACTACTTAATATTTTGTGTACATTTGTTCTTTCAGACTATGATGCTTTGTAGTTGTTGTTTTTTTGCTTTTTTGTTATATTTGCTTCTTTTGTTTTTTGGTCAATTATTAAAATAAAAAAACTAACTAACGCAGTATTCCCCAGATGCACCCCAAATCTTGCCAAGGCTTTGTGTTAAGATGCTGGCTAGGATACGACACAGACAGCTAGCGGCTTATACAAAATCTGGCAGATTGGAGGAGGGGGAAATATTGGGGGGTTTTGGACTGTGGACTCCAGGGACCTTTGCTTACCTGGTTAGCGAGACTAATGTTTGCCCTCAGAGGCCTACCTGGGCCAGCGACCGAGGAATGTTCCCTGAAAAGTGGCCGCAAGGTTGCTGACCTGTTCAGCCGCTGCGTTCTCAACAGCAGGGTGCAGGAAGGATGAGAGAGAAATGGGCTGGCTCAAGGAATCATAAAATTGGAGAGTTGAATGGGACACCAAGGTTCATCTAGTCCAACCCCCCGTAATGCAGGAATGACAGCTGACGAATACCTGACAGATGGCCTTCCAGCCTCTATTTAAAAACCTCCAGTGAGGGAAAGCCCACCACTTTCTGAGGTAGTCCATTCCACTGTTGAAAGGCTCTTACCACCAGAAAGTTCTTACTGATGCTGTTGGAATCTCCTTTCTTGTACAGTGGTACCTCTGGATACATACTTAATTCGTTCCGGAGGTCCGTTCTTAACCTGAAACTGTTCTTAACCTAAAGCACCACTTTAGCTAATGGGGCCTCCCGCTGCCACATGATTTCTGTTCTCATCCTGAAGCAAAGTTCTTAACCTGAGGTACTATTTCTGGGTTAGCGGAGTCTGTAACCTGAAGAGTATGTAACCTGAAGCGTATGTAACCCGAGGTACTACTGTAATTTAAATCCATCACTTCTGGCCCTAACCTCTGGAGCAGCAGAAAACAAGCTTGCTCCATTTCCCACATGACAGCCCTTCAGATATTTGAAGAGTAAATGTCAGCTCTGGAGAATATTGACCTTTGCTGGTTAATCTCCAGCTTTTTCATAATCCCCTTAGACCAGGGGTCAGCAATCTAAGGCCCACGATGCTGGCCTGCTTCCTGTGGCCAATGGGAAGCTGTGCATGCCTCCTCCGCGCCGGAAGGAGCACCAGAAATAGTGTTTGTGCATGTTTCTGTGGAACCGTGAACCGCCCCAAGCCACAAAAACTTTGCTGACCCCTGCCTTAGACAAATTGCTTGCCTGTTGTATAGAGTCGGTTGGAAATCAATTTCTATCCAATAAATGAACCCTCTCGCTTTTCTCCCAGCTAACTGGAAGGAGGTTTTGCAAAAGCACATCGACCCCTCACAGATCCCCAAGGAATATGGGGGAACCCTCACGGACCCAGATGGAGACCCCAAATGCAAGACTATGGTATGGACACTCATCAGGTAGCACTCGGGGGTCCTTAGCCCTCGGGCAGGGTGGGGTGGGGTGGGGCGGGGGTCTATCCCCAGCAGCTAGGGAGGTTTGGTAGCCTAAATTTGGAGGAGGCAGAAAATTTGGAGGAGTCTGGGTAGGGGAATGAGACACAAGATTGCAAGGCAGGAAGGAGGTGGAAAGAGCTGGACCCAGGCAGCCATGCAGAGGGGATACTGACTCTGCCTCCTTCTGGTTTCCAGGACTTGTGGCCCACCTTTAAATTCTCAAAAGCACGTTACTGCTTTGCACACACTTGCTAGAGAACTTTTCTAGGCCGTACCTCTTGTACTAAGACAGACCACTAGAAAGCTAACAATTCAGAGCCAATTACTTTGGCTCCGAGTAGAAATGGCTTTTACAGAATTAAGACTTGGGCCACATTCACACCCTATGTTGAAAGCATCACGACACCACTTCCATGGCTTCCCCCAAGAATTCTGGGAGCTGTAGTTTGTTCAGGATACCGAGAGTATCCTGAGCATAGCTGTCAACTTTCCCCCTTTCTTGCGAGGAATCCTATTCGGAATAAGGGAATTTCCCTTAAAAAAGGGAAAACGTTGACAGCTATTGTTAAATTGTGGGTTGACATAGCAGACGACACAGCGATTTCTCCAAAGCAGCTCTTTATTTTGTAAGCTGGAATAGAACTGACTGCAAACAGCTCAGCCGGCCTGCTTTTATAGGCAGCCAGCTGTCAACATTGTAGCAGCAACAACCCAGTTTCCCGCCTAAAATAACTGACGTGGACCTGAGTGAAAACTATCTACAGACCTGAGTGAAAACTATATACAGTATCCCCCTGCTGACCCAGGGTGAAACTTCACTACATAACAGCTATGATCCTGAGGAGACCCCTATTCCCCACCCAGAGCTACAATTCCCAGAGTGGCTTAACAATCAATCCCTCTTCCCGGGGGGGGGGGGGAGCAATGGTGGTGGGTGCCCATTTGGACCGATAGGGCGGAAGCCCAGGAGGTGAACAGTAGGTGGCGCCAGAGCCACTGGCAGGTGGAGCAAACTGACAGTAGATTTGTCCCCATCTTTCTCTTCCTTGTTGAGTTCTACCAGCGCAGCACTAAAGAAGAAGAAGAAGCCAATATTCAGGGCACCCACTTAAGGCATGCAGGTGGAGGCTGGCTGAGGTCAGGCTGAGGGGCAGTGCCCCATTTGCCCTAATGGAGCTGCCATAAAGGGATGTTGGGAGTTGCAGGGCACCTGCATGGGCTACTCCTGGAGCATAGGCCAGGTCTAGGGCTATGGCTGTCTAGACCCAAAAAGGCCTCAGACTTTCTTTCAGGCCGCAGAGGGGGAGGCTTCTAGATGCAAGATCAATGCCTGGCAGACATCACGACCTGCCCCGCAACCAGGCTCATATTGATATAGGGGGAAGCAGCTATTTCAGTCTCTGAGCTCGATGCATCGGAATAGGGAGTGTAGAGGACAACAGCAGGGAAGGAGCGTTGAGCAGGTATTGTCTCAGTCTCCTCACCGATGTGGTCTTGTGCGCAGCTTAACTATGGTGGAGAAGTCCCCAAGAAGTACTACGTACGGGACCAGCTGAAGCAGCAGTATGAGCATTCGGTGATGGTGAATCGGGGCTCCTCGCAGCAGCTGGAATATGAGATCCTCTTCCCGGGCTGTGTCCTGAGGTAAGCCGAGGCAGGAGCAAACCGTGGGCTGAGGAAAGTGGAATTCTGGCAGTGCACCTATTTTAATATTTTCCTGGCCCACCTTCCAAGGAGCTCAGGGTGATGTGCGGTTCTCTCATCCCATTTCACCCACAGGACAATGCTGCCAGGTAGGTTAGGTCCAGAGTGAGTGACTGTGGCCTAAGGTCACCTGGTGGGTTTCTTGGCTGGGTGGGGATGTGATCTCTGGCCTTCCAGGGCCTAACTGAACGCTCTGGCCACTCCACCACCTGAACTATAACTCCCATCATCCCTGGCCGTTGGCCACGCCGGCTGGGGCCGATGGGAGTTGGAGTTCAGCAGTTTAGGGCAAGGGGGTGGGTGGGCACACACTCCAGTCCAGCAGTCTAACCCAGCCATCACCTCCCCAAACGAGAACTGGCATTAAACAGGCTATTTCATCATTAAAACCATTATTGTTCAGCGGTAAGCTTTTAATAAAAGATGCAAGGGACCTTTGCTGGACAATACAGTGGTACCTCGGGTTAAGTACTTAATTCTTTCCGGAGGTCCGTTCTTAACCTGAAACTGTTCTTAACCTGAAGCACCACTTTAGCTAATGGGGCCTCCCACTGCCACTGCGCGATTTCTGTTCTCATCCTGAAGCAAAGTTCTTAACCTGAGGTACTATTTCTGGGTTAGCGGAGTCTGTAACCTGAAGCGTATGTAACCTGAAGCGTATGTAACCTGAGGTACCACTGTACGCACTCTGCACAAACATCATAGGAGGACTTTAGACATGGGGATGGGGGCATCACCAGGCAAAGTGGGGCACTTCAGAATGCGGAGGAATGAATGCTTCTCATAATTCCTAACCGTCCTTCACTTCTCCCCACTCCACTCTGATATCCCTGCTTATAGGTGGCAGTTCATGTCAGACGGGGCTGATATAGGATTTGGTGTCTACCTGAAGACCAAAGTTGGGGCGCGCCAGCACGCCAGCGAAATGGAGGAAGTGCATCCCAACCAGCGCTACAACGCACACATGGTGCCTGAAGACGGCTCGATCACCTGTGCGGATCCAGGGATCTGTAAGTGGTACCCAGATCTCTCACTTTCCTTTTTTAAAAAAAATAATTTTTAATTAAAATTTTAAAGGTTACAAAAAGAAAAAGAAGAAAAAAGGCAATCAAAAAAGAAAAAGAAAAAACAATACATATCCTCAAAAAACAGAAAAAAGAGAAAAGAAATACATAAAAAAAACAAGCCAAACCTTTAACTCACTTATTTACATTCACTTATTTCCTTGACTTCCTCACGCCTCCCATTTTTGTATTCCAATTCAGTTAAATATTCCAGCAAATCCTTCAGATCTCTCACTTTCCAGTCCCGCCCCCCCCCCCCCCCATCCAGTCTTCCCTGAATGGACTTGAGTTCATCTGCAGGAATGAACTTTATTTTGCATAGAATTTCATGGGGAATTCCGACCTGCCCCCCTGCATGTATCATGCGCTGTAATAACACTCTTATGCAGTATAGCCCCCCAGTGTATCATTTCTGAACAGCATGTACTTACATAGAATTGTAGAGTCGGAAGGGACCTCGTGGGTCATCTAGTCCAACGCCCTACAATGCAGGAATCAGATAATACTATACATAATATATTAAAGTGGTACCTTGGTTCTCAAGCTTAATCTGTTCTGGGAGTCCGTTCGACTCCTGAAACCGTTCGAAAACCAAGGCGCGGCTTCCGATTGGCTGCAGGAGCTTCCAGCAGCCAATCGGAAGCTGCGGAAGCCATATCGGACGTTTGGCTTCCAAAAAACGTTCGCAAACTGGAACACTCACTTCCAGGTTTGTGGCGTTTGGGAGCCGATTTGTTCGGGAGCCAAGCCATTGATAGATAGATAGATAGATAGATAGATAGATAGATAGTACAGTCATACCTCGGGTTACAAACGCTTCAGATTACAGACTCCGCTAACCCAGAAATAATACCTCGGGTTAAGAACTTTGCTTCAGGATGAGAACAGAAATCATGCTCCAGCGGCTTGGCAGCAGTGGGAAGCCCCATTAGCTAAAGTGGTGTCTCAGGTTAAGAACAGTTTCAGGTTAAGAATGGACCTCCGGAACGAATTAAGTACGTAACCAGAGGTACAATTCTGGAAGTTCGTTCGACTTCCAAAACATTCAGAAACCAAAGTGTGGCTTCCTGCAGCCATCGGACATTGCAGAGAACGTTTGCAAACTGGAACACTCACTTCCGAGTTTGCGGCGTTTGGAGCCAAAACATCCGGGTACCAAGGCAAAACTGTACTTGCTTGGTGGCACTCTGGGCTCCCGGGAGTTTCGGAAAAGGGCAGTGGCAGCCCTGACATGACACTTGCTGTCCTTTTCCTCTGCCCACGCAGACGTCCTGAGGTTTGACAACACGTACAGCTACATCCATGCCAAGAAAATCAGTTACTCGGTCGAAGTGCTACTTCCGGACAAGAAAGTGGAAGAAGACTTCCAGAAGGTGGAGGAGCAGATAAAAGAGCTGAAGATTAACCACGCCTGATGGAGCTTTCTCACCCCTCCACCCTGCAACCCCCCCCCCCCACAAAGGCGGCAATCCTAAAAACGCTTCTTCCCCTTGGGAGGGGTGGGTTTATGGGGCAGAAGAGTGGAAGGAACATTCCCAAGGATGGTGGGGGAATTTAATTTGGGGCGGTTGGGGTGGATTATTTTTGCAGTTGGATACGGAGACCTACTGGTCTCTTCCAGTCCCTACTGTGGGATGTTACCCACCAGCAGTTTTTCTAGGGTAGTGGGGATTGATTTGGCAACACTAATGGGCAGAGGAGAGCTGCCTTCTGTCTCTCAAGCTCTGTAGCCCTGCCTCTGTGTTTACATGGCGCCTGAGACCCGGCGGGCCTTCCTTCCCGCGTGGGGCTGCATTTCCTCAAGGCTAATTGGTCACAGGCCACGGACCAGTGGTGGGCAGGGCTACCCCCCTTCTCCCCCCCCACTGCTTCTTTCTCTTCCTCTCCCCCCCCAACCCACCAGGCTGCTGGGACCACAATGGATCGCTCATGCCAGAAGTCTGAACTGGTTGTGTGCAGGTGGCTTCTGAAATTACGCTGAGGGCCGCCTGTGGCCCTCGGAGCAGAATTCCCCCACCCCTGCGGTAGGCATAGGGTTGAAAGATCAGGGGGACTTTTCGGGACTCCTTGCCAGATTGGACTGAGTACTCTCCAGATGCTTTGGACTACAACTCCCATCAGCCCTGACCCAACACGTCCACATTTCTCTACTACAGGATTTCCCAAACTTGGGTCTCCAGCTGGTTTTTTTGGACTACAACTCCCATCATCCCATGCCAACTGGACCAGCAGTCAGGGATGATGGGAATTGTAGTCCACAAAAAGACCCTGCTCTGGTGTGTCCTTTACCAAAATAACAAATCCCTTTCTGGCTGTTATAGAGTGAACCTGGGGCCCTCCAGATGTTGCTGGACTACAAATCCTATCATTCCTGACCATCGGCCGTGCTCCCAGATGGCGCTGGTGGGCATTGGGAATCCAATGGCATCTGCAGGGCCGCAGGTTAGCCACACCTGCTCTGTGGATGCGTTTAAACCTCCCTCCGCTTCCTCAAAAAGCCACCTCCCCTTACTGCCCATCACTGCCCTCTGCAGTGAATTCCACAAGCGCACAGAGCATGGTGCAAAGTCCGTCCTTTCAAGACCAGGCCTGCGTAGCCCGGGACCCATCCGTCGGAAGCGGCTGCCATCAGCCGTGTACTGGAAGGCGCTGCTTTTCTTCTCTCCTCGTTCTGGCTATTCCCAAGAACAGCAGGCACCTCTCAAACTCTGGCAAGGTTTCAGCAAAAATGTATTGGAGGGGGACAAGATGGGTTGGCTCTCTCCACGCAGTGCTTGCTTCTATTAATGGATTGCCTTAAATCCACCTGCCTCGTTTACGCTCCATGCACCTGCAACAGGTGTGCCAGACCTGCCTGCATGGCACTGGTCCTGAATGTCTGAAAAGCCTGCACATTTTTTAAAAAAGCAGTTTACAGGGTAGGTTCTCACCTCAGTTAGTTTTTTTGGGTGGTTGTGGGATCTTTGCTCAGCAAGGGGATTTCAAGTTGTACCTGCGACACATTTTCAAAGAGGGAGGGAAAAGCTTAGGAAGAGGCCACTTCTTCCCTGCCTATCTCTTTGCTTAGGAACTTCTCTGTCGAAATTCTTGAGTGTGTGGAAAACCGGAGACCCAAGGAAATATATTTTTCCCAATGGACACGTTCTGGCCAGAGTGTTCAGAAACATAGCACTTTTATTTTTCTCCCTCCCGCACCTCGATTTTAGTTTTTCAGTTACCTTGAAGATGAGAAATGTTAATAAACATCTGAGTTGGTATGCATGGCTACGTCTGTTCACGGTAGGGTTTCTCGGGGCGGGGGGGGGGGAGGGAATAAAAACAGGACATTGCAGAAAAGATTAAGAACGAGACAATCCCTGTTCCGCAAGCTTACCATGCACAAGTTGCATCACAAAAGGAAAGGGGGATGAGGAGGGATGAGGAAAACAAGCAAACTCAAGCACATGTTCAGCACTTGAGTCATTTGTTACAGTTGGGGTTGTGGGGTATAATAATAATAATAATAATAATAATAATAATAATAATAATATACTGTCCTATACTTGGAGGTCTCAGGGCAGTTCACAGAACAAAATCAAAATATAAAACCACAAAATATATCATCAATAGTATAGAACTTCCTGAGGAATCATTCCCTATGTAGCCTTATTTCTCTGGCCTAAGGAAGTTAATAGTTGCAAACCCTAAAAACAATACAATCAAAATGATAAAATGAAACATGAAGCTAAAATATAAACTGCTGGAGAGGCATTGTGAATTTTCTGCTCTAGGCCTTCCCTTAACTGGTGCTCTTTCGTTGTTCCTGGACCACAACTCCCATGATCTCTAACTCTTAGCCCCGTTGGCTGCTAGGGCTGATGGGAGATGGAGTCCAACATATGAAGGGCTACAAGGAAGGACTACAAAACTTCAGGCAATGGGGAAAGGTGTCTTTGTGGTTTTTAAGTGCTCTTACATTGGGGGGAGGGTGAACATGACAGGGCTCCTCTGAATCAATTGCAATGTGCTCAATTACTATTTGTGGCATGTATTTTCTTGAAAAAGAAAACAGAGGGTGGAATATTCAAAAGTGTACTCCTCTAAATGTAGAATAAAGTGGTACAGTCCAGAAAACTGCTACCCGGTTTATTTAAATAATTTTTATCCCACTCGTCAGCTGGAAGGAGGAAAGTCTCCCATCATGGCTTACAAATCACTGAAAAAAGGCATTTCTTACTTTCTGTCTTGCAATCTTAAACAAAAACATACATATATGGCACAAAAGGAAAAAAAATAAGTGGGGAGGGAAGAAAAAAATATGCAAGCTCAGGTATGAGTTATTGGTTACAAGTTCTGATCACCAGCTGCATTCTGCGATCTCATTTCCATGTTCTTGTTTAGGAAGAGAGAGAGGTGTATACAATAAATCCAGCTGAGTTGGGTGGCCGAAGTTGGGGTGAAGGATGGGGTTAAGGTAAAAGAAGAGTTTGGATTTGATATCCCCCCTTTCACTCCCTTTAAGGAGTCTCAAAGCGGCTAACATTCTCCTTTCCCTTCCTCCCCCACAACAAACACTCTGTGAGGTGAGTGGGGCTGAGAGACTTCAGAGAAGTGTGACTGGCCCAAGGTCACCCAGCAGTTGCATGTGGAGGAGCGGAGACTCGAACCCGGTTCCCCAGATTACGAGACTACTGCTCTTAACCACTACACCACACTGGGACCCCTGACCATTAGGTCCAGTCGTGACTGACTCTGAGGTTGAGGTGCTCATCTCACTTTATTGGCCAAGGGAGCCGATGTACAGCTTCCAGGTCATGTGACCAGCATGACCAAGCCGCTTCTGGTGAACCAGAGCAGCACATGGAAACACTGTTTACCTTCCCGCCGGAGCGGTACCTATTTATCTACTTGCACTTTGACGTGCTTTTGAACTGCTAGGTTGGCAGGAGCAGGGACCGAGCAACGGGAGCTCACCCCGTTGCTGACCTTCTGATCGGCAAGTCCTAGGCTCTGTGGTTTAACCCTCAGCGCCACCCGCGTCCCAAGTATGGGGTTAAGGAGAGACTAAAGACCTCTGTTCTAAGCAAATGGGATGGCTTCAATGCAACTGCTTGGTCTCCCAGATGGGAAGCTGAGCAGACGCTACTAAAAATCTGTTGTTTAAATTGGCTGACACTAACACTGGACTCAGAAATACCAGCCAGATAGAAACATAGCAGACCCACAGGGTGCAGAAACCGGTTGAGCAGCTTCACAGTTTGCTAACCAGACAATGCATTTTCCACCTGCGTTTTCGCTAGCCAGCTGCTTACCTGTCACTACCAATATATTTATAACTGGGAGTCAGATTTAGGGATCCCTGTATCCTTAGCACTTATATCTGCCCTCCCCCCCCCCCCGAAAATGCACTAAAACCATAACACATAAAACCAGGAAGCTCCTAACTCGTACAGTATGGGGAACAGTAGCCACATGTGTAGGGGAGGAGGGAGAAATGCAATTCAGTTCATGTTTTAAAGGTGTATCTACCAAATTTGCATTTTCCAGAATGGAAACACAGCCATTCTTTGAAATTTGCACTTCTCTGAATTTTGTAGTCAAGTAACTTGTGCAAAATATATATATACGGGTACAGTGTGTGCAAAATGCATCTCTTAGTGAAAATGCCATACAAATATGAAGGGGAGTGGATTTACAAAATTGTGTATATTAGGCAAAATTGCATACGAACAGGTATATATATAAAGTGGTAAAAGGCTCTAAAAGGCTGAGGAATTCTCATGAGGGCTGAAAATAAAAATGCAAATGGATGTGGAAATACGAGAACTCAGCTTAAGAAAATGAGGAAATAAGAGGAAGCAAAATAGATAATCGTCCCTAGTAATGAGCTTTCAGGAACTAGTGAGAGGCGTATTTGCAAATTACACAACAGGCAATTCAAAAACAAAACAAAAGCCCGTTGGGACTTATCATCCTCAGTATCTGCAGACACACACACATGCACACACACACACACACACACACACACGTGTGTGTGGGTGTGGATGTGGATGTATTGCACAAAGATCTGATAACATTTCTCTTAACAGCTGCTAAAGATTCCTAGAGGTTAGAAACAACTTCTAGGTTCTCATTACAAGGCTAGTACATGAGATGTGGAGGGACGCAGGTGGCGCTGTGGGTTAAAGCCTCAGCGCCTAGGGCTTGCCGATCGAAAGGTCGGCGGTTCGAATCCCTGCGGCGGGGTGCGCTCCCGCTGCTCGGTCCCAGCGCCTGCCAACCTAGCAGTTCGAAAGCACCTCCGGGTGCAAGTAGATAAATAGGGACCGCTTACCAGCGGGAAGGTAAACGGCGTTTCCGTGTGCGACTCTGGCTCGCCAGAGCAGCGATGTCACGCTGGCCACGTGACCCGGAAGTGTCTCCGGACAGCGCTGGCCCCTGGCCTCTTAAGTGAGATGGGCGCACAACCCCAGAGTCTGTCAAGACTGGCCTGTACGGGCAGGGGTACCTTTACCTTTACCTTTACATGAGATGTGGGAACAGTCTTGGCCAGCTTAAGGAAACATCGGCCACTCTCCCACCCAATGTTTTGTACTGGTTGTAGCTGATGGAAGCTGTAGTTCAAAACACCTGATTGGCTGTCAAAGGCTGGTTTGGAGAATTGCTTGAGCTGAGAAGTCAACGCTCGGATGATGACACAGCATGGCAAATTTTATAGAAAATGTGTTTTTCCCTGAATATGTGCTCCTCTTTCCGAAAAGGCAGAAGTACTACTCTGTATTGAAGATGGATTGTTTTTCCACTTTCTCCCTTATATACATAAAAATGTAAGTGGTCATCACGCTCAATGGCAGGCTGCCCGTGTGGTTTAACAGAGGGAGGCAGGCTCTCCATGCAGCAAGTGCCTCCCCCTCCTTTCAAAGGCTTGGGGGAAAAGTGTTTGGTGGCAGTCACAGCAAACTGGAGAAGCAGACCTTAGTTCTGTATTTGCTCTTTGACTTGGTCTACCCACCATTGAGAAAATGTGTGAAGTTTCTGACGTCCAAATATCTGTTTTGCTTTGTGCTTATTGTTCCTGAACAAAATATTTAAAAATAAAACTCATTTCTTTAAAATATAAATGCATGCATGGGCTCTTTATTATTAATTTTGTGCATCTAACTGGTTTCAGGGCTTGGAGGTAGTGATTCCTGTATCAAATTAAGCCGGAGAGAGCAATCATGCACCTTCACTTTTACAGCCAAGAAGACAATGAATTGGATTTCAAGCAAACCAAGCTCTGACAAACCACATGACGAAAACAAAGTACTGTACCTTTCAATGGGAGAGATCATATTATCTCTACAGTTCAGTGACAGGCTGCATGCAATCCTGTTCCTTGCAATTCCAGTTTTAAAGGGATCTTGCATAGGAAGTGGTGGAAATACCTCTTTAAAAATACTGTAAATAAAAATCCATTTCTGTTTTCCTTCTTGAACCGTGCATGCGAACAGATTTTTGCATCTTCCTATCTGGTTGTCACTCAACATCATGTGCCCACCAGCCTGTGCTTTCATAGGCGAACCTAAATGGAACGGGAGGCATTTCCGGCTGGTGTGTTAGCCATCTTTGTTAAGGGCGGAAGAGCTGATTTAGGGATCATGCGCCAATTCCTGCCTTTGGGTACAATTAGCCTAAACCTGGAGTTCCGCTTTTTCATTAAGAAAAACGAGAGAGACACCTGTGATACCTTGAAGGCCATGCCTCTGTTGTGGCACGTGCTTTTGTGGGAATCAGGGGCAACTGGTCAAGAAGGTTTTGCTCCTGGCATAACAAACAAGTCATGATCTCCTTAAGTACATTTAATACCTAAAAATTACAAACATGTCCGATATCTTTTTATGAGCTAGGATCGCTTGAGGATAGCATTTTACTGGCTGGACAGAGACATCCTTTTTCTAGAATGCTGTCCCAGCTATGGAAATCTGCTAAGTGGCAGCTGAGTTGTAATCTGTTTTGGTACTAGAAGAAAACATTTTTATTTTCTGACGTCTGTTAGATTTTGATTCCTGATTTGGAAGTTTATGTGGTCAGCCTGTTGCATGGGTTTTTTTATTTTTTAAAAAACAACTCATTAAAAATTAGTTTGCTCATTGTTTTAGAAACGATCCTGAGAGTTTTTAACTGAAATGAAAGAGAGGAGGGTGTCAAACGTGAACATGAATAAGCAATTAGGAATCGGCCCTACTGATAGGCAGCGACTTCTGGGGAGCAGAGAGAGCAGACAGAGACGCGTGCCTGCCTGCCCGGGAGCCCCTCAATTCGTTTCCTGCCCTAAAGTGAACTGGAGAACTTGGCAGCTCGGATTTCAAACACAGCTGCCTCGGCCTAAATCTAATCCCCATTTAATCCCCTGCTAGATAGTGTTAACGAGCGCGCCATCTCGTGGTCTGAACGGACTCGTCTCCATCACCGAGATTCAGATTTGAGCCATCAGCGCCCTTTCCCGGGTTTCATTTCTCTTCAAGCTACGAACACACTGTGTCCCGAAAGCACATTACTGTATTTCTCCCCCAAAAGAATCTTGAGGACTGTAGTTTTTTTAAGGGTGTTGGGAATTATAGCTCTGCGGATAGTCAAAGCTGCAGCTGCCTGGTTTCATTTTTATTTATTGCATTTATATGTCCCAAAGAAGCCTGCTTCTTGGGAGAAAAGCAATGACAAACCTAGACAGCATCTTAAAAAGCAGACATCACCTTGCCAACAAAGGTCCATATAGTTAAAGCTATGGTTTTCCCAGTAGGGATGTATGGAAGTGAGAGCTGGACCATCAAGAAGGCTGATGGCCGAAGAATTGATGCTTTTGAATTATGGTGCTGGAGGAGACTCTTGAGAGTCCCATGGGCTGCAAGAAGATCAAATGTATCCATTCTTAAGGAAATCAGCCCTGAGTGCTCACTGGAAGGACAGATCCTGAAGCTGAGGCTCCAATACTTTGGCCACCTCATGAGAAGAGAAGACTCCCTGGAAAAGATCCTGGTGTTGGGAGAGATGGAGGGCACAAGGAGAAGGGGACGACAGAGGACCAGATGGTTGGACAGTGTTCTCGAAGCTACCAGCATGAGTTTGACCAAACTGCGGGAGGCAGTGGAAGACAGATGTGCCTGGCGTGCTCTGGTCCATGGGGTCACGAAGAGTCCGACACGACTAAACGACTAAACAACAACAACAACAATCTCATTCCTCAAGTCTTTATAGAGTGCAAGCCAGAAGGACATGCGCCACCGATTCCAAGGAGCTGACAAGTGCCCACAATGGTTATCCCCTCCCCACTCAATCCTCACAACAGCCCTGCGAGGTAGGTTGAGGCGGAGAGGCAGTGCCTGGAAGAGCCACCCTCGAGGTCCCCACGCGCGATCGCGCGCTCTCGTGGGCAGGGAGGGAGCTTTCCGCGGCAGCAGGAAGGCAGCCTTCCTCCTCCTCCTCCTCCTTTGGGGCCGCCCCTCTCCGCGGCCAGGCGGCCAGTGGGGAAGCGGCTCGGCCGGCGGGGCTCGGCTCGGCCCGGTTCCATTGGCCGCTGGCTCCGCGGCGCCGTGCGCTCTGCTGCGCGCTTTGGAGAGGAGGCGCGGCCTGCGCTGGCCCGCCAGACCGGGACTCTTCCTCGATCCCCGTCCTTCCTGCTCCTGCCCTTGGCGCCCCGGCCATGGGATCGCCGGCCGAGGAGCCTCCGCTGCCGGCGCCGGACCTTTACCGCGACACGTGGGTGCGCTACCTGGGTGAGTGGCTGCAGGGTGATCGCCGCGCCGCGCGCCTCCTCGCCAGTCCCAGCCTCCGTTAAGGGCGGGAAATTTACTCTCGAGGAAGCCTGCAGGCGGAGGAAGAGCGCTTTCCCCGCTGGGACTGCGTTCAACAAGAAGTTGGCGGACGGGACGGGGGGGGGTGGAAATCGGGCGGCGGAGACTGATCGGAGTAAAAGGCAAGGAACGCTGTTCTCAGGATTGGGCAGCGGAGGTTGCCAACTGCTTTTCTGCCAGGGCTCCTGTGCCTTCAAGCTCTTGCGCCTTCTTAGGCACAGGAGTTCCATCGAGGAAAGAAGTTGGCAACTCTCGTCCCAATTTACCGCCATTAAGCACCGTTGGTGCTATACCTTTCGGTGAAATAATGTTAATAATAGATGTTTAGTTTTCAGGGCACAATCATACATGGGCAGTGATGGTGTGTTTTTAGGTAAAGAACTGAGCGCCTGGGAGATCTGCGTTCAAATTCCCCATTGAGCCATGAAGCCCACTGGGTGACCTTGAGGATCTGTCAAATACCTCTTAATCCAACCTACCTCACATAGCTGTTATGCGGATTAAATGAGGAGGCATAGAAGCAAGTCTGTCACTTTGAGCTTCTTGGAGAAAAAAAAGTGGGATAGAAATGCAATAAAATGGCATACTGTCACCTCCCTGAAGGTACTTCCAGCAGGGCAGTTGTGTACTGCTCAGAAGTACAGTGGTACCTCAGGTTACATATGCTTCAGGTTACATACGCTTCAGGTTACAGACTTCGCTAACCCAGAAATAGTGCTTCAGGTTAAGAACTTTGCTGCAGGATGAGAACAGAAATCGTGCTCTGGCGGTGCAGCAGTAGCAGGAGGCCCCATTAGCTAAAGTGGTGCTTCAGGTTAAGAACAGTTTCAGGTTAAGTACGGACCTCCGGAACGAATTAAGTACTTAACCTGAGGTACCACTGTAAGTCCTTTTTAATTCAGTGGGTCTTACTCCCAAGGAAGTGGCGTTAGGACTGTGGCTTTAGTTTGGAGCAACAACAACAAAACCAAAACCCAACAAGCAGTCTTGGGGCATCTTTTTTGAAGACGTTTATTATGGCGTTAGCTTGGGGTCCACACTCAAGTCTACAAGAGCTTCTGCAAGCCTTAAGCCTCCCTGCTGATGAGAATACTGTACACCCTTCTCTTTCAACACAAAAGATACACAGGGGACAATTGTTCTCATAGATACCAGGCACGAGATAGTGGGCATCTCCAAGCCTATGATTGGCAGGTGAGGAGGCCTTGTCTGGCTGGCATATACGCATGGTAGGGTCTTTTGAGTGGCAGTTTTCTGTCTGATGAATGCCCTCCCTGGTTAGGCACATCTGCCCCTCTCATTATTGACTTCCGAGAGGAATTTGGAAACATCCTAGTTTAGATCCAGGCATTTGATGGCGACCCTGAAATCACTGCTTGAGAGAATATTTTAAACTCTTTTTATATGTTGGTTTTTATTGATGCATTTTCACCAGGAGGAAGGATGTGATATGAATTGAATAAATAAATAAATGTGTTGTGGAGTCCAAGGATGCTATATATATATATATATATATATATATATATATATATATATATGGAACAGGGAAAATAAATTCCCTACATAAGCGTTTGAATACAAATGTCATGATCTGAAGTCCAAATGATGCATTACATGCAGCTGAGTATAACTTTCCAGATATACTCCTTATAGCTATATATATCTATTGTACATCTGCTATATATTTTGATGTTGTTTCTCATGGAAATGCAAACAAAATTCAGTTTCTCCTTCCTTCCTACTTGCTGTCTCCAGTGGGCAACTGGGCACTGCAAAGGGGAAGAGGCTTCTTAACTTTTTTGACAGCTTCCCTATTAAAATCTGTCACTCTCCTTTCAAGTTGTTTTTCCTCTTGTTGAGGACAGCCATTTTAAATAGAAAACAACAACAACAAACGACAACAACATAGGGAAAGAATTAAGGATCCCCTTGATTTTCTCTGTTGTTCTGTATCATTGCTACATAAATGACGTTATCTTCAAAGGAAAAGTATTTTTATTTATTTCGTGCATTTATATCCCCCCTCCAAGGAGTTTAAGGTGAGATATATGGTTCACTCTCTCCCCATTTTCATCCTCACAGCAGTCTTGTGAGGTAGGTTAGCTTGAGAGATTGTGACTGGTCCAAAATCACCTTCAAGGCCAAGTGGAGATTTGAACCCTGGTCTTCCAGGTCCTGGTCTGGCACTCTAACCACTAAACATACTGACTCTTTTTTAAAAAAAAAAGAAAGAAAGAAGATTTGCAGCAGCTCCTGCTGGTTTGCTGTTGGGGGAACACGGCTTCTGTGATTATATTTTGGTGTCCTTGTCTTTAAAGATGACTGTGGGACAAAACTTTGCACAACCAAATGTCATGTGTGTAACTCTTGACCTTGTGGCCAGAGCAACTAGTTTTCATGCCAAAAGCCCTTGCTTAAATCTCCCCAAGTTCGTCTGGGGAAACTGCTGCCAGTCAGTGTAGACATTACCTTGATTCTCAAACTTGATCCGCTCCGGAAGTCTGTTCCAAAACCAAAGTGGTCCAAAACCAAGGTGTGCTTTCCCACAGAAAGTAATGCAAAATGGATTAATCTGTTCCAGACTTTTTTAAAAAGAACCCCTAAAACAGCAATTTAACATGATTTTTACTATCTAACGAGACCATCGATCCATAAAATGAAAGCAATAAACAATGTACTGCAGTCACACAGTCAATCAATCAGTAGCTGAACTGGGTTCCACAGAGCCACAAAAACAAAACAAAAAAAGAGCCGCAAAAACATAAACGCTAAATAAATAGCAAAAACAGACAGACCTCAGCGCAACACTCAAAACGGAAGTGTGGCACTCAAATCGGAAGCATAACACTCAAAACGGAGCACGTTCGTCTTCCGAAAAAAGTTTGCAAACCATAACACTTACTTCTGGGTTTGCAGTGTTTGGGTTCCAAGTTGTTTGAGTTTCAAGGTGTTTGAGAACCAAGGTACCACTGTGCTGAGCTAGATGGACCTGTGTTCTGACTCTATGCAAGGCAGTTTCCTGTGTTGACAGTCTTGGACAGCTATTGAAGACACAGCTCAAAAATGGCAGGAACATGGGGTGAAAAACCGGGCCGGGTGGTGGTGATGTGGCAGCTTCAAGGATGAAATGTCAGCTTCCGTTCAGTGATATTTGAGAAGCAGGATCCCTCGTGCAAAGTGTCGTTTGCTGGGAAGTTTCTGCCGCGTTGGGTGGCAGGCAGCTCCTAAGGTGACTTTCTCTGGACCTTGGAAAAGGACTTTGCTAGGGCATCAGGAGGAGGAGACGGTGGAGACTGCATCCTCTGAAGAGTGTCAAACAGCACAAAATGGCTGCATTGCTGCCCCTCTTTGCAGCGCAGTGAAATTTAATCCTGTAGGAACAGCTGCGGCAGTCAGGCACGCGGGAGCGAAACGGACGGTGGAGGTTATTGCCAGCAAAGAAAATTAAAGCAGTTGTTATGCTGTTGTCTTTCTGGTGGTGCTTGCAAGGTCAAACACCCCCCTTTATTTTACTTTCACAACAACCATGCGTGGCGGGTTAGACTGAAGGAAATATTGGATAAATAATACTGTTGTTTAGTCGTGTCCGACTCTTCGTGACCCCATGGACCAGAGCACGCCACAGCCTCCCGCAGTTTGGCCAAACTCATGCTGGTAGCTTCAAGAACACTGTCCAACCATCTCATCCTCTGTCGTCCCCTTCTCCTTGTGCCCTCCATCTTTCCCAACATCAGGGTCTTTTCCAGGGAGTCTTCTCTTCTCTTTTCATGAGGTGGGCAAAGTATTGGAGCCTCAGCTTCAGGATCTGTCCTTCCAGTGAGCACTCAGGGCTGATTTCCTTAAGAATGGATGGGTTTGATCTTCTTGCAGTTAAATAATAACAATATAATAATAATTTATTATTTATACCCCGCCCATCTGGCTGAGTTTCCCCAGCCAATCAAGTTTTAAAAATAATACAGCATTAAATATTAAAAACTTCCCTAAACAGGGCTGCCTTCAGATGTCTTTTAAAGATAAGATAGCTGCTTATTTCCTTCACATCTGAAGCGAGGGCGTTCCACAGGGCGGGCGCCTCTGCCTGGATAAAATTTGGAGGATAAAATTTTTGCGTGACCTTGCTGAGTTCCTTGGAAGGAAGAAGTGTGGTGTAGTGGTTAGAGTGTTGGACTAGGACTTGCAATACAAGGGTTCAGATCCCCACCATGAAGCTCACAGGGTGACCTTCGGTCAGTCACCAACTCTCAGCCAAGCCTACCTCACAGGGGTGTTCTGTGGGTAAAATAGGGAGGTGGAGAAGTGTGTTGAGTTCCTTTGGAGAAAAGATGGGATATAAATCAATACTTAATGTAATATATGAACTGGATGGGTTGGCTTCATCCCATCCAACAGTTTTTAGGATACGTTCATCATATACTAGGCTTGGTGTTGTTTGGTCCCCCAAACCGTAACCCAGTTCACTGCAATCCACTGAAGCTTAAACTAAAAAGAAGTGCTTAAATTCTCCTCCTATACACTTTCCGTGAACAGTACGCAGTTAAGATGTTTGTGCGCATTCTGTAACCTCACATACCTCAGGCAATGATGGGGATGTTTTCCACATTGAGGCACAAGCCACTCCCCTCCCTTTCCATATTAATAAAAGATGCTGTGGCTTAGACTTAGTGGAGCTAAATGGATCTCATTCTTCATATTTCAGTTAGATTGACAGGTGAATTAAAAATAGGGCTTTGGCAGGATGTTAGGCGACTCCCTGCTTGAAACTGAAAGTATGGACTTTTACAGCTGCAATCAGATGAGAACAAAAGAGAGAGATCTCTCCAGAGTAACACCGAGTCAACAGAGCCATAAGGCACAAAGGAGATCAGGAATAATCAATATGGACATAATATTCGATAAAGAAATAAAGGAACAATTGATGAAAATTAAAACCTAACACAGGAAGGAAAAAGGAGAACTTCACTTGCTAATTTACAAATTACTAAATGTGTTTTAATAATTATAATAGCGGGACACGGGTGGCACTGTCAGTTAAACCACAGAGCCTAGGGCTTGCCAATCAGAAGGTCGGCGGTTCGGATCCCCACGAGGGGTGAGCTCCCGTTGCTCAGTCCCAGGTCCTGCCCACTTAGCAGTTCGAAAGCACGTCAAAGTGCAAGTAGATAAATAGGTACCGCTCTGGCGGGAAGGTAAACGGCGTTTCCGTGAGCTGCTCTGGTTTGCCAGAAGCGGCTTAGTCATGCTGGCCACATGACCCAGAAGCTGTACGCCGGCTCCCTCGGCCTATAGAGCGAGATGTGCGCCGCAACCCCAGAGTCGGTCACGACTGGACCTAATGGTCAGGGGTCCCTTTACCTTTACCTTTAAATGTAAATGTAAAAATCACTGTAGTCATGGTATAAGGGATTTCATAAAGAGTGAATTGTATTTGTTTTGAGCAATAGTCTGGAGGCAGAATTAGAGGAAATCAGACCTTGAAGTACAGCACGTGGGAGCAGGGTCGTAGCTAGGGGGTGGTGCGGTGTGTGTCTCCCCCCCCCCCCCCATGGGTGCAGGTGGGGGGAGGGGTCTTGCAAAATTGGCTTTAAAAAAATCTCCATAAATATGTCTATAAATAAGAATATTTATAAGAAGAAAGTTTTAAATAGAGGGTGAACTGAATGGGGGGAGGGGTTTTGGAGGAGAGGCAGAAAGAAGAGCTAATTTGTCAGTGGTTAGGGGGTGCAATCAGGAGTGTTCTGCCAGGGGCATGAGATCACCTAGCTACGGCTCTGCGTGGGAGGCCACATAAATTTTATAACTGGCTATGTAATTGATTTGTATCTGAATTGGTATTGCTATTTGGTATTGATATAATATGGTGTATATTGGACGTTTGTAATTAAAAATTAATAAAAATTCTTCAACAACAAAAAATAGGGTTTTTTGGGACTGCCATACATCTGGGTTTTCCCGGACCTTTTAGCCACTTTTCCAAAAATCTGCCCGGAAGGCAATTTTCAGCGGTTGAATCCCAGCTATGTCCAGAAAATTCCTGATGTTTGGCATTCCTAATTACAATGACAAAGCAGAGACAAAGCGAGAGAAGCAGGGAGTTCCCCCCCCCCTCCCCCGTGGCTGAGGACACATTAACTCTTGAAAGTAATGACAGCTGTTGGACTCTTCCTCTCTGTCGGGCGGAGCTTGAGGCCGTGGGAGGGGCTTTGGCGCCCCTGCTGACCTTTGACCTTTGTTACAGGTTACGCCAACGAGGTCGGGGAGTCTTTCCGGGCCATTGTGCCCGTCTCTTTGGTCTGGGCCAGCTACGGAGTAGCAACTGCCTATGTGGCGGCTGACGCAATCGACAAGGGCAAGAAGGCGGCTGCTGTGAGTACAGAGTAGGGGACGAAACCATTTCTCAAGTCAAGGGCCACGTTCCCTTCTGGGAGCCGCATGCTGGTAGTGGAGCAAATATTTTACCTTTGTATATGAAGCTATTTCATGCACACACATTCCTCTCTGTCCTCCATCAGGGAAGCAAGAGGTGTTGTCAGAATTCAAGGATTCATTCTAGCCAGGAAAAAAATGTTTAGATTGCAAAGCTAGGCTAATGTTGTCCAGGGAGGGTTTTGAGGGCCAGATAGGGTTGAATGCTGGAATATGTGCAGTTTGCAGACCTAACATATACAATAAGAGAACATTCATTTAAAGAAGATTGGAAAATGTTTATTGAATATATGGAGCAGATTTGTGTTTATTTGAAAATGTGGGCAGCATTCAGATATATTCAACAGTGTAAATAAGTTTAGATGGCTGTAATATTAGAATACTGAATGGTTTAGTTTATATAAAATATGCAGGGATCTGTGTTATGCAAAATGAACCATGGAAGGAGAAGAAGGGAAGTCATTGATATTTTAAGGTTGTTTAAATGAATATTCCAAAATGTAAAACAGAAAATGTAATTAAAGTTACAGATTTCAGATAGGGTCGAATGTTGCCCCTGGGCCCAAGGTAAACACAGTTATGCTTTTAGTGTTTCAAATGTTTCGCTGATAATTTAGTTCTTTTACTCTTTTTGCAAACTGCTTTGAGGTTTTCTTTTTAAACAGTCGAGAGGTGTATGGACTTTATGAAACAATAAATAAACAAAAACAATGATTCATATAATTTATATACCTCCTTTCATTTCAAGAAGAAGCAGTTAACAAGCACATGAATAAATTAGGTTTCAGGTGTTTCATTTTTAAATTACTTGTTTGGAAAAAGGACAGGATGGGAAACCCGAAAGGGATGAAGGTCAGTTTCTTTTTCGGTTTTAAACGTTTTAAGTCCGCACCCCTTTTGTCCTTCCTCCGATTGACAGGCAAAGGCCGTGGATGAAGGAAGGAGCAAGCATGCTGCAGTGGCGGTCGTGGACACATTTATATGGCAGGCTCTGGCTTCTGTGGCCATTCCTGGCTTCACCATTAACCGCATCTGCGCAGGGTCACTCTACCTCATGGCCAGCATGACGCACTGGCCTCTCTCGGTCAGGAAATGGGCCACCACCGCCGTGGGACTCTCGGCCATTCCTTTCATCATCAAACCCATCGACAGGTACGGGCAACTTCCACTGCTTGAGCACAGCCAAGGATGACTGTATCAACCCTGAAGAAGCCCTGCTAGGTGCTGTGTACTTCAACCCTCATCAACCCCAGCCACCAAGGCCATTTTGGACTGCAAATCCCATCAGCCCCAGCCACCGGGGCCATTTTGGTCTACAAATCCCATCAGCCCCAATCACTGGGGGCCATTTTGGACTACAAATCCCATCAGCCCCAGCCACTGGGGGCCATGTTGGACTACAAATCCCATCAGCCCCAGCCACTGGGGGCCATTTTGGACTACAAATCCCATCAGCCCCAGCCACTGGGGCCATTTTGGACTACAAATCCCATCAGCCCCAACCAGCAGATGCTAGGGTCGATGGGAGTACAGGCCTGCCAGCTGGGGTTGAATGCAGTTGTAGCCCTAAACACCTGACCTAGAAAGGGCAACTTGCCTTGCAACAGTAGTGATTAAGACGGCCTCACATTTTAAACCTCACATTCATACCATATATTTAAAGCACTACGATGCCTCGTTAAACAGTCATGGTTTACCCCATAGAATCCTGGGAAATGTAGTTTATGCTGAGAATTGTGAGGAGGCCCCAGTTTCCCTCACGTTCAATTTGTAAGTTTACTGTTCTAGCCAAAGGCCATGACAAACTTGTATTAACAAAATAATACAGAACACATGTCCATAATATAAAAAAGACTCACAGAGCTACAATTCCCAGTGTTTCCTGAGACGATGGATTGCCTGTTGAACCTCTCTGGGAATTGTAGCTCTGCGAGGGGAATATAGGGTTCTCCTGTAAACTCTTGGCACTCCTAACATACTGCAGGTCCCATAATTCTTTTGAGGAAGCCGTGACTGTTTAAAGTGGCTTCCTAGTGCCATAAATGTGTGGTGTGAACATGGCCAAAGTACTCTGACATAAGCATGGCTGAACAGCCGCCTTTTCAAACTAACATTCCTTAGGGGAACAGAGCAATTGTGTCAGAAATGGGTCTTTATTTAATCTCACACTGGGATACTTATTTTCAGAATAGGGTATCTCACCCCTGACCCCCCTTTTCTCATTTAAATTGTGTCTCGGCGTTCTCTTGGGTAAAACGATGTGAATAAATTCAATCCCTGGGCAAGAATTCAGTCTGTCTAAAAATAAACATTATGCCCAGAGAGAGTCAGCGACATTGTGTTCTCTTTGACTGATCGATGCAGAATGTCATGCCCTAAGGTCCTATTCGCACTGGTTTTTTAAAGTAAGTGGCACCCCCTACTGTCAGACACAAGGAAACACATCTTCACTGAGAGACTGATTCTGTTGTTCCTTCCCAAAGTAGCCACCCGTCGCTTCTTTGCCAAATCTGTTTGCCTCCCTTAGATTTCTGTTTCATTCCTGCTCAGCTTCTAATCCTTATTCAGATGTGCATTCTCCTCACATGATAACAGTCACACTGGGAGAGGCAGAGATGGTGTTTTCAATTTGGGGTTTGGTGCAGATGTTTCTACAAGAGCATCAAAAAACAACACATATGCCCCCAAACCCCTGGAGGAATTTCTTGCCTCCATGGAAATGCCAGGCAAATACAAATAAAGTGGTACCTTGGTTTTCTAATGTACCCATATTTTTCTGTGTATAAGACTAGGTTTTTTCCCTTAAAAAATAATGTCAAAAATTAGGGGGCGTCTTATACTCTGAGCCATCTCTCCCCCCCCCCATTTTCTTAATCTGAGCCCCAAAGAGGCTCCCGGCCTCTTGAGCGAGATGAGCGCACAACCCTAGAGTCGGATACGACTGGCCTGTACGGGCAGGGGTACCTTTACCTTTTATAGACGGAAAAATATGGTAATCCGTTCCGGAAGACAAAACATTGAAAAAACCGAAAACTCAAAACGGAAGCCTCAATACGGAAAACTTAAAACAGAAAACTCAATATGGAAGCTGTGTTTCATGTTTGATTTCTGAGGCACGTTTGAAAACCAAGGCACTTCCCAGTTTACGGCGTTCAAAAACCGAAACGCTCGACAACGGAGATGTTAGAAAACTGAGGTACAGCTGTAGGTTTTTTGTGGATCGCACTATTGCTTTACCCCCCCCTCTCTCTCTCTCTCCCTCCCTCTCTCCCTCTGGTGCAGGTCAGTGGATTTCTTGATGGACTCCAGTCTCCGCAAACTCTACAAGACAGAAGAGTAAGAGGAACTCCTCCTTCCCCTGGTCTACCAGAGCCTCCGATAGCAAAACCAGGCTATCATCCACCCTCAAAGCCACTACCTCTTTCTCTCTGGTCTCCATGTTATCTAGACTTCTAAAATATTGAAATCCAGCTTAGTGGGACCTGTCCTGAACCACTGCAGCTTGGTACTGTGGATCCAACGAGGATGGATCTTCTGGGCAACTCAGGATGTGTCCTAAAAGCTTGTGTAGAGACTGGTCCATTTCCCATGCCAACAGAACTTGCATGTGGCCTTCTAGAAATCCTTTCACATCCTTGTTCAGGTCAATGCCACCCCAGATAGGGGGGGGGGCACCGCCGGGATGTACTTAAGGCACAACCTCTTACTTTTTTAGGGTTCCTGGCAGCTGTTTCCCAGCAGCAATGTGGACTAGCCTGCTGACAGTTTATTTTGCACTCCCAGCTATGGGAGTGGTTAATTGCACTAACTGTTAACAACTTAAGTAGAGCCAGTTCTAAATGGCTCCCGTTACTGCTGCTCAGCTGAAAAGAGTTATTTGTAGTTCCTTCGATCTGGCTTAATGATAGTGACACTGTACACACTATGCGTTTAAAGAATGGCACCCCTCAAAAAGTTCTGGGTTTATAGTTCTGGGGTAAATTACAAGAGATGGAATGGATTCCAAGGTTCATCCTAGTTCAGCCACCTGCAATGCAGGAATCTCAAAGTATGCTTCCAATGCGCGGTGTGTACCCAAGCCAGTGAGAATTTTGGCATATAAATAAATGAAACAACTTTCCGTATCCGATTTCCTTTCTGGGTGGCTGACGCAGTTGCAACACTTATGAGCCCCTTCGGCATTTACATGGCAGTGCTAGAGCTCCAATGCACTTCAGACTATCAGATGCCCTGTACAACAGGGTGGTCATCCTCACTAGTTGCATAAGAGAGAACTCAGCTGCACTCCATTTACCTGCCTTAGACAAAAATTAAAGTTTGGGCTGATTCCTCTACCCACTTATGCTTCTGGCCCCCATCGCCACTAGCATGTGGCCCCTGCAATGTTGCCAAGAAGCGAATGTGGCCCTCTGGCTGGGGTGGGGTGGAAAAGTTCCTTCAACCAAGGGGAGAAAGTTTGACTATGGCAGTAAAGCTACACAGCGATAAAAGGAAAGCTTTCAACACACATTTTATTTTTGCTTTAAGGATTAGAGAGTTAGGCCTTCTCTGGCGTGTCACTCTTGATCTTGCAGTAGTCAATGTTAGATTCCTTCTCAACCTCTTCGTCGACGGTCAGGTCCCCAAGGACCAGCTGGAGCTCCGTCTGGAATTGCTGCTCCTTGCGGTTCTTCAGGGGTTTGTGGCCTTTGCTGGTGCGGGAGTAGCGGAGGACGGCCAGGCCTAGCGCTATCGTAGCCCCGCTGAAGAGGGCCGCCAGCACACAGCTGCCCCCAAAGGAAATGCTCACCAGCAGGAACGTCTTCATGGTGTGGCATCGTCCTGGAAGGGAAGAGACATTTAGGGAGCCATTTTGCCTAAGTAAGATGCCCTCACTCAGGTGTAGGGGAACCTTCAGGCCCTCTGGCTGTTGCTGAACTACAACTCCCATCAGCCCTAGCAATTGTGGCCAATGGTCAGGGTGATGGGAGTTGTAGATCAGTAAACATCTGGAGGACCACAGGTTTCTCACACCTGACATAGGTAGAGTATCCTCTCATTATGTTTATATCCCACCTTCCCTGCAGAGACCTCCAACTGGCATACGTGGCCCTCCCTGCTCATTTCCACACACCCCTCCCCAAATCCTGAGAGAGAGATTAGGCCGAGACTCGATATTTGGGCGAACAATCACCCAGTGAGTTTTCCTGACCAAGATGGGATTTGAGCTCCAGTCCCCCAGATCCTCAATCTGCTCCACTAAGGTATAGCACCCCTGGATGGTTAAGTCCAGTCAAAGGCAACTATGGGGTTGCGGCACTCATCTCGCTTCAGGCCAAGGGAGCCGACGTTTGTCCACAGACAGCTTTCCGGGTCATGCGGCCAGCATGACTAAACCGCTTCTGGCCCAATGGAAACGCCATTTACCTTCCCGCTGGAGCGGTACCTATTTATTGACTTGTACTGCTAGGTTGGCAGAAGCTGGGACGGAACAACGGGAGCTCACCCCGTTGCGGGGATTCGAACTGCCGACCTTCTGATTGGCAAACCCAAGACGCTCAGCGGTTTACACCACAGCGCCACCCGCATTCACTACGCCACTCTGATGGGCCTCGGATGTTGTAGGCAACAAATCCTAATAATAGTAACTATCTGTTGGATCAGGCCAGGATTTCCAGCCCCAGAAGAGACTAAGGTATTCAGAAACGAGAAACACAAAAACCAACCTTCAAACCAAGGTACATCTTCCTTGTGCACTCTCAAGGGGCCAACCACTTTCCTGTGGAGCTTTCCTTCACCCCAAAATGCTGTTTGGAAGACGGGATAAATAGTTTTAGAACTAGGGAAGTTACGATTCCTGCAGGAACCCAACAATTGCTTGTATGTATACCAGCCTCCAGTGTCCTTCAAATGTTGGGGCTCCCCTCCCAGTTCCAGCAGCCAGCATTACCCATGGTGAGTCCTAACACATCAGGGTGGCATGCAGTTGTGGAAGGCTCATGTACACAGCAATGGTGCTACAGCAATGTAGCACAGGATTAAGTTCTATATTGCTACCTTATCCTAGATAGCTCAGTTGGCTAGAGCGTGGTGCTGATAACGCCAAGGTTGCAAGTTCTATCCCTGAATGGGACAGCTGCATATTCCATCATTGCAGGGGGTTGGACTAGATGATCCTCGGGGTCCCAACTCTACAATTCTATGCTCTATATGATCTATCCAAAAAGTGGAAAATGGTAGTAGTGGAAATGAGAACCCCATAAGAGCCTGCTGGATTAGGCCAATGGTCTAACCCAGTCCAGCATCCTGCTCTCACAGCAGTCAACCATATATAACTTTGGGAAACGCAAGGCAGAATTATGCTTCCCTTAATATATGCAGTTATTATCATAATTTATTATTGGTCGAAGAACTTCACTGCCAAATTTGGAGAAGGGCAAATTTCAAAGGGCAGCTGCGTTTCAGTTCAAGAATTTTTTTCTGGAAGGTGCTCACATTAAAATGCGATTTGAACTAGATTCCTAGTTGCCACAGATCAGTGTGAATGGTAAAAATTCACCACCCACCTCTTAGCTGGCTACTTGCATTTCAGTTACTGTTTTGGTTTACTAGACACAAAGGCTAGCTTACAGGTACCTTTCTCGCTTCCAGGAGTGGGAGGCTCCAAAGGGCAGTAGCTGTTGCAGCACTTGCAGACATAATTCTTGGACGGTTCGTCTATGTTCTTCCAGCTAGAAGGGAACAAAATCACTACAAGTAATACGCAGCAACTGTTAAGGGAAGCTGTTTGGTTGCACAAAACTTACCAAGGCAGTGTACAGCGGTACCTCTGGTTCCAGAGGTTTGTTCTTAACCTGAAACTGTTCTTAACCAGAAGCACCACTTTAGCTAATGGGGCCTCCTGCTGCTGCCGTGCCGCTGCTGCGCAATTTCTGTTCTCATCATGAAGCAAAGTTCTTAACCCGAGGTACTATTTCTGGGTTAGCAGAGTCTGTAACCTGAAGCATCTGTAACCCAAGGTACCACTGTACAATCGTTTAAAACAATGCAACTTCATCGGAATTGTGCATCATGCAGTAAGTTAAGAAGATATAAGAAGTTCACCTTTGTATCCAGTTGTTTGTCCTGCTCAGAGTAAATACATTGAAATTAATGGCCATGACTAATTTAGGTCCATTAATTTCAGTGGGTCTTAAAAACCTAATTGGATTTACAACCGATTATCTCTTGTGTCAAATTCACCACGGCAAAGAAACCAAAGAGCATGTCTTCAAAACATCTGGCCAGAGAAGTGCTTAAGGATGTGATCAACAGATTTTAACTAATATCGAATGTATTCTTGCTTTTGTTTGCAAGGTATTTAGATAAATTTAGTCTGGGGGTGGGGGGAGGTCAAGCAAGGACTTGCAATAAGAGGGGCTTAGAGCTGACCTGGAGGAGATGCTGTCAAAGGAACAAGCTTTCTTGCCAAAGCTTGAGGAGGTCTCCCTGCTCCATGCTGACAGGAGGCAATGAATATAGATCTAGAAAATGAGGGACGTTATTTTTTTGCAGCAGATTCAAAACTGTCACAAATATTTATTTGCTAATTACATCTACATCCCAGGAGCTCAAGGCAGTATTCGTGGTTCTCCCCCCCCCCCCTTGTTGTGTTCACAACAACCCTGTGAGGTAGGTTAGGCTGAGATTTAGCAAATGGCCCAAGGTCACCCAGTGGGCCCTAGTCTGACACAAACCACTACAACCACGCTGGCCAATGAAAGTGCAGTGGTACCTCGGGTTAAGTACTTAATTCGTTCTGGAGGTCCGTACTTAACCTGAAACTGTACTTAACCTGAAGCACCACTTTAGCTAATGGGGCCTCCTGCTGCTGCCGCGCCACCAGAGCACAATTTCTGTTCTCATCCTGAAGCAAAGTTCTTAACCTGAAGCACTTTTTCTGGGTTAGCGGAGTCTGTAACCTGAAGAGTATGTAACCCGAGGTACCACTATGTTTGGGTGCTTTATTCAGCCTGCATTGGGGCATCTCTGCAGAGGCACCGACTCACACTTGCTCTATGAACAATTTTTAAGAATTAAGGGCTTCCCCCAAGAATCCTGGAAATGGCAGTCGGAGGAAAATTACGCGAGAAAACCAGGAATTCTCTTAACAGAACGTCAGCGGCATCCCAGAACACAGAGAATTACTCCAGAGAGATTCCTACCTCCTCCGAGTCGCCGGTTAGCAAGAAGGCAGGTATTGTGAACATCATCGCAGAGTCTTCCCTACGGAGCCACCTGACCTTAGGGCCGTCACCATACAGGCACCTGGCAAGTTAACCGTGAAAGTAGGAAGAGTGTGATTTTGAGTGCCGGAATCATTTTTTAGGTATTGCGGGGCGGTGGGCCTCTTTTTTCAGTTTTGACCCAATTTTCCACACTGAGCACAATCCAGTTTTGACGTTGCTGGATCCGATATCTGCCAAATGCGCTGTCAAAATATTGTTTTTTTGTTTAATGCTGAACTCATTTTAACACACTGCCCCATTTCTGCTTTAGTTGGGGTGGGTAGAAGGGCAACCACACTGAAACACCTTTGTTGTTGGTATTATTATTATTATTATTATTATTATTATTATTAATGCATTACTGTATTTTAATATTTTGTTGGAAGCCACCCAGAGTTGTTGTTGTTGTTGTTGTTGTTGTTGTTGTTGTTGTTGTTGTTGTTGTTGTTATTCCCTGCCCATCTGACTGGGTTGCTCCAGCCACTCTGAGCGGCTTCTGACATATATAAAACCATAATAAAACATTAAAAGACTTTCCTATACAGGGCTGCATTCAGATGTCTTCTAAAGGTTGTATAGCCACTTATCTCCTTGACATCTGAAGGGAGGGCGTTCCACAGGGTGGGTGCCACTACCGAGAAGGCCCTGTCCATCTCTTAACAGAACGGCACACCACTTACCCATGTTTATCTGCGAATATGTAGACCCTCCTGAAATGGCCGTGTTGTCGGGCATCCGTGCCGTAGCACTCATCAATGAAGAGCTTGGGGGACAGGCCTGGACTCGCCTGGACTCTGGCCTCAAAGTGGATCAAAGCACCTTCGACGTACTCCCCAGGTTCAGCCGCAACACTGAGGTTTTCTGGGAGAGAAGTCGGAAATTGTGTGCGGTGCGGACTAGCCCATGCAGATGTTACATCCTGCCACACAGATAGCATCTTACACCTGCCTTCCTCAACCTGCTGCTCTCTAGACCAGTGTTTCCCAAACTTGGGTCTCTAGCTGGTTTTGGACTACAACTCCCACCATCCTTAGCTAGCAAGACCAGTGGTCAGGGATTATGGGATTTGTAGTCTGGAAGCCCAACTTTGCATAGGTAGGCAGGCAGCTGAGCCCATTCCCACTTTACTCTGGTGGAGATAGGGTCGCTTCAGCAACGTCACTGGCAAGGGTGGGCTGGCGCTCCCCTGCCCGGCACATGTGCCTCCTCCTCCCAGCATACATGTGCACGCAACCCCTGGGCACCAGCAACCAACGCTATGCCACTGGCAGAGCCTATCAATGGCTACTAGCCGCAATGGTGTCAGCCACATGTGGATCCAGAATTGGCCTCCACAGTTACTTACCGACTCATTGTTAAAACCGTGTTTATGGAAGACAATCTTACTCAGCTACGAGTGATCACCAGAATGAAGAAGCAGCCCTCCAGAGGCTGGCACTAGTCCTGATCACTAGGCATTCCAGCCGAGACTGATGGGAACTGTAGTCCAGCAACCTCTGGAAGGCACCAGTTTGGGGAAAGACTGGCTTAGACCAATGTTTCCCGCCTTCCAAGTGCCCTGCTTGCAGTTGAGCATTAAGCTGCTGGTATCAAGAAGGATGTTCGAATTCCCGCGATGGGGTGAGCTCCCGTTGCTCGGTCCCTGCTCCTGCCAACCTAGCAGTTTGAAAGCACGTCAGAGTGCTAGTAGATAAATAGGTACTGCTCCGGCGGGAAGGTAAATGGCGTTTCCATGCACTGCTCTGGTTTGCCAGAAGCGGCTTAGTCATGCTGGCCACATGACCCAGAAGCTGTCTGCGGACGAACGCCAGCTCCCCTGGCCTATAGAGCGAGATGAGCGCGCAACCCCAGAGTCGGTCACGGCTGGACCTAATGGTCAGGGGTCCCTTTACCTTTTACCAAGAAGGATAATATGTTACTATGGCACAACTGAACCCCAAAATCAGGGTGCTAAGGGAAGCAACCATTGACTCTTGTGGGTGTGAGAGTCATCTTACCCATATCTGTCAACTGTCAGATTTGAAAATAAGGGATCAGCAGCCTCACCTGTCCCAGAGACAGTCTACGGGATATCTAACAATCCGGGATAGTAGCAGGGAGCAGCAGGAAACAGCGCTGGAATAAGGGAATTTCCCGCAACAAAAGGGAAGGTTGACAGCTATGATCTTACCATTCAACACTCTCAGAGAGATATTAATCTTTGCATCATTGGCCTGAGCAGCTTGCAGAAGCTGGACGCGAGGCTCTGCGCTGGCTGCCGTGGAGTGAGGAAGCGTTGGCAAAGTGGTTGCCATAGGCTCTGTGGTATCGGCATTGCTGCTCCACACTAGACCCTTTGCAGCTGGACATAGGGAGGCAGAGAAAGAGACATTAGCTGGGCTAACTCCCCATGGGCGTCTCCCATCACAAATTTTAGCCTGAAACTAAAGCCAATATGCCTTTGTTGCCAGGATTCCTGCACTGATCCTGATGCTCCTTCAAATATTTGCAACTAGGAGTGGATGGAACTGTCCATTTAGGTTTCTCTCGAGTTCTTAGTTTTTCCAATTGCAAATTCCATTCTCAACATTTCTACAGTTTGCATTAAAAAAACCCAAAGGGTTATCATGAGAATCTACCAGTATTTTAGTGAGAGTTTCTCCTAACCTGCCCATTTTTGTATGCAATTTCGTTTAATAATTTTAAGCAAGGTCCCCTAATGCGATGCATTTTTAAAACATTAGTCTCACTAATATATGCACATTTCCATGCTTCCTTTACCCTAGCCTATGCAGTTTTGCTCGCGTTACTTGGCTAGCAAACTGCATCGAAAAATTCACTAAAGTCTGAATTTCAAAAGATGGCTGTGCTTTGGAAAGTTCAAATCAGATAAATTTGCCTTTAAATGTGAGCTGAATTTAATTTCTTCTCCATCTCTAGTAGAGATATTCAGTTTCCATATTCGGAAAACCCTCTTCTTCCCAGAGTGGTTTGGCAAGCAATCCCTCTTCACAGGGAACTCTGGGAACTGTAGTTCTGGGAGGGGAATAGGAGTCTCTTCTAATAACTTCCAGCATGCTTGACAAACTACAGTTCCCATGATTCTCTGGGGGAAGCCAGGACTGTTTAAAGTGGCAGGCTCGTGCAAATGTTGGAGCCCTTAATTTCAGTGGGTCTACCCAACATCCCCTTTCTGTACATTAAACAAGTCACCTCACCATGAAACACCCTATTGAAGAATCCCAGCTCTGCAGTTGTCACTTGAGGAGTGTTAGAACCCACTGTGGCTGGAGAAGCCAAACCTTCTCCTTGGGCCAAAACTGGGATGGCTGAGGAATAAAAGAACAGAATACCTGATCAGGAACTTGACCCTCAACCCATTGCACACTCGTGGACTGCAAACACATTCGGGTCAAATCTATTTTGCAGAGAAGTTCGTCAAAATACAGTATAGGTTAAGAACTTAATTTGTTCTAGAGGTCTGTTCTTAACCTGAAGCACCACTTTAGCTAATGAGGCCTCCCGCTGCTGTCGCTGCACAATTTCTGTTCTCATCCAGAAGCAAAGTTCTTAACCCAAGGTAATATTTCTGGGTTAGCGGAGTCTGTAACCTGAAGCGTATGTAACCTGAAGCGTATGTAACCCAAAGTATCACTGTATTTCATAAGAAACGGCAGGATGAGAACCTCAGGATTGGTACAGGATAACTCGATCTGGAAATGCATAGCCAAAGAACTGGACTGTAGCAGGCTATGTGCACCAAACAGCTTAATGCCATCTCTTATTAATCTAACCTTGCTCAGAAGGTATTTGGGCAGTAACGAAGCCTTGCTTTCATTCACAGCTGAGAACATAAAGAGAGTCCACCTGCTGGATGAGGCCAATGGCCCATTAAAGCACAGCACCCTGCTCTCAGAGTGGTCAAACCAGAGACACAAAGGGAAGCCCCCCAAAGCAGGATCCAAGCTCAAGAGCACTCTCCCCACCTGTGGCTTCTAGCAGCTGATGTTCAGAAGCATTACTGAGCATAAGGAAGATCCCCAACACGCCCTCTGGAACATACCCTCCAACTTTCTCCGATTAAAATAGGGACATCCCATTTCATAATGATAATTTCACTATTTAAACCCCACACATCTGACTGGATTGCCCCAGCCATTCTGGGCAGCTTCCAACATATATAAAAACACCATAAAACAGAAAACATTTTAAAAAGTGGGACGTTCCAGGATCAAATCAGAAACCAGGATGGCTTCTCTAAATCAGGGACATACCTGGAAAATAGGGATACTTGGAGGGTCTGCCAGAAACTTACCCAACACTTCAATAAACACAGCCACCCACCAGAAGCCAGTCATCATTGTCCTGAAGAAAGACAAGGAAGGAAAGAAAGAAAAGGGGAACCACAATTTTTTTCTTAAATAGGCTGAGAGAGAAAATTTAACACACCTGGGCCTTCCTTAATTGTTCCAAGTCTCCTGTTGGCCAGCAACCCTAATTTGGTCCCTGAAGTCATGACCTACAATCCATAACAGGTGCCCTGTGGAGCTGCAGACCTCAGAGGGATTTACTTCTGAGTAAACTGGTTTGGGTATACTCACATAGCATGCCTAAATTTTCAGAGGGTTCCTGATTCCAAAGCATGGGCGGTATATATCTAATACAATACTTACAGCCTGCGCTGGTGTAGTAGTTAAAGTGTCAGACTAGGACCTGGGAGACCAGGGTTCGAATTCCCACTCAGCCATGAGGCTCCCTGAGTGGCCTAGCTCCAGTCGCTGCCTCTCAGCCTAGCCCAGGCACAGGCAAACTCCGGCCCTCCAGATGTTTGGGACTACAATTCCCATCATCCCTGACCACTGGTCCTGTTAGCTAGGGGTGATGGGAATTGTAGCCCCAAACATCTGGAGGGTCAGAGTTTGCCTATGCCTGGCCTAGCCTACCTCAGAGGGTTGTTGTGGGGGGATTAAGTGGGGAGGGGCAGAACCATGTGCACCACCTGGAAATTCTTGGAGAAAAGGGTTGAATATAAATGCAATCAATCAATGCAATCAATCAATCAATCAGTAAACTAAGTTCTACCTAGTGGGATGAACGGATCCAACTTTGCCATGTTCACTAATGTCAATGAGTCTGAGAGTATGACTAATGTTTAGGGAAGCTTTTAATGTTTAATAGGTTATTGTATTTTAATATTCTGTTGGAAGCCACAGAATAAATTAGTAGTAGTGGTAGTAGTAGTACAGTGGTACCTTGGTTTACATACGCTTCAGGTTACATATGCTTCAGGTTACAGATTCCGCTAACCCAGTGGCGTAGCGTGGGGGGTGCAGGGGGGGCCGGCCGCACCGGGCGCAACATCTGGGGGTTAGGGAAATCCACGGGTTAGGGGGCGCAAATCCACGGGTTAGGGGGCGCAAATCCATGGGTTAGGGGGCGCAAATTACTTGCCTTGCCCCGGGTGCTGATAACCCACGCTACGCCACTGCGCTAACCCATAAATAGTACCTCAGGTTAAAAACATTGCTTCAGGATGAGAACAGAAATCGTGCTCCAGTGGCACGGCAGCAGCAGGAGGCTCCATTAGCTAAAGTGGTGCTTCAGGTTAAGAACAGTTTCAGGTTAAGAACGGACCTCCGGAACGAATTAAATACTTAACCTGAGGTACAACTGTAGTAGTAGTAGTAGTAGTAGTACAGTGGTACCTTGGTTTACATACGCTTCAGGTTACATACGCTTCAGGTTACAGACTCTGCTAACCCAGAAATAGTACCTTGGGTTAAGAACTTTGCTTCATGATGAGAACAGAAATTGCGCAGCAGCGGCACGGCAGCAGCAGGAGGCTCCATTAGTTAAAGTGGTGCTTCAGGTTAAGAACAGTTTCAGGTTAAGAATGGACCTCCGGAACGAATTAAATACTTAACCTGAGGTACGACTGTAGTAGTAGTACAGCCCAACATTCTTCATCGGAGACAGTGCTGTGCATCATTTCTCGTCGTCCCATTGAGAACTCACTTGGGACTGACAGAAGGCATCCCTAAGCAACTTAGCTTGCTTCCACTGCCGCCCCAGCTGACCCAGTCACAGGGCACTTCCAGGTAACCCATTCATTAATCCTGACTCGTTTGCAGGGAGGCAAGATGACATTGGGTCAAAAGGAAGTGTTTCCTCCACACTTTTTCTTGGCACTTCCTTCATCACTAGGGATGGAGGAGAGATTTAATAGGCATTTCCAAGGCAAATCTACCCCATTTGAACTCTCTGAAACCATGCAACAATCCCTTGTCAACCACAGCAGCAGAACCAGAATCTGTTGTTATGTGATTGAATCCCACCCGGAAATAAAGTCTGGAAGTGGCCACAGGCTGCACTTTCCTGGAATGTGTCCCTTCCTAGTAAATGGCTGTCCCCATTCTGTTCTGGGTGTTGGTGTCAGGAGTTGCTGGCCTCATTTTCCAGGGTCTCCTAGGAAAACCACCCCTAAGTTGTGGAACCCCCACAGAAGCAGGTGTTGCACCATGCCTGTATAGCTTCCTTGTACGCTGAAGGTAAAAGGGACGCAGGTGGCGCTGTAGGTTAAACCACAGAGCCTAGGACTTGCCGATCAGAAGGTCGGCGGTTCGAATCCTACAACGGGGTGAGCTCCAGTTGCTCGGTCCCTGCTCCTGCCAACCTAGCAGTTCGAAAGCACGTCAAAGTGCAAGTAGATAAATAGGTACCGCTCCAGCGGGAAGGTAAATGGCGTTTCCGTGCGCTGCTCTGGTTCGCCAGAAGCAGTTTAGTCATGCTGGCCACATGACCCGGAAGCTGTACGCCGGCTCCCTTGGCCAGTAAAGTGAGATGAGCGTCGCAACCCCAGAGTCGGCCACGACTGGACCTAATGCTCAGGGGTCCCTTTACCTTAATAACCCACTCTGGGACCTTATGGCGAAGCAAGGGTAAAAAAATCTAATATATTACCGTGGTTTTGGGAAGGGGATCAGTCTGGATGAAGCTCCAAACCCCAATTTTTGGTGTTCAGTACCCAGTGAAGGCTAGAATCTAGCAGAGGAAATTCCTGAACTAGTCACATTTTTTTAAAAAATTGTTTTTATTTGATTTTACAAATGTAAATTTATAACAATACCGAATATTTATCTGTATATATTTCTCTGAATGTCAAGACTTCCCCCCCCATCCCCTCCATGGGTCCTATTGTCAACATTTTCAACTGCAAATTACAGTCATACCTCGGGTTGAATGCGCTTCAGGTTGAGCGCGTTCGAGTTGCACTCCGCGGCAACCCGGAAGTAACAGAGCGTTACTTCTGGGTTTCGCCACTTGCGCAGACGCTCAAAATGACATCATGCACACGCACAGAAGCGGCAAAAAGCGACGTGTGCATGTGCAGACATGCCGTCGCTAGTTACGTTTGCTTCTAGATGCGAACGGGGCACCGGAACGGATCCCATTCGTATCTAGAGGTACCACTGTATTTCGTAATCTCTATTTTATATCTGTCCATAGTGTTTGTTACATTACAAGTGAAATTAAAATCCTGCCAATGTTTTCGTCTGCTTGCAGTGGTCTCCTAAATTATAATCCCCCCCCCATTCTTTCTTGAAGTTTTTGTCTTCTTGGTTTCTGAGCTTTCGGGTCAGTTTTGCCATTTCGGCGTAGTTTAACAGCTTAGTTTGCCATTCCTCTCTGGTAGGGACTCTTCCTTCCATCTCTGGGCTAGTAGCACCCGTGCTGCTGTTGTCACTTACAAAAAAAGTCTTTTCTGCTCCTTTGGGATGTCGGTACCTTAGTCAGAAACATTTCTTTGTAAGGCAATGACTTTATTGGTTGGCATCCGTCTGTCTCTGGAGACAAGGATGTGCCAATTAAGTACCTCCATCAACATCCCAAAATAATGAGCCAGGTTACAGAAGCTAAAACCAAGTGATGGGGCCCTCCAGGCAAATGGATGGGCCTTCACACCCCTAAGAGGACAAAAGCCAGAGGATTGTATAGGAGATGAGCTGGAAGCAGGCTGGGAGTTGGAGGCCAAGACACACTTGCTCTGTGCTGGATACAAAGCTGAGACTAATGGAGAAGGAAGTTATTTCGGGGTGTTAATGCTGCAAGCCCCTCCGTCTTATGCTCAGGTTGCATATATGTGTAAACAAAACCGTACAGTCATACCTCGGGTTGAAGTTGCTTCAGGTTGAGCGTTTTCAGGTTGTGCTCTGTGGTGACCCGGAAGTTAACGGAATGCATTACTTCCAGGTTTCGCCGCTCACGCATATGGTCAAAATGACATCTCGCGCATGCGCAGAAGCGGCGAATCACGGCCCACGCATGTGCAGATGCAGGTTTTGTTCGCTTCAGGATGTGAATGAGGCTCCGGAACAGATCCTGTTCGTTTCCAGAGACAATATAGTCTCCGCTGACCTTCATTCAAAGGAAACCAAACCCTGGGAAAGTTCTAGTTCACTCCAGCGGAGATCCCTCCATGGGCCAGATTGTGCCCACACCAGTGATTTCCAGTGTCCGCGTCTGCACAGACGCGATTTCCAGCGCCGCAGATGCTGGGACTTGCCGAGTGGGCGGCTCGGTTTGTGGGCAGCTCGTGGGCCAGTTAAACGAGCCCGTGGGCCGCTTGTGGCCCATGGGCCTTAGGTTGCTGACCCCTGCCCTAGATTCTCCGACTGCTCAGAGATTGGGATAATGATAATAAAGAAATAAATACCTTGTCTCTAATGTACATGTGCAAATGTTTAGTGCCACATGCATGAGTCTCAGGCTTAGGGAGTCTTCGGGGGCCCCCGATAAAATATTTGAGAGGGCTGCGCCCCCCCCAAATCAATGAGCATTGCCATTCCAATGGTGTGTAAGATGTATTAGCAACATTAAGTAACCACTACCTGCATTGTATATTTAATCAAATGCAAGTATTTGTTATTTAAACTTTAAAAGTGTCTTTTGTAGTTTTTATAGGAGGGGAAAGGAAACGAAAGGGTCCAACGACCAGTAAAATCTAATTCTCACATTTCTGCCCGCTAGTTTCACAGTCCCCACCCAACCCAATATTAACCTTTCACTCGCCATTGCTTCTGATTTTCCAGTCATACTGAACTCTGTTTAGCTGCTCAGGTGCTGATGAGAGCCTTGGAAAACTCAAGAACTTCAATCGAGGAAGAACATCTGAAGAGTCAGCTGGATCAGGCCCAAGATATGGCAACCCTAGTGTTGACCCAAAAGAGAAAGAACAAATGCTTCCCACTCTTAAATCATCTCTAGATCTTCTGGATTGGAGAAGGGCTCTAAAACCAGCATAGGCTCATTGCCTCCATACTGACAAGTTTTTCTTTTTTTTTAAAGCGCTGGGCACATTAAGACACCACCGTCCTGTGTAACTAAGCAAGGTTCATTTTTTTTAATCAAGCATATTCTACACTGGCATTAATGCTGCCACAGTTGTGCTCAGCATTCAACAGCGCCCGAGTCATCAGGTCCCCGACCTCCCTGCGGTGTAGGCAGAGTCGCTTCTGATAACCGTTGTAGAAGCAGAAGCCCAGAGACAGGACAACCAGCACAGCCAGCTCCAGGAGAAGGGCACCCACAGCAGGCGGCATTATATTTTGTTTTCCACCTGCCGAGAGAGAGAGAGAGAGAGAGAGAGAGAGAGAGAGAGAGAGAGAGAAAGAACTTGGGAGTCTGCCTTATAGAGAGTCAGAGCATTGGTCCATCTAGCTCAGCACTTCCACCGACCGGCAGCAATGCTCCAGGGTTTCAGAGAGGGCATTTTTTATTTCCGTAATACTACCTAGAGATGCTAGGATTGAACCATTTGCAAGAAAGGCAGATGCTCTGTTGCCAAGTTACAGCCCTTACCATCACCACCCCTCCTAGCATTTCTGGCATGCTTTCAGCTGTTCAAAAACACCCAATTTATTTAGTGGTAAATGGCCGCCAGATCGCTTCTGGACACAATTCAATTAACCTTCACGTAAACTGGTCCCAAGCCACTGAGGGCTCTACACACTGTTGTAAGAATTTTAAGGTCTCAAATATAGAATAAATACTCAGAAATGCACACACATCTAAATATATGAACCATGTGTCTGAAATAGTACAGGAGAGCAATCCTGAAGCCATTTTGACTCTTCCAGTGACCTCAAATATTCCTCTGCAGTAAGGGAGGTAAATGGGGAAAGCCTTCTCATTGTCTTTTCCCTTACCAATCCTGTCTTAAGGGCATATTTGTGTATGAATAGGGTGAGCCTGTGGCCTGGATTCAGGAACTAAATTATTAACCATCATGAAAGAATGGCCAGGCTGCCCAGGTAATGCAATCAGTGACCATTATGAGGTATTCTGGCAGGCAGGATTTCTGCTGGAGACCACCTCCTTCTGTGATGTATGTATGATGTTTTAGGCGGGTGGGTCTTGGGCTACAGAGTGGGCAATTTCAAAAGTCTATACAGTGGTGTCCTCCTTTGAGCTGTACAGTGGTACCTCAGGTTACATATGCTTCAGGTTACAGACGCTTCAGGTTACAGACTCTGCTAACCCAGAAATAGTACCTCGGGTTAAGAACTTTGCTTCAGGATGAGAACAGAAATTGTGCTCCGGCGGCAGCAGGAGGCCCCATTAGCTAAAGTGGTGCTTCAGGTTAAGAACGGACCTCCGGAACGAATTAAGTACTTAACCCGAGGTACCACTGTATAAGGGCTTGCACACCATTGTTCAGGGTTCCTCTCCTTCCTCCTGCGTGTGGTGAGTAGGGACCCTGTTGCAACAGTTAATAAAGATCAGGCTTACTAGCTGCTTTGCTTCTCAATATTCTCTGGTTGGCTTCTTACTTTCTCCTACCAATAGGGAACTCACTTAAGGACTCTATATGGGCTCTGGAATACCCCATAAAGGAAAGGGAACAGTTTTTCTTATAATACAAACAGAGAGAGAGAGAGAGAGAGAGAGAGAGAGAGAGAGAGAGAGAGAGAGAGAGAGAGATAAGACCACCTTGGTTTTGGCCCAGTGCAAATCGTTGGATGACTTACCTTACCTTTGCGACTCCTCCTGACAGCAAGAGAGCCATTTGCATCCAGCTCTCCGTGGTCTCCATTTTGAGCCAGTTTCTGAATTGTGAAATGAGTCACCACCACGTTCGATTGCCGTGGACGGGCTTCCACAGACAGACCTGAAGAGAAACGACGGATGCCGATTTTGGTACGACCAGCTCAATCGCTGCCCTGTCCATTTCCAGGGATGCGTTAAACAAACAAAATTAAAAAGGTGTAGAGATACCTTCCAGATCTCTCTGGTGGCGAGACCCAGTCGCTCCACACGTCAAGTCACAGCAGCTGCACACAGAACTGGATGGATCATCTAGGAGCTCCCATCTGTGGAGAGACGAAAAGCCGTCAACTTTTGAATTCAAGGGCTCATTGACACTTGCTTTTGTGCCGCCTTTATAGGCACAGCTGCGGGCTTTCCAGGTCTGTGACTAAGCAGTTTCTTTTTATTCCACCACTTTCATCCAGGAAAACCTGCATTTTACTGGTGAATTGACACAGGCAATGGTTGAGTTTTCCGCTGCTTGCCGTTTGCTCCAATTCAGCAGGGGAAAAATGTGGGTTTTCCCAGAGAAAGCAATGGGACGAAAAATGAAGAAGAAAAAGAAAAGGACTTGGAAAGTCCAGAAAACATGGAGCAAAGGAAAGTGTGGATGAGGCTTGCAAAAGTCACAGACCTCACAGTATCCACACGCATGCGGGATTTATTCTTTCACCAGGCATTAGGATGAAAGGAAACTGATTTAGTCTTGCTTACAGGCTCTGACTGCAAGCCTCATGTCTCTGGGAAGTTCCTTCTGATGCAGCGTCTGCTTACATCAAGGGCTGGGGAACCCCAGGCCTCTGCCTGCCCCAGAGGGCATCATTTCACTGGCCCTGATCCACACCCTCTTAAAGGGGCTGTGGCAATGTGTCCCCGGAATGGCAATGTGTCCCTGGAACTGTGATCCTGCCTCTTGCTTGCCTGGGATGCAGAGGGGTATCTGTGTGAAGAAACCTCTTTTGAATGGCTTGGAATGACAGCATCCATTCCAAAAAGGAGTTGCTCCACCCACTTTTGCCTCTGGCCCCACCTACCACTTGCCTCTCTCCCCACCCCTCACCCCTCAGAAGGCTGCATATGAAGGAATGAGGTCACTGGTCTGAATAAGGTCCCCTGGCCACTGGGTCATCGGGGATGACCTACCAGCGATGTACCAAATTGGGTTTCCACAGCAACTGCAGATTTTGCATTGAACCCTCCCTCCCTAGTACAGCAGGGCCTGACGAAGAGACCACTCTGCTCTAGAAACAGGCTCTTTGCCGGCTTGTTATTTTGGAGCAAGCTGTAGACGCCCATGGAATGTTTTTTAAATTTGAAGTTGAAATTGAGGGCCTGCCCATTGTGAGTGTGTGTGTGTGTGTGTGTGTGTGTGCACGCACACACATAGTCCAACATCCCTGGAACAACATACCCTCCAACATTTCTCCGATGAAAATAGGGACATCCCATTCCATAATGATAATTTTACTATTTATACCCCACACATCTTCCTGGGTTGCCCCAGCCAGTCTGGTAAACTTCCAACATATATAAAAGCATCATAAACATTAAGGAAACTTCCCTATACAGGATTGCCTTCAGACAGCTCAGGGGGCAGATAACTCCATAACCTCCAGCATTTCTCCAGTGAATATAGGGATATACTAAGGAAGAGTGGGACATCCCGAAATCAAATCAGAAACCGGGACAGCTTCTCTAAATCAGGGATGTCCCTGGAAAATAGGGACACTTGGAGGGTCTGGAACGAGCCTCTCAGTATTGGTCTTACTCAACACCCACTAGCCAAAAGACTCACCATTCACAGATCCCTTCAGCAAAAACCTCTAACGAACCATTCCCCACATTCCTTACTTGTTCGTATTTCTGTGAAATGAGCAGGCCTTCCTCATGTGGTCGGCGGGTACAGCTGGGTCCCAGACTAAAACTTGGCAGTGAAGGTAAACCTGCAAGAGGAATAGATTGTGCTCCTGGGACAGTCATACATGACCATGCTTAACTATTATTTGTTGCTGCAGAGGTGGGCAACCAAGATGCTCAAGAGAGGCTTCCTCAACCCCGGCCCTCCAATTGTTTTTGGCCAAGCTATCCACATCTCCAAATAAGAGCTGGGAATGCCGGATGCTCAAAACCCTGCAGAGCCACTGCCAGTCAGCTTAATGAGCCAACGGCGTGACTCAGAATAAGGTGGCTTCCTGGGCGCGATGCAAAAGTACAGAATGTAGTACTGGGAGCGGAGTTCCGCCTCCATTCAAACAGGTTCCTAGCCCTGAGGCTACACAAAACATGCATTAATGAGTCAACAACTGCCTGCTGAACAGCAGATGAGAGGTATCACCGCAAAATTGGAGGTTACTTCAGGAAATACTGGCGCAAGACCTATTAAGAGTTCAGTTACTTACATCAGTATCTATCTCAACGAATTCAAAGGCTTGCAGAGAAAGATGGAGCACTTCTGGAGTCTGTCTAGGGAGGAACCGGGAATTTGCAACCCTGCCGTCAACAAGGCACCTGCCCAAACCCCAACAAGAAATATATGTTTTAAAAAGCACATCTCATTCGGAGGACAAAATGCATCCAAAGTTGTTTTTTAGCAGATGCTACGCAATTGTCTCTCGGTGCAAAAATCCAGGCGACACTGGCAGCTTTAAACAAAAAAAATAACCTGGCACTTAAGTTTATTATGGATTGATGGCATTAATATCCCATCTTTTCTCCAGGGGTGGCAGGCAGAGCCCCCCCCCCTTGCATTTCATCCTCAAAACAACCCTGTGAGGTAGCTTATTTATTTTTTTTCAAAAATTTTTTATTAGTTTTCCAAATTTATAACAAACAAATCCACAAACATAAAAAGAAAACGTCAAAAAACAAACAAACAAACAAACATTTATCCTGACTGTAATAATTCCCCTTTTGTTAACATTGTTGGGTGACTTAAAAGAACTGGCAGATGTGATCTCAGAACCACTGGCAGTCATCTTTGAGAATTCCTGGAGAACAGGCGAAGTCCCGGCAGACTGGAGGAGGGCAAATGTTGTCCCTATTTTCAAAAAGGGGAAAAGAGAGGACCCAAATAATTACCGCCCAGTCAGTCTGACATCAATACCAGGGAAGATTCTGGAGCAGATCATTAAGCAAACAGTCTGTGAGCACCTAGAAAGGAATGCTGTGATCACCAATAGTCAGCATGGATTTCTGAAAAATAAGTCATGTCAGACTAACCTGATCTCGTTTTTTGACAGAATTACAAGCCTGGTAGATGAAGGGAACGCAGTGGATGTAGCCTACCTTGATTTCAGCAAGGCATTTGACAAGGTGCCCCATGATATTCTTGTAAAGAAGCTGGTAAAATGCGGTCTTGACTATGCTACCACTCAGTGGATTTGTAACTGGCTGACTGACCGAACCCAAAGGGTGCTCATCAATGGTTCCTCTTCATCCTGGAGAAGGGTGACTAGTGGGGTGCCACAGGGTTCTGTCTTGGGCCCGGTCTTATTCAACATCTTTATCAACGACTTGGATGATGGACTCAAGGGCATCCTGATCAAATTTGCAGATGACACCAAACTGGGAGGGATGGCTAACACCCCAGAGGACAGGATCACACTTCAAAACGACCTTGACAGATTAGAGAACTGGGCCAAAACAAACAAGATGAATTTTAATAGGGAGAAATGTAAAGTATTGCACTTGGGCAAAAAAAAATGAGAGGCACAAATACAAGATGGGTGACACCTGGCTTGAAAGCAGTACATGTGAAAAGGATCTAGGAGTCTTGGTTGACCACAAACTTGACATGAGCCAACAGTGTGACGCGGCAGCTAAAAAAGCCAATGCAATTATGCGCTGCATCAATAGGAGTATTGCATCTAGATCAAGGGAAGTAATAGTGCCACTGTATTCTGCTCTGGTCAGACCTCACCTGGAGTACTGTGTCCAGTTCTGGGCACCACAGTTCAAGAAGGACACTGACAAACTGGAACGTGTCCAGAGGAGGGCAACCAAAATGGTCAAAGGCCTGGAAACGATGCCTTATGAGGAACGGCTAAGGGAGCTGGGCATGTTTAGCCTGGAGAAGAGGAGGTTAAGGGGTGATATGATAGCCATGTTCAAATATATAAAAGGATGTCACATAGAGGAGGGAAAAAGGTTGTTTTCTGCTGCTCCAGAGAAGCGGACATGGAGCAATGGTTCCAAACTACAAGAAAAAAGATTCCACCTAAACATTAGGAAGAACTTCCTGACAGTAAGAGCTGTTCGACAGTGGAATTTGCTGCCAAGGAGTGTGGTGGAGTCTCCTTCTTTAGAGGTCTTTAAGCAGAGGCTTGACAACCATATGTCAGGAGTGCTCTGATGGTGTTTCCTGCTTGGCAGGGGGTTGGACTCGATGGCCCTTGTGGTCTCTTCCAACTCTATGATTCTATGACTTCGATTCCCCCTGGCTAAGTTTCCATATAAATCACTGTAGCAGTTTTCCAAAACTATTTGGTAAGCTTGGTAAGGCTGTTCCCCTTCCATCCACAGAACTCAAAACCCCCCACAATGCAGACTCACCCATGGTTTGCAATGACGACGTAACTCTGGGGCGATGTGCTCAGGTCTGGAGTTGTGGCAGCCACACACTCGTCCACAAAAACCTGCAAAGGCTGGTGGAAGGAACGCTGTACAGCAAACTGAATGTGGATCTGAGAGCCCAGGGGGAAGACGCTGGAGGATGAGGGAGCGCTGAAGTCCGCTGCAAAGACAGAAGAGGCAGCACTTTTAGGAGCAACGAGTGGTAACAGTTTCCTACATTCTCTTGGGGGAACCCTCTGAGGGTGGGCACATGCCAGGGGTGGGCAGAGCAAGGTGGAACAAAGGGCAAGATTCTTTCTACAGCTGCCTATATTTCCCCAGATGCAACTCAGAGGGTGGCATTCAACTGCTCATGAGCAGACCCACTGGAAATAATGGACATCATGAAGGCCCAATCTGCACGATACATTTATAGCACTCTTATTACACGTCCTATGGGACTGCCTCTCCTGGTATGTCCCACGAAGGACCTTACGGTCTTCAAACAAAAACATCTTGGAGGTCCCGGGCCTCAAGGAGGTTAGGCTGGCCTCAACTAGAGCCAGGGCTTTTTCGGCTGTGGCTCCAATCTGGTGGAACACTCTGTCACAAGAGACTAGGGCCCTGCGGGACTTGACACCTTTCCGCAGGGCCTGCAAGACAGAGCTGTTCCACCAGGCCTTTGGCCAAGGCACAGCCTGACCCCCTCCTCTGGTAATCCTCACATAACTCTAGCCCAATGGTTGCCATTAATTTGATTTGAACTGATTTTATAATGAATTGATTTTACAGTGCTGTATTATTTTACTGTTGTTAGCCGCACTGAGCCTGGCTTCGGCTGGGGAGGGCGGGATATAAATAAATTTTTATTTTTATTATTATTATTATTACATTGCATTTAGGCAGAGGCTGGCCCCGGGTCACCCAGTGAGACTCACGGCCAGTGAGGATTCACAGCCTGGTCTCTCAGGTCCTGGTCAGGAACTCTAACAAGACTCCAACATTGCACCACACCGACTCTTCACTTTAAAAGGCAATGGTTTCCTCCAGAGAATCTCGGGAGCTGTAGTTTGTTAAAGGTGTCAAGCATAATTTGAAGACTCCTGTTTCCCTCCCAAAGCTAAAATTCTCAGGCTTGTTGAACAATCATCTTCTCTTCCCAGGGAACTCTTGGAAACTGTAGTTCGGGGAGGGAAATGAAGGTGCTTCTTAACTCTCAGCATGCTGAACTACAGTTCCCTGAACGCTCTGGGAGAAGCCACAGCTGTTTAAAGTGGTACGATACTGCTCTAAATGTATATAATACAGAGGGGATCTAAGTTTGATCTGTTAATTTCAGTGTGCCTGCTCCAAGTAAAATTTAACCAGATACCTCCCAGAGAATCTTATACTTCTCCATCCAGCAACCAGGCAGAAGTATCACAGTTCGATCACACATGCCACTGGAATTAGGAGGCTGCGCCTATCATTGGCTCCACCTATCAGTGCATCTAGCTCCGCCTACTGCGAGCCTCCCCACCCCCACCCCACCCGGCTGGATCCTGTTGCCTACCATTCATTAAAGTGCCGGTGAACATTAGCCCACTGGAAGCAGAAAGATGGCCGATGACCGTTGTCACTTGTGGAGGAGGAGTCGTCAAGCGCCCTGCACTGGAAGAGAAGAGAGTCAGTCTCTCCTTGCGAGTGTTACAGCGAGCCACCTCACTGTGGACTAGGGGAGTGAAGTGACGAGATGTGCGCTGTGCATTCACCACTTCAAAGTTCCAACTCGCAGCGCAACTGGGCTAATTTTCATTAGGTTGGAGAGAGCGTGGGAACCTTACAATTCACTTGCATATTTTAATTAAACATTAGGAAGAACTTTCTGAGGTTAAGAACTGTTCATACAGTGGACTGGAACTACAGTGGTACCTCAGGTTACAGACACTTCAGGTTACATACACTTCAGGTTACAAACTCCGCTAACCCAGAAATATTACCTCGAGTTAAGAACTTTGCTTCAAGATGAGAACAGAAATCGTGCAGTGGCGGCGCAGTGGCAGGAGACCCCATTAGCTAAAGTGGTACTTCAGGTTAAGAACACACCTCCAGAACCAATTAAGTTCTTAACCTGAGGTACAACTGTACAGTGGTGCCCCGCAAGACGAATGCCTCGCAAGACGAAAAACTCGCTAGACGAAAGAGTTTTCCGTCTTTTGAGGTGCTTCGCAAGACGAATTTCCCTATGGGCTGGCTTCTTGCGAGTTCTTGCGAGTTTTTTCCCTCCCCCCCCTTTTTCTAAGCCGCTAATCCGCTAATAGCCATGCTTCGCAAGACGAAAAAACCACAAGACGAAGAGACTCGCGGAACGGATTAATTTCGTCTTGCGAGGCACCACTGTACCTCAGAAGCTGGTGGACTCTCTTGGAAGTTTTAAAACAGGCAGGATGGCCTTCTGTCAGGAATTCTTTAGCTGCGATTCCTGCATTGCAGGGGACCCTGACAACCCTACCATTCTGAGAAATCTTCCAAACATGCCGCAACTCACCCTTCCCCGTCCTGGCGCCCTCCAATCCCAGCTAACTGTATAAGATGGCAGCCTCAAGTCACTGAGGTTCAGCTCTGAGGGCCTTCTGGCGGTTCCCTCGATGCAAGAAGCAAGGTTACAGGGAACCAGGCAGAGGGCCTTCTTGGTGGTGGTGCCCGCCCTATGGAGCGCCCTCCCGTCAGATGTCAAGGAAATAAACAACTACCGGTATATGACATTTAGAAGACATCTGAAGGCAGCCCTGTATCGGAAAGTTTTTAATGACTGATTTTTAAAATGTATTTTTAATCTTTGGTTGGAAGCCGGCCAGAGTGGCTTGGGAAACACAGCCAGATGGGCAGGGTAGAAATAAAGGTAAAGGTATAGGGACCCCTGACCATTAGGTCCAGTTGTGACCGACTCTGGGGTTGCGGTGCTCATCTCGCTCTATTGGCCGGGTCATGTGGCCAGCATGACTAAGCCGCTTCTGGCGAACCAGAGCAGCGCCATTTACCTTCCTATTTATCTGCTTGCACTTTGACGTGCTTTCAAACTGCTAGGTTGGCAGGAACAGGGACCGAGCAATGGGAGCTCACCCCGTCGTGGGGATTCAAACTGCCAACCTTCTGATTGGCAAGTCCTAGGCTCTGTGGTTTGTGGGACGCAGGTGGCGCTGTGGGTTAAAGCCTCAGCGCCTAGGACTTGCCGATCGAAAGGTCGGCGGTTCGAATCCCTGCGGCGGGGTGCGCTCCCGCTGCTCGGTCCCAGCGCCTGCCGACCTAGCAGTTCGAAAGCACCTCCGGGTGCAAGTAGATAAATAGGGACCGCTTACCAGCGGGAAGGTAAACGGCGTTTCCGTGTGCGGCTCTGGCTCGCCAGAGCAGCGATGTCACGCTGGCCACGTGACCCGGAAGTGTCTCCGGACAGCGCTGGCCCCCGGCCTCTTGAGTGAGATGGGCGCACAACCCCAGAGTCTGTCAAGACTGGCCTGTACGGGCAGGGGTACCTTTACCTTTAGGCTCTGTGGTTTAACCCACTGCGCCACCCGTTATTATTAATTATTATTATTATTAATTTGCCCCCCCCTCCTGCTCCAAGGAAGTAACCTGCATGCTTTTATGAACTACTATATGAGATTTTTTTTTTTAATCAATTTGCTGCCTTAAGAATGCTGCGTTATACCAACAGGAAGCTTTCCTGGTGGCTTTTGCAAATATCAGACTGTACGTATATTCTTAGCAGATTTCTGCTGCAAAAGGAAAAAAAAAACTTTATAGGAACATTCCTCCCGCAGCTGAACTCTTAACAGAGACGTGTTTGGATTCATAACTTCAGCTCCACTTCTGACATCCATCCTCTTCACCCCAAATTGCCTTTCCCATGTCCACACATGCGTGCTTACTCATATTCGGTACAGTTAATCCTCTCCATGAAAGGGCTCCTGCTGTAGAGATCGGACCGGGTGGATGGCGGCCTGTAGACCAGGCTACTAGAATACTCTACCATTGCGCCACAGATCTGCAAGAATAAAAAACAGACATTAGCATCTGAATTCTGGATGCTCAGCCAAAGCCCACATTCACACCATACGTTGAAAGCAGCATCATACCGTGTTAAGCAGTCGTGGCTTCCCCTAAAAATTCTGGGAGCTGTAGTTCATGAAGGGTGCCAGGAGTTGCTAAGAGACCCCACTTCCCCCCAAATTCCCCTCTCAGAGCTACAATAGCTAGAATGACTTAACGCTCAACCTCTCTTCCCAGGGAACTCTGGGAATTGTAGTTCTGCGAGGGGAAATAGGGGGTGTCTTCACAACTCCCAGCACCCTTAATAAACTACAGCTCCCAAAAGTCTTTAGGGAAAGCCATGACTATTTAAAGTGGAAATGTGATGCTTAAATGTATGGCGTGAAGGAGAAGTCAAAATTTCTGACTTTGCATCTAGATATATAAATTTATTTTAATGCAGCCCATTTTGTATTTTTAATTTTTATGTATGCAATTGTTTTAAATTGTTTAATATAGGTTATTGTAGTACAAATCAATGCCTCATGGAAAGTAATTCAAAGATGAAATAAATGATAATTCCCTGTTTAGGGACATTTGTAATGTTTGATGTCTTATGGTGTTTTTAATATTCTACTGGGAGCCGCCCAGAGTGGCTGGGGAAACCCAGCCAGATGGGTGGGGTACAAATAAATTATTTATTATTATTGTTGTTCTTATACAACAATATGCATATGCAAAGTTTATTACTCAAATGTTCACCCTTCGAGCCCGCCCCCCCCCCATTTCCTCTTTTTGGCAATGCATAGACAACAGGCTTTTACTATGGAAGTAATATACAATGGTACCTTGGGTTACATATGCTTCAGGTTACAGACTCTGCTAACCCATAAATAGTTTCTCAGCTTAAGAACTTTGCTTCAGGATGAGAACAGAAATTGTGCGGTGGCAGTGCGGCAGCAGCAGGAGGCCCCATTAGCTAAAATGGTGCTTCGGGTTAAGAACGGACCTCCGGAACAAATTAAGTACTTAACCTGAGGTACCACTGTACCTACCTTGAAATGGGAGCCCGCTTCAGTTCCTGAGACACAGAGAAGCTTCAGGGCATTTCTTTCCAAACCTCAATGAGGAACTCAATGGAGGCTGGTCCATTAGGACAAAGGGGGCATTGCCCCACCAACCTCAGTCTGTCCTAAGCCAGCTCCCACCAGCCTGCCTTCTTATTCACAGCTAGTCCCAGAGGCTGATTTGGAGTTCCCCTTCCACCTCCTTATTCTCAGTGTTGCCTTTTTAGAATTCAAGAGGGAAAAGGAGGAGGAGCACAAAACAAGAAGTTCTTAACTCATTCTGACATTGGCTTTGGTGCCACCTACTGTTGGGCTCCCTACCTTCCGCCCTACAAGCAACATTCTTCAGCCGCCTCCTGAGTGACCGGCAAGTCACCACAGCAGCCTGCAAAATCCTGGCCCCTCAGAAACTCACCAGCCGTGCAAAGCCACATTCCTTAAAGTGGTACTGGAAGTGAAAGAAGCCCTGCCGGTTGTCCTCAAAGGAAGGGGAGCAGCGGCCGAGGTGCAGATATTGCGGTTCCAGCCTGAGACCTGTGTCCCAAGGGTCCATCTTGACCACTAGATGGATGCTGGTCCTGTTGCATTTATAGGGCATGGAAGGTGCAGGTACTGCAGTGGGAGGGAGAAGAGTCAGAGCAGAAAGATACATAAAAGGCTTGTAATCACAGGCAGGCTGTAGGAAGGAGCTGGGCCTCTACCCCGCAACTCTTTTTTCCCATTTTTTTAAATTGATTTTCCAAAAAAACACAAACAAAAATCTCAACTGTATTTAAACCAATCTTAGTAACATTGTTAAGTGACTTCCTCAAATCCCCCTAGTTGAATTTCAGTGTATATCATTTTAACAGTTTTCCAAAACCAATTTTCTCATAAAATTAACTTAATCACTTACCATCTTTCTTATTTCTTTCTATTCTAACTTTAAACAGATTAATCTCTAACATTACATATTTAAATCCTAAGCCTATCTGGTATTTGCAAGCTTTTCCAATTAAATTATCTTAACATATTTAGCTAAATAGTCTTTGAATTTCACTCTACGCCGCTACTCTTAACCACACTTCCCTGTTGCATCAGTGCTAATCACAGTGAAGGCTGATGAGATTCCTCCTCCTAATTGCTGGAAACAGCCTCAGACCCTGGTTTCAAGCCTTGGTTAAGAGAAGAGGCAAGGAACCTTTTTCAGAACGAGGGCCACATTCCCTGGTAGATACCCTTCTGGGGGCCACATGCCAGTGGTGGGCAAGTGTGGAATAATTTTACCTTTGTAAAATAATTTAATTTCTACACACACTTGCATACCCGCCTCTGGGCAAGCAAGGGGCATTACTGGTGTTCAAGGACACATTCCAGCCGCGCAATAACCACTCAAGGAGGGTACAAAGCAGAGCCAGTGAAGGGGTGTGGCCTGGCAAGAGGTCCAAGGGCCAGATAGAGAGGCTTGGAAAGCCAGATCTGCCCCCCGAGTCTAAGGTTCCTCTCATCTGGTTAAGGCTAGCAGGAGAAATTTGAGCCAGAGAATAAAGCACACAATCCCATAGGGCTCCTTATTTTGTAATGTGCACCTCGCCCCCAAAAATGTGGATGTTGCTTTTTAAATACAGTGGTACCTCAGGTTACATACGCTTCAGGTTACAGACTCCGCTAACCCAGAAATAGTGCTTCAGGTTAAGAACTTTGCTTCAGGTTGAGAACAGAAATCGTGCAGCGGCGGCGGTGGGAGGCCCCATTAGCTAAAGTGGTGCTAAGAATGGGTTAAGAACAGTTTCAGGTTAAGTATGGACCTCTGGAATGAATTAAGTACTTAATCTGAGGTACCACTGTATTGGTTTATAGATTTTAGGTAAGCTGCCCTGTGTACTTTTGTAGATAGGGTATAAATGCAATAATAATGCCATAATGATATTTTGAAATGCAGGAACAAAACAGGTCTAGCTAGATGCAAGGGTAGGAGAGGCACAGTTCTGGGTTCAAGTGCCTTCTCAGCCCACACTGGCCACTGGAAGACCTCAGCCCTATTGTTTTCAACATAAGCCTCCCTTAGGGGCTTGTAGAGTGCAGAGAGTAAGAAGAAATACCCATGGTCACCCCCTCAAGCCTCAAAACCCACAGCAAAGGAGATGCAAGCCCAGCAGCCCTTCCCAATGCAAGGAGAGAAATGCAATTTGCAGGAGAAAAGATGATGCAACTTACCACTCTGAGCAGCAGCAGAAGCAACCACCAAACTCCAGGCAAATACCACCAAGCTCCTCTTCTGCAACCGCATATTGACGCTCTCGGCTTCCAGTTCAGAAAGAAGGTAGACACCAGCCCTTCAGCTTACTCTGAAGCTCCTGTTTATACCTGCTTCCACCTTCTGGGGGCGGCCTGAGCTACTTTCCCAGGGCCCAGGTGCTGAGGATTCCTTTTGATCAGCCTCCTTCTCCATCAGGAAGGAAGCAACCTTCCCCAGAGGTAATCCCTGAAGACGCTGGTGATAAAAGGGCATCTGAGCTCTTCTGTCGACTGAGCATTTGTGTGTGCAAAAGCTGGATGCCGCCCCCATCAAACGGTTAGTCTTAGTCTATGTGCACATTACAGGCTTAAAACGCAGCTAACTTTTTCCAATTCAGATTTAAGTGGGTTTGGGGAGGAATGCATCAAAATGTAGCACATTTCATTAAAAAAACCCCAACAAAACACATCTAGGATTGATGTGGATTGTGGTTAATCGTGTAGACATACCATTTCCCAAACCGGTGGAGGGAGCACACCAGATGTAAAATGTTGTTTCCCCCTCCACAATCACTTTTCTTATTGTAAACAGCCCGTTTGGGGTCTGTTCTGCTAGAAAAGCACTGTTGAGTTTTATCACCATGTACCTGCTTTAATGGGGGTGGGCTGGGAACATGTATCTACCCAAAGGGGTGAGAGAGCTGGACTAGCAATCCAGTTGCAACCTGTTAAAGGGGAGGATGACCCAATGGTTACAGCAATGGCATTATCTGTTTTATTTATTACAAACTTCCTTGTCCACTCTTCAGCATAAGGTCCCAATGCAATATATACAGTTATTACAAAAACAGATAAAACTATTGCAATGATAAAAGCAAGTAAAACTGGGCAATATACTTTCAGCCCATACAGAGCTGTGCAGAATCACCAGCTTTTTCCACCAGCCACTGTAACTGTGTCTTTAGCAATAGTCTAATGTGCAGATGTTAGCAGCTGATGACACTTATCTCCGTGTGGGTCATCTAACAATATTCACAGCACAACAGCAGCATTAAAGGCACAGAGCAAACTTCGTGCTCTCCCCCCCTGCCTGGTCAGTTGGCAACTCTAGCAGTGGTGAAAGGCTGGTTTGAATTTCTGGGTGGTGTACAAAACACCCCCATAAGCTATGAGCTTGGAGAAGCTTCACTCCCAGATAGATTATTGTGTTCTCAAGGAAAATTGAGGGGTTGTGTAGGTGCCAGAGGCCCAGACCTGTGTAAAAGCCTTGCTCTTTAATTCTGGCATGTGTGGTAAGTAGCAAGGAGCCAGAAGTTACTCTGAGGAGAGAAAGGCTCTCTACATGTGCTCAGAGGTGCTTTTAATTCTCATTTCATACTTAACTGCAAATGTATGCAAATACAGGCCTTTATACAGATGAGGAGTCGTGGCGGAGGACTCAGCTGGTCAACACATTTTATGTACCACCGAGTTTGCATCCTAATAAAACCACCATTGTAAGTGCACTAACTTGAGAGTAAGTTGCCTGGAACACAGCAGGAATGACTTCTGGGTGGAAATGCTTGAGATCACATGGCATGCATTCGTAGGATTGTCACCTGGGCCTTTGTATATTTTACACGGGCTTCTGAATCTTAATGCACAGAACAACATCCTGTGCTTTAAATGTGTATTGGATGATGTGTTTAAAATGTATGAATGGGGTGGATCCGCTCTCCCCATTGATCCACCCCCTTGGTCCAGCAGTCTCTGCTCATCCTCCTCTGCTGCTCAGAGCCAGCGCAATGCAATTTGGTGCCCGAGGCAGAAAATTAAAATGGACCTCCCCTAAGCAACTGGGGTTGCTTCTCAACTTGTTTATCGAGCGTTCAACCTGATTTACTTGCAAAAAGTTTGCAGCAAGATTATGTTGGCTAGTTATGAAACATTTGTTTTGATTTGTGCGTGGGGAGGTTGGACTCGATGGGCCTTGTGGTCTCTTCCAACTCTATGATTCTATGACAATGGTGCACCAAACAAATATTGTCCTGCACTTTGCAGTGCATTTTCCCATTGCCTTCCTTATCACAACACATTCGTTTTGATGGGTGGGGCGAAGAGACAGGTTGGTTGTGGAAGAGCACCAATTCAGCATCAGTTGTGCACCCTGAAATCACCAGAATGTGATTGAATCCCACCCCCAAATGGCAACTGCCAATGGAAGTGCTCTGATTCTCATGGGATACAGTTGTCCATTGGGAAGTTCTCCTGCGATGATATCACTAGATAGGCTCTGCTGAGCTCCAGAAACACTGCTCTGCAATTCCTTTGCTAGCTGGTATCACGTAGGCTGCCTCATACCGAGTCGGTTCATTGGTCCATCCTGCTCAGTATTGTCTGCACTGACTGGCAGCAGCTCTCCAGGGTTTCGGACAGGGAGTTTCTCCCAGCCCAACCTGGAGATGCTGCCTTTGGGGATTGAACCTGGGACCTTCTGCATGCAAGACAGATGTTCTACCGCTGAGCCATGTTCCTTCGCCACACCCACCCCCCACCCCACCCCAGCTCACGCCAACACTACAAGTGGGGAAAAAAGAATCAAGAGTGAACAGCTCAAAGACCTTTGTATTATAAACAGCCTTACATTATAATTATTTTACAAAATTATAGCGATTTTTAAAATTTCTCATCTTTACAAGTGGAGAACATTAGGCATGTATACTGAGTTAATGGTGTGTGTTTGTAGGTATATATACACAGAGAGAGCGAGAGCGCTGTGATGGAACAGACAGTAAGTGATGCTGTTCTGAACTATTGTTATCAGTCACAGTAGGACCAGCAGTAGCCAACAGGGTGCCCTTGAGTTATTGGTCTACAACTCCCATCATCCCTAACCGTTGCTGGCTGCAGGGGCTGGTGGCAGCTGAAGTTCAACGGCTTCCGGAGGGCCCCACCTTGGCTGTCCCTGAAGTCATACATGGGGCAAAGGGGGGGAGCCCCAAAAGGATCTCCCTCGCCGTACCCTTCTGAGTACACTCCCCATATTTTGGTTGCCTTTTAGCACCACCCAGTTCCTAAGCAACTCCTTTGTGGTGGAAATACTCACTTGTGCACATTTAAAGCATGCGACTTCTCCCAAAGAATTCTGGGAACTGGACGTTGTTAAGGGTGCTGGGAACTGCGAAGGGTAATCTACAGCTCCCAGGATTCTTTGGGCGAAGCCATATGCTTTAAATGTATGGTGTGTAGGCAGACGACTCTCCTGGGTTTTGTTTTGTTCGTTTTTTGCAGTGAGAAGCAGCAACTGGGAAGCCTCCTCCCTCCCACCATTCCTCTCTCACATTCTGAGTGGAGCCCTCCCTGTAAGCACACTAGTCCTCATCAGATCCCGTTGTTTGTCAAGGCTGACACCTCCTCTTCGAGGAGAGAAACTCCAGGACCCTCCAACCAGCAAGGACATTAGCTCTGGCAGGGACGGCGGAAGTTTGGAGGAAGACAACAAGCGACATTCTGCATCCTGTGGACCAACCCCACAGAGGTGTATGGAAAATGGCTCTGCTGGGTGATGAAGATGATGACAAAGGTCACATCCACACATCATACATTGAAATCACAGCGCTTTCTCAAAAGAATCCTGGAAACAGTAGTTTGTTCAGGGGGCTGGGAATACTGGCTCCGTTATAGGTAAACTATGGTCCCCAGGATTCTTTAGGGGAAGCTGTGTGCTTGCAATGTGTGGTGTGTACACAGCCGGAGTCCCAGGCCTCCATAATCGTAGAAAGAGGTACATCGGCACAGATTGGGTTTGTCTAGGTAGTGTTCCAGGGTGGAGAATTCAACCTGAGTTGATGAGGAGCACTCAGTCTGAAATGACTCAGCTCTAAAGGACCTTTAACTGACACTGTAAACACACCATACATTTAAAGCACATGGCTTCCCCCCCCCTCAAGAATCATGGGAACTGTAGTTTGTTAAGGGCGCTGGGAATTGTAGCTCTATGGGGGAGAAACTACTTCTTTGCAGGAAGAAGCCATGTGCTTTAAATGTTGAACGTGCTTTGTATGTATGGTGTGCAGTCCTGAGGTCTTCCAGCTATACGTCAAGAGGGTCTATAGTTCCATGTTCCCAAAGAGCCTTTGCTCACGTGAGGCTGAGGGTTTATGGTGACACGGCACTTTTTGGTTGGCCATCTTCGCACCATACATTTAAAGCGTTGTGATACTATTTTTAAACAGGCATGGCTTCGCCCAAAGAATTCTAAGAGCTCTACTTCGTGCTGGGAGACCCCCTATTCCCAATTCCAGAGCCACAGTTCTCAGCATGGTTTAACAATAAATCGCTATTCAAAGAGAGCTCTGGGAATGGCTAGGGGTCTCCTAACAGGACCGGCAACAAACTACAGCTGCCAGAATTATCCAGGGAAAGCCACGACTGTTTAAAGTAGTATCATAGTGCTATAAATGTGTGGTGGGAATGTGGTCTTTTTCTTTGTTGCTTATTGTGGTTTGAATGTCCTGGGTTGGCGATGGCAGTGGATGGAGAGCATTTCAACCCTCATGCCATTTGCTGGGCTACGTACTTAGTGGTGCCTTCTGTCCTTTTCCAAACAGCCCCACTGCTGAAGCTGCTTTAAAAGAAACAATACAACCCACACCCACTGCACTTATTGCTAACTGCTAAGCAATTTTTTTTAAGTGTCACAGAGAGAGAGAGAGAGAGAGAGAGAGAGAGAGAGAAAGAGAAAGAAAGAAAGAAAGAAAGAAAGAAAGAAAGAGAAAGAAAGAAAGAGAAAGAGCAGCCTTTGCTGGCAAACCCAAGTCCCAGTTTTACTGGGCATTTTATTGTATACCTCCAAAGCAGCTATTTGTAAGCACCAGGATGTGATTAAAAGAGGGATCTGCTAAGGACGTGGCGGATCTTTCCCCACCTATAGAGGATTGAGGAAGTCAACGGTGCCCTTGATGGTTCTCCTAGAACTAAAAGGAAAGAAAGTGTGTCAATCCTGGCATTCATGTACTCTGTACAGCAGCCTTTGCCTACCCTGGGCCCTCCTGATGTTCTTTCTGCACTGCAATTCCCATCAGCCCCTGATAGTGGTTGCTGTCTGGGGCTGATGGGAGCTGTGGTGCCAAACATCTGGATGCGTCCAGGTGGGCAAAGGCTGCTGTCCAGTCTATCGCTGCCAGGTGAGTCAGTGCAATCCACAGTTTCTTGTTGCCTCTCACGCACTGTGGCTTGCGCAAGCCTGAAACAGAGGCAGATTTCAGTGCACAAAGGAACACACTCGATCATCCCCCCACGTGGCAAAAGACACTGGGCTGTTTCAGTCTTAGGAGTGCACTGCCAACAACACGCAGGGGCGAAAGGCCACCTTTGTGTTGGAGCTTAACTTGCGTGTGCAATTAACATACACAAACACACACACTCATTCACAGTTAATCTGTTCGCAGTAATGTTTCAGTCCCCCGCACGGACAATATCTACACTACACATGCATAGCAGTTGGCTATTGATTTAACTGCTAAGGGTGACCACCCTGGGAGCTCTTCTAGAGCGAGGATGCTAACCAGGGTCTCTGCCTCCCTCTCACAGAATTACAGTGCCCCGGATTCTCAGGGGAATTACTATTTAATGTGGGGTTAGCCAATGTGGTGCCCTCCAGATGTTGTTGGGTTCCATCGTCCCCCATCAGAATTTCCCTGTCAGCCCAACCACATCTGGAGGCAAGGTGCTGGCTACCCCTGATTTAACTAGTTTTAAGTCCGTGGTATAGATATGCCCATAGACAGACGTCCACTATTTGCGTCTTCGCGCACATGTTCAGAAACGTGCTGCCCATCCAGCACATCCTTTGTCCATCCCTGCAGATGTGAGCAAATTACACGTGCGTTGACTTCCCTTCTTTAGAAAGGAGCATCTGTCAATACATGCAAACGCATACATGTGCGAATAGCCACACAAGCACAAACAAGCAGCCACTTCCCCCAAGTTTCTCCCAACCAGGAGGACACGGGAAGCAGGGTGGTGGCAGCTCATCCATCACTGTTCACAGCAGTTTGAAACGAGAGTCAAGAGGAAGAAAATCAGAGCTCTAAAGAGTTAGCAAAATGCTGCAAATTGGCAGAGGTGTCCTGATGCCGTTGTCTGCGGCTGCTTGCTCTGCTCTCAGCTGAAACAGTGGGGCCGGCTCAAGTGTTTGGACTCTACATGGCACCCAGGGGTGGTGGGGGCCCATCTACTTCAGCCCTTGCCTGTGCCGCAACATCCCCCTCCTGGCACAGCCTGGGCCCAAATGGATGATTTGATAGTGCCTTCCCTTGGCCTTGGCCATTCCTCTCCTTTTAACCGCTCAAGCTTGCTGTCCCTTTTCATTCTGAGGCTAGTTCAAGCATTGGCTGGTGGCAAGCAGGAGCCGTATCTGACCAGCTAAGGTAAAGTAGAAGTGTGGGTAGGGGGGCGGATGGTTGGGAGGACCAAAATGAAAGCACCTGGTTGTTCTCTTGGACGGGGCACGTTTGTCAGGAACAAGGATTGTGCGGCCCTCCTACCACTTGAGGAACACGCGCACCCAGCTCCACAGCTTGGTGACCCAGATGTTGGCCCCCAGGTCCGTCAGGTACTGGATCTCAGGGGTTAGCATCTTGCGGCAGAGCTTCCGGTGCTTCTTGTTGATCCTCTTTTTCAGATTGTAGCCCAGGATGGTCTTTTTGCCAAACGGCTGCCACGGTTGCATGCCAGATTCCTGGATGGCGCTGGCATCCACCGGGCGGCCCCCGTCAATGCAGATGTTCTTCATCTTCTCATTCTCTTCCTGAAGCCTGGCCACGTCCCTGGCCATCCTCTCACGCCCATAGGCTTCCACCTTGCGCCAGAAGGTGGCGTTGAAGTAGTGGTAGAGTTTGGCGTCTATGAGATTCCAGGCCGTGGCCTTCTGGTAGAGCTCATCCGTCAACCTGGAGATGCTGGAATCATTCCGGGCGTTGAGCTTGAAGTAGATGATGTCTTCCAACTCCCAGCAGAGCAAGTCCTTCAGAAGCACCAATGACTCGTCAAAGTACTCTACCAGCATGACCAGGTGGAAACGCTTGTCCACTTCACGGATGTACTGTTCAACTAGAGGGCTGTTGGCATTCATGCTACTGTCATAGCCCAAGTCGAAGAAGAGGAGATTCTGGAGGTAATGTGCACCAAATCCATTGGGATCATAGTAACGCCAAGGGTCCTGCAGGAATTCGGCCAGCTTATCGTCGTCTGACAACTTCCAGGTCATGGGAATGAGGCGCCCAAAATAGTGGAAGGAGGACTCAAAGAGGTAGGCGGGGTCCCGCAGCACGGTGACAAAGATGGTGTCGGCTGGTAGCAGCTTGCGCACTTCCTCATAATGGAAGCGCATGTGGTTGCAGATGATGTTGAAGCACATGCCAGGCTGGTAGTCCTGCACTTGACTCCGCTCAAAGAAGGAGGGGTAGTAGAAGTCGTTGCGTCCGCTGGGAAAGGCGAACTTCAGGCGGTGCTTCTCCCCAAAGCGGAAGAGGATGTTGATTATGGTGCTGCTGGCTGTCTTGTGGGTCTTCAGGAACATGATGTCCAGCTTGGGATGACACTTCTGTGGATTGTGGCTACCATTGGCCAAAGCCAGCAGCCGAGCCTGGGAAGGGTAGGAAGAGCACGAGTAGGGGATTGGGACCCTAAGGGGAAAGCAAGGTAGACAATGAGGATCTCTCCAGGAATGCATAAGGAGCTCTCTCACTATTTTCCTTGACTGCGCTATGCTTGGCAAAGGTCCTAGACCTTCCTCTAGCTTCCAGTTTCCACTGGACATTCATTTTCAGGAGTTGAATATGGTTTGCTAGAGGAGGTAACTGATTGCCAATGTGTTCTGGGCCCAATTCAAGATGCTCTTAATAGTATTTAAATCCCTAAATGACCTAGGCCACAAATATCTGAAAGACCATCTCCATCACTACAAGATCTTTGTGTGTTAAGATCTGCAGAGATAGTTCTGCCACCCTCCAAAGTGCAGAGAATGGTGGCCCAGGAGAGGACTTTCTCTGTGGTAGTCCCTGAATTGTGAAACTCCCTCCCCACAGAGGTGCATCTGGTATCTTCATCAAACAGTTTTCACCATATGCTCAAGATACACCTCTTTACCATGACCTCTGACACCTGAAATATATTAAGTTTGTGGGGGCAAGACTCCCCTAATTCCTGGCTTTAGTAAATGTTGGAATTTAATCAGTGGATTTAACATTGAACCCTTCTGAGACCTGAAGGTGTAGGGCAGTATAATTTTTTTTATAAATAACAACAACAACAACAACAACAACAACAACAACAACAACAATTCAACAGTGTAAAAATACAGGCTGGAGGGACTTCCGGCGAGGCAGCATGGCGGCTGCAACAGCAGAAAAGAGCTCCTGAAGCCAGCCAGAGTAAAAGGCTCTGTCTGGCCGACTGCCGGACTCCCAGGACTGCTGCCGCCAGCACTGCCAGCAGAGAGGAATTGGGGGTGCCCGGGGGTCCATCAAAGGAGCCAAAACACCCCCCCCCCAGGACTGAGATTGAGCCGGAAAGGCACCCGGAAAGGCACCCGACCACCCCCCCAACAGCTAAGAGGAGCTCCAAAACCAGGAGGACAGTGCAGCCAACGCAGAGAGGGAGAAAAAGAAGAGAAAAGGGGGAAAGAAGGAGAAAAGGAAAGAAAGAAAAAAGAGCCCCAACTTTACCGCTGCTGCCCCCCATTTCTGCCGACGGGAAAGAAGAGGAGAGGTAGGTGGGCACGGCTCCGAAAAAACAGGCTCCGAAAAAACACGTGGCTGAGCCGACGGGAGCCTACCCCTCCGGAAAACAGAGGAAAACCGCATGACAAAGTGAGGCATCTAATCATAAGCCTGCATTTTTATCAAAGCTTATATTTTTTGATCAGGGCCTGTATTTTAAAAATGAGCTTAAAGATCTTCAAATGTTTTATGCCAGGCAGAAGACCAGCTGCCTAAGAACCTTGGCAAGATGTTTTTACTCCTAGACAAGGGGGCCCCCTGATTTATAGCAGAAAACAATTCTCAAAGTCGTAAAAAGGGAATTACAGGCTGAGAGCCAAGGTTACACTGACCCTACAAATTAAGGGTGGATAAATAGTAAAATGAGCCATATCTTCTTCCTAAGGTTGAAAGGTCAAGAGCAGTGAAAAAGCAACTGGTCTGGCTGGCAGAAAGGGAGCATTTTTGGGAAGTCTTTTCTAAAGCTGTTTCTTTCTTAAACTAAGATCCTTTTAAGATTTCTTTTCCTTTTAAAAGGTTATTTATGTATTAAATATATTAGCTTAAATATAATTATGCAAAGGATTTAAGAAATGCTAGATTCTTATTTCATATAGTTGGAAGAGATCACAGGGGCCATCAGCCACCAGCCTCCTGCCAGACAGGAGACGCCATCGAGCACTCCTGATATATGGTTGTCAGGCCTTTTGTTTAGAAACCTTCAAATGAAGGAGATCTCTCAATGTTGATGTGAACTCAAAATCCTTGACATATGTTTAAGATAAAAATTCAAGATTAATTATCTGTTTTGGAAGGCAATAGGGCAAGGAGGGCAAGAGGTGAGCTGGTAATTAAGATTCCTTGTTGAGACACATGTAAGATATATTATTACTTATTTGTCATTTATAGATAGCTCTTTGTGTCCCAAAAAAGGGCAGAAGGAAATGGGTGTATCTTTTGTGATTGGTTCTAGCAAACAACCAATAGGAATTTCAACCAGGCTGATTGGACAGAGGCAGCCACAGGAGGAGCAAGGGGGCTGGATTAAGGAAATATAAGTGCTGGCCAGAATGGCAAGAGGCCAGGCCAGAGCTTGGTAACCATATACCACTGTGCCTCATATTTATTTGTCTGACAAATAAATTATTATTTTAATTTCTCTATTGCTGCGTTGAATATTTCATTCCAGCTAAGCGTTAACCACATGCAGGGTGCTACAAAAGGAGATCGCAGAAAGGAAGAAACTACCCTCTTCCCCCCCCTTTTTTTTTTAAATATATCCTTTTTAACCCCTTCCTCCCCCTCTCCCTTTTTTTGGTTTTTTTTTTAAAAAAGTCCTTTTTTTTATTCCCCCCCATATACCTACTTTGATCATTTTTCTTTTTAAAAGAGGGGCCACTGCTGCAGCAGCCACCCTTACTTTTTTCAAACAGAAAATAATAATAATAATTAGGGGGAAATAGGATTCTTTTTTTATATATATTTAAAAAAAAACACAATCCCCCCCCCTCTATTCTATTTCTATTCTATTTGTTAGCTTGTTCTTGAGGGGGGGATCTTTCACCCCCATCCACGACCACCACTCTCTTTTTAAACAAAAATTTCCTCCATATCACTGCTATTGCTATTGATACTCCCCCCCCCCCGTTTATTTTTCTCTCCCTTTTTTCTCTCCTCTCTCCCTTCACCCCCTTTATTTTTCCTTTTATCCCACCTTTCTCCATCCCCAATTTTGTTCTCTATCCCCTTTATCTTTTAAAATCAACACCCCCTTTTTAGCCTGTTCGTCAGCTTGTTTTTGAGGGGGGAGCCCTTTCCCCTCACCCCCTCTTTTAAAATAAGACTTCCCCCCCCCCATACCATTGCCACAGCTCACCCTCCCTCCCCCTCCCTTCTCTCCCCCTCTCTTTTCTTCTCCCTCCTTTTCCCACCCTTCCCCCTCCTCCTCTCCTTTTCTCTTCCTCCTCCCTCTCTCCATCCCCCCCTTCCCCTAAAGGAAACACATACACACATTCATATCACCATATCCTACTTTGCCCCCTCATACTATAGCTAAAACTACTGCGGCAATCTAATACCGCCGATATTACTGTACTATCTCTCCTCTCTCTTTCAACTCTCTTTTTGTCTCTCTCTCTCTCTTCTCTTTTACTCCAATCTCCCCTCTCCCCCCCCCGTCTCCCCCCTTCTTCTTTCTTTCTTCTTCCTTTTTCTCCCTCCACCCTTTACATATAGCCTATTTGTCTGTCTCTGTTTCTGAGCGCACCCCCAACCCCAACCTCCACCTTAACCGGACCCCAATACCCTTTTTGGGTATATACAACCCCCTCCTAAACACATATTTTCCCTGGCCCCACCCCTCTAATCTCTTGCATCTCTACCTGCTAACCCCTCCCCCTTATATGAACTGTCTGTCTGTTAGTCTACCCATCTCTACTTACCTGCCCCCCCCCCCCGCTTTGGCGGCAACGCTGAGGCAACCACAGAAACTCTAGACAAGTTCTTAAAACACAGGCTAGAAGTGACACAAATGACCACCTAATCCAAATGCTCTGTAAAAGCCACCGGCAACGCCTGACCAGCCCAGCAACCCAACAATACCCAGGAATCACCACTGCCACAACTCCTAACCACCACACGCCCTACTCCAAGAGGATGCCAAGCCAACCTCAAACCAAAACCATTAGGGAGACTGAGATGACACCAACCAGGGAGATGGCAAACAATGTCAATACCGTAACTCCCCTTCAAGATGACGACCACCCAGTAACGAAACGAGATCTGAGGGAAATGGAAGCAAGATTAGAAGCACGATTAGAAGAAACACTGAAGGCCACAATGGCTCCCATGCAGGCACTAATCAACAATCTAACCTCCAAAGTGGAAGCTCTAGAGAACAAGAACCAAATGCAAGAAAGAATAAGAGAGCAATACCGGGAGGAGAACGCACGTGTGAACAAGAAACTGGACGAACTGGTAAACCAAATGGAAGCAGAACACAGAGAGATGAAAATTAAGCAAGCCGACCTTGAAGATCGCAATAGACGCTGTAACATCCGCTTCCGCAACTTTCCTGAAAAAACAGAGGAGAAAAGCCCAGCAGACCTAATCATACGCTGGCTGAAAAACACAATCCCAGGCCTGAAACTTGAGGCAGATGACTTGGAGAGGGCTCACAGAGCCCTAAAACCCATGCCAAAACCCAGTGCCCCCCCAAGAGACATCATTGTATGCTTCACGCGCTACAAAAAGAAGGAAGAGGTATGGAACAACCTCAGAAACTCAACCAACCTTCGATATGGAGAAACCCCCATTCTGGCCCTACAGGACCTATCCCAGGATACCCTAAACCGGAGGAAAAGCCTGCGCCCATTCACCCAGCGTCTCCAACAAGCCGGGATCAAATACCGATGGGGCTTCCCCTTCCGCCTCATTGTAACAACTAATACAACACAACACACGGCCACCAACATATCTGAGGCCCTACAACTACTAAAGAACCTTGAACTCGACCTCCCACCGGAATGGCAACCGACAAACCCACCAAGTGACAGCCCCAACCACGAGGAAACAACAGCAAACAACTGGACGACGGTAGAGAAGAAGAAAAGGAAACAACAGAAGCGGCACAACAACGCAAACCAATGCAGACAAGCATCATGCTCAGAACCACCCCGCCGGCCATACGACACAAGAAACCAGACCAAGATTAACCAAACCAATTCATCGCAGATGGACAACCCTACAACAACAACAACCGCAGCTGAATGAAGCCACAAACTGAAGGACTGGTGATTCCCCCCCCCCCGTTCCCCCTCTCTCCCCCCCCAAAACATAGATTTACTTAACACCATCAACATCCCCCCAGCCCCACACCCCCACAGAAATCCCCACCCCAACACCAGCCCAGACGACCTCAACCACATTCCCCACCACCCACACCTTCAACATTCCCATACTCCATACTAAGGAAAAATAACTCCTCCAACCTCAATAACACAACCCACAATCAGGCTAAAATCTGATACCCAACCAGCACTATGGTGGCACCAGAGCGTACCAGCACCCACACCCACACACCAACAATGTTGCTCACAACATTGGCAACATTGCTCATGAACCTTATACTTGACAGCGACGTTACAAAGTCACTTCACACTGTCTCACTGATCTCCCCCTCTCGCAAACAACAGGGGGGACGGCCTGTCCTTGAACACGGCCTTCCACACCAGCTGAGACCTAGGACCAACCGGCTAAATGCCAGATGGCCCAAAATACCCCAAACAAACACCTATATGACTACATATAGGAAACTCCCTACAACTTACCCCCTACTCTTTAACCCAAATCTTACTCTAATCCCATTAGCCCCCCACCCACCACACCCTAGGTCAGCGCAACCCCACTGGTTCTTTAAACAACACGAAGAGAGAGACACAAGGCAACCCGAACGGGTTGGCAGGGAATCGCCCCACATAATAGATAAGCAAGATGGCTAACCTAAAAGCAATTACATTAAACGTGAGGGGGCTGGGAAACCCCATCAAAAGAAAACGCATCACCTCATACATAAACACCATGAAACCACACATCACCTTCCTACAAGAAATACACAACCCACCCAAAGGCAGCAAACTCCTGAGCGACCCCCGCTTCAGTCAGCAGTGGGTCGCACGAGGCTCAGGGAAAGCTCGCAGTGTAGCCATAATACTCAGTAGAGACCTGAACTTCACTGCCACAACAGTCCTCAGGGACAAAAAAGGCAGATTCATTTTCGCTAAAAGGACACTAGATGGTAAAATCAAACTGACAATTGGCTCCATATATGCCCCAAACGCGAAACAATTAGAATTCTTCCAGAAGACACTAAACAAATTCCTCTCCTTCTCTGAAGGGGAAGCAATCCTAGGAGGGGACCTCAATCTAAATATGAAAGGTATATCCCTGAAAGATATCCACCCTACAACCCCATGGGCAACCTTCCTCCGAAGGAAACCCCCAACAACTAGGAACTCTTACAAGTTACTAAAAATGCTAAAAAACAGGGGTCTCTACGACATTTGGAGTGAGCAAAACCTGGGAGACATCAGCCATACATTCCAATCGGGACGTCATGATACAGTGTCCAGACTGGACAGCATTCTACTCACACAGGGTCTGATCCCCTCAGTGGAATCAACAAACATCGGTAACATTAAAATCACAGATCACGCCCCAGTAGAAGTCATCGTTAAAATAGGAGAAGGAACACAAACCACCCCATCATGGTCCTTCAGTCCCATCCTAACTACAAACAAACAAATTAGAGAGAGTCTCACAAAAACCCTCCAAAACTACTTCAAGGAAAACGATGTAGACAATATAACAACCCCCCTCCTATGGGACACACTGAAAGCGGTCACCAGAGGAGCTTGCATAAAAGAGAAAACATTCCTTAAAAAACAAACCTCCTCAAAAATTAGCAAAATAGAACAAGACATCACAGCCCTCTCAACACGCTACAAACAAACAGGATCTAAAAAACTCCTCAAACTTATAGAACAAAAAAGGAGAGAACTAGACTCCCTAGAAATTAACAAAACAATGATCAGCATTTGTGATGGGACAATGAGCTACTTGTGCGTAAAAGGGTTAGTCCCTCGGAGTTTGCTTAACATAGCAAAGTTCTGCCTTGAACGGAGCCCTTGGACATGGCTCCGTCAGTCACTGGTAGAGTCCGACAGTGGGCGCTTGCGGAAACGCTTCCAGCATAAAAGCTGCTTGACGGAAACGCGTCTCCTAGATTCCCTGCGTGACAGCTTCCGGCGAGGGGTGGGGGTCGCTAAAGGGGGCCTTGATACCTCCTCACTGTTCTCACTGGAAGTGTCCCAGAGCCTCCCCTCCAACTTCCTGTCCCTTGAAGCTCCTGCTCCCCCCCTTCTGGTTCCCTCTTCTGCTGCTGAGTCTCTTCTATCCTCCTGGAGCCCTTCCACCACCTGTTCTTCCGATGGCAGTTTCCTGACATCCACCTCCCCTCCAGGCCCCCCTCTTCCCCCTCCCGCCTCCTCTTCTACAGGCGGTGAGGCTGGAAAGCCTCGGAAGGAACTCTCCTCGTCCTCAGATGATTCAAACACTTCTAGCCACTGCCTTCCATTTCCTTCCCCGTCTTCCTCTTCTTCGTCGGAGTATGCCGCCTCCTCACTCACTGACTCTGGGAACCCTTCAAACACCCCTTCCTCACCAGTGGTTCCGAAGTATTCCCTCCTAAATCGCTCCACCGGCTGCGGTTTTCTTGGAAAACGCTGATGGAACGTTTCTATCAAAACCTCGTCGTGGACTTCTTCCGCCGGCACCCACGTGTTTTCTGACTCTTCCTCCCCCTCCCATTCTACCAAGTATTCCACCCGATTCCCCTTCCACCTGGAATCAATGATTCCTGCCACTTCCATGTTGCGTTCTCTCTCTTCAATGACAGGTGTTTGGGTGACCCCCCTCTCACGTTCCCCCCACTCCCGTCCCTCTCGGTACGGTGACAGTAATGATCTGTGAAATACTGGGTGCAATTTCATGTGACTGGGCAATCTGAGTTTGAATGCTACTGGGTTAACCTGTTGTATGACCTCAAAGGGTCCCAACCGTTTGGGTCTCAATTTTTTACACCCTCCCTTAAACAGCAGTCCTTGGGTGGATAGCCACACCCGGTTTCCCACCCTTATGGTTTCACCTTCCCTCCTATTTCTGTCTGCTTGTTTCTTATATGCTTCTTTGGCTTTCTCCAAGTTGAGTTGGAGCTGCCGGTGGATTGCTTCCATTTCTTCCACAAAGTGTTCCGCTGCCGGTACACTCCAGTACTCCCCTCCTTCTCCTGGGAATGCTCGAGGGTGACACCCATAATTGGCCAGAAAGGGACTCATCCCTGTGGACACGTTTTCCACGTTGTTGTAGGCAAATTCTGCCAGAGGTAACTTATCTACCCAATCAGTTTCTCTGTCTTTTACATAACACCTCAGATATTGTTGCAAAACCCCGTTTGCCCTTTCTGCTTGCCCATTTGTTTCTGGGTGCCTGGCGGTGGAAAAACTTACCTCCACATGCAACAAGCTCATTAGCTTCCTCCAGAACCTGGAAGTAAATTGTTTCCCTCTGTCGCTCAAAACCCTCAAGGGGGCGCCATGCAACCTGAAAATATGCTTTACAAACAACCTTGCAGTTTCTTCCGCTGTGACTGCATGTGAACAAGCTATAAAATGGCACATCTTAGTTAGTAGATCTACTACCACCATGACCGCGGTTTTCCCTTTGGATTTCGGTAGATCGGTCATGAAATCTATGGATACCATCTCCCATGGCCTTTCTGGGGTGGGTAAGGGTTCTAATAACCCTGCTGGCGCCAACCTCTCTCCCTTTGCTCTTTGGCACCTGTCGCATCCCCGGACATACTCCCGCATGTCTTCCCTCACCTTGGGCCACCAAAACTCCCTGGTAACCAACCACATGGTCTTGTGCTGTCCGAAGTGCCCCGCCGTGGGGCTGTCATGCAACTGTTTGAGCACCCGCCCTCTTAGTTCCCCATCTGGTATGTAGAGTGCCCCTTTGTAATATAGTTTTCCGTTCTTTTCCTCAAAACCCCCTGTGTTCTCACCTGTCTCCCTGAGTTCCCTAAGCTTTTCTTGGGCATATTCATCGTTCTCAGTACCCTCTACCAGTTCTCTTTGCCCCACCAATGCCGCCCCACAAACTCAGTGGTCCTCAGGGATGATATGTCTTTCTTCCGCTGCTCCTTCCCCCTCTAAGTACTCAGGTTTTCTGGAGAGAGCGTCCGCTCTGACATTCTCTGCCCCCGGCACGTAGCGAATTTCAAAATTGAACTTGGAGAACACTTGCGCCCATCTTACTTGTCTCTGGTTCAGTACTCGGGCTGTCCTCCAGTATTCTAGATTTTTGTGGTCTGTCCGCACTTGAACCTTGTGTTGCGCCCCGATCAACAGGTGTCGCCATCTCTTGAACGCTTCATGGATGGCGAGTAATTCCCTGTCGTACACGGTATAGTTCCTCTCGGATTTGTTCAACTTCCTTGAGAAGAAGGCACACGGTCTCCATTCTGACGTATCCTGTCCCGGCTGGAGGAGCACGGCGCCCACCGCTCTGTCAGACGCGTCGGTTTCCACTCTCATCGGCTGCTGCAGATCCACGTGTAAGAGTTGTTCTTCCGAAGCAAACACCCTCTTTAAACTTTCGAATGCTCGCTGCGCTTCTTCCGTCCAGACAAATTTCTTCTTACTGCTGAGACAATCCGTGATGGGGGCCGTTAAGTGGGCAAAGTTCTTGATGAACTTCCGATAGAAGTTTCCGAACCCCAAAAACCTTTGCACATCTTTCTTAGTTTTCGGTGGTCTCCATTCCAGTACCGCTTGCACCTTGCTAGGATCCATGGCCAGCCCCTTGTCTGACAACCGGTACCCTAGGAATTCCACCTCTCTGGTGTGAAACTGACACTTCTCCAGTTTCACCCACAGCTGGTTTTCTTGCAGTTTGCTCAGTACCTCTCGTACATCTCGCACATGCTGCTCTTCATCCTCTGAGTACACCAGTACATCATCTAAGAACGCAGCGCAGTTCTTGTAGAGCAGTGGTCCTAGGACGTGATTCATGAATGATTGAAAAACTGCCGACCCCCCCTGGAGGCCGAAAGGCATAACGCAGTACTCAAAGGCCCCCAAGGGGGTGAACATAGTGGTTTTCCACTCATCTTCCTTTCTCATACGTATCAGGTTATACGCCCCCCTCAGGTCCAGCTTGGTAAAAATTTTCCCTTTTCTCACCCGGGTCAGAATGTCATCGATTCTGGGCATGGGGAAAGTCACGGGTTCGGACACTGCGTTCAGGGCCCGGAAGTCCACAACCAATCTTGGTTTATCTGTATTTTTTTTGTCCACAAAGAACACTGGGCTACCCCCCACCGCTCGTGACTCTCTGATGAACCCACGCTTGAGGTTTTTGTCAATAAACTCCCTTAACTCCTGCATCTCCCTGTCTGACATTGCATACACCTTGCCCACTGGCAATTGTGCTCCTGGGAGTAAGTTGATTTGGCAGTCAAAGGGTCTGTGCGGGGGTAGTTTATTTGCTTCCCTTTCGCTGAAGACGTTGGCCAAATCTGCATATTGTCGTGGTACCCTACCTTGATCTGTTGCTTCTATCTTTGCTAACGTGGCCTGGGTACCTACTTGGCCCCCCTTTTCCGTGCAGTGTCCCATACAATGCGCTGACCCAAAGGAAACCACTCTCTGATGCCATCCCACAAGCGGATCATGCAGCGCTAGCCAGCTCATCCCCAAAATGATGGGCGCTCCTCCCAAAGTGGCTATATTAAACGCTATCAGTTCCGTGTGTCTTGCCACCCTCATTGTCATGGGGACAGTCTGCTGGTTAACTTCTCCTCCCAACAGCGCCCTCCCATCAATCGTGGTCACCTGCAGAGGATTTTTTAAAGGGATGGTTTGTATCTGGTGTGCGGCTGCAAACTCCTTACTCATAAAGTTGCAGGAGCTGCCTGAGTCCAATAGCGCCTTAACCTTTAGCGGGTGTCCGTTTGCCAGTTCTAGCAACACCTCTATTACTAGCGCTGGTCTTGGTGGTTCCGGCGTGGGCACATTCACTGATTCTTGGCCTGGCTGCTGTGCCCCGATGGTTCCAGCCAGGCGTTGGCTTTTACTGACTCCTTAGCTCCCTCCTCCTCCTCCCCAACAGCTCCCGCCATTCCTTGCCATTCCTTTCTTTGCGGACAAACCCTGGCAAAGTGACCTGGCTGTTGGCAGAGAAAACATTTCTTGGCGCCTTTCCCCTCCTTCTTCCGCCCTCCGCTGGGGTTTGAAACTGCGCGCGTGCGCGCTGTTCCGATTTCCATTGGCTCTGCTGGCTGGGAAGGCTGCTCTGGAATCTCTGGAATGCGGAAATCCCTCCAACGCTCCTCTTTCCCTTCCCGCTTCTCCAGGGCTCTGGCCTCCTGGCGTGCTCCTATGGCCAGCGCGGATTTAGTCAGATGATCCATAGACTCCGCCCTGGGCGCCCGGGAAAGTTCATCTTTTACTGCCGAAGATAATCCTTCTTCGAACAGCATTTGTATCGGTTCCGCAGACAAATCCCAATTTAATTTATGGATCAGCATGGTGAACTCAGTCCAGTACTCACGGACAGATCGGTTCCCTTGCTTACACGCCATTAACTGTCTGCGCGCCACTCCCCCCTCGATCTCACTGGAGAACATCAGATCCATGGCGCGAAAAAACTTCCTTGTGTCCTTTAGGACCTCGTTATTGGCTGCCATCAGGGGTCTCACCCAGTCTCTCGCCCCTTTTTCTAGATGGCCAATCACAAACGCCACCCTCGATTCCTCATCAGGAAAATCATCAAACTGCAGATTAAGGGCATATTGCATTTCTGTCCTAAAGGCTTGATAGTTCCTGGGATCACCCCCAAATTTCTGCACCAGTCCCAGCACCTTCCTTGAGACTTGGGTGGCTTTTCCCTTCTCTGCATCGTGAGCCCTCCTCTCCTCAAGCCTAGCCGTTTGCAGGGCTAACTGAACCTCCAACATCCTGTACCTTTCTTCCAGGCTTGGAACGGCTGCAGCTGCTCCCCCTTCTCCGGCTCCGGTTGGATTGTTCATGATGCCTCTCCTTGCACAAGCGCTTTCAGGGACTGTCGGATTGCTGTGATGGGACAATGAGCTACTTGTGCGTAAAAGGGTTAGTCCCTCGGAGTTTGCTTAACATAGCAAAGCTCTGCCTTGAACGGAGCCCTTGGACATGGCTCCGTCAGTCACTGGTAGAGTCCGACAGTGGGCGCTTGCGGAAACGCTTCCAGCATAAAAGCTGCTTGACGGAAACGCGTCTCCTAGATTCCCTGCGTGACAGCTTCCGGCGAGGGGTGGGGTGGGGGTCGCTAAAGGGGGCCTTGATACCTCCTCACTGTTCTCACTGGAAGTGTCCCAGAGCCTCCCCTCCGACTTCCTGTCCCTTGAAGCTCCTGCTCCCCCCCTACTGGTTCCCTCTTCTGCTGCTGAGTCTCTTCTATCCTCCTGGAGCCCTTCCACCACCTGTTCTTCCGATAGCAGTTTCCTGACAGCATTCTATATTCTAAACAACGTTTCTATGAATATGGAGGGAAAAACTCCAGATTACTAGCAAATAGATGTAGGAAAAAAGCACTCAAAACAAGAATACACTGCATCACCAAAAAAGACGGCAACATAACATCCTCCCCTGAAGAAATAACCTCAGAATTTGCAGAATTCTACTCCAACCTATACACCTCCCATAACCCACCAGAGAAGGAAATCAGAACATTTCTAGCAGGACTGACCATGCCTACCCTAACTGATGAGGAACAGGAATTCATGGACAGCCCTATCACCCCAGAGGAAATAGATGTGGTCCTCAAAAACCTGAAACCACACAAAGCCCCAGGCCCAGACGGCTTCACAGCAGAATTCTATAGGAAATTCAAAGAACCCTTGATGCCCTACATGACCCGCCTATTCAACGACATCATAAAAGGGGGCCCCATCCCCAAAACCTGGACCCACTCCAAAATAGTCTCCATCCCAAAACCACTAAAAGACAGCCTCAAAGTAGAATCATACCGCCCAATCTCATTAATAAACCAAGACTACAAGATATTCACATCAATCTTGGCCAACCGCCTAAAAATCTTCCTACACAAGTTAATAGCCCCAGACCAGACTGGCTTTGTCCCTGGCCGCAATATAACAGACCCCATCAGGAAACTACTGAACCTGATCGAACACAAGGCAACGAAACTCCCATTGACAATTATGTCCCTAGACATCCTCAAAGCCTTTGATTGCTTAGAGTGGAAATACATATTAGCAGTACTAACTAACATGAAATTTGGCCCCAACTTCCTACAAATCCTCAAACAAATATACTCCCAAGCCTCAGCAAAATGCAGAATTAACAATATGGATTCTAATACTATAGCTATCCAAAGAGGCACGAAACAAGGATGCCCACTGTCTCCCTTCTTATTTATCCTGGCTCTGGAACCCTTAGCAATCCGCATCCGAGCAGCCACAGACATCAAGGGAGTGGAAATAAAAGGCAGAACCTATAAATTAGGGCTCTTTGCAGACGACCTAATGGACCCCATAAGCACAGCAACCTCCCTAATCAGAGAACTCAACAAATTTGCAATGGTGTCGGGCCTACAGGTAAATTTTACAAAGTCAGAAGCTATGTGCTTCAACACCCCTCCTCACACCCAAAAAGAGCTCACGAAGGTCACCAAAATAAAACTCTGCCACACCAAGTTCAGATACCTAGGGGTACAAATAACCAGAAACCTCAACAAATTGTACCTCCACAACTACAAGCCCCTGTGGCGGCAAATTAACAAAGACCTAAAGAGATGGAATAACACGAATTTCACTCTCTCAGACAAAATAGCCATGATCAAAATGATCACACTCCCAAAACTAACCTACCTATTCCAAACCCTCCCAATCTGGATCCCCTCAACCCAACTCCGCAGTTGGCAGAGAAAACTACACTCTTTCATCTTCTCACATAAAAAACCAAGAATAAGCCTCAAATACCTGCACCTCCCCATCTCAGAAGGAGGATGGGGAATCCCCAACATAGAAGCATATTACATTGCCAACCAAATACGTCATATAATTCCATACATACTAGAAGATGAGACAAAACAATGGGTACACCTAGAGAGGGACACAATTGAAAATACCTGCACCACAACATACCCACTCCTCCCAAACAAACTAAAGAAAATTCCCACAACACTTAACAGGTACACACAGACCATGCTCAAAGCATGGAAAACACAAATAGGCAAACTATCCCCAACCCCATCCCCACTAATCCCCCTGGCGTACCACCCATTATTCCACCATGCAGCATAAAACCTCCAGATAAAAGCCTGGCGAACCAAAGGCTTATATCGCCTAATAGACTTTTATAAAAATAACAAACCCTTGTCAACACAAGAAATACAAGACAAACTAGAAGACACCCAAATGCCCTGGTTAACACAACACCAACTACATGCCCTCTTAAACAACCCAACAGTAAAATCAGCAGCAACTAGACCCCTGACAACCTTTGAAAACCTCCTCCTAACAACAAAGGGAAATGGTAAAGGGACGGTATCCGCAATATACAAAATACTACTCCAAAATCCCGCAAATCCCCTAGACGCAATCAAAAAACAATGGGAGAATGACATAGGCTATGAGATTAACCCCACTCAATGGACCAGAATGTGGTCTAAACCCCCCTTTAAATCCATATCAATGAAAAGAAAAGAACTCACACTGAAACTCACCTACAGGTGGTACCTAACACCAAGGAAACTAGCGCTAATACACCCAGGAACCTCACCAAAATGCTGGAGAGGGTGCACCTCCACAGGCACATACCTCCACATGTGGTGGGAGTGTCCCAAAATCCAACTATTCTGGACAACAGCCATGCAAGAAATATGTAAAATAACAAAGCAAGTATTAGACTTCACCCCAGAATTGGCCCTACTAAACATCTTCCAAGACAACAATGCCCATTTACTCCACAAAGAACTCATAACCCACCTACTTTCAGCAGCCAGAAACACCATAACCAGACACTGGAGAGACCTGTCAGGAGTAAGCATGGACCAATGGTACCAAATAATATGGGAAACAGCCCTACTAGAAAAATTAACTAACAAACTGAAACTGACACGGGGACAAACAGAAGAAGACACCTTCACCCCGGTATGGCTCCCCTTTATCACATACACAGCCCAACAGGACAATGACAATAATCCACCAACAGCATACAAATCAATATGGCTAACTTGATCCAAAACACCCACCCACCTCACTCACACACGAAAACAAAGATCATCACAGCCAATCACAAACAAACAATCACATCCTAGGCCAACCCCAACCTCTCTCACCACCAAAGGAACACAAGTGAACAACACAAGCACGCTGACACCAAACTACATACATTAAGCATAATAGAAACACCGCTACCCCACCCCACCCCCATCCATCTCCCCTCCTTCCACCCTCCTTTCTTCTTTTTTTTTTTCTTCTTTTTTCTTCTCCCCCTAATGCCTCAACAAATGAAATGGATTTGTAAAAATGTTACACGGGGAAAAAAAAAAATACGAGGCATTACATTTACACTGTAAAACAAGAAAACCCTTAATAAAATATATTTTTTTAAAAAAAAAAACAGGCTGGACTTGTTTTCCTCACCAGGGAAAGGCCTGGGGATGGGCAATTATGGAGCAAAGGCAGAGCCATTAACCCATAAAGAAAGCCATCAACAAGGCAGGAGACCTTGAGTTCTAGGTATTTAGCAAAAGTCAATCATAGAGTTGGAAGGGAGAAGTTTCCAGGGTTACAGTGAGTGAAGATATACCATATAATGAAGGAGGGGTTCCTCCTTCAGTTGTGTGTTGGTGGGCAGAGATGAAAGGGGTTTAGGATTTCCAAGTGGATGACTTAACCAAACACAGGAAAAAGTGCCATTTTGGCAAGCAGTTTGGCAAAGAGAGGAAGTGGGGTCTGAGCTCTATGTGAGCTGGCTGTGACAAAGAGACACAGAGAACATGGCTGATTTCTCTGCTTGCAAACCCAACTCTGCTATGCCTATGAGAGACGTATAGGGGCCCTTTTGGGGTGCTAATGCTCTGAACCCCTCCATAGTAGGCTCAGGTTGTATATATGTGTAAATCATATATCATAAAAACACTACAGGCTCCACTGTGCCTCCTTATTCTAAAAGGAAACACAGATCCTAGTAAGTGTGCCTGCTACCCCTAGAATCTCTGAGCAGTGCGAGAGAGATACATGCTCACCACATTTTCTTAAGTGTAGTTTGCTAAGAAATGGGAGGTGCAGAGGACCTTGGTGGGCACCAAGGGGTGACCGAGGGTGCTTTGAGGCTACAGGCGCCACATTGGAGATTCCAGAGGGCCATATTCACCAGTACAGTGCTTTCCAACATTAACCCTCCCTCACACAAAAACCCAATTCCTTGAAAACAGAAAGCTAGCATATCAAGGATAACATTTCTTGCCCAGCCCCCACATGCGTCAAGTTTTCTACTTGCAGGGAATTTTCCTGCATGCCCCCAAAAGAAAAAAAAACAGACCCCCCCCTGCTGCCTGAAGTGGTACAGTCCATTCTACCACATCAGGGCTCAATCCCTTCACTCTCCTTCATGCATATATTCTGTTCTGAGAGCCTTTCTGTGGAGGCAGAACAGACTGTGGTTCCACTCATGGTCTCTTGGTCCACACGTCTTCTCCTATGCGCACCAGACTCACTCTGTCATGCTGACTTGTAAGGGTGGGACGGCGTAGGAGTACAGCAGCAGCATGAAGCTGGTTAGGAGAGTCCCCAGGATGAGGCCCTTACACATGGACTTCCAGTTCTTCCCCTGATGCACCATCGCGACCACCTGAAAAGGAAAACAGAAAAAGGGCAGTGAATTCATGGGCAGATTACTAGAAGCAAGAACACAAGAAGCTCTTTGCATATGGCCCTCAGAACTCACCCCAGACCACACCCTTCACTGGTACTGCTTTTAACCTCGAGTGTTTTATTTACCTGCCTGGAAGGTGTCTCTGAGCTAAAGATCCCCTCACGCCTTATATACCCAACTGATTGCTGAGGGTTTCCTGTAGATACCATCTTAGCAGGAGGTCCATTCCATACAATGTAGGTGTGGCGGCGGCAGCTGCCCCCCTTCCCTCCCGTCTCTTGAACTTCCTCTTGAACTTGCAGGTACTGAAGTGGGAGGGAGAAGAGTCAGAGCCAAGAGATACCAAAGAGGCTTGTAATCACGGGCAGATTGCTGAACTATAGTTCCCTAATCCCTGGTTTCAAGCCTTGCTTAATTAAGAGAAGAGGCAAGGAACCTTTTTCAGAACGAGGGCCACATTCCATAGATATAATAATAATATAATAATAATTTATCATTTATACCCCACCCATCTGGCTGAGTTTCCTCAGCCACTCTGGGCGGCTCCCAATCAAGTGTTAAAAACAAGACAGCATTAAATATTAAAAACTTCCCTGCCTTCATGGCTGCCTTCAGATGTCTTTTAAAGATAGGATAGCTGCTTATTTCCTTGACATCTGATGGGAGGGCATTCCACAGGGCAGGCGCCACTACCGAGAAGGCCCTCTGCCTGGTTCCCTGTAACCTCACTTCTTGCAATTAGGGAACCGCCAGAAGGCCCTCGGTGCTGGACCTCAGTGTCCGGGCTGAACGATGGGGGTGGAGACGCTCCTTCAGGTATACAGGACCAAGGCTGTTTAGGGCTTTAAAGGTCAGCACCCTTCTGGGGGGCACATGCCAGTGGTGGGCAAGTGTGGAGGCAAAAGTGAGTGGGGCAATTGATGCGGATGTTACCTTTGTGCAGTAATTTAACTTCTACACACACTTGCATACCCGCCTCTGGGCAAGCAAGGGGCATTACTGGTGTTCAAGGACAAATTCCAGCCGCGCAATAACCACTCAAGGAGGGTACAAAGCAGGGCCAGTGAAGGGGTGTGGCCTGGTAAGAGTTCCAAGGGCCAGACAGAGAGGTTTGGAGAGCCAGATCTGGCCCCCGAGTCTAAGGTTCCTCTCATCTGGTTAAGGCTGGCAGGAAAAATTTGAGCCAGAGAATAAACAAAGCACACAATCCCATAGGTAAAGGTAAAGGTAAAGGTACCCCTGCCCGTACGGGCCAGTCTTGACAGACTCTGGGGTTGTGCGCCCATCTCACTTAAGAGGCCAGGGGCCAGCGCTGTCCGGAGACACTTCCGGGTCACGTGGCCAGCGTGACATCGCTGCTCTGGCGAGCCAGAGCCGCACACGGAAACGCCGTTTACCTTCCCGCTGGTAAGCGGTCCCTATTTATCTACTTGCACCCGGAGGTGCTTTCGAACTGCTAGGTTGGCAGGCGCTGGGACCGAGCAGCGGGAGCGCACCCCGCCGCAGGGATTCGAACCGCCGACCTTTCGATCGGCAAGCCCTAGGCGCTGAGGCTTTAACCCACAGCGCCACCTGCGTCCCACACAATCCCATAGGGCTCCTTATTTTGTAATGCGCTCCCCCCCAAAAAAATCCTACACACACACACAAACACAGACATATACCCCTCCTCCCTCTAGTCTATCCTAACAATTTGCTCAGCAACCTCCTTGCTAGCAGTGAGCAAAGATGAAACATGAAAAGGCTACAGCACCTGCCTGCTGTCCGCAGGAGGAGTCTGCTGAAATCAGACCTCAGAGTTACTCCAGGAGCTTCAGTGGCTGGATGGAGCAAATGCCTGGTCCTTTCTGAGGCTGAGAGAATGCCTGAACACCCGGTGTGTGAGTGTCTGCAATGCAGCAGCATTGTCCTCTGTGTCAGGCCAAGGAGACATACTTCCTGGGGCCTTGCAGTGGCAGAGCTGGCAATGGGCACGGCAGGCAGGCAGGCAGAGTTTTGGGAGAGAGTGCAAATGGGTTGCTCCCTGGCTGGCAGCCAAGAAGGTCTGATTGAAGGAGCTCTGGGTATCCAACCAGCCTTCCTCAACCTGCTGCCCTCCCTGTGTTTATTTTCTACCCCCTGCCAGTTTAAAGGGCCTTAAGTTGTTAATTAGCCAAAGGCCTGGGGGAAGAGAATTATTAATATTTGCCTGGCAACTAAAGATACAGTTGGGTGCCTTCCCCTCTCTGCCAAGCAAGAGTGCATAGGATTCCAGGCCCTCACCCAGGGTTCGTGCTTCTTTGGCAGAGACTGTTGTAGCTTTAAGAAATGTGATTTATTCACATATTTACACCTTCAGTTTGCATGGGGGTGTAATAAAAAAAATTAAGGTCTTATGTATATAATAAATGTTCAACAATGTACCAACCAAGCACGTACATAGATATGTGGACCGCATGTCTGGAACAGCACAGGAAGACTGTCCTGAAAGCATTTTGACTCCCAAACTAACCAAATGTTTTCTCTGCAAGGAGGGAGGGGGTGAGGGAACCTTCCCATTGTCTCAGGAATGGGGTAATCACAATATCAAAGGAATGGCCAGACTACCAGGAAAGGCAATCAGATAAGGCATTATCAGATAACCTGGAAGACAGGAAAAACAACAACATTCAAATTTCTGTTGTAGACCTCCTTCTCTGTGATGTAGGTACGATGTATCTGGGGGGTAGTCTTGGGCTACACCCCTTCTGTGATCTATGTATGAGGTTTCTGGGGGTGGTCTTGGACTCCAGGGCGGGCAATTTAAAATGTCTAAATAAGGGCCGGTGTGATAGGAGTTTTGAGGTCTTAGATATATGTTAAATGTTCATAAGTGTACCAACCAAGCACATACATAGATCAGCACAGGAAGACCGGCCTGAAACCATTTTTAATTCCCAAATTGACCAAATGTTTTCTGCAAGGTCAAAGGAAAATGGAAGCGCCTCCCCATTGTATTTTCCTTCACAAATCCTGTCTAAAGGGCACATTTAAGATATTAATAGGCTGTGAGCCTGTGACCTGGCTCAGGAACTAAGTATTTATCATTGCAAAAGACTGGCCAGGCTCCCCAGGCAATCCAATCAAATGATCATTAAACAAGTAACCTGTAAGACGAGATAAACAACATTCAAATTTCTGTTTTAGACTGCCTTTTCTGTGATGTATGTATGATGTTTGTGGGGTGGTGGTCTTGGGTTATACCCCTTCTGTGATCTATGTATGATGTCTTGAGCTCCAGGGCAGGGAATTTAAAATGTTTATATAAGGGCAGTTACAGATAGGTAGCCGTGTTGGTCTGCCATAGTCAAAACAAAATAAAAAAATTCCTTCCAGTAGCACCTTAAAGACCAACTAAGTTAGTTCTTGGTATGAGCTTTCGTGTGCATGCACACTTCTTCAGATACACTGAAACAGAAGTCACCAGACCCTTCTATATAGTGAGAAGGTGGGGAGGGGTATTTTCACCTTCTCACCCCTTGCTTTTTCCTGTAAGACCTATTGCAGTCGTTAAGAGTCGTCAACAGGCTCATCACAGCTATCTGCCAATCACCCAATCCCACCACCCTTCTGAGTAATTCCCCTCCCCACCTTCTCACTATATAGAAGGGTCTGGTGACTTCTGTTTCAGTGTATCTGAAGAAGTGTGCATGCACACGAAAGCTCATACCAAGAACTAACTTAGTTGGTCTTTAAGGTGCTACTGGAAGGAATTTTTTAATTTTGTTTTTATATAAGGGCAGGCACACCTTGGTTCTGGGTTACTCCTTCCCTGTTGCAACAGATTAATAAAGATCAGGCTTACTAGCTGCTTTGCTTCTCAATATTCTCTGGTTGGCCTCTGTTATTTTCTCCTGTCGATGGGGAACCTACAAAGGACTCCATAAGGGCTCTTGTGTCCCCCATAAGGGAATAAGGGCAGATTTTGTTTACAAGAGGGGAATCCACATCTTACAGCATGGTCATCTCAAGAGAGGCTTGTTCCTACAGCAGTGCAACACCCAGTCCAAGGCATATCTCCTAAATCTGCCGTTCCTAAAAAAGTAAGCCTCCGCAATTCAGTTGCATTCTAACTATCAGTTCTTTGGATGCTATTAAGTACTGTGATAGGAATTTTGAGGTCTTAGATATATGGTAATGTTCATAAGTGTACCAACCAAGCACGTACATAGATCAGCACAGGAAGACCGACCTGAAACCATTTTGATTCCCAAACTGACCAAATGTTTTCCCTGCAAGGAGGGAGGCGGGGTCAGGGAGCCTTCCCATTGTCTCGGGAATTGAGTAATCAGCATTTTAATGGGTGACAGACTATCAGAAAAGGCAATCAGATAACCTGGCAAACAGGGAAAACAACATTCAAATTTCTGTTTTAGACCGCCTTTTCTGTGATGTAGGTATGATGTATCTGTGGGGTGGTCTTAGGTCACATCCCTTCTGTGATGCATGTATGATGTTTCTGGGGGTGGTCTTGATCTACAGGGTGGCAATTTCAAAAGTCTATATAAGGCCTTTCGCGCTATTGTTCTGGGTTCCTCCTCCCTCCTTTGTGTGGTGAGTGAGGACCCTGTTGCAACAGATCAATAAAGATCAGGCTTACTAGCTGCTTTGCTTCTCAATATTCTCTGGTCGGCCTCTGTTATTTTCTCCTATCAACAGGGAACCTATGTAAGGACTTTGTATGGGCTCTTGGATATCCCATAAGGGAAAAAGGGCAGATTTTTGTTTACAACAGTACTACTGGTTAATCCCCTCAGGTGTCACCTAACAAAGGAATTTCCCTGATTTTATGAACACGTTGATTGACTAAGATTAAAGACTGGTACACACTTAGAACATTTACCTAGGTTTACTCTTCACATGCTAATTGCTGATGCTCAGAAGTGGGTACGCACATTCCAGTACACATGGATCTTAATTACATTCTCAGACTTTGAGAATGTAATAATAATAATAATTGTTATAAGAATTTTAAGGTCATATATATATATAATATATATATAAAATGTTCATAAATTTACCAAGCAAGCACATACAAATATGTAAACCACGTCTGAAACCAACAGAAAAGTCCTGAAACCATTTCCCCCCTCCCAAAATGACCTCAAATATTTCTCTGAAAAGTCGAAGGAAATCAGAAATCTCCCCATTGTCTCTTTCACAAATCCTGTATTAAGGGCACATTTAAGATATGAATAGGGTGTGAGCCTGTGACCCGTGACCTGCATTTAGGAATTGAGTAGGTATCCTAACAAGAGTGGCCGGGATGCCCAGGTAATCCAACCAGGTAACCTGGCTGACAGAAAGAAACAACACACCCAGATTTCCGCCCCCTCTCTGATGTATTAAGGGGGTGGGTCTTGGGCCACAGCCCTTCTGTGATGTATGTATGATGTTTCTAGGGGTGGTCTTAGACTCCAGGACAGGCCATTTAAAATGTCTATATAAGGGCTTGTGCACATGGCTCGGGGTCCCTCCCCCCCTTCCTGTGTGTGTGTGTGTGTGGGGAGTACCCAATTGCAACAGCTTTAATAAAGATCAGACATACTAGCTGCTTTGCTTCTCAATATTCTCTGGTTGGTCTCTGTTATTTTCTTCGACCGATAGAGAACCTACAAAAGGACTATATGGGCTCTTGGTTACCCCATAAGGGGAAGGAAGCAGTTTTTTTCTCATAACATCATCATCATCATCATCATCATCATCATCATCATCATCATTTATTTATACACCGCCCATCTGGGTGGGTTTCCCCAGCCAGATTAATATCTATGTGTAATTAAAATCCATGTCTAAGATCCACAGTCTTTACACATAATCACTATGTAAACAACATTGCATAATACACAATGAGACTATCTTAAAGTACATCTCAGTTACAACATACAGTGGTGCCTCGCAAGACGAAATTAATCTGTTCCGCGAGTCTCTTCGTCTTGCGGTTTTTTCGTCTTGCGAAGCACGGCTATTAGCGGCTTAGCGGCTATTAATGGCTTAGCGGCTTTAAGAAAAAGGAAACAAACTCGCAAGAACTCGCAAGACGTTTCGTCTTGCGAAGCAAGCCCATAGGGAAATTCGTTTTGCGAAGCACCTCAAAAAACGGAAAACTCTTTCGTCTAGCGAGTTTTTCGTCTTGCGAGGCATTCGTCTTGCGGGGCACCACTGTACAAGTTTTAACTAAATCCTAATATTTACTTAACCTGAACATTCAGCACCACAGATCTATTACAACACATAATGAAGGTGCCAGGCAAGGCTTCCTGGGAATGGCATTCCACAATTGGGTGGCCACTGCAGAAAAGGCTTGTTCTCATGTTGCAACCCTCCAGAACTCTTGCGGAAGAGGCACACAAAGAAGGGCCTCAGATGATGATCGCAGGGTCTGGGTTGGTTCATATGGAGAGAGGCAGTCCTTGAGGTATTGGGTCCTGAGCCCTTTAAGGCTTTATAGCTCAAAACCAACACTTTTAATTGGGCCAGGAAACTAATTGGCAGCCAGTGTAGTCAGGCTGAGATTGGCGTTATATGCTTCAACTGTCTTGCCCCAGTCAGCAGCCTGGCCACTGAATTCTGCACCACTGAAGTTTCCAAGGCAACCCCAAGTATAAGGTGTTGATGTAGTCCACTGAGGTTAAAGCAGCTAAAGCAGTTAACCAGTTATACTCAAGGCTAGAATATGTCTTCTAGCCGAGTCTAACTTTGGGGACTACAACTTCTGTCAGCCTTAGACTTTGCTCCCATCAGCCTTAGCTTCATACAGCCATGTTGGGGGGGGGGACTGATGGGAGCTGTAGTTCAACATATCTGGAGAGCACCAGGTTGGCGAAGGCTGGTTTCCTTAATGTTGACTGAGTCATAGCAAGGCAAATATTAGTTCTTGCATATGGTGGGTGGGTGTCTGGCAGCCCATTTGCCATGAGCAGGTAGCCATCATAGGTCGAGGCTGTCATACACACACAATCTTCCCTCTCTGTTCTGGGGTTCTGGGCTGAGTGAAGTTCACTGTTCCTGTTTGATTCCCCGCTGTTTCAGTGACTGCCTCTGCCCTTGCCCTCATTGACAAAGAGACTGCCATTGGGGTCTCCCTTGCCAAAGCAGTCTGAGTCCTTTCACCCTCCCCACATTTCTGTGTCCTTTAGCACCACCCAAAACATCTGGAGGGCATCAGGGTGGCAAAGGCTGGGGCAATGGAAGGAACTTCTGCATGGAACACTTTTTATATGCAGTTTCTATATGGAGTTTGTGGTCTATTTCACCAGCTCGGCTCTCAAAAATATCTCTTAGATGGAGGTCTAGTCTTGCTACCCCAAAACTCTTGAGGGTGATGACAGGGCACTTGGTTCAAATGCTAGAGACTCAGCCCCTTGCACAACCACCAAATGGCCAAAAGGAAGGTTGCAGCTCAGTGGTAGAACATCTGCTTTGCATGCAGAAGGTCCAAAAATCCAATCCCCAACAGCATCTCTAGGTAGGGCAGAAAGAGAATGAAACCCTGGAGAACTGCTGCCAGTCAGGGTAGGCAATAGTGAGCTACCTGGTCTGATTCAGTAGAAGGCAACTTCCTATGTCCCTATTAAATCAGCTCTTTATTCAGAAGCATGAGGACTAGGATCTTACTTTATTTTTAGAGCAAGGGCTGTAGATCAATCCCCAGCAGATCCAGGTTGGGCTGGAAATGCCCCCTGCCTGAAACCATGGAAAGCCACTGCCAGTCAGCATAGAGAGGCACTGAGGCTGTGTGTATGCCATACATTTAAAGCATATATCCCCCCCACAATAATATTGGTAATTGTAGTTTGTTAAAGGTGCCGGGAATTATAGATCTGTGAGGGATACATTCCAGTTCCCAGGACTCCTTGGGGGGTGTTCAACATGCCAACATGGTATAAGGCACCTTCCTACATTCCATCATTCATCCCTCACCTTTTCTTCAAAAATACATTTTAATTGCCCCACATCATTAAAGAACAGATAAGTATATAAGACAAATAAATGGTTACAACAAAATGATCAAAATCTATACATCAAAACAAAACCCGAGAAGGAAGACAATCTAAACCAGCATCATGCGTGTAAATAAAATCAATCCATCAGCTAATTATTACCGGCTTTTTGAGAGAGACAATCTAAGGAGGACAGAGCTTTTTGTTTGCCTTGACGTCCTCGGAAAGTCCAGTGAGAGTGAGGGAGAAAAGATCTCTTTGTTACTTATTTCACCTTTTCCAGCTAGAGAGTAGGAGCCTGCGAGAAATGGCGACACAAAAGCACCCACCAGCAAAGTTATCCAGCTGAGACAGAAAAGGTCAGATGAGAGGTTTCTGACATTTCTGAAACTAGAGGGGGAAAGAGAGCACATTCATCCAGAGAGATAAGACTATGCACTTATCCACACTTACCTTCTGCCTTACACTGTCTAGGCACAAGTCTGTGCTTTAAAGCTCTGTGCTGGAGCGCTCTTTGTTCCACCCCGGAGCTTTCCCCAGAAAAACACGCTCTTAAAAGCTGAAGTGCAATAATTAGCCATTTGGTTTCTCTTGGATTGCTGTTTGCTCTGATTCAGCAGTAAAGGAATGGTTTCCCGGGGTGAAGAAAAGAACACTTGGTTATGGAGGAATGGTTTCCCGGGGTGAAGAAAAGAACACTTGGTTATGGAGCTGTACATTCTTGGAAATCGTGGAGGAAAGGCAAGTGTGGGTAAGACCTACGTTGGCTATTTCGTGGGCTTCCATTCTAATCTGTTTGAGGGGAGGTTAAATGATGCAGCATCAGATCAAGTGTCAACCCCCCCCCCCCCCCGTTTCCCAGTCCATTTTCATGACACTTTCCTGGTTGCAAAAAGTCTGATCTTTCGCTACAAGTCCAGTTCAAGGGTAAAAGCATTTAGTGGCTAGCAAATATATTGCGACCTCTGTTAGACGGTCGGGTGCTGCCAGCTGGAAAAAGGCTTTTATCATATGAGGTCCAGTTAACAACCAAATTGGAGTGGGGGTGGCAGCGTGTGCTTGTGGGATAGCAGCTGGCAACTGATTAGCTTTCTGTTTAGGCATTAACATGCACCTGGAGCTGCCCTGAAAGTGAAGGTATCCAGCTGAAGCCAACGTTTTTTTTCTCCATTATGCTGGCAAAAGCCCCAGTTATTGGCCCGGTCATGTAAAAATGAGTCAAGGGTTCTAGGGCATATGCAGAATGGCAGCTAAGAACGGAGAGAACTGTTCATTTCGGTAAACTGGGTTCTCATTTTTCCAGCCTGACATTCAGTGCTCCACCTTTCTACAGCAATCTGCATTAAAAAAATTTTTTTTTAATTCCTCATGACAATTTGTCAGCATTTTAGTGCAAATGTCTAAGAATTTAAGAACGCTGCTGAGTGGGGCCAAAGGAGGCCCATGTATAGTAGGAGACTCAGGGTTGTGGGTTTGAACCCCATGCTAGGCAGGGAGTTGGACTGGATTACCCTCGTGGTCCCATCTAACTCTACAATTCTATTATCTAGTCCAACATCTATTCTAGTTTTTGCAGTAGCCAATCAACGGGAAGCCCACAAGCAGGACCCAAGCATTTAAAGCCCCTCCCCCAATTCTGGAAACTGTAGTTTACACCTCACGGAGTTACAATTCCCAATGCCTTTAAACTACAACTCCCAGGGTTTGGGGGGCGGAGGCAATGTACATAGCTGATGCTAATGACCAAATTAAGAACATAAAAAGAGCCTGCTATAGTCCCAATAGCTCAACAGCTTTCCTTTCGCATACAAACTCAGAGACATTTACAGTAATTCAAAGACCCTTACAGCTCCAGAAATGATAATCTCTTGATTATCCTTATGCGGAAGGTCCCAAGTTCACTGAGGTCCAGCACCGAGGGCCTTCTGGTGGTTCCCTCCCTGCAAGAAGTGCAAATTCAGTAGGTTCTCCTTTTAATATGAACTGAATAAAATTTCTCCCACAATCAAACTAAACTTCTTGCCAAGGTTGCAACCCATCAATTGCCCTTCTTGTTAGTGGTGCCCTCCCATCAGATGTTAAGGAAATAAACAACTATCTGACTTTTAGAAGACATCTGAAGGCAAGTTTTAGGGAGGTCTAGGGAGGTTTTTAATGTTTGATGTTTTATCGTGTTTTTAATATTCTGTTGGGAGCTGCCCAGAGCAGCTGGGGAAACCCAGCCAGACGGGCAGGGTATAATTAATAATAATTACCGTATTTTTTGCTCTATAAGATGCACCAGACCACAAGACGCACCTAGTTTTTGGAGGAGGAAAACAAGAAAAAAATATATTCTGAATCTCAGAAGCCAGAACAGCAAGAGGAATCGCTGCGCAGTAAAAGCAGCAATCCCTCTTGCTGTTCTGGTTTCTGGGATAGCTGCGCAGCCTGCATTCGCTCCATAAGAAGCACACACTTTCCCCCTTACTTTTTAGGAGGGAAAAAGTGAGTCTGATAGAGCAAAAAATATGGTATTTCCTGCCAAAATAATTGCAAATTCTTCAGTGACTCAAAAGCATTCAGAATTGACATATGAGCTGTGTGCAAATTTATTGAACAGCATCCGAATTTGGAATGTTACTGTGCATATACAAACTCCCAAGAATGGGCTTACTTCCAACAGCACCCTCTCCATATCAGTCTGAAGTTGTGGGCACACTATACATTTAAAGTACACATAAAGCACATCCTCTACCCCCCCCCCAATAATCCAGAGAACTGTAGTTTATCCCTTACAGAGCTACAATTCCCAGTACACTTAATAAACTACAGTTCCTGGGGTGTACTTGAAATGTATGGCATGCATATGACAGAAGCTAGGGTTGAGGGATAGATGCATGGTGCTAGCTGGCTGCATTATGTAGCTGAGATTCTCATCTCAATGAATAATGAATGGAAATTGTAAATAGATCCTGAACTGGGTAACAAGACTCCCTTATTCTTTCCTGACATTCAACACTGCATCCCAGTGTCTTATGTCGACCTTTCCCTTGGAGGCTGATCCACAGAAAGAACTGGGAACCTGATGCAAACTGGAGGGGAAAGAAAGAGAGAGAGGTCGCAGGGCAGAGGAGGGAGGTCCAGCCTGTGCCTGGTTTGGCACACAGGAGACCACCTAGAGCATGGGTAGGCAAACTAAGGCCCGGGGCCAGATCAGGTCCAATTGCCTTCTAAATCTGGCCCACAGACGGTCCGGGAATCACTGTGTTTTTACATGAATAGAATGTGTCCTTTTATTAAAAATGTACCTCTGTGTTATTTCTGGGCCATAGGAATTCGTTCATTACCCCCCGCCCCCCAGAAATATAGTCCGGCCCACCACAAGGTCTGAGGGACAGTGGACCGGCCCCCTGATGAAAAAGTTTGTGGCACCTCCAGTTTGGCTGCCTTTCTTCATACCGTATTTTTCGCCCCATAGGACGCACCGGCCCATAGTTTTTTGGGGGGGAAATAAAGAAAAAAATAATTATTTCCCCCCCAGGCGCTTGTGGGGCCAGCAGCGGGGAGAAGCGCTCTTCTCCCCGCGGCCTGCCTTCAGACCAGGTCCAGGGACAGCGGGAAGACGTGCTGCGCCTCCCCGCTGTCCCCGGAGCTTGCGGGGCAGGCAGCAGGGAGAAGCGCTCTTCTCCCCGCCTTCAGACCAGGTCCAGGGACAGCGGGAAGACGCGCTGCGCCTCCCTGCTGTCCCCGAAGCTTGCGGGGCTGGCAGCGGGGAGGAGCGCTCTTCTCCCCGCCCTCCGCCTTCAGACCAGGTCTGGGGACAGCGGAAGACACGCTGCGCTTCCCAGCTGTCCCCGGAGCTTGCGGGGCAGGCAGCGGGGAGAAGCAGGCGTCTCCCCGCCGTCAGCCTCCAAACCACATCGGGAGACAGCGGGATGGCGGCGTTCCGCCTCCCCGCTGTCCCCCGACCTTGTGGGGCTGGCTCTGGGGCTCTTATAGCATGGTCATTTCTAGAGGCAGCACCGCAAACAGCTTTCCCCAAAGATGGCTCTCCCCTCCTCTTCTCTCCCAGAAACCCCTTTCCCTCCCCCAAAGCAGTTACCCTGGCAACCTCCCAAATCCCCAGTCTCTCCTTACACCTGGGGGCAAGAGGGAAGTTCCCTTGTATTGTTAATGGCCTTTATTGTTGTCTTGATAGCTGTAGCTCGGCCAGGTTGGTTTGAATTAGGTGGCACAGCTCTCCAGTTTATGTTTTAATCCATATCCCAATTAATAAAAACCCTAGCATTTATTCATTCCTAGGGTTTAGGGGGACCCCCCCCCAACTATAACCTTCTGGCAGTTCCCTCACTGTGAGAAGCGAAGTTACAGGGAACCAGGCAGAGGGCTTTCTTGGTAGTGGCACCCGCCCTGTGGAACACCCTCCCACCAGATGTCAAAGGGAAAAAAACCTACTAGACTTTTAGGAGACATCTGAAGGCAGCCCTGGTTAGGGAAGTTTTTAATATCTTAAGGACTATTATATTTTAATATTTTGTTGGAAGCCGCCCAGAGTGGCTAGGGAAACCCAGCCAGATGGGTGGGGTATAAATAATGAATTTTATGATTATGATTATTATATGCCACCCTTAAACATGCAAAACACAGCCACTCATACAGCAATGTTCACTGCCCCAGAAACAACCACTATTTTACATCACTTTCTCCTGGAAAGACAAGAATAAAGACGATCCCTTTTAGTTGCAGTACACTGGAACTAAACAGAGTAAACGAAAGCTTGCACGATATAAATTTTATTGCACATTCACCACTGGGCTGATGAGAGATGGCAATATGCTTCAAAGGTAACCTGTCGTGTTTCATGGCTGAAAAAGGATATAAACACATCCCGCACCACCCAAACCAGTCTGACTCCATTTTCCCGATTCCTGTTTGGGCTTCTGGGTATTTGGTCTAAAACTTTTTCTTTTTAACCTAAGCGCACTATTGGGTTGATAATTGGCAGGAAAATACAAGTAGAGGAAGAAATAAATAAATGCAAAACCTGTGCACAAAAGGTTCAATTTCAGCCAGGATTTTCTAGGGCTAAGTCCCACACCGTTAAGCATGGAACATGCCGAATAATAAGAGAGGAAAGAGTTTCTCAGAGCAGGTACACACATTGCAATTTCTTCACATCATGCAAATACATGGAAATACTCACAAATGCACATCAGTTTGCGGCACACAATCTCTAGCTATTACTAGACATCACCTTCAGCCCAATTTCCAACCCATCTCCCATCTCCTCAGCCCCTCCTCTTCTCATTGCCTTACTCGCCCCTCTGTTGCCGGCAACAGTGGCGTAGCGTGGGGGGTGCAGGGTGGCCCGGCCGCACTGGGCGCAACATCTGGGGGTTAGGGTTAGGGGGCGCAAATCCACGGGTTAGGGGGCGCAAATCCACAGGTTAGGGGGTGCAAATTACTTGCCTTGCCCCGGGTGCTGACAACCCACGCTACGCCACTGGCCGGCAACACAGCATAACAAACAGCCTGGCTTTGTACTTCACCTTTCCCTCAGTTTAAGCACCTTCCAGCAAACCTTCCTTTGCCCTGCCACCACCAAAGCAGAGTTTGCCAGGGAAACTTTGGGATGCTTCTCCGACATGGGATGGCCTCTCCGCTAGCAGATCTGCTTACAGCATCCTAGAAACCCTCTGCCGGTGTTGGCAAGCCTTGGCCAAAGAGGGGGGTCTTTGCTGGAGCTGAGAGGACCCTTAGGAAGGCCCACCACCACTGCTGCCAGGGGCTCTCCACCTCATTGCAAGGATCAGCTTCCTCTTTTGGGAAGCTTGTAGGAGCCTTCCACTGTCTCCCAGGAGGACAAGAGTTCTGGAAATGAACTCTCGCTGCTGCTGCTGCTCCTGCTGCAACCCAGGCTGACTCTCCTAGCTTTGCCTCTCTCTTCCCACGTCAGGGAACACAGAGAATTCTTTCACAACGGGCTCCCAAGCCAGCTCCAAGAACAACAGCATCATTTGTACGTCTCTGCAGTGCTGGTATCAACAAAGACATTGTCCCTGCCACCACTGCCTTCTTTTCCCTGGCTCTCCTGCCAAGAGCAGCAAAATCCAGCAAGTCTTCTCCACAGCTCAGCCTACCATAGCCAAATCAGCTGAAAGCATGGAAAATAAAATAAATATGTGGCTCAGAGGCCAGCACAAGACTCACATTAGGTGGCAAAGAAGGCAAGACTGCACCAGTTTTGTATGTTGGTTTATGGGTGACGACTGGCAGTGGTTTCTATGTCAGCTAAGATTTCAGTAAATATGCCCCCGCTCTGCTCCCATTCAATAAGAAGGTGAGGCTTGTACAAACAGGAGCATACCATCACTCTGGAGGACCATTTTTTATGGAGGCCAAAGGTACCACCCTACATATAAAGTGGGATCTACAGGTTCGGGAGAACCTTAAGATTTGCAGAAGCATAGAAAATATTGGGGGGGGGGAGTTATGATGGGCTAGGGACCCCCAAAACAGCACAATGCAAGCTGGAACATGTTCAGTGGCCATAGATTTTTGACTGACTGTTGGGGGCTGTAGGGGCAGGTATGGTATACTAGTTGAGGCAGGAAATAGAGTGAAGCATCCCACTTGTGGACTTATTGATGGCCTCACCTGCTGACTGCTGGAACTTGTTCTTATATTATAGAGTAACAGCCTTCACCTTAGATGACTTTAAAGAAAGATCCAGCAATTTTTTATGAGGCCTTTGTTTTGGTAATAACAAACAGCACATATAAAAACAGTACTACTTAAACATGGTATTAAAGAAGGAGAGGAGAACCGCCAGCCTGTGGGGAAAATCTGGTCCACAAGGCTGTTTCCCCTAAACCACAAAACATAAAAAGCCATGTAAAAGGATCAAATTGAGAACATATAGGTAAAGGTAAAGGGATCCCTGACCATTTGGTCCAGTCGTGACCGACTCTGGGGTTGTGGCGCTCATCTCGCTTTATTGGCAGAAATAGCCGGCGTACAGCTTCCAGGTCATGTGGCCAGCATGACTAAGCAACTTCTGGCGAACCAGAGCAGTGCACGGAAACGTCGTTTACCTTCCCGATGGAGTGGTACCTATTTATCTACTTGCACTTTGACGTGCTTTCGAACTGCTAGGTGGGCAGGAGCTGGGACCGAGCAACAGGAGCTCACCCCGTCGCGGGGATTCGAACCGCAGACCTTCTGATCGGCAAGTCCTAGGCTCTGTGGTTTAACCCACAGCGCCACCCGTGTTTATATATATATATATATATATATATATATATATATATATATATATTCTCTGCCCAGCTGCCGCTGCTGTTCTCAAAGTCATGATCTGGGAAAGGCTGCTAGGGTTGGAGGCTGAGGCAAGGCAGGTGGAAAGAGCCATTGCCTGATTTGCAGTTGAAAGTGTCTCTCCCTTCCCTGCATGATTAGGAAACTAGCCTTAGGGCTGGGCTTAATCACTTTGATTCTGCCGCAACATTTCTTTTTGAAACTGCAGCCTGCCTTGCCTCTAACTTCAACATTTTATGAACGGGTCTGGATGTAGCCCTTTAGCAGGGCCAAGGAAGCTCTTTCCCAAGGGCCTCAGTCTATGAAGAGGCTGTGGTTTTGTTCATCGGAAACAAATGGTTCCTTTTGCTATTAGACGAGCGGCGGGGATCACCGGAGAGGCAGCCCGCTGGCTCCTTTGTTCTCAATGAGCAAGATGATGGGGGCTGAAAGAGGGGGGTGCTCTTTCCGGCCACATGGCGGCAGTGGAGCCTTGCCCCCATCCACTGGGACTGCCAAAGACATCACCCCATGTTCTACTGTGCAGAATGAGATGCACTGTGCAGTTGGCACCAGCCTGGGCTTTAGCCTGTCAGACTGAAATCAAAAGCAACTATTTTAAAGGGATGGCACCAGTGGTGTAGCGATCCACAATTGCAGGGGTGGGGTCATGGGTCAAAGACACATTATTATTCCTCTTGCGGCAGAATGCCTGTCTCCTACAGCCACCCAATCAGCATGAAACAGGACCTTTTTTAGCCACTGTATGCTCCAAAGAGAAGCATTTAGGGAAACGGAAAACAACAGATGCTTCCGTTTCAAGAGAATGATGTGCAAGTTCTTTTATGCGCAATGGAACTTCAAGGAAAACACAAGTTGCTCTGAAATAAGATATTGGAGCCCTCCAAAACATTTGCCCATGTACGTGCACAGGAAATAGTAGATTTGTCCGAAATGCAACACCTGGATTGTTCTGATGCAACTCTAATGATGACTATTGTGTAATTACGAGGTTATTGTATAATCTTAGGTAAAGGTAAAGGTACCCCTGCCCGTACGGGCCAGTCGTGTCCGACTCTAGGGTTGTGTGCCCATCTCACTTAAGAGGCCGGGGGCCGGCGCTGTCCGGAGACACTTCTGGGTCACGTGGCCGGCGTGATGAAGCTGCTCTGGCGAGCCAGCACCAGCACAGCACATGGAAACGCCGTTCACCTTCCCGCTATAAAGCAGTACCTATTTATCCACTTGCACTTAGGGGTGCTTTCGAACTGCTAGGTGGGCAGGAGCTGGGACCAAAAGACGGGAGCTAACCCCGCTGCGGGGATTCGAACCGCCGACCATGCGATCGGCAAGCCCTAGGCTCTGAGGTTTTACCCACAGCGCCACCCACGTCCCTTTGTATAATCTTTGTATAATCTTTGAAGTTTGTATAATCTTAGATAGGGTCTGGATTTGCCTACCATGAAGGGACCTCTGCCCTTCTGAATTTTGGGGAAGCCATGATTTTTCAGAGTGGCATCATAGTGCTTTAAATGCTGTTGGGGCCAAATCTTGCGGGTCTCTAGCTTTAAGCCCTTGCCATCCTCTTACTGTTGCCTTTCTAACACTCTCATGTTATATTTATTTCATAATTAAGGTAAAGGTAAAGGTACCCCTGCCCGTACGGGCCAGTCTTGACAGACTCTGGGGTTGTGCGCCCATCTCACTTAAGAGGCCAGGGGCCAGCGCTGTCCGGAGACACTTCCGGGTCACGTGGCCAGCGTGACATCGCTGCTCTGGCGAGCCAGAGCCGCACACGGAAACGCCGTTTACCTTCCCGCTGGTAAGCGGTCCCTATTTATCTACTTGCACTTAGGGGTGCTTTCGAACTGCTAGGTTGGCAGGCGCTGGGACCGAGCAGCGGGAGCGCACCCCGCCGCAGGGATTCGAACCGCCGACCTTTCGATCGGCAAGCCCTAGGCGCTGAGGCTTTAACCCACAGCGCCACCTGCGTCCCTATTTTTACCATAATTAATTGATGGTAAAATGAAACAAAATGCAAAGGGCTTGAGAGAAAGAGGAAGTGCCAGAGAGACAGCCACTGTTTAAATGGCTCAAATCTGCACGCCTAGGAACAGCCCACCCACCACTGCTGACTAGCTAAGGAATGGGGGAAATTCTATGGACAGGCCGGGTGCCCACGTGTCATTTCGTTAAGAAGACACAGTGAGGAGGGCCCCATCTCAGTGCTCTGTACTTTTGATCAGATTGGATGGCCGCCAGCTCCTATCTGCTGCCAGTCAGGAGTTCTGCTGGACTGAAAGGAACAGTTTTGTGGACTGCAAAGAATCCAACTCAGGCTTGAAAAATGTGGGTGCCAACAAAACAAAGCACTGCAAACAGAGTCAATTGCTTTTGTGATTCTTCACAGAGCATATTTCTCTGCAGAACTCAGTACTGACTTTGTAGGTTTGTATTCATAAAGTTATCACTCTTCATTTTCTAGCCTTCGTGGTTAATGGGATTAGGGGAAGGGCTGTAGTTCAGTGGTAGAGCACCTGCTTTGCATACAGAAGGTTTCAATCCCTGGCATCTCCAGGTAGGGTTGGGAATGTCTCCTGTCTGAAAACCCTGGGGAGCAGCTTCCAGACAAATGGTCAGTAGATGGACCAATGGTCTCACCCAATACAAGGCAACTTCCTATGTTCCATTATGTTTGGAAGTTGTGTCAGTGAAAGTGCTCAAAAGGAAAAGCTTCAGAAGGCTAATCCCATTCACACCCAATTGCAATTGTCAACCATGTTCCTATCACTCAGGTTGCAAAGCAAACCAAATTAACCCAAAGCATAACCCAAATTAACAGACCTAATAAGAAATCACTCAAAAGAAAGATTAAGGAGAGAATGGGATTTCTTTATAAATTACACGGAAAAAGAAGGCTTCCAGAGCATCACTTGGCTTAGCATAGGTTGAATTCCACTGACAATCAGACGGTTTCTCCAAGACTTACCATCTAAATACAGTTATCTGAGGGGCAAATTGGTGTACTAAGTACGTTCATGGATAGTGGGAAGTCATGATTCCAATTAACGAGTCAAGCCAAAGCTGTGTAAAGAAGGCTTGTACTCCCTATGTAGCAGTTAAATTGAAAATATTTGTTTTTTGAAGTTAATTATCCATTTTTTGTTTTTATTCTTTTTCTGTTTTCTTCCCCCTCCCTTTTTATTTTCTTTTTATTTTCCTTTTATTAATGTATAATGGATGTATCTACATGTTTGCAATAAAGGATTTTTTTAAAAAAGGTTAAAAAAGAGGGGTGTGAACTGAGGAGATGGAGTGTGGCCTAGGGATAGCTCTGAGGGCCAGATTCGAAGGACTGGGGGGCCACATTTGTCTCCTGGGTCTGAGGTTCTCCATCCCTGCATTGGACCATCTGGCTGTCCACTATCAGATCAGGATCCTGAACTAGATGAGCATTTGGTCAGATCCAACTACAGGGGCATTCCTTTGTAGGTATAACGTGTGTCAGGTTTTTTTGTTGGGAGGAGAGGTGGTCACTCCAGCACCCAGCCCTGAGATGGATTTGCCCTCGTGCTCAGTGACTTTCAGCGATCCTTGTTTCCCCTCTGCCAGCTTCCTTTTCAGGCTTCCCCACCCACCACTTTCCCAATGGCTACATGCTTCCTGAGCAGTGGAGGTGGAGGACCTGTGGGCAGGAACAGCCTGGCGACTCGCATCTATGGTGCTGAGCCATAGGCAGTGCAAGTTCCACAGGTGTTGCTGTTGCTGCTTGCCTCTACCTCCTTTCTCTGTGTGCTCACCTTTACTTGCTTTCTCCCCCCCCTTCTAACTGAAATAGTTTCTTGAGTATGTGTGAATGGTTTCTGCCTGTGCCTTCCTTCTCCTTATTTGTTCCCACACCTCCTCCCCTTTCCCCTCTTTCTCTCTCCCCACACAGCTGCTCCTGTCCCAATACTGTGTGTGGTGCCTTGCATGTCTGGGTCGATAGGGACTTCTGACAGGAGTTTCACAAGATCGTTTTTTGATAGCACGATCTACTCCATGTATTCCAAGTTCTTATTCAGGTAGACCTTTCCAGAAGAGTGTGTAGCCTCCTTTTTCTTACTTCAGTTGTCCCTTCTAGGGGGCAGTGGACATGTCTTTCACCACTGGATAGCTTCAAGAAAAATGCAGAGAGCAAAACCAACCCCTGTATATGGTGTTTATTGACCTGACTAAGGCCTTTGATACTGTAAATCATAATGCCCTGTGGACTGTCCTTCTGAAAGCTGCCCAAATAAATTAGTGAACATCCTTTGGCTCCTCCATGATAATATGACAGCAACAATCGCAGGTAACAATGGCTCTCAAAGTGAACCATTCATGGTGGGATCAAGTGTTAAACAGGGCTGTGTTATTGCCCCAACTCTATTTATTATTTTCATTGCCGTGATCCTACACTTTGTTGAAGGGAAACTCCCCACTGGAGTAGAAATCATATATCAAACAGATGGAAAGCTCTTTAATCTGAGTAGGCTGAAAACAAAGATTAAGGTTACCATAACTTCCATCATAGAGTTTAAGTATGCTGATAACAAGGTAGTGTGTGCACACTCAGAGGATGACCTCCAAAACATCCTAAATATCTTTGCAGATGCTTATGAAAAGCTTGGCCTATTGCTCAACATCCAGAAAACCCAAGTGCTGCACCAACAAGCACAAAACAACCTCTCTGCAGTGCCACAAATCCAACTCAGTAGTGTAACGTTGGAAAGTGTTGATCACTTCTCCTACCTGGGCAGTTATCTTTCCACAAGGGCTGACATTGAGGCCGAAATCCAGCATCACCTGAGCTCTGAGAGTGCAGTTTTCTCCTGATTGAAATGCAGAGTGTTTGAAGACCAGAACATTCATAGGGAAACCAAAATGCTTGTTTACAAAGCTATTGTACTACCAACTTTACTGTATGCTTGTGAAACATGGACCACTAACAAAAGCCATCTCCAACTGCTTGAAAGATTCCAACAACGGTGTCTCCAAAAAATTGTACACATCACTTGGGAAGACAGGCAAACAATGCCAGTGTACTGGAAGGAAGGAAGATCACCAGTGTCGAAGCAATGATTCTTCAACATAAACTTCATTGAACTGGTGATGTTGTTCGGATGCAGGATTATTGTCTTCCAAAGCAACTACTCTATTCCAAACTTAAAAATGGAAAGCGTAATGCTGGTGGTCAACAAAAGAGGTTTAAAGACTCAAGGCAATTTTTTAAAAAAAGTAGTCTAAACACTGACAAGTGGGAAACACTGGTCGTGAGCACTCCATTTGGAGAACAGCCTTTACCAAAGGTGTCATGGACTTTGAAGTCACTCAAATGCAGGATGAAAGAAAAAACAAGCTAAGAGAAAGGCACATTTGGCAAACCCTCACCGTGATCAACTCCTGCCCAGAAACCTATGTCCCCAGTGTGGAAGGACGTGTGGATCCAGAATTGGCCTCCATAGTCACTTACGGACTCACCGTTAAGACCATGTTTATGGAAGACAATCTTAGTCGGCTACAAGTTATCGCCAAAGAGGATGAGGAAGAAGAAGAAGAAGATTTCTGGGCATGTTGCAAGACACCATCTCGTTCCCAAGCCCTGTTTCACCCCTGGGGATGAGGTGCTAGGCAGCATGGATGCAGCTTGAAACCTTCTGCATTTCATCAAACACTTGATTGGGCCTTATCTCTTCACCTCTCCCCAAGGTTTTATTCCAGTGACAAATCAGTGGATCTTTCCTCCAATTCTTTCCCCCAAATTTTCTGTAAGTTCTGGCAACATGAAAGCTCTAGTAACAAAACGCACTCCAAAGGAAAATAAAGGAGAAGAAGAAAATAGAGATATGGAAGGAAATTAGAAAAAAGGAAAGGATCCTTTTCCAAAAACCAGATCATGAACTAATTAAGCAAAGTATAAAAATTTTACAGACGCAAGTCTCCGTGATAATAAATGAAGAGATAGAATGGAAGATAAAATGGTTGAGACATAGAAATTTTGAGTTTGCTAACAAACCTGGCAAACTTTTGGCCTGGCAATTAAAGAAGAAAAAGGAAGATAGAATTATCAATAAAATTAAAATTGAAGACAAATGGATTCAAGAACCGAAGGAAATTAGTAAAAACTTTGCTAGTTTTTTTGGAAAACTATATAAAGAAGGTCCAGAGACTCTAGAAAAAATAATTGATTATTTGGGCAAAAATAAACTACCAATAATAATAATAAAAATAATTGATTATTTGGGCAAAAATAAACTACCAATAATACCTAAGGAAAAAAATGAAATCTTGAACTCACCAATAACAGCTATGGAGGTGCAACAAGCTATACAGAGATCAAAATTAGGAAAGACACCGGGCCCAGATGGTCTCCCAGCTAATTACTATAAAAAGTTAGAACAAGCATTATTTCTTCCCATGAAAGACTTAATGAATAATATTTTGGCAAATGGAAAGCTACCGAAAACCTGGAAGGACAGCTTTATTACTCTTATCCACAAACAGGGAACAGATGCCTCAGATATGGCCAATTACAGACCCATTGCACTGCTAAATAACAATTACAAGATATTCGCAGACATTCTTGCAAATAGATTAAAAATGGTGCTGAAAGAGATAATTCATAAAGATCAAACTGGATTTCTTCCCGGACGATTTATGAAATCCAATATTAGATGTGTGATTAATGTATTAGAATATTTGGATATTAAAATTGATACACCAGCAGCTATTATGTTGGTGGACGCTGAAAAAGCTTTTGATAATGTGTCCTGGAAGTTTATGAAAAAATTAATGGAAGAAATCGGACTGGGAGAAAATATATGTAAAGGAATAAATGCCATCTATTCGGAACAATATGCAAAATTGATCATCAACGGAAGAATTACTGAGGAGTGCAAAATAAACAAGGGAACCAGACAGGGCTGCCCACTGTCACCACTGATATTTATCTTGGTGATAGAAGTCTTGAACAATCAAATAAGAAAGGATCAGCTTGTTAAAGGCATCACTCTGGGAAACAAAACATATAAAATTAAAGCTTTTGCGGATGATTTACTTGTTATGACTGAAAACCCTAAAGAAAGTCTGAAAAGAGTGCTGGAATTGATTAAAGAATTTGGAGAAGTGGCAGGCTTCAAGCTGAATATAACAAAAACAAAAATGCTTGTTAAAAATGTAACCACAGAAGAAAAGGACGATTTAGAAAAAATATTGGGCCTGAAAATCTCCTCAAAAGCGAAATACCTGGGTATTTGGATCACCCCCAAGAACATAAACTTATTTCAGGATAATTACACCAAAACGTGGTGATACGGAACGAGAGGAGGGGGGGGTACCTTTCCTCACTCCTCCACCTCCTGAGTAGGGGGCCCGAGGCGATGACCTCAACGGTGCCCAGCTTTGCTGTGACTCCTGAACCCCACACCGTTGCACAAGCACCACACTATACCCCTTGAATTTATAAATAATAAGCCCTTCCTTCTTAAGTCTAACTTTCACCCTATTTCTACCATATCGTACTATTTCCCCATTGACTATAACGGCTGCACCTCGGTCAATCAAGAGCGTGCATTCCCCTGAAGGAGCTAGCTCAGGGAGCTCTTGCACGCCTCATTTAACCTCCTGACAAGTTGTTGACGGCTCCCCGCTGCGAGAACAATGGAACCGAAACTAGCGACCTCGTAAAACTGTCAAAGTCTTGTTACATTGTATCCATTTGTTTCCGCTTTTAATATACAATATACACTTGATCAGCAAGAAGCCGAAAACTTCAGAAAATAATATAAAATAAGCCAAAGCTTCGATCTTCTCCATTTTAACGTCATTCTACTCGATTCCCTCCGGACTCCATGATGCTACTCCCAGCGCCATAATCCTCAAACCGACAGGTCACGTACCCAGGAAAACCTTAATCCTGTCAGATGGTCCAGTCAAGCCCTTCCTCCGGGCAATGCTAGGTAATGGGCGATGCATAGCTGTGCCATTGTCTTGCCATCACCTGTACTCAGGAAACGTTTATGCATATCTCTATTACTCTATGTAATCCCTACCTTACTGAAGTGCTGATCTATGCAACCTCTACCCTGCCTACCTCACTGAAGTGATGATCTATGTAATCCCTACCTTACTGAAGTGCTGATCTATGCAACCTCTACCCTGCCTACCTTACTGAAGTGATGATCTATGTAGTCCCTACCTTACTGAAGTGATGATTTGTGTAAACCCACCACCCACTTTCCTGAAGTGATGATCTGTGTAATCCCACCTCTTGTGATGTATTCGTGACGTTTTCTGCACTGTATTCTGGGACTTGGAGGGAACTTTTAAAAGTTTATGTCGCCCCATTCTCGGGGTTCAATTCCATTTTGAACCTGTTGCGCAATAAACTTTGGATCCCCGTTCATTGCTCCTGTCTCCGGCTGAGCTCATTTCTTCCGCTAGGAACCGCGGACCTCGTCCGACGAGCCGGGTGGTAGGGTAACTCCGCACCCGGAATTTTTCCGTAACAGTGGTTAGAGATTAGAAAAAACTTTGTAACCTGGAGTAAACTAAAATTAACATTTCTGGGTAGGATTTCCATTATAAAGATGAATGTGCTTCCAAAATTAATCTTTTTATTTCAAATGATTCCAATACTGGGCGAAGCAGGTTGTCTCAAGATATGGCAAAGAGAAATTTCCAAATTCCTGTGGGAAGGGAAGAAACCTAGGATTAAACACCTGATCTTAATAGACATAAAAGAGAGAGGAGGCTTTTCCCTACCCGACCTAAAACTTTACTACGAGGCAGCCTGTTTCACCTGGCTAAAAGATTGGTGCACGTTGCAGGATTCGGACCTCCTGGACCTGGAAGGTTTTGACAACCGTTGGGGATGGCACGCCTACCTAATTTATGGAAAAGCGAAAATTCATAAAAACTTTACCAACCATATAATAAGAAAGTCACTCTTTGCTGTATGGGAAAAATATAAAGACCTGATGGAGCCTAAAGTCCCGTGGTGGACTTCTCCAGTAGAAGCCATAGCAGTAAAACGGAAAAATACTCAGGAAAGCTGGCCAACATATAAAATACTTCTAAAAAATGAAGATAACCAAATAAAATTAAAAAAAACTTTGAGGAAATAAGAGACCACATTTCAGACTGGTTCCAATATCATCAGTTATTTGAAAAATTTAAATCTGACAAACAAAAGGGGTTCTCAAAAGAAATTTCCTGATTCGAATCTGATCTTGTAAATTCTAAAAGAAAAACTCTTTCCAAAACTTACCGACTCCTCCTTGACTGGACAGTCAAGGAGGAGGAGGTAACAGTGGCAATGGTGAGGTGGTCCCAGGATTTTGGCCACTCAATAACCATGGCCCAATGGGAAAATTTATGGAAGATCAATTGGAAATTCACAAATTGTTACACGATTAGAGAGAACTTTAAAAAAATGCAACATCGATGGTATCTAACACCATGGAAGCTTTCAAAAATGTATAAAAATATATCAAGTAATTGTTGGAGATGCGGAGACTCAGGAACATTCTACCATATGTGGTGGATATGTAGGAAAATACAGGTATTCTGGGAGAGTATACATGCAGAACTGCAAAAAATGCTAAAGATCTCTTTCAATAAAAAACCAGAGGCCTACCTCCTGGGAATAACAGATTTGGATATTCCACAAAAGAGGAAGGGTATCTTTTTATATGCGACGGCGGCAGCAAGAGTTTTGATCGCAGCAAAATGGAAGAGTAATGAAATCCCCTCTATTCAAGATTGGATCCAAAAGCTGACAGAATATGCTGAATTAGATGGTTTATCAGAAAAAATAAAGAATAAATCAAAACAGGAATTTGTTTCTAAATGGGAGGTTTTTAAAGAATATCTGAAAAATAAATATAGTAGTTTAAATTCTGTTGCTGCATTCGAGGAACTTCAGTAATAGTTGCAAGGTAGATATAAGAAATTAGATTTAATGAGAATAAGTTTAATTATGAAAAAAAATGTGTATTGGCAATAAGTAATATGAATCTGAAGTATGGAAATGAAATGAAATGAAATGAGTTTATTACGGTCATAGACCAGAGAAACATGGAACAACAATAGTTTACAAAGGGAGTAATGGTGTCAATTTAAAAAAAAAAAATTGTAAAATTATACATAAAAAGCAACACATATGCACACACACACACACACACACATATATGCACATTTATGCACTGCAATATATGTATAGGCTTAAAAGATAAGTATGGAATAGACGGGAGGTTGGGTCTTTAGTGTTAAGACCAATAGATGTTTTATTGTTTGCTAAGAATATCTTGTGTCTATGGTTACTTTTGTAATTTGTGTGTAATTTGGTATTTGTGTTTTTTGTTTGTTTGTTTTTCTTGTTGTATAAATTTTTTTTTTTTAAAAAAAGAAAGCTCTAGTAATAGGTAATGATGAAAGATGATGAAAATAGTTCACAATGAAAATGTATGCCATATTTATTTACTCAGAATAAATAATAATATATTTTTTTTATTTATATCCCGCCCTCCCCAGCCGAAGCCAGGCTCAGGGCGCCTAACAACAATAAAATAATACAACATTCTAAAAGTCTTGGGACAAAAACTCCTTTCTTAAAACCCCAAAGAGCTACTGCCAGCCAGTGTAGGCAGTACTGGGATCCAGGTGGACCAATGTTCTGCCAATGAAACTTTTTTGCATGAGACATCTTGAGCATTCCCTTAGCATTTTCTTGGGACGAAACTTACATTTTTGGTGCCAGGAGTACAAAATGGTATGAATAAGGGAGTCCACCTGAACAGGATGATGATATGGTTCATAATTCAACTCCTGATATTTCAATATTTCTGTGTTGAATGGTTTCTTTAAATGTAAAGGTTCATCATTGTTCCACCTAATGTGTATGTCTTTAAGGGGCCAGAGCAAGGGCCAGAGCAAGATAACGAGACCCAGCTTTACAGCTGTGAAACATAGCAGGTGCTGCCGAGTTGCATTGATTAAGGTGTGTCAGCATTTGCATGTAGTATATAAGGAGCAGCACCTAGCTCTCCCATTACCCTGGGGGTTGGGTCTGGTTTGTTGTTAATGTATTTAGTGTATAAGGAGTTTTTGTTTTTTGTAATTAAAACCTTGCTTAAGTTATTTTTGAGTCCCTTTCTTTTTAATGCATGGTCTCCCCAGCAAGCTCTCTGCAGCGCTACCATACTGCAAATAGCCAACATCTTTGGTTATGGGCCCAGCTGCTGAGTGGATGACTGCATATTTTTGGACTCTGAGAAAGGTTTGAAAACTCCTTCTCCTGTTAGTGTAGTTTTTGTGGGTCTGGAAGATTTCCAGAATGGTTGACCGGGTTCCTGAAGCTGAGAAGTCTCTGGTCTTCCCACAGCTAACAGATGAGAACTATAGTTTATGGTCTTTTCGGGTGGAGGCACTTTTGACCTCTAGGGAAGTATGGACCTATGTAACTGAAGACCCTCCTGACCCTGTAACTAATGCTTGGTCGAAAGGAGATGCAAAAGCCAGGGCAATAATTAATTTGGCAGTCAGCGACCAGCAAGTAGTCTATATAAGGAATAAGAAAACTGCCAAAGAAATGTGGGACAGTCTTGCAGCAGTGCATGTTAGAAAAGAATCAGCATCTGCATTGACGTTTTTCAAGCAGTTGTACCAGACTAAGTTGCAGCCTGGTGGTGATTTGGCAGCACACTTGAGACGTCTGGAGGCAATACGCGGCGAATTAATTCGAAGGGACATGGACATACCTGATATTCAGTATGTTTTTATCATTCTTTGTTCCCTTAATGAGGACTTTGATGGTATAGCTAGCCAGATATCTGCCGTCCCACCAGCACAATTAACTGTGGAAGGGGTGACGGCAAGATTAATGGGCGAGTTGGATAGAAGGGAGGCTTGTGCCATAAGCACTCCTATTTCCAGAAGTAATGAGGAACGCCATATGCAACCTTTTGGTGATGCGACTGCATTTAAAGCTGCAAAGCGTTGTTGGTTCTGTAATAAGCAAGGACATTTTGCAAAGGACTGCAGATCCAAAAGAAAGCAAAGTACTCCTAAGCCTGTTTCTGCTCGTCAGTCACGGTTGTCATCTCAGCACCCAACATCGCACCGTAAAGACAGAAATGAGCCGCGAGCTTTTCATGCTCGGACTGCAGATCATAAAAGAATTAAAGGTGCCAAGTGGAATTCTTTTATTGTGGACTCAGGAGCTTCTCACCATGTTTGCAACAATCGAAGCTTGTTTATTTCTTTCGAAGAGGAAATTGGTTATGTACATTTAGCCAATTCACAAGTCTTGCAGTCACTTGGCAGAGGTACTGTTAAACTTGACTCTTTAAATATTACAATAGCGAACTGCATTTACTGCCCATCAGTGGACAATTTATTATCAGTAAGGTGTTTTGCTCGTCAAGGCATAAGTGTGCGTTTCTTAAATTCAATGTGTGAGTTTTTTGAGGGGAACAAACGTCTATTGTATGCCCGGGACTCTGATGGTTTATATAGACTGTATTTTCGCACCTACTCCCAATCGCCTATAAATTGCAGAGCAGCACAGTCAAGCCAGGGGTTGAGGAATGTAAGGCCACATTCTGGGTGTGTCCATGAGGCGCACAGAATTCTGGGACACTTGAATTTTGCTGATGTAATTAAGACAAAGAATATTGTTAATGGCCTCAACTTAAAACCATGTAAATTCTTTATGCAATGTCTATCTTGTTGCAAGAATAAGATTAAGGTTGCACGCAAGGGTAGGTGCTCAGATAGGAAAGTAACTGAGCCATTTGAGCGTGTACATTGTGACTTAGTTGGGCCACTCCCGCCATCATTAGGAGGTTCTAAGTACTGGCTCACTCTCATAGACCAGTATAGTAGATATTGTTGGACTTATGCAATAGCTGAGAAGTCCCAAGCATTTGAGAAGTACAAAGTTTTTTGCAACTGGGTAAAAACGCACTTTAACAAACCAATTAAGAACCTGTTTTCTGACCAGGGCGGAGAATTTGTTTCTGAGGATTTTGAGAAATTCCTGGAAGCGCAGGGGACTACTCATGAGTTATCTTGCCCCCGAAGTCCCTGGCAAAATGGGCTTGTTGAAGTTGTGCAGCGTGACTTACAGGCAGGGGTTAAAACGTATCTGCACGATGCTAATCTGCCCAAAGACTTTTGGGCTGAAGCGCTTAATGCTTTTTGTTATGTTAGAAACCGCAGTTATCATTCTGGTTTAGATGTCACCCCCTATGAGAAGCTGTTTAAAAAACGCCCTAATCTGAAATACCTACGCATTTGGGGTTCAGATGTAACTATGCATTATCCCGCTAAGCAAAAATTGGGTGAGCGTAGTGTTCAGGGAAAAATTAATGGGCTACCAGCAGGGGGCGTACAGAATTTACATACCAGCAACTGGCAAATTTCATATTACCAGAAGCATGATACAAACTGTAAATTGGAATGGAGTTGCTGTTTTCCAAGATACTAATGGTATAGATAATACTGAGGAAGAGGAGGAAGAGGCAGCAGCAGGAGGAAATGGTGCTTCTGAATTAATGGAAAAAGACAAAAAGCCTGTTGAATCTGATAATTTGTTTGATGATTTAAAGTCACAGGAACCCGAGGGGAGGTTAGATTCTCTTGATTTTTCTGACCGTGAGCTTAGCCTACAGGCACCTCTTCAGTCTGACAATGATGATTTACAACCTGAAACTAGTAGTTCACTTAGTCCCATTAAGTCTGAGGAGTCTGACTCTCCTTCTGGACTAAGACGTTCAGATAGAAAGAGGCAGAAGCCACAACATTTTGCAGATGAACATTTTAATACTGTGTATGCCAATAAGGCGGTTTTTGAGCCAAAAAGCTACAATGATGTTCAGAATTTACCTAAGCACCAAGCTGCAAATTGGTATAAAGCTATGAACTCTGAGATAGCTTCTTTAAAAGAGCATAACACTTGGTCTCTTGTACCACAAACCCCAGATATGAGACTTATTGATTCAAAATGGGTTTATAGAGTTAAAATGAATGACAAAAATGAAGTTGTAAGGTACAAGGCAAGATTAGTTGCTAGGAGTTTTCAACAAATTCCAGGCGAAGATTATGATTTGTGTTATTCACCAAGTGTAAAATATGAAACAGTTAAGCTCTTGTTAAAAGATGCATCACAACGTGGACATTCTGTTTATCACCTAGATATAAAAACTGCACATTTGTTTGAAGATTTAAAAGAACAAATTTTTATGCGTGTCCCTGAAGGCATAGACGCCGCTGAAGGTTTGGTATGCAAATTAAATAAATCCCTTTATGGTCTGCACCAAAGTGGAAGGAATTGGCACCAAACTTTAGCAAAAGAATTGCTGGATATTGATTTTTCACAAGGAAAGGCAGACAATTGTGTGTTTATAAAGGAAAGGGCAAACTCTGTAACAAAAATATGTGTGTATGTAGATGACGTGTTAATTTCTACAAAAACTAAACAGGAATATGAAGAGGTAGTTTCACAGTTACAGAAGAAATTTGATGTGGTGGAATTAGGCATAGCTAAAAATTACTTATCCATGCAAATTGAGAAAGGCAAAAATGGATCTTTTCTGGTTCATCAAACTGCAAAAATTGATGATCTTGTTGAAATGCTACGTTTAGAAAATGCAAATGGGAAGGAAACGCCTATGGTGTGTGGTTTCACCTTTACAGGTGAAGATAAGCCATTCTCTAATAAAACTCTGTATCGTTCTGCCATAGGCAAGCTAAATTTCATTCAAAGAATCTCAAGACCAGATATAACTTATGCTTTTCACTTTCTGGCAAAATTTGTGGAAAAGCCCACTACACAATGTTTCTCTGCTCTTAAGAGAGTGGTAATGTACCTTAAACATACCAAACATTATAGGTTGCAGTTTACGTCAAGTATTGACAAAGGTTTTGAAATTTTCTGCGATGCATCTCATGCAGTGGAACAAAATAATTGCAGGGGTGTGTCTGGTATGGTGTTTTGTTATAACGGTTGTCCATTTGAATGGAAGTCCCAGACACAAACCATTATTTGTCTCTCCACAACCGAGAGTGAATTATGTGCATGCGTTCAGGCCACTCGTGATGTAGAATGGTATCTGCAAGTATTCACAGACCTACAGATACAAGTAACACTACCAGTAAAAGTTTACCTTGATTCCCAGAGTGGACTTGCTATCCTATGTTCAGAAACCAATACGCAGCGCACTAGAGTCTTAAGATTACGTTTGCAGTTTGTAAAGAAACTAATTGCTGACGAAATGATTGTATTTGAATATGTCCCAGGTGATAATCAAATTGCGGACATTTTTACAAAAGCACTTCCAAAGGTTACACATGAAAAACATGTACAAAGTATGCTTTATGTTTTTGTTCCACAATGATGAACCGCAGGGGAAATGTTGAATGGTTTCTTTAAATGTAAAGGTTCATCATTGTTCCACCCAATGTGTATGTCTTTAAGGGGCCAGAGCAAGGGCCAGAGCAAGATAACGAGACCCAGCTTTACAGCTGTGAAACATAGCAGGTGCTGCCGAGTTGCATTGATTAAGGTGTGTCAGCATTTGCATGTAGTATATAAGGAGCAGCACCTAGCTCTCCCATTACCTTGGGGGTTGGGTTGGTGGTTGGGTCTGGTTTGTTGTTAATGTATTTAGTGCATAAGGAGTTTTTGTTTTTTGTAATTAAAACCTTGCTTAAGTTATTTTTGAGTCCCTTTCTTTTTAATGCATGGTCTCCCCAGCAAGCTCTCTGCAGCGCTACCATACTGCAAAAAGCCAACATTCTGCTGTCTGGGACAACATATTCCAGGGCCAACCAAGCTGTCATCTCTATTTCAGGGAGATAAATTATTGCCTTCACTACAATGGACCAAACGAAGCAATTACCTTGAAAGCAATCACTGAATCACCTGAATCACTCCTGTCCTCCTGAGAGCTACAAAAAATGGAAAGGGATCAATCAGATATGAAGTATTTTGGCTTTCATGACATTGCAGGTGTTGTATCTCAGTTGTATAATTCATTTTATATTCAAAACTGCTTATAATCACAATTTCTCCCCTGGTAGAAAGAACAAAAACAGCCCTGTCTATGAAATTTCACACAATCACTAGGTCTTAAAAATTATTCCCTCATAATATTACAGATTGCGGAAATTCACCAGGGTGACCAAGGCTATCCTCTAGCCCGAAACCACAACAGAACTGAGATGGAATGGATCCAAATAATTTAAACCGATGAGGCGTCAGCATGGATTAAGTTAGGGCTAGTTGGAAAGTAAAAACAGTCTGCCATGGGTCAATTTCTGGCATAGCAACCATGACTCTCCCATTTTAGCACTGGTCACACCAAACTGAGCTTGCCTTTTTCAGCTCCCCCCCAACGCCCCACTACCACTACTAGGCCTCACTCGCTCCTGCGACTCAAGAAACAAACAAAACAGAAGATAAGAAACAGCAAGAGTGCAACCCCACTCCTCAATATAATTAATGATGGTGATGGTGATGAAGACGAATAACCCAAACTGTGTCAAATCATAGCTTTGAGACCAGAAAGGGAGGGGGAAAGCTAAATTTCCTCCCCCCTAAGATAATAATAATTACCCCAAACTGTGTCATATTATAGCTTTGAGAACAGAAAGCTGATGGTGGCAGGAAGCTAAATAAATTAATAATAATAATAATAATAATAATAATAATAATAATAATAATTACTCTGAACAGTGCCTAACTGTAGCTTTGAGACTAGAAAGTCGTGAAAAAGCAAGATGGATGGAGAGAGAGAGAGAAAGCAAGCCTCCCCAAAGTTGGTTTGCAAACAGGCCTTGCTCTTTTTCCTCCTCAGAAAGCCAGTCTGAGATGCAGAGGGGAAAATCATTATGTTAAGAGCCACAATGTGGGGGGAGGGAAGTCAAAGGGGATTATATGTTTATGTTTTTATTTTGCTTGTATATGGAAAAAGAAAAAAGAGAGAGAGAAAAAGAAAGCCACTCTGAGGCTCTAAGGAGACCATGGCTGCAAAATTCCATTTGGCCTCTGCCGTGCCTCAGACTCAGAGCCAGAGCTTTCACTTCTCTCGGCCTACTCCAATCTGCAGCCTGGTCACAACCACTTCTGCCCCATTTGCGCATTTGTATTTACATACCCTCCAACATTTATTTCCTTCTACATAAGGAAGCTTCTTCTGCGTTTGATCTCCCACACACATCGACGTCATATACACACCTACATGGGTCACCTTGAGCCAATACTGTGGGATTTACTTCTGAATAGGCAGTGTAGGGCTCAATTTACAATAAAGGAATCGGCATTCCAAGCGCTTAAAAATGGCTGGCTGCTGAAGCCTGGCAATTCAAGAATTTAAAGCCGATTGGTTACATTTTTCCTTCAGAATTATAGCAAGGGCCTCATATGCCAGCTTCATCATTTCCTTAGTTTGGTACAGGTATTTTATTGGTCAGTACAGTATAAGCAGGACTCTGTTTTTGCACCTACACACACACACAGACCGCTTTTAATTGTTCTCCGAGATGTGGAGAGGAGGAAAAAGGAAAATCATGACATTCCAGGATAAAGTCGTAAACCATGATGGCTTCTGTAATTCCGGGACTGTCCCTGGAAAATCGGGACACTTTGGAGGGTATGCATTTGCACCCCCATGTTTTACTCTGGATTGATGAATGCTGAAGCATTGATTAGCATTGCTGTGGAGTAGGATCTCTCATGACTCCACATACATGCACACGCTGTTTATTACATATTCTCCAACATGCCACCATTGAAAACAGGGACATGATTATGACACAGAAATACTCCCAAAAGCTGCAAAAGCCACAGAGGTGCTGCACCCTTCCAACAGCTTGTGGTCAGATTGGACCCTTGCCCGAGTACCAAATGTGTATTGAAGTAACTTCTGATATCACAAATGCAATTGTCAAGAGTGTATCTTGTGTGTAACTTTTCTCCACTTTAGTAAGGGAATGGGAAGCATGGAAGTATCGGGCCCTCCCTTTAACTGCAGGGGGAGTAGATTGGTGTAGGCTTTCACCTTGCTGCCATCTGGCCACACGCCACCTTGCAAGACATGCCTCACGTATCTGACTGCGTCTGCTAAAAACTAGATTCTTGTCATTGTTAAACTGGACTTGCCTCACTTGTGTTCTATTAATTATCTGTTGAAACACCTTGTTTTGCTCCTCCTCTTTCCCCTCTTATCAAAGGTGCCAGGATCCTGATTCTGCAAAAAAAAGAATCAACGTGGCAGCAACACAAAGCAAGTAACAGGACTGTTTCTACCTTGAGGGCCATAGTTCAAGGACATAGGACCTGCTTTGCCTGAAGGTCCATGGTTTAATTATTGGCACCTCCAGGTAGGGCCTGTCTGAATTCCTGCCAGTCAAGTATTGACAATACAGAGCTAGATGGACCAATGGGATAAACGTGGTCACAGAATCTCAATGTTTGAAGGGACCCTGTGAGTCATCTAGTCTAACTCCCTGCAATGCAGGAATACGTAGCTGTCCCGTATGGGGATCGAACCTGCAACCTTGGTGTTATCAGTACCGTGCTCTAACCAGCTGAGCTATTCAGGGCAGCTTCCTCTGTTCCTATGGTACAAACACAGTAAAGCATCCAGTTTGCATGACTGAAGGTCTCACCTTTAATCCTTTGTCTCCCGCTGTGCCTGAAACCCTGGAGACACACTGCTGGTTAGTGCAGACGACACTGAGCTAGACAGTCCAACCATCCGACTCAGTATAAGGCAGCTTCCCATGTCCCTTTTCTGCAATGTCCTATCATCTCTAATCCTAACCGACCTCGCAGGGTTGTTGCAAGGATAAAATGGGAAGGAGTAGAACCATGTTTGTTTGCCACCTTAAGCTTCTTAGAGGAAAAAGGACGGGATATAAGCATAGATTATTTACTCTGGTAATAAGCCATTTGCAGGGAGGCGGCACAAAAGTTGACCTTTGTGGGTGGTGGGCAGGCATGGGGAAGAGGCAGGCAAAAGGCAAGCTGTAAGACACATCTGCTCTGTGGTGCACTGTCTTTACCCTGGCCTCTTTACACAACCCGAGATGTGTGTTGTCAGAGCCCACCCTATTCACCGAACCATAGAATTGGAAGTGACCTTAAAGGTCATCTAGTACAACCCCCTGCAATACAGGAATCTTGTCTGAACCGGATTTGAACCCACGACCCTGGGATTAAGAGCCTCATGCTCTGCCAACTGGACTGTGATTGCAACTGGTTCTAACTGCTTTTAAGTTGGATTATTGCAACCCACCCTGGGACTTGCTGGTGAATGACAGGTAATAAATTCAATGATGTTTGTGAGAAGGAGGAGGAGGAAGAAGACTGCTGAAATTCGTTTCAAAGCTCAGTTTAATAAAAGAGAACGTAAATTATTCTGCGATTTGAAATTGTAATACAAAATGCGGAAGAGGCTCAGGGTCCAGATGCGTTATTTAGCTGTCCAGGCTATGAATGGGTGCTATGGGGAAGCATCAGAATCAAAGAAGACAAAAGCAAGGCGGCGGGGGGAGGATGGGTACACACCCCATTGCCCCTAAAATCCCCAAGCTGTTCCGTTTACCAAGACAGGACTGTTCAACATGAGCCCTTGCATCGACAGTGTAAATAGGTTTCTTTACAAAGCACAGCAACAGTTCAGAGGCAATTCTGCCCTCTGGAAAGACCACAAGCTCCTTCCCATATGCTCACCAACTGGAAGAAAGTGACGTTTAAAATTAAGGGGTGGACTCTGTTGTGGTCTTGCAGATCTCAGGCCTACTTATTCCCTGTGCCAAAATAGCCAGAGAGACTTTTTCTCACGAAAAGTCACAGGAAGTGTGCGTGGGGAGCCTTATTCACACTCTCTCAGTTACCCCACATATTTACCAGTGGGGAGAGGTGGCCTCATGTGTTTTTTGTTTCTATCAAAGCCTAGAAAGCCTGTCCTGACTGGCGAATCTGATGCATGACAGCAACCATCATACAACGAGGAAACCCTGATGGGAACTGAGGAGAATTCAGATGTGTTTTTAAATAAAGCAGACCTTCTCCCCCTTGAAGCCCAAGGTACTACTAGGCCCAATCATCCCACAAGAGTCCACCTTGGTGAAAATGGATTCAGGGGAAGAAGCCAGAATTCTGAGGCATCCCACCAACAGCTGAAAGGCCCAAAGTGCCCATCTTGTAGGCCTGTGTGAGAAGGGACAGGCTGGGATGATAGGCCTCTGTTACTCTCATTGTGCTTTCTTCATTTTCTTTTTCTCCGATTTCACTACCGCGTCGTGAGCTTTTCGTTTCTCTGCTAGTTTGTTAGCCTGAGAGGGGAGGAAAAAACAAAATGCATTAGTTCATGTCTCAAAAATCCAACTTTTTTTTGAAACATGTGGTATATACAGCAGGGGCTGCCAACCTTTTTGGGTCAGTGGGCCCATTTGGAATTTTGGGAAAGGGCTGTGGGTGCCAGTCACAAAAAGGCTAATGTGTGTGTGTGTGGGGGGGTGTAGTGTAAGATAAAATGGCTGCCACATCTAGAAAGGCAAGAAAAGAGACAGGAAAACCAAATGCCATGAGCACGGCCACCCATTCCTCTATGTGAGGGGAAGTCACCTACATCGGCCACCCCTGCACTGGCTCAGAGAGAAGCTATTTGCAGCTCTCCACTGTTCAAAATGGAAGGGAGGGAGCGTGTCCAATTCTGACACCCAGTGAAATGTGGGCATGTTTAAAGAGGTGCATTCAGCACAGCAGATGCCAAGTCAGTGCAAACAGAAACTGAGCAGCAACCACAAACGGTCTTTTGTGCATTGTGAAATTCTGATATCTTTCCCAGCTAATATAGGAGGCACTGATGGGCAGCCTCTGTATATATCACGAGCAATTTCATTGAGCAAACACCCCTTTGCAGGCCATCGTCCTCTGTTAGTATGGGTGCTGTGCACTCGAATGCTTGGATTGAACCAATGAATCTGCTCTCCAAAAGCAGCCCTATATTGACCCCATACACTCTTGCTCAAGTCCCCCCTTTCTCCCCCCCCCACGTGACATGTTAGGTCAATGCTTGAATTTTCAGCATCAGACAAAATAAAGAAACCTTGGCCAACCTAGTGCTTTCCAGATGTCTTGGACTACAGATCCCATCAGCCCCGGCCAGCAGTCGTGATGGGAGTTGTAGTCCAAAACATCTGGAAGGCAACAGATTGGTCAAGTCTGGATTAAAGCGTGTTTCTTCTGAAGTTGTCCCACAATCAAACAAAACTCACTGCTACTTAATCAAATGCAAACAACCAAGCTCTGGGCTCCCCAACCTGCTGCACCGCCAAAGAAAACAAATATATGAATAGATAACGAAACTATCCACGTGATGCTGAAACAAAACTCCTTACACACACTATGCAACAGAAAGAAACAAAACTACCTCCTTCTCTCCCCCGCCTGTCTCCCCACCCCCAAAACTCACAATGCCTACGATAGCAATGACTCACACCAAATATAACTGACTGTGAAAAAGACTCTATGAACTAGAAACAAGATATGGAGCACTGTTAGCCATGAAAATATTTCAATAAAGCCAATCTAAAGAAAGAAAAGTATGTGGCACACTCCACAAACTTAAGATCAGGAAAGTTTTGTATAGTGAGCACCAACTTTCCATCACTTCACTGCCTGTGTGGGGAATATTTGGTCCTCCAGTTGCTGTTGGACTACAATTCCCATCATTCCTGGTCATTGGTTGCGCTTGCTGGGGCTAACAGGAGTTGTAGTTCAATAACCTCTGGCAGGCCAAAGGTTTTCTATGCCTGCTCTATTGAATGCCAGACGTTGCAGAGGGAGAGCTAAGAATGCCTCAGCTAATACAGTGGTACCTCGGGTTAAGTACTTAATTCGAACCTGAAACTGTTCTTAACCTGAAGCACCACTTTAGCTAATGGGGCCTCCCGCTGCTGCCACGCCGCCGGAACACGATTTCTGTTCTCATCCTGAAGCAAAGTTCTTAACCTGAAGCACTATTTCTGGGTTAGCAGAGGCTGTAACCTGAAGCGTATGTAACCTGAAGTGTATGTAACCCGAGGTACCACTGTACCCACAAAGGCACATTGGCAGAAGCAGAGGACAATGTGGCCCTGCACACATACAAGCAGCTTCTCTTCCTGCAATGCTGGTGCTGGATGTGTGACTCACAGGATATTGCTGCAGCAGAGTTCAATGTTTATTTTGTAATGTTTAAGGAAGGCGGGGGGGGGGTGAGTTGTCATAAGAAGATCACAACAAAGAGGCTACTCTGGAATGGTAATCTTGGATTTGACGATACTATTTATAACTTGAAATTACAGTGGTGCCCCGCAAGACGAATGCCTCGCTAGACGAAAAACGCGCAAGACGAAAGGGTTTTTCGTTTCTTGAGTTGCTTCGCAAGAATTTCCCTATGGGCTTGCTTTGCAAGATGAAAACGTCTTGCGGGTTTGCTTCCTTTTTCTTAAAGCCGTTAATACCCGGGGAATCCGCGCTCCGCAAGATGAAAAAATCGCAAGGCGAAGCAACTCGCGGAACGAATTAATTTCGTCTTGCGAGGCACCACTGTAACAATAAACGCTAGTGACTACCTCTTTTGTAAGTTTAAAAATGATCTAGAAAAATAAAATAAACCCAGCCTGTCTTCCTCCTGTGCCTTGCAAGAGCTTTATGTGTGGAAACGAGGGTTAGCTTTTTACAGCCTAGAGTTGAGCATCGTTAATGCGGTTGCAGCCAATACAGTGCCTTTCTGGATGTTGCTTGACTACAACTCCCATCATCCCTGTCTATTGGCCATGGTGGGGCTGATAGCAGTCCAACAACATATGGAGGTCACCATCTTGGCTACTCCTGTGCTAATGTCTGTAGACACACTTGAAGAAAGAGGGGAAATCTTGGACTGAATCCAACAAATTGCTGTAATCCTGTTTGTGCTATAGCTCAGTAACAGGGTATCTGCTTTGCACACAAAAAGGTCCCAGGTTCAACCCCAGAAATCTCCAGGTAGTACTGTGGAAGATTCTGTCTGAACCCTTGAAGACATGCTGCCCACAAGTGCCAACAATACTGAGCAACATGGGCCCATGTTCTGACTCAGTATACAGCAGCTTCCTATTTCCCTATTTAAATCAGTCTTTAATTTGTAACTTGAGGACCGGAACCTTACTTCATTTTAGGGAAGGGCTATTGTGCGGTGGTAGAGTATGTTCTTTGCATTCAAAAGATCTCGGGTTCATTCCACCAGCATCTCCAGGTAGGGCTTAGGAGACCCATTTGCTGCTGGTGTAGACAATACTGCAATGTGCTCTACGTGGGGCTACCTTTGAAAGTGACTTGGAAACTACAACTAATCCAGAATGCGACAGCTAGACTGGTGACCGGGAGTGGCCACCGAGACCCTATTATACCGGTCCTGAAAGACCTACATTGGCTCCCAGTACATTTCCGAGCACAATTCAAAGTGTTGGTGCTGACCTTTACAGCCCTAAATGGCCTCGGCCCTGTATAACTGAAGGAGCGTCTCCACCCCCATCGTTCGGCCCGGACTCTGAGGTCCAGCGCTGAGGGCCCTCTGGCGATTCCCTTACTGTGAGAAATGATGTTACAGGGAACCAGGGAGAGGGCCTACTCGGTAGTGGTGCCCGCCCTGTGGAGCGCCCTTCCATCAAATGTCAAGGAAATAAGCAACTATCTGAAGGAAATAAGCAACTATCTGAAGGCTTCCCTGTTCATGGAAGTTTTTAACGCTTGATGTTTTATCATATTATTATTATTATTCTGTTGTTGAGCCACCCAGTGTGGCTTGGGGAACCCAGTCAGATGGGCAGGGTATAAATAAGGAGGAGGAGGAGGAAGGAAGAACCAATGGTCAGATTCGGCAGCATCCTATGGTCCTAAGGACTGCACAACATGACTTCCTCTGCCTTCCTTTGCCCTGTGTTACTCCCCTCGCAAAGCTGCTCCAGAGAGGTCGGGGGAACCCCCAGATTCGAGGGGCACGTGGTGGGGAGAGGAAGTCCCATGGTGCAAGTGGGAAATCTAACAGGACAACTTTGTAGGACACACCCACAACCTTTTCCTAGGCCCAGCACAGCAAGAGAGCTCAAGCCCAGGACAGGAAGGAGCGGCCCATTGTGACAATACCTCTCGGATCTTGCGCCTCTTCCCAAACATGATCTTTTGGTATAGGTACTTCTCCCGCTTCTTCATCATCATGATGGCCAAGCGCTTCTCCTCGCTCTGCTCCTCTTGCGCCAGCCGCTGCTTGTCCTCTCTCAGGACTTTACCTGCCGTCACCTTCACCGGGAGGGCCTGTGGGAGGAGGAGGAGGAAATCACAAACTCAAAAGGGCAACCCGGAGGCAGGCAAAACTTTCAGGAAACAATTGTGCCTCTCTCCCCACGCACCTTGCTCTGGGTCCTCTGCGCTTCCATCTTCTTCAGCTTCCCCTCGTCTTCTTTCTCCGAATCCTCGTCCTCGTCCTCCGAGTCTTCTGTGGCATTGTCACTCTCTTCCTGTTCTTCCGATCCGCTCTCTTCTCCTACAGGAAGGAACCACCTCGTGTTAACTTTCGTGAGCGCCACACAGGTAAGGCAGGCTTGCGAGAGGAAAGCCCCTCAACATTCACTGAACGGAACACATCAGAATAGGAGTCGACAGACAATTCCAAGGATCTTGAACCTTGGCCTAGAGAGCACCCTCCAGATATTGGTGGACCTCAGCTCCCATCAGCCCCAGCCAGCATGGTCAATGGTTAGGGACCAGTTTCTTGAGGGGTTGCCTGACCCCATAGGTGCCCAATCAACCGGTTCAATCTGCAGAACCAACACTCATTCTACAGTTGTAAGAAATCAGTATTTTAGTGTGGCAGCACCTGAGCTTTGGAACTCCCTGCCTAATTGACATCAGGCAGGAGCCTTCCCTTTCCTCGACTCTTTGGTGCCTGCTTTAAAAAACATTTTTGTTTAGGAGAAGCCAGACATGTGAAATATTGACTAGTAACAACAACTTCTTTTATTATTTATATGCCACCCATCTGACTAGATTAACCCAGGCACTCTGGGTGGCTCCCAACAAAATACTAAACATCAACCATTAAACACTTCCCTTCTGTTCTATTTCTTTTTAGCTGCTGTAGATTCTAAATCTTTTGAGTATGCATAGATACCCAGTTATTAAAAAAATGATATTTTAAACATTCTTTTAAATGTTGTTTTGTAAACCTCCTATCAGAGGTTTCTTACACTCAAAAAAATTTTATTACTTAAAATAAAATGATGGGAGCTGTAGTCAGGAAGCATGTGGACGGCACTGTTTTTGTCCACACTATTTTTATTTATTTACTGAATTTATATCCCAACCTTCCTCTCAAAAGTGTCCAGGGAAGCCAACAGACCCACAATTCAAAAGCAAAGCAAAAACGTTCCAAAAGGGATTTTAAAATTCTAAAAACTGATTGCAATTAAAAACACCTGAAAGCAGTTATACGCAAAAACATCCTCCTAGCCAGTGATTTTGGGGTTGGCAGGAACAGTATAAAAAGAAAAGAAAAGAAAAGAAAAGGAGAAAAGAAGAAGAAGAAGAAGAAAAGGACCCCTGGATTGAAGTAGATAAAGGCACTCTGGGCTCATTCACACTTCCACCTATGACTTTTGGATTGATTCGGCATAAACACCAGTGTGTGAGGAGATACTGCGGCAACAGCGGAGAGTCATACACATAAAATTCACACAGAAACACATCATTGCTTATTTCAACTTGCTTGTGGAAACAACTCAGAGGCCATGAAAGAAGGAAGGTTAACAACAGGATGATTTAAAGGAACTATTGGAAAGACTATTAAAGGCAGATCAGAGCCCCCCCCCGAACTTGAAGCATGGGAAGTCCCAACAAAAAAATTATAATTTAGGCAGAATATTTGGACTATCTGATATGTATTTGTATACATATCAGTCCGGTCAAAGGTGATTATGGGGTTGCAGCGCTCATCTCGCTTTCAGGCTGAGGGAGCCGGCATTTGTCCACAGCTTTCCAGGTCATATGGCCAGCATCACTAAACCACTTCTGGCACAACGAGACACTGTGATGAAAACCAGAGCTATAGCTACGCCATTTACCTTCCCGACGCAGCAATACCTATTTATCTACTTGCACTGGTGTGCTTTTGAACTGCTAGGTTGGAAGATAGAGCAACAAGAGCTCACTCTATTGCAGGGATTCGAACTGCTGACTTACCAAACAGCAAGCCCAAGAGGCTCAGTGATTTAGACCGCAGGAACAGTATTCTTCAGCCACCAAATTTATGGGGAAAGAGAAATGCTTTCAAATTCCTCCTGAAAGTTAATAATGATGACGATAGGTGTGTCTCACTAGGGAGGGAATTCCACAACTAGGGAACTACCAATGAAAAGGCCCTGTCAGGGGGTCAATGCCAATCAGGCAGCCCCCAGTGGGGGCAGCAACCAACAAGGGTCCGATTTATAGCACTGATTTTCAAGCTTGGGGGATTCTCAGATGTTGTGAAACTGTTCCCCACCCCATAACACTGACTAAGCAACTGGGGATAATGGGAGTTGCAGTCTAACAATCGTTAGCCACTGGAGAGACTTCAAAAAATTTTGGGCGGGTTCTTATAATGTTGATTGGGAATCTGCCATTATGTAATAAGACCGAGCTGCAGCATTATAAATAGTCATAGGGGGAGGTGAGCTCTTAATATGTCATTATAGCTGTATTTCAAGTCCAATTTGGTAAATCTCCCCTGGAAAGGCTAATGTTTGATGCAACCGGTCTGGGAAAATTAATGAGCAAATGCCTAGATTTGATTTCATCGGAACTGAGAGAAGATGGCGTCTGCCAGCAGCGAAATGACTTTTGGATTGATTCGGCATAAACACCAGTGTGTGAGGAGATACTGCGACAACAGCGGAGAGTCATACACATAAAATTCACACAGAAACACATCATTGCTTATTTCAACTTGCTTTTGGAAACAACTCAGAGGCCATGAAAGAAGGAAGGTTAACAACAGGAAGATTTAAAGGAACTATTGGAAAGACTATTAAAGGCAGATCAGAGCCCCCCCCCCCGAACTTGAAGCATGGGAGGTCCCAACAAAAAAATTATAATTTAGGCAGAATATTTGGACTATCTGATATGTATTTGTATAATTTGGAACATTCAATGTGATTTGATTTGATAGTTAAAATGGGAAACGTAATAAAAATAATTTTTTGAAAAAAAGCAAAACAATGGCAGGGGACCCAAGTCTGAAGAACCATGGTCCACGGTTAACGGAGCATCGCGTTACCTGGCTCGTCGCCTCTCTGCAAGGCTAGCAGCTTCAGCTTCTCTGGTGGGATGTAGTCCCCTTCCTTCTCAGTCACGAACGGGGAGAGGTGAGGAGGCAGCAGTACGCCGAGGAAGTAATCTGCCACCGGAAGGCACAGCTTGGCGTTGACTGAATCAAAGACCCACTGTGGCTGGATGTAATACCTGGGGGAAACACAAGCCAAGTCTCTCGAGAACCAGAATGGACAAGTGATCTAGAACCGGGTAGATGGGGGGAATCTGAGACCCGTGATCTCGCTTTGAACCTCCAAGCCTTTATCCCAAACCAACCTGAGGCTCTCCAGATGTTGTCAGACTACAGTTCCCATCATCCCAGGCAGGAGGACATGCTGCCTGGGGCCAATGGGAGTTGTAGTCCCGACCAAGAGACTGCTGCACTCACCTGCCTATCACTTGCTTTTCCAGACTAGGCCGGTCGACGATTTGATGGGTGATGGTTGGGTCTGTCACGTCATAGGTAGCGCCAATGCAAACAGACTTGTCCCAGGACACTTGGCCCCCAAAGCACCTGCCAGAAAGGGGACAATGACACACACCCTCTTGAACCAATCAAACAGAAAGACCAAACCCTACAGCACAAACCCAAACATGACTGCTCAGTCCTACTGAATTAGTTGCCAGTCTGTTTCTGTACACAATTCAACTGAGGTCCAGTTCCGAGGGCCTTCTGGCGGTTCCCTCAGTGTGAGACGTGAAGCTACGGGGAACCAGGCGGAGGGCCTTCTCAGTAGTGGTGCCCTCCCATCAGATGTCAAGGAGATAAACAACGATTTGACTTTTAGAAGACATCTGAAGGCAGCCCTGTTCAGGTAAGATTTTAATGGTTGATGTTATATTGTGTTTATAATACTTTGTTGGGAGCAGCCCAGAGTGGCTCTGGCAACCCAGTCAGATGGGTGGCACATAAAATAATAAAATTATAATTATAATAATTATTATTATTATTTAAAAAAAGGTAAAGGACCCCTAACAGTTAAGTCCAGTCGCAGATGACTCTTGGGTTGCGGTTCTCATCTCGCTTTACAGACCAAGGGAGCCAGTGTTTGTCCACAGACAGTTTTTCTGGGTCATGTGGCCAGCATGATTAAGCTGTTTCTGGCGTAACGGAACACCGAAACCAGAGAAGCGCACGGAAACGCCGTTTACCTTTCCGCCGGAGTGGTACCTATTTATCTACTTGCACTTTGACGTGCTTTCGAACTGCTAGGTTGGCAGGAGCTGGGACCGAGCAACGGGAGCTCACCCTGTCGTAGGGATTCGAACTGCCCACCTTCTGACCAGCAAGCCCAAAAGGCTCAGTGGTTTAGACCAGAGCACCACCCATGTCCCGTGTCTTATTATTATTACTTCTTTAAAGCCCTAAATGCCTAAGGCCCCAAATATCAGAAAGGCTGCCTCCTTCCCTATAGGCTTCCTTGGGTGTTAAGATCAGCAGAGCAGGCCCTCTTGGCAGTTCACCCACTCTCAGAAGCTGGGGTGAAGTTGGCATGGGAAAGGGCATTTTCTGTGGCAGTCCCCAAGTTATGGAACTCCTTCCTGACAAAGGTACAGCTGGCACCTTGAATGTACAGGCTTAGCTGCATGCATAAAATCTATCTCTTTACCCTGGCCTTTGACACTGGAGTTGTGTGCTTTTAGGACCCCCTTTATTTCTGTGATCACGATTTGTTTTAAACTCCTTTTAAAGGTCGCGTTTTAAATTGATGCGACCTGCCCTGGGACTTTTGGTTGAAGGGCAGGCAATAAAACAAATAAATTGGAATAACTCAATGGGGGTTACCTCCAGGTAAGTGGGGCTAGGGCTGCAGTCTTAGCCCTTAAGCCTGGAATGAGGCCAGGGTTTGGGGTCCTTGCATGTAGACTCCCCTCCTCTTCCCACCCCAATAGGGCCACCAAAATCCAGCCAAACTACCAAGGCCTGGGATGCACCTGGCAAAATCCCCAGAGCCAAAAGCCCAAGGCAGAGCGACCGTGCTACATACCGGATGATGAAAGCCAGAGGCTCCCTGGGCACCTCCCTGTTGAGGAAGAAGCGAAGGCCTTCAAAGAGCCTCTTCTGCTTCTCCAGGGCCTCCTGCTCCTTTTTCCGGGCCTCCTCTTGCTCTGCACTCTCCTGGTGTAGTGGGGGAGAAAGGCACAGTGAGATCCCTTCTAGGCCAAGCTTCCCACACTCAATGCCCTCCATACGTTTTTGGACTATAACTCCCATCAGCCTTGGGAGTTAGAGCACAAAGCATCTGGGGTCATCAGGTTAGGAAGATCTTGGGTGACTTCTTTGTTAACTTGAGGCGAGCTCAGGCGAGCTCTCCCATCTCAGGTACCCACCACCACGGCTAAGGAAAGCTACAGTCCAAGAGAAGCCCCTCCGACTTCTGGCCTTGCCCTCCCAGCCCCTCTGCAATGGGCTGGAGCAGCGGCTTATGCTGCATGGCTTCACTGTTTGTGGGCAAAGGACCAGTGCCCCATTCCCAGCAGGCCACAGTTACATGTGGTCAGTTTTTTTGGTGGGAGGGGTGGATCTGCGGAGGCCCCCCCCTACTCTAGAGCTCCGGGCAAGAACTTACTTCCTCCATGGGGAACTCATCCACAACTGCCTCGTCCTCCGGGTCGGGTGCCACCACTCGGGCCAGGCTGGCGCTGAGAGCCGACAGTTTCTGAGGGGAAAAAGATGTCCAGCAATTAACAGATACAGTGGTACCTCGGGTTACCGACGCTTCAGGTTAGAGACGCTTCGGTTTACAGACTCCGCTAACCCAGAAATAGTACCTCAGGTTAAGAACTTTGCTTCAGGATGAGAACAGAAATCGTGTGGCGGCAGTGGCAGCGGAAGGCCCCATTAGCTAAAATGGTACCTCAGGTTAAGAACAGTTTCAGGTTAATAACGGACCTCCAGAATGAATTAAGTTCTTAACCCAAGGTACCACTGTACTTAATTGTGTCACCGGGTGCAGATGAAACAGAAGCAGAGGTGGTTGGAACAATCATTTGGGGCAGGACGTAAAGTAGAATTGGAGAGTGGCCAACAGGGCCAGGAAATCACAGGTTCTGAGGAAATAGTAGTAGTAGTAGTAGTAATCAATCATCATCATCTATTTATATGCCGTCCATCTGACTGGGTTGCCCCTGGCACTCTGCACAGCCTCTAACAAATAGTAAAAACACAATACGACATCAAACACTAAAAACTTCACTCAACACCTATCCGGAACTCTCTCCAGGCCTGACCCTGTTCCATATGCCCTGAACTGCGATAACACCTCTTATGCATTTGCCTGGATGGGCCTCCGACTTTTGGATGGCTGGAATGTAGCCCACCGTGCAAGGGTCAAAAAAGGCACCCATTGCCCCACCCACTTCTGCCTCTGGCCCCGCCCACCACTAATGTTTGGCCCCTGGAAGGTTACCCACAAGGGAGTGTCGCCCTCAGGATAGAAAGAAGGTTCCTACCCTTTGTGTGCACTTGTGACACTGCACAACGCCAGGGGAACTAAAGGCCTGCGGTTGGTGGGGCCAGAGGTAACCAGGGGCGGGGGGTGGGCAATGAATGAAAACACTGGTCTTCAATTGGTGGGTTAGGACCCACTAATGGGTCGTGGCCTGATCCAAGGTGGGTCGCAACAGGAGCCCTGCCGTCATGCAAATATATTGCAAAGGGTTCCCTGTATTGGAAAGTTTTTCATTTTTTACTTTTTAAAATGTTTTAATATGCGCTGGAAGCTGCCCAGAGTGGCTGAGGCAACCCAGCCAGATGGGCAGGTTGTAAATAATAAAAAGTTACTGTTGTTATTATTAAATGGTTAAGAAACAAGTCCCCAGATGCATGGCTGGTTTAAAAGGGGGTCCTGGGTCTGAAAAGGCTGAAGATAACCTGGCTCAGAAGGTTGGTTTCTACACACAAGCACTCTGTATCCTCTTTGCAGGCAAGTGAGAGGCATGGTCGGAGTTCAAGGACGCATCCCAGGCAAACAAAACACACTCTAGGGGGGAATGAAGTGGGGCTGTTGTGTGTGGACTGGAGAGCGTCTCAAGGGCCAAGGTGGAGCGTATCCTGGAGGCCCGCATTTGCCCTCCATCCAGACTACTGTTCCCCATCCAAGGCCCAGACAGCTGATTCTTTGGTACTCCTGCCCACTCACCTCCAGGTAGCTCTCAGAGTCCAAGGCGTACACCTCCCCATCCTCTGGCGTCAGCTCTGACAGGGACTGGCCTTCAATCTGAAAGACACACAGATGCAGAGATGGCCTCCTTCCTCAGAATCAGTTTAACAAGAGAACATTCCTGCTGGCTGGCAGCCGCAAGTCCATCTTCAGGGCTTTTCTGCCTGTAACCCTCCTTGAGCCTGCCCAGCCATGGTGGTGAGCCATCTCCCCCCCCCTCTCTCTCTCACACACACACACAACAAATTTTGGTCTGCTGGGATGTGGGACAGGGCCTTTCCCTGAGTGGCACCCAGCATGACCCTCAAAATTGCCTGATCTTTCTCCCTCCCCATCCCTTCTGTGACCAGTTCATTTTTCAAGTTTGTTGTCATTCCTTTTAAGTGACAGGTCTGCTGCTTTAAAATCAAGGTGGTCCAACGTGATGTCGGCCGAATTAAAATTTGATGCCCCTGCACTGCCTTCCCAAAGCCAAGTAAGCAAGATGCTGGACTTTGGGAAGGAGGCATGAGGGCTCTGACAGGGCCCTAGAGCCCTCACCTCCTTCCCAAAGCCTAGGTAGCACTTTCCAAGCTTTGGGAGGAGGTGCGAGGGCTCTAGGACCCTGCCTGAGCCTTCTGCCTCCTTCCCAAAGCCCAGAGCCTCACTTAGCCACCTCTGGGAAGGCTGCTTCAAATTTTGGCCTAACTCGCCCGCCCCCACCCCCTCCACTTGACAAAGCAGTGCATGGCCCACAGGTTCCATGTCAAAGTACTCTTGCGGCCTACTTGATATAAATATTTTGGTTAATGAAAGAATAAAAACCTTACCGCACTAAGCTGGCAATTGGGCACGAAGCTCACTGGGTCACCTTGGCCAAGTCACTGCCTCTCTCAGCCTAATCTACTTCACAGCGTTCTTGCAAGGATAAATTGGGAGAGGGAGAGCCACATACACCAGCTTGAGTCTCAAGTCCCAGGGATTTCCCCTGCCCTCCAGTTGTTTTTCTCAATTCTACACAGTGAATTCCTCACCTTTGGAGGGTAGTGCAAGTTGATGGACTGGTAGAGGCGGAAATTAATGAAGCCCACGAGAGTGGTGTAGAACTCCGTGAAGGTGGCCATGACTCTGTAGTCCACGTCTGTCGGGTGCTGGGAGGAAAGAGGGGTGCCGATTAAGCCGCTGTAACACACACACATACCCCTTTCAAAAACCCAGTTCTACTTCCATGTGGAAGTTTTCTCTACAGACATATCTCATGTTCCGTTTAATTCATGTTCCATTCTTTCAGGTTACGTCCCGTGACGACCCGGAAGTATCGGAAAGGGTTACTTCCGGGTTTCGCCACTCGCGCATGCACCAAAGCACGAAACGATGTCACACGCATGCGCCAAAGCGCTGCGGGTTGCGCTCTGTTCATGTTGCGAACGGGCCTCCGGAATGGATCCCGTTCGCAACCAGAGGTACCACTGTAGTAACATCTTCACTTTCATAGCTCTATGCAGAGATACAGAACGTACTCCTGCAGGAGGCAGTGACGGGAAATAATCACACCATGGACAAAATTTCCTGATTGTGGCCAGATTATTCTATCGCTTGATATCATATAGGCACTGTCTAATTAAATTATTTGCTTTATCCCCCTTCTGCCTGCTTGCCAACAGCAGCACCTGTTATCCAAACGACCCCCTTTAACAAGGCGTGGTTCTATATGTTGCTATTATATCTGCAAGGTGCATTAAGGCCTGGCCTGATGGGAAAAGCAACAGATTTAAGTTATGCAAGCCAACGGACAGGGCCAAATGTGTCCAAATAACTGGCTGCCCACCAGCTGAGCGGTGTTCCGGGGGGGGGGGTTTAAATCGTTAATTAAGGTCACTTCTGCAGTGCCCATTTTATAAAGTTAATGATTCTTCGACCCAAGGGAAGCTCAGCTGGATAACCAAGGACAAGAGGTCAACGTGCACCGTGGGCAAAAGGAGTCAAGGACCAGGTAACAGTCTCCTAGTTCCCTTTGGGCGGCCAATGGAGACGACGAGGTGGGCCAAGGCACAGCCAGGGCGCCATTGATTGGAGGGTTCTGGTGGCCTCACCTCAAAAAGGAGATTGCAGAAAAGGGCAAGCAAAATAATCAGCCACAGGGAGGAAGGTGGCAGCAGCGTTTGGGGATTTTTGGTTTAGAGAAAAGGAAAGCAAGAGGCAAACATGACAGGAGTTTATAAAATTATGCACAGCATGGAGAAATTGGGAGGGAGAACCAAAGAAGAATGGCAACTTAAGCTGACAGAATATGCTCAGCTTGCATGCTGGCTGGGGTTGATGGGATCTGTAGAATCTGGAGGGCACCAAAATGGGGAATGCTGTCTGAAACCTTGAACCATTGTTTAGGAAGCCTGGCACTCCTTGCGCAAATCACAAGCTTGCTGCCTATCATTTGCGATCAGATAAGAAGAATCTTTATTTGCACCATCCACTTAGTCAGAGCAATAAAATAAAATGTACCGAAAACAAAATAATGTACTGATCTGATCATTTGCGATGGGCGATGAGATTTTCCTGGACTTGATTAATATTAAAGACTTTAAAGGTCACCTTGAAGTCAAAGTGTCCAAGGCAGCCTAACAAAGGGAAATGATGCCAGTGTTGTTGCTGATAAATTTTCGTGAGATTATTTTGCTATAAAATATTATCAATAATGTTTTATTAAAATAATTTCAATTATAGAAAATAAAGTGATGAAACAGAAAAAAATAAAGGGAGAGAGAAATAAGTGCAAAAAATATGTTAAGAAAGATATAGTATGGAACTTAAAAATGGGGGGGGGGAAGCCACCAAAATTGAAAGATTTATCATAGGAAGCTGCCCTATTCTGAGTATGGTCCTTGGTCCATCTAGCTTAATACAGCCCATACTGACTGACAGCTGCTCTCTTGGCTTTCAAGAAGGCGGCATTTCCAGCCCTACTTGGAGATGCTTTTGGGGAATGAACCAGGGATCTTCTGGATGCAAAGCAGGTGCTCTGCCAGTGAGCTATGGCCCTCTCATCCCATGATACCGAAGGAGTTAGTGCCTTTGTTTTGCAGGGAATGAAAATGAGATTAACAAAATTATCCCAGGAAATCTTGCCCCAGTACTCACATTGTGGGAAAAGGCGTAGGGTGTTATCCAGGTGACAAGCTGCCCCATCACCTCCGCCTGGTAGTAGATGCCTTTGATGGACAGGAACACCTGGCAAGGGGAGGACAGAGGGTGGTTTCAGCTGGAGAATCAACACAGAACACAACAGAGAAGTCCAGTGCAGGTGAAAAAAGGCCGGCCACTTCTCTGATATTGCCTTCCTCAAATTAGTAGCCTCCAGATGTTCTGGACTATGACCCCCATCAGTCCGTCAGGGTTCAGCCCTGCCCGGACCTCAAACCTGCAGTCTCTGCAGGAGGAGGGGCAGAACCCTACAAGGCACTGCCTGTGACCCTGGGAAGCAACAAAAGCCAGATATCTTTGTTCCAGGAACTGGAGGTCCCTACACCGGGTGCCTGGTTTCCTGGCTGTCTCTCAGACTGCTCCCTAACACTCCATCTCCAGCTAGCTGCACCTGGGTTTACTTGGGAGGAGGAGGAAGCACACAGAAACTCCTGCCAGGATCAGCACTTGAGCAAGAAAAAAGTGGAGCCTACAGTTCCTATACAAAGCGCCCCCCAGGCTGAGTTACTGCATTGCTGAAGCACTGGTTACTTTTCCAAACTCTAGATTTCCTGGCCCAGAGAAATCAATGCTTCCTCTCTCCCCCTTGCCCCACCAGAGGAAGAATCGACATTAAAAGGGAATTATCAAGCTCTGCCAGCATGGCTGTGCTCCCAAGAAGCCTCAGCATCACACAGTCACACTTGCTGATGCTGATGGGAGCTGTAGTCTAAAACTTCTGGTGGGCACCAGGTTGGTCAAGGCAGCGATGGAGCGCTTAAGCCAGCCAGATGTTGCAGGCAGTAATTCTCATCAGCACCAGCAAGCACAGCCCAAGCGGGCAAAAACTGTTAGTTTCTGTTTGCCACTGTGCAGTGCTTGGAGTCACAGGACTCTGTTTACATTCCTGTGATTCCAGACTGTTGGAAGTCTCATGGAAGACAGGAGACGGATGTGATGTTACTGGTTTCCCATTCCTTTGTTTGTTCAGCTGCTCTCTGCTTTCACACAGAGAGGATGTGTTTTCTGTCTGCGTAGTTAGTAATAAAGCATAGCAATGTAGCCATAAATCTCATCACTTCCGCATGCTGCTTTGATTCTCTGCGTAATGGGGAATGTGCCTGGAGCCTTATCAAAGGCTCAGGTCGTTAATCACGTCGGAGGCGATTCCGGAGGAGCTCGGCCGATCGCAGGTTCCGACAAAAACATCTAGAGGGACCAGGATGCTGAAGACCCTTCTCTCTAAGGTTACCCAGCTTGATGTGTGTTGATCTATCTGAAATAAAGCCAACCCTTTCCTGGATCCGTAACTTCTCATACCCTCTCACCCAGCTCACCTTGCGCAGAGAGCGCGAGCAGATGACGTAGTTGAGAAACTCCACGGTGAGGCGGCGGCACAGCTGGATCGTCTGAACGTGGCACTTGCCAGTACGCGGGAAGGTGGCGAAGAGGAAGCACATGGAAAGAGCGTCGTCAAGGTCCCGCAAGGCATCGATGAAGGTCGGGTACCTGCAAGGGGGAGGTGAAGAACAAGACCATGTAATGCACACAGCCTTAATCATCCCAGAGTGCTTTATAAACAAATGGACTATAGTCAGCTTGCCCTGTCCCCATGGGATCGGATCCCCCTTCTGCTGGGGACGAAATTGAGGATGCTGGATCAGAAGGGGAATTGCATGTGGGGCCAGCCCCAGTGGCACATCCACAGGATGAGCTCCTGGTACTGGTGCCTCTTTGGCCAGAGGGAACTGCACTCCCATCCCCTGACCCTCCTGTGCCCAGTTACTTGGATCCCCATTGTGGTTTCTCTGCAAGGTTCTCCCTTGGGCCTCCCATCTCTTACCTTTCCTTGACAATGTGGTCCAACCTATATCCAGGTTTGTTGTCCTTCAGCCGCTCCACAGTGTTCCATTGGCTCTTCCCGTATGCTTTGCGCAATTTGCGGACAAACACCTTGCAGAGAAGAAAGGTTTCAGACACAGGTGCCCTTGCCAGCTGCTGGCTGCCCAGTCTAGAACTCCCTGACTTAGTCTGCTGTCCACCAACATTACACTATCATCCTCATCGCTACAGATTTAATAATCACCTCCTTAACCAGCATCTCAAGGCAATTTACAAGTGAGATAATTAAAAACACAGAAGCAACAAAAACATTTAAAACAAAACTAAAACCTTAACAAGTGGACACTTTATGCAGCTGGGAAAATCTGATCAGAACAAAATGTCTTCAATTGTTTCCAGAAAGTGCAGACAGTGAGCGCCAGTTGTATCTTAAGTCCCCCCCCCTCTCGCTTCTGCAGCTAGGAGACAGCAGCACCCAATCTCTTCGTGGGTGACACATGCTGACATTAGTTTTTCTGCCAGAAACACTAATGGCTGATAAACTTTACACCGGACAAATACAAGTTTGATTTCATTTGAGGGAGTTGATATTCTATCACGTAATGCATCTCATTAGCAACCAGGCTCAGGATCAAGTCATTAAAGAAAAGGCAGTGATGTGAGATGTTTCAGTGCTTTCTTTTTTCCATGGAAAATATTTAGTTGCAGAAGTTCATTTGAAACAAGAAATGATTGAATCCCAACTTCAAATAAAGTATCAGGCACATTTGGCAGTTTCAAAATTTTCAAACTTTGTTTACTTGCTACAAGCAAAATAAATAAACAGAATTAAATCACTCAGGATATTTCCTGATACTTAAGTCCACTAAGGAAGCTACTCTTTCAGAAACAGTAGTTTTAGTTTGCCTCAATGCCTTTTTCTTCTGCTGTTTAGTGATGTGGGTTAGCCAGGAAATTCTGAAACAGAAATTTTTTCTTTGCAGTTCAAAATTTTCTATAAAACCCAAATTGCTGAGCAGGGGGTACAAAATGGACTGCAGCTCTTAAAAGGAAATGGTAACTCCCTTCCTCTAATCCATCTCCAAAGTCAGCTCTCTAAAACTGTTGCAGGTGGTGATATTAAATCTAATGCTTGTGATTGGCTGCAGGATCCCCTGGGATCACAATACCTTATATTCCCGGAACTTGTTGACAATGGGCTCATGTAGGAGAAATTTTATGTCTTTCAGGAGGTAGAAAGTCCTGGCAGCCGTAGATCCTTTGTTCACCTTCTTCTTATGTTTGGGCTCATGAGGGTAAATCCCTTTTAGGATGCAGAGTCGCCTGGAAAGGGTAGGGGGGTGGGGAAGAGAACAGATGTCTTGTCAGTTTCCTGTTGGCCAAGTTAAGGCAACATAACGCACAATGCTATTCACTGTGAAGCTATCACAGGTCGGAACTGTTAGCAGTCACCTAAATAATGCAGACTGAGACCAGAGAGAAGTGAAAGTGATAATACTTGATTGGGTAAACTGAACAAAAACTGTGTATAACTTGGAGACATAAACAGAGCCTTGTTCATAGCAGGTATTCAGCAACTAAAGATAAAGAGTAAAACTTCGACTGAAACTACACAGCCAGTCAGAACGTGAGCTCTCCTGGCAAGGATCATGCCAATCTGATTGGCTGCTGGGCAACACCACCACTCTCTAACTAACTGTAAACAGAATTAACCCTTAGGTTATTAACTGAATGGTTCTGCCCTTGTGCTTCCGACAGGATACTGCTGCCAACACCACCAAAACCCAAAGCCAAGAAGTCAGTGCGACAGGGTCTGCTATGACTCCACCACCAACCCACTGGCCCTAACTGATGTAAGACTCTAAGAAAGGCCTGCTGGATCAGGCCAATGGCCCATCCAGTCCAGCCTCCTGTTCTCTCTGTGGCCACCCAGATGCCCCCAAAGGAAGCTCACTAGCAGAACTCGAGCACCAGAGCACTCTCTCCTCAGACTGCGGAAGAAGAGCAGAGTTATTGTGGTGAGTAGCCATGAGAGAGACGCAAACAGAGATTGTGACGTGTGTAGGCAGAGACCAACTACACCCCTGCCAGGCAGCACTTCAATACTCAAGACACACATGTATCAAGAGGCCACAGTAAGTGATGACTCCTTTCCTTACCTGAAGTCTGCAAGGCTCAGCTGCAACTTCTTCCGGGCTTTGTTCCTGGTAATATAGTTGGTGGCAGAACCCCTCTCGTACTTTGGGATGAAAAGAGAGACAACACTTAATATATGTCCTTCCATGAGTTAGGCTCACAGTGAGAAATTAAGAGTATTAATTCAAAAGCAGGTGATCCTACAGTGCTGCCTTCATGCCTAGATAGTAAACAGCTAAGACAGGAACATAGGAATCTACCTTAAGCAGAGTCAGACTGCTGGTTCATCTAGCTCAGTATTTTTGGCACTGAAGGGCAGGAGCTCTCCAGGGTTTCAGGCAATGAGTCCATCCCAGCCCTGAAATGCCAAGGATTGACATATGCCTTCTGCATACGAAGCAGATGCTCAATCAATGAGTTATGGAAGCTGCCTTATACCATCTAATTCACTATTTGTCTGCACCAGCCTTTCTCAACCTTGGGCCCCAGATGTTGTTGTTGTTTAGTTGTGTCCGACTCTTCATGACCCCATGGACCAGAGCACGCCAGGCACTCCTGTCTTCCACTGCCTCCCGCAGTTTGGTCAAACTCATGCTGGTAGCTTCGAGAACACTGTCCAAGGATCTCGTCCTCTGTCGTCCCCTTCTCCTTGTGATCTTTCCCAACATCAGGGTATTTTCCAGGGAGTCTTCTCTTCTCATGAGATGGCCAAAGTATTGGAGTCTCAGCTTCAGGATCTGTCCTTCCAGTGAGCTCTCAGGGCTGATTTCTTTAAGAATGGATGCGTTTGATCTTCTTGCAGTCCATGGGACTCTCAAGAGTCTCCTCCAGCACCATAATTCAAAAGCATCAATTCTTCGGCGATCAGCCTTCTTTATGGTCAGCTCTCACTTCCACACATCACTACTGGGAAAACCATAGCTTTAACTATATGGACCTTTGTCAGCAAGGTGATGTCTCTGCTTTTTAAGATGCTCTCTAGGTTTGCCATTGCTTTTCTCCCAAGAAGCAGGCACCTTTTAATTTTGTGGCTGCTGTCACCATCTGCAGTGATCATGGAGCCCAAGAAAGTAAAATCTCTCACTGCCTCCATTTCTTCCCCTTCTATTTGCCAGGAGGTGATGGGACCAGTGGCCATGATCTTCGTTTTTGAACTACAATTCCCATCATCCCCAGTCAGAAGGGCCAGCAGCCAGGGATGATGGGAATTGTAGTGTCCAATAACATATGGGGATCCAAGGATGAAAAAGGCTGGTCTACACTGACTGGCAGCTGCTCTTTAGGGTTTCAGGCAAGGGACATTCGCTGCCACACCTGGAGATGCTGGGGAATAAGCCTCAGACCTTCTACATGCAGATACCCCATGGCACTTCCAACTAGAGTGGCCAACAGAGGAGGGTGACACGAGTTGGAAGTCCAGCATCTCGAGAGCATCCCTTCGGCTACTCCTGCCCCAGGACACGGGAACATAAGAAGCTAACACATCCCGAGTCTGGCCACTGGCCCACCTAGCCCTGAAGCGTCTACACGAACTGGCAGGGTTTCTCCCAATCCTATTCTCTGAACCCGAACCTGGGACCTTCTGCATGCTACGGCCCTGCTTCACCAGAAACCCCGCAAGCCGCCGTGTATTAGGTAGCCAGTTCCGGAAGTAACGTGTTTCCCGCTACATGGGAAAGCAAGCGGTATCCCCTCATGAGAGCAACGCGGTGAGCAGGCTGGGCCTGCCTTAAGCCACGCGGTACCTTCTTTTTCTCCACGCCGCCCATCGCTGTCGCCGCTCCTGCTGCACCGCCGACACTCACGTGGCGACTCTCGCAGGCTGGCCGAAGGGGCTCCGCCCACTAAATGCGTCATCGCTCCTCCTTCTCAGGGTGTCCACGCGGCTGCCTGACCGGGAGCCTACGTCCTGGAGTTACTTACGCCCACCCGGCGGCGTGTCACCGGCCAAGCGAAGCGGATTATGAAGTCGCTTCGTTTCAGTCGCCACGCCGGAAGCTCTCCGAGCAGCAAAGGTTTCGAGCAGGCATAGATTAGGGCACCTTTAGGGGGGCCTTAAGCAAGTCCCTAGGTCTAGGAAGCCGGCCTGGGGGATGCGGCGCATGCTGGGGGATTGGATGACTATGATAGAGGCCTATAAATAGATAGGCTTCCTGTGACATAAAGTCGGGTGCCTAGAGATAGGAAAAAATGTAGACTGACACCCAGGGCTTAACTTTCGGTTCTTGTGTGCATGCAGGTTCAATCCCCAGTGGCGTCTCCAGAGAGGGCTGGGCATTTTCCCTGAAGAGCTGCTGCCAGCCAGTGCAGACAATACTGAGCTACAGGAACCAATGGTCTGGTTCAGTAGAAGGCAGCTTCCTAGGTTCCTAAACTGTAGCAGCAAAGATCCCTGCTTTTTCCCCTAACTGGTTTTTAAACATGTCCAAGTGGCAGTCGCCTTCATGCAAGTCCATTGAAGGCTTTTGTATCCAGCTGCTTGCATTTAAGTGAGTGGGCCTTTTCCTGCAACATGAGGTGGATGTTTGTCTGAAAACCCAAATCTACCTCAGCTCCACCACCAACTTGCACTTTTAACACTGGACTACATTGAAGGGCTGTTGTAAGCCTCTCTTTCTCAGCCACGGGCCCATCCAATCATAAATATGGGGACAATAGATAACAGAGAAAACATGCTGCCTTGGGTTTATGACACAGCAAGCAGCCTTGCACAGTTTTGGATTAAAAAAATACTTGGAAGGTTCTTAAGCTGCTTACCCACTATACCTTTAAAGCATACCTGAAGCACAAACTCCCCTCAAAGTATTCTGGGTGTAGTAGTTTGTTAAAGGTTGCTGGGAATTGTAACTCTATGAGGGCTCAACTACAGTGCCCAGAATTCTTTGAGGGAAAGAATATTATGCTTCGAATGTGTTTTAAATGTACAGTGTGCCCAATTTTACAATCAGAGTACCGTACTTCAAATGAATATGCAGCCCATCAGTGATTAATCCAGGCTTTCCCTGATCCATAAATTCAGACTCTGATTTATGTGCCTGAATCACCCGGAATTCCTGTTTTATTTGTTATGTTATCATATTACTGTTTTATTGGTTTTATGTTACATTTTTGTTTTAACAATAATGTTTGCTTTTATGTTGCACACAGGGCTTAATATTTTTCTCCCCCAAATATATTAAGCAGCTTATAAATGCTTTTAAACAAGAAAGGGAGATTTCCAGCATTTTTTTTTTTTTGAGAGGGAGAAATGAAATAGTTACATCTGAAAATGGTCGAATTAACTCAGATCCTGCAAAAAGAAGTTCATATACAGAGCTTGATCCCTCCTTTTTCACACTCCGGTATTCTATAGCCTAAGCATATATCTTGATGCAAAATCACTATGGGCAAACTTCACTTTGAAAACTTGTGTGAGGTTTCTTTCAGTGAGGAGTTAGGACTTTTGTTTCTTTTTTTAAAAAAAGGAGAAGAGTCGTGTTCAGACAGGTGCCAGCTTAGGCTGTTACGATCTTTGTACCCGTTATCTGAAGACACGTTCCAACCAAGAGCATTGCATTATTTCAGATTATTATCTGAGGTAAATCATGGGAAGGTAGTAATATATCATCAGCTAGGTCACAAGGTTATTTGGGGCTCCTTTGTTCCTGGCCGTCTCTGTGAATTATTCCAACGTGCTCTTGACCTGTCCTGATTCCACATATTCAGGACTCTGGAACTTGCACATTTTTCCCTTCCAGAGCTGCAGCCCAGCCACTTAAATTGAAAGGAAACACTCTGCAAACAGCTGACTTCAGCAGCTGGAGGAGATGTCACGTGACCTGAAATAAACAAGAGTGAAAGAAGATTCCTCATTGCCTGCCTGTGGTAAGAAAGTGGAGGAAAAGTCTGCTTCTAAAAGCTGATTTCAGTCCTCGCACACCCCAATTCATAATTCACAGGAAGAGGTGAAGACTCCTAGGACATCAAGTGACCATATCAGGTAGGCTCTCCTCCTTAAGACAACTCGTTTCCCCCTCACACCCCACATCTCCCCACATAATCCTTGATCCCTCGGGTATAATGTTATATTATTGATATAGCTCAATCCCATGCACGTTTATTTATGCAGAACTAAGTTCTGCTGTATTTAGTGGGGCTTCCTGCCAGGAATAAGTCCATGGGGTTGCAGCCTGAAGCACTCTTATCCAACAAGGGATGTAAGAGGCAGACACAATGGCCTGGCTGAGTAGGTTGAAGGGGGAAGAATGTACGTAGTTCAGTAGTTCCCAAAGTGCACGGTATATCACACTATCCCCTCTTGCAATTCCCAGCAACTGACATTTAGAGGCATACTTCCTCCAATAGGGGAAGTGGAACGTAAACATCTAGCAGCCACTGATGGCAGATCCTATTTTCCGGGGGCAGCCCTCGATTTACAGAAGCCGTCCCGGTTTCTGATTTGATCCCAGAATGTCCCGTTTCCCTTAGGACGTCCCTGGTTTCATTTTAGAAATGTTGGAGGGTATGGTAGGACATCCCTGTTTTCATCAGAGAAATGTTGGAGGCAGTGCCGGATTTATGTACAGTATAAGCTAAACAAGCTATAGCTTAGGGCCCCAGTCTCTTGCCCCCCCCCCCTAATTTCACTATTAATATACTTCTTCTTAATTGTATTTCAGTTCAACAATTACAGTGGTACCTCAGGTTACATACGCTTCAGGTTACATACGCTTTAGGTTACAGACTCCACTAACCCAGAAATAGTGCTTCAGGTTAAGAACTTTGCTTCAGGATGAGAACAGAAATCGTGCTCCGGTGGCGCGGCGGCAGCAGAAGGCCCCATTAGCTAAAGTGGTGCTTCAGGTTAAGAACAGTTTCAGGTTAAGAACGGACCTCCGGAACAAATTAAGTACTTAACCCGAGGTACCTCTGTACTTTGATAAAATACAAATTTTGTTATGTGCAATTGACTTTAGATACCTATTAGGTCCATAAATTACCATATATCATATATTCAGCGCACAAAAAAGTGACAAATTGTTGTTGACAAAGGACAGCTGGACATATAAAGGGCCCCATTACCTTCAGTAGCTCACCTTCCCCTCATTCCCCATTACCTTCCCCTCATCAAACCTAAACCTGGCCCTGGTTGGAGGGCAGGGGGAAGCATTATCCACGACAAGTTTATTCCTGCATTGAGGGCATGGGAGTCCTCTCTGTGAATGTGTGGTGGACCACTTCCTATGCTTGATCTCAAAGGCTGTGGCGTGGAGTCTCATCCTGCCACGCCCTATAAAATATCTAGGTGAGATAAAGTGGTTTCTGTGGAACCAGATATGTGTGTAACATGCTATCTGTGAAGCATCAAGAGGAAGGATAGCCAATGGACATTTCTGATCTGCCTCACCAGCCCTTGTTGTTTCTCATCCATCCAAAGTCCTTCCTGTTGCGCAGACTCAGCACTTCTTCCTTGGGAAGATTGTGTCATCACTGATATTCCTCCCATTGAATCTTTCACAGGCTGTCTTTGCCTCCAAGCTCCTGGACTCCTTCCTGAAATTCTGGCCGGCATCTCTGTCTGTTGACTTCCTTCTCGTGACAAGCATGGACCCCAGAGGTCTACGGTTCTTCGTCCTCTTCCCCATCGTGTTTGCCTCTGTCCAGCTGTGTGGTAATCTCTGCTTATGAGAAGTATCATATAGATAGATAGATAGATAGATAGATAGATAGATAGATGATAGATAGATAGATAGATGATAGATATAGATAGATATAGTTTGCAAATTGCTTTTCCCTCTCACTGAAATTTAAAAAAACATGAACAAGATTCACATTATGATGAATAACTATTGAGGATGTATAAGACAAGGTTCTTACAGCCATAGCTGTCAACGTTTTTTAAAGGGAAATTCCCTTATTCTGAATAGGATCATAGCTGTCAACCTTCCCTTTTTTTGTGGGAAATTCCCTTATTTCAGCGCCGCTTCCCGCTGCTATCCCGGATTGTTAGATATCCCATGGACTGTCCCTGGGACAGGTGAGGCTGCTGATCCCTTATTTTCAAATCTGAAAGTTGACAGCTATGAATAGGATTCCTCGCACGAAAAGGGAAAAGTTGACAGCTATGCTTTACAGCAGAATGTAGAAGAGAATCAGAATGAAGGTGGAGAATCTGTGGCGCTGATATGGGAAAAGTTTTTACCTTAATGAGGAAGGGTCAGGGCAAGATTCACCCCATGCATTTAAAGCACATTCAACACATCTTCAAAGTTCATGACCCCCACCCACCCGGGCAAGAATGCTGGGAACTGTAGTTTCCCCCTCTCAGAGACACAAGTTGGCTTCATTGCAGGGGGTTGGACTAGAACTCTATGATTCTATGAATTGGCAGAACCCTTAATATAAACTACAGTTCCCACAGTTCTTTGGGGGAAGTCATGTGTTTTAAAGCAGCCACATTTGCAATCCTGTTTTGTTCTTCTCTCGGGTCAGAAATCTCTGCAGGAAATTCTGATCGCATCAGGTCTTTGAACGCGGAGCTCCTGAAAGTGGCAGAGGATGCGTCTGAGGAGCCGAACCCCAGTGTTTACCTGGCCCTGCGGCTGTCTAACGACCACAACTTGCAGAAGGAGAGCCAGTATCTCCAGCGCCTGAAAGATTCCTTTCAGCCCAATCCCAGCGCGTATGTTTAGCACAGGGTTTTGGTGGTGGGGAATTTTGCAGCATGAGGGCCAGAGGCAGAAGGGGGTGGGGCAATGAATGTACATTGCTGGAAACCACAGAAGAGAAAAGTCTTCTTGGGATCAGGTCCCGCTTTCAGGTTTCACATATGGCTACAGTCATACCTCATGTTACATCCGCTTCATGTTACATTCTTTCAGGTTATGTCCCGCGGCAACCCGGAAGTACCGGAAAGGGTTACTTTCGGGTTTCACCGCTCGCGCATGCTCAGAAACGCAAAATGACATCATGCGCAGAAGCGGCGAATCACAACCCACGCATGCGCAGATGCACTGCTGTGGGTTGCATTCTTTTCATGTTGCGAACGGGCCTCCGGAACGGATCCCGTTCGCAACCAGAAGTACCACTGTATCTGGTTGGCCACTATGAGAACAGGATGCTGGGCTGGACGGGCCACTGGCCTGATGCAACCAGCAAGAAACTCTTAATCTCAGGGTTATGAGTTCGAGTCCCACGCTGGGCAAAAAGATTCCTGCATTGTAGGGGGTTGGACTGGATGAACCTCGTGGTCCCTTCCAACTCTACCATTCTATGATATATTAGTTCAGTATACTCTTGCATTCCAACAAAGCAACATCAGGCAAGCAAGCGGACAGACAGGCCCACCCCATTCCAAGCATCTTACAATCTGAGTTTTGACAGTGTGGGAGACAACAGAGGGGAAGAAGGGGAGAGGGTGAGGGTTACAATCAGGTCTTCATTTAAAATACAGTGGTACCTCTGGTTACGTACTTAATTCGTTCCGGAGGTCCGTTCTTAACCTGAAACTGTTCTTAACCTGAAGCACCACTTTAGCTAATGGGGCCTCCCGCCACTGCCGCACCGCGGAAGCGCAATTTCTGTTCTCATCCTGAAGCAAAGTTCTTAACCTGAGGTACTATTTCTGGGTTAGCGGAGTCTGTAACTTGAAGCGTATGTAACCTGAAGTGTATGTAACCTGAGGTACCACTGTATAGCAATAACACCACCATTATTATGCCAGTGAATGTAAATTTTATTATGAATGAGCATCCTAATTCTAGACGAAACAAAGAGATAGCTGGTGGTGGTGACATGGTTCGTCTGCTCTACAGTGGTACCTCGGGTTAAGTACTTAATTCGTTCCGGAGGTCTGTACTTAACCTGAAACTGTTCTTAACCTGAAGCACCACTTTAGTTAATGGGGCCTCCTGCTGCCGTCACGCCGCCGGAGCACAATTTCTGTTCTCATCCTGAAGCAAAGTTCTTAACCTGAAGCACTATTTCTGGGTTAGCGGAGTCTGTAACCTGAAGCGTGTGTAACCTGAAGCGTGTGTAACCTGAAGCATATGTAACTTGAAGCGTATGTAACCTGAGGTACCACTGTACTAGGAAACGGGAGGCTGGGGTTCAAATCCCTGCTCAGCCACAAAGCTCACTGGGTGATGTTGGCCCAGTCAGGCAGTCTCAGCCTAACCTACCTCGCAAGGTTGTTGTGTGGGGAGAGCCGTGTACACAACCTTCAGCCCCTTAGAGAAAAAGGTGGGCTCTGAACGCAATAAAACACGGTTTCCCAATCTTAGGTATCCAGCTGCTGTTGGACTACAACTCCCATCCTCGCTAGCTAGCAGGAGCAGCAGTCAGGGTGTGATGGGATTTGTAGTCCAGAAACAGCTGGAGACACAAGCTTGGGAAGCCCCGTAATAAAATTGAACTGGATAAATGAAGTTAAAACTGGAGAAGGCCTAGCCTGGCTGCATGGGAGGGGCTAACGGCATGGCTATTCTGACTTCTTCCAATCCAGCTCTCTGACTCCAGTCCGCTACCATGAGCATCCTAGCACAGGTCAGCTGGCCCTGTATCTCCTTGCGCTGCGGGCCGCCTGCCACGACATGGAGGCACTTGAAGGGAGGCAGCTGGTGACCCAGCTTAAGCTTCACTTGAACAAGGAAAAGGCGCAGATAGGTAAGGTTCAAGGCGATGACAACGAAGTTTCTTTGCTGCGTTCACTGTTTTTCGGCAAGAGATGCTGACTAGGAACCGCTTTCTCCCCGACTGGGAAGATCACACTATCAGACTGAGCTGTACACACCTTTCAGAGGTGTCCTCGGGGCTCCTCTGGGTGGCATGTTTATTGTTTTCTTAGAGCGGGTGGCGCCGTAGGTTAAACCACAGAGCCTAGGACTTGCCGATCAGAAGGTTGGCGGTTCGAATCCCTGCGACGGGGTGTGCGCCCGTTGCTCGGTCCCTGCTCCTGCCAACCTAGTAGTTCGAAAGCATGTCAAAGTGCAAGTAGATAAATAGGTACTGCTCCGGCGGGAAGATAAACAGCATTTCCGTGCGCTGCTCTGGTTCGCCAGAAGTGGCTTAGTCATGCTGGCCACATGACCTGGAAGCTGTACGCCGGCTCCCTCGGCCAATAAAGCGAGATGAGCGCCGCAACCCCAGAGTCTGCCACGACTGGACCTAATGGTCAGGGGTCCCTTTACCTTTTACCTTCAGCCAAATGCATACATGAAGTACATTAAAAAACACGACACACAAGGGAAAAGTGATGGCGAGGGAAGGGGGGAGGAATAATCAAACTAAGGCACCAGTTCTTTTCTTTTTTTTTAACCAATTAATTTTTATTCACTTTCCAAATTTATAATGCATCAATGCCAAATTAAAACTAATATAATACCATTTTTTCAAAAACTGGCTCCCTTCCTCAGATATTTCCATTTCTTCCCCTATTACACGCTGCTTATATTACAAATTTATCTCTAATTAACTTCCATTTTAAAAAACAAATACAGTCGTACCTTGGCTCCCGAGCACCTTGTGAGTCGAACCTTTTGGCTTGTTCCGGTTTGTGAACATTCTTTGGAAGCCGAACATACGACACAGCTTCCGATTGGCTGCAGGAGCTTCCTGCAGCTTCCTGCAGCCAATCGGAAGCTGTGCCTTGGTTTTTGAACGTTTTGGAAGTTGAGCGGAGTTCCGGAACGGATTGCTTTCGACTTCCGAGGTACCACCAGATCCTTAACCCTCAGATATCCCTTTACCAACTCCTGCATATAGATTAGGGTGGGGAAAATTAACTCAGGCTCCTGTTCATAAGCAGTTGTTCTTATTATGCCCCCCGGGACAGGTCAGGGGTAGAAGGTGCCTGGTGGAGCTGGTCTTTCAGCAGATATGTTGGAATGAGCCTTCTTCCGGTCTCTCTCTTTGAGGCAGTCTGACAGAATGGCTAAGGGAGAGGAGGCTGGATGAAGCTGGTCTGTTGCAGCAGAGCTGAGCGCGTGAGCTCAGCTTCCCATCTCTCCTGCGGACGGAGTTGACAGTTTGTCCTGATTTGCTTGCACAAAGCTTACGTGGTGGTCAGATTAGATCCAGCCTTTCTTGAGCATTTGTTCTGATCAGTTTGGAAGGAGGTTATAGCACAAGGAGCACTCGGTCCTGGTTTGCTTACTATGCGTTTGTACATCTTCATGTTAACTTGTTCCTTCATCACACACTTTTTCAACCCATTTCCCCATCACTTTCCTAACTACAAAAAAGAAGAAGAGAGAAGTCTGTTCCTTTTGTAAAGTGAATTTGTTGCACCGAGGCAGCAAAGAGCAGTTTAATCCATTTCAGCTACACAATCTGAAATTTCTGGTGTGCACTAAAATCTCTCCCACAAAGTAGTGATGGTTCAGAAAGGGATCGTGGAGCCAGGAGTCGAGTCAGGGAACGGTTAAGGGCATCTAAGTTGAAAATAGCAAATAAACAAGAAATGGTGGGATTTAGTTCATATACTTATTTTGTAAAATTTATATGCTGGATTTTTGAAAGCAACAACAGTAAAATTATCAGTTAATTATCAGTTAATTATCAGTTAACAAAAAAAGCTTAATTATCAGTTAACAAAAAGCTTAAAAACATTCAAAATAAAAAATCTGCAATAATGTAAAACATACAACAACATTCTACGTGTCTGGGTAGGCTGATCCAAAAATGCTTTTAGCAGGTGCCAAAAAGAGCACAATGAAGGCGCCTGCTTGGTGTCAAGTGGCAAGGAGTTCCAGTGTGTAGGTGCTGCCACATTAAAAAACTGATTGAATGAAAGCAAGTGTTGGAAGTCTGAATTAGGGGCAAGCACTTAAGGAGAGGTTTTGCCAGCATCTGGAAGCCCCAGAGCAGGGCTTCATAGGCTAAAGGTCAGCAGGGAGCTGGGTAATTAATTACGGCAGAAAAGGCAGACTTACCCATTGGTCTTTCTCCTCCTGCACCCAGGCCATAAGGACACAGGACACCCCATCACCAACTACTACCAGTACAGCTTGGGGGTCTTAGCCTTGTGTGTTCATCGCAAGAAGATCGACGAGCATGTGATCCGCAAGCTCTTGCACGCAGAGGAGTGGGGACGATTTGTGCTCCACAACAAGCACTCTGTGGGTACGTGCTGCCCCCTTTGCACACAAGTCCACTCAGGTTTCTAGATCTCAACTGTTTTCTGCCCTGGGGGGGTTGATGCCTTGCAGCTTTAATCATCTGTGCGGCTTCTGGCTGGGGGCAGCAAGTAGGAGGGAATGACCCATTTTAATCCGGTTTACAAGAGTTGGTTTTTTTACTGCTGGTGAATGACTAATAATGATGATTATTATTTATTTAAACCCCATCCATCTGGCTAGGTTTCCCCAGCCACTCTGGGTGGTTCACAACAGAATATTAAAAACACGACAAAACATCAAACATAAAAAAACTTCCCTAAACAGGGGTGCCTTCAGATGTCTTCTAAAAGTCAGATAGTTGTTTATTTCCTTGACATCTGATGGCGTTCCACAGGGCGGGTGCTACTACTGAGAAGGCCCTCTGCCTGGTTCCCTGTAACCTCACTTCTCACAGTGAGGGAACCACCAGAAGGCACTTGGAGCTGGACCTCAGTGTCCAGGCTGAACAATGGGGGTGGAGACACTCCTTCAGGTATATATTATTGTTAGTAGTAGTAGTAGTATACTATCCCATACCCGCAGGTCTCAGGGTGGCCTTCAAGTATATATTATTATTGGTAGCAGCAGCAGCAGCAGCAGTAGTAGTAGTAGTAGTATACTATCCTATACCCGCAAGTCTCAGGTAAGTTACAACATAAGCCACAAAATAAAAACACAAACTACATTATATAAACAAAAACATCCCAATGAACTTCCCCAACACATTTTAAAAGGGCATTAGATGTTAATCAGCCAAGTCCTGGTTAAGGAGGAACATTTTTTGCCTGGTGCCTAAAGCTGTATAATTAAGGCGCCAGTTGAACCTCCCTGGGGAGAGCATTCCACAAACGGAGCCACTGCAGAAAAGGCCCTTTCTCGTGTTGCTACCTTCCAGACCTTTTGTGGAGGAGGCACACCAAGAAGGGCTGCTCCGGGGCTCTGTGCCCATTTCCCCTGTAGCAACTTGGCTGTCTTCTCTGGGACCAGCCCTACCGTTAGACAGAGTGGGGCATTGCCTCAGGTGGCAAGGGGCATGGAGTGGTGATTAGCTGTGGTGAGGACAGAGGTATGGAGAAGCAGGGGGCACTGCGGGTATGGAAAATGGGTGGCGGTGTTCAGTGGTAGAGCACCTGCTGTGCTTGCAGATGGTCCTGGGTTCAATTGCCCACATCTCCAGGTAGGGCTGGGAGAGACTCCCAGAGCTGCTGCCGGTCAGTGTAGACAGTACTGAGCTAGGTGGATTGATGGAGCAAGCCATGTGAAGGATGTAGGCATGTGTTTGGGACTGGCGGGTCAGCTCTCCTCTTCATGGCTGTTTTAACCTTGCTCACCCAGACACAGAGGCGATGGGAGGTCTGGCCTTTGCCTGCTTGGAACGAGCCACCTTCTACAGGCCAGAGCTGGTGGCAAACCTCAGCCAAGCTGTGCAGAGAGTCAAGCAGAAGATACTGCAGGCCAAGACTGCAGAAGGGGCTTTTGGCAATGTCGACAGCAGCCCCCTGGCAACACAGGTGAGGAGGACTCTGCAGGCAAAGTGGAGGGATGGCAATTCTCACATTTACTATTTTGTAGCTCTTGCTAAGCCATTTTCTTACTCTGTAACCACGAGGTGGAAACTTGAAGGATCTCTCTACTAGTGGGCATGGCCCATTAGAGCACTGCCCCACCAACCTCCCTCTGCCCCCGAGAAGCCCCCACCTGCCTGGCCTCTTATATACAGTGGTACCTCGGGTTAAGTACTTAATTCGTTCCGGAGGTCCGTTCTTAACCTGAAACTGTTCTTAACCTGAAGCACCACTTTAGCTAATAGGGCCTTCTGCTGCCGCCACGCCACCAGAGCACGATTTCTGTTCTCATCCTGAAGCAAAGTTCTTAACCTGAAGCACTATTTCTGGGCTAGCGGAGTCTGTAACCTGAAGCGTATGTAACCTGAAGTGTATGTAACCCGAGGTACCACTGTACAAGCAACCCGGAGGTAGCTGAGCCTCTCTGCTTCCTCCTCCTCTGTAGTCGCAGAACTCAACAAGTAGGAGGGGAACACAGCTAGGATGAACTGGCTCCTCCTGTCATTGGCTCTGGTGCCACCTACTGCTGGTCTCCTTACCTTCTGCCCCATCAGCCCCAGTCACCTCTGGGTTTCCTTTCCTGTTGCGTTCCCATTCCTGAATCTGATTCTCTCCACTTGGTTCTATGGTTTTTTCCAAACGCAACGTGCAGTGCTGAAGAGGCAAGTCTTTTTTTCCCCAATCTGAGGTTGAAGACCTTGGCTAGGGAATGCCTTGCCTCTTCAGAACAGAGTGGAAACCACTGCGGAACGTCCAGCTGATGTGGCATTTCCCTTCTAGCTTTGCCAGGATTTCAGGCAATGCCAGCAGGCCACTGGTAGCCTCTCCTACCGTAGGTGGGAATGCAAGAACTAACATAAAGGCACTTTTCTTCAGTCTCTGATGCCTTTTCCATCTCTTTGCGATTCAGTTCCTCATTGCTACAGGGATGAACCCAGAGTGTCCCGAGGCTGTTGCAACCCTGATTCGAAGCCTGGAGCGAGGAGATTTCCAAAACGCCCTCATCAAGTCCCAGTTGCTGCCTGCCCTACATGGCAAGAGTTACCTGGATGTCGGCAGGATGGTGTGCCAAGCTGAGACAGGTAGCGGTGGGGGGGGGGGGAGAAAAGAGGATGTTGCAAAGGAGTAATGGGGACGCAGTCCACTTTTGGCTCCAGTCAAGCCAGGGTAGAGCTGCGGAACACTGAGACCATAGAGGGGGACCAGATCCAGAACTGGCAGGTGCGAAGGGCTGCCTACATGTAAGTTGCCTGACATCAAGTCACACAATCAGACACAGGTTTGTCCCAGCAAAAGAAGGAAGGATGCAAAAACTTACAAAATATGCAGAAATGGCAAAACTTACTGGGAAAATAAGAAATCAAAGCAACCAAATTTTTTTAATGAAAGAATGGAAATGGTTTATTGAATATTTACTAATAATCTGTAAACAGATAAGAACACTGGCAGGATTATTGTAATACGCTGCAGTTTTCTGAGAGGATATATTTAAAGTAGATGAATTAATGAGTAAATTAATTTGGAATGTGCAGAACAGATAAAAAAATTAATTTAAGGAACCGCAGAAAGAAGGGGGAGGAAGTCGAGTTTCAAAATGTTAAAATGATGGTTAAAATCATTGACATGTGTAAAACTGAAAATCATAAATAAAATAACTCTTATTATTTTTAAAAAAATCAGACACAGGCTTAGCTCCATTCTTGGCAATGTAGCTTCCACAGCGCTGAGACCAGAGAGAAGCCTCTGCCTGCTGCCATTAAAAGACCTATAAGCAAAGACTTCTCTGTGATCTTAGTGCTGTGGTGCTAAGCACTAAGGTCGGAGATAACAGCTCCCTGATGTCTCATCTTAGCTCTTAGTGCTTAGATTGGAGGCAGCAGATCTCTGTGCCTGGAGCTGCAGAATTCGCTCCTCCAAGAAGCAATGATGGCCACCAGCTCAGATGGCTTTAAAAGGCAAATTTATAGAGGAAAAGGCTGTCGGCAGCTACTAGCCAGGACGGCTGTGTACTACCTCTGCTGTCCGAAATATGGGAATCACATTCTGTGCTGTGCTCAGGTCCTGCTTGTCAGCTTCCCAGCTTTCCGGGCGCAGCAGTTCACTTCTTATGTCTTTATGACAACTTACATACTCACTTTGCTGCCAGCCAAAAAACAAGCAGAGGTTTCACCTGAGCATACACAGAGGGCCTCTTGCTCCCCCTCTGAGATTAAAGAGGCAGGGTTCTCAGGGTACCACTTGAAGGCCAGAGGGGGAAGAGGGACACCTGTGGGGAGGTGGAACACACCTGGAAAGGGTCCAAAACAGCATCACCAATGATGCAGAAATGATAGGGTCCACCAGGAGCTTAGCCTATACAGTGGTACCTCGGGTTAAGTACTTAATTCGTTCCGGAGGTCCGTACTTAACCTGAAACTGTTCTTAACCTGAAGCACCACTTTAGCTAATGGGGCCTCCTGCTGCTGCTGCTGCGCTGCCAGAGCACAATTTCTGTTCTCATCCTGAAGCAAAGTTCTTAACCTGAAGCACTATTTCTGGGTTAGCGGAGTCTGTAACCTGAAGCGTATGTAACCTGAAGCATATGTAACCTGAGGGACCACTGTACTCGAGTAGGACTCTGGCAGAGACACATGCCCAACTGGCATGTTCCCTCCCTCCTGGTTGATCGTTCGGGAGCTTCAAAAGCTTTCTTCTGCCCAAACATCACAGCGACTGATGCCAACAGACACCGGCACACTTAGGGATCCGCAGAGTCTTTGCAGCTTGCGTAACAGACCTCATCAACTCAGCATTTTGGCTAATCTACTTTATTTACATATAAACACACAGTGAGCACTGCAACATGGCTCCCTCTCTCTCTAGCATCAGACAGCAAAGAGAAAAAGAACAGAGGACTATAGTCCCACTTCACGGAACACAGTAACACAAACATCGTGTCTCTGTCACTTCCCACTCTGTGGAGTCAAAACATACACTGTCATGTGATAGACAACAATCCCATGACTGCAATCATGGAGCAGGAATTCTAACAGAACACACCTGGGAAGGGTCCAAAATGGCATCACCAATGACGCAGAAATGGTAAGGTCCACCAGGAAACAGCCTGACTCCTGATGCACCCTCAACCCTTGTTTCCTTGCGTGCAGGTGGTTTGAATTTTGTCACCTCCTCTCCCAGGCTGGAGCCGCCCACCGGGAGTAGGCCAAGCATCTGTGTCGAGCTGCTTGTGAAGCAGCCACCTCTTCGCGTGCCGTTGTACAGACACGTCGTCAGAGTTCCTCTCGGCTCCTCTCTGCTGGACGTGCTGAAAGTTGCAGAGATGCTGAACACCCCTAAGCGCTTTACGTGAGGCTACTTCCATCTTCATTTGCTTTGGCAGGTGCTATAGAGGGGGTGGGGGCAGTGGAGGTACAGGAACTGAGGAAGCTGCCCTCCACTGAGGCAGACCACAGATCCATCCAGCCCAATACTGCCAGCACTGTCTGGCAGTGACTCTCCAAGGTTTCGGACAGGGATGATTCATAGTCCTACCCGGAGATGCTATGGTGTGGGGCGGGGTTTGAACCCAGGACCTTCTTCATGCATTGTTTTTAGTTTTGATTTACAGTCGTGCCTTGGTTCTTGAACAGAATGTGTTCCGGGATTCCGTTCGACTCCCGGGAATGCGTTCCGGGAACCGTTCAAAAATCGATGCACGGCTTCCGATTGGTTGCAGGAGCGTCCTGCAGCCAATCAGACGCTGTACCGGATGTTCAGCTTCCGAAAATCATTCAAAAACCAGAACTCTCACTTCCGGGTTTCGATTGTTTGGGAGCCGATTTCTACGGAGCTAAGGTGTTTGAGATCCAACGTATGACTGTAGATGTGTATGCTGTTTTTTGTGGGGGTTTCTTAATTGTTTATTTACTTAAGAAAGAACCTACACTTCAATAACATACAAGACGAAAGAAAGGCAGTATAACAAAATAGAAATTAAACATACACACAAATTTCTGTCGTTTCATTCAAAAGAATTATTGTTGGCATTGTTGTTGGGAATGGGGATAGCAACCCCCCCTCCCCAATTTTAATTATTTGATTTTGTTATCTATAATGATACGAAAATTAAATTTAATTTTATTGCTGTTTTCACTGTATATCACCTTGAGCCAATTGTGTAGAAGGTTACTGATTTTACTTATTGGTTTGTTTCAGAAAATTTATACACCCCTTGCTTGCAAGAAAACACACCCTCAAAACGATTTCTAATTAATACGTTGATAATGATATTAATAATATAATAAAGCAATCAATGCCTACTAGCTGTCTGTTCTGCCCTCCCTTATCTCTGCCTCTGAATACAATTTAGTAGCAATCACAAATGCAGAGAGGGATCTTTTATTACGATTATTTATTATTTATTAATTATTATTATTATACTGCCTTATACCTGGAGATCTCAGGGCGGTTCACAGAAAAGATCACAACAAATGTAAGTTGCCTGACATCAAGTCACACAATCAGACACAGGTTTGTCCCAGCAAAAGAAGGAAGGATGCAAAAACTTACAAAATATGCAGAAATGGCAAAACTTACTGGGAAAATAAGAAATCAAAGTAACCCAATTTTTTTTTATAAAAGAATGGAAATGGTTTATTGAATATTTACTAATAATCTGTAAACAGATAAGAACACTGGCAGGATTATTGTAATACGCTGCAGTTTTCTGAGAGGATATATTTAAAGTAGATGAATTAATGAGTAAATTAATTTGAAATGTGCAGAACAGATAAAAAAATTAATTTAAGGAACCGCAGAAAGAGGGGGGAGGAAGTCGAGTTTCAAAATGTTAAAATGATGGTTAAAATCATTGACATGTGTAAAACTGAAAATCATAAATAAAATAACTCTTATTATTTTTTTAAAAAATCAGACACCCAATAACACCCCTCCAGAAAAGAGCTACATTTTAAAAGGGCATAGGATGTGAAGGAGGTAAACCAAAGGCCTGGTTAAAAAGGAACACTTTTGCCTGGCATCTAAAGGTGTGTAATGGAGGCATAGCTGTCAAGTGTCCCTTATTTGAAGGGACAGTCCCTTATTCCAGCACCATGTCCTGCTGCTGTCCCTTATTGATGGATGTCCCTTAAATGTCCCTTAAATGATGTCCCTTAAATTTCAAAGGAAGCAGCTCCTCTCCCTCCCTCCCTGCCGGCCAGGGAGGAGGGAGGCTCCAACTGTGTTGCTTGGCTGTGTTACTCACCCAATAAGAAGTCTAAGAACTACTGGGGGGGTGGAGCTTGTATGCCTTTTGTGTGGCTAGTTAATGCAAGCCGAGGGGTGTTTTGAATGCTGGACGCCATTTTGTTGCACATTCTGCTACAAACTTTGCAGTGCAAAGCCAGGCCGGGGAGCCATCTTAAGTTGAGGCTGCATAGGCCTTGTGGTGCATGTGATTCAGATTCTATTCAGTTGAACCTCTGGTTACAAAGTTGGTTGGACAGTGTTCTCGAAGCTACCCAGCATGAGTTTGACCAGACTGCAGGAGGACAGGAAGACTGGAGTGCCTGGAACAGGTGAGGCTGCAGGTCCCTTATTTTGGCTGCTGGTCCCTTATTTTCAAGGCTGCTGGTCCCTTATTTTCAAATCTGTAAGTTGACAGCTATGAATGGAGGCGCCAGGTGAACTTCCTTGGGGAGAGCATGCCACAGACAGGGAGCCACTGCAGAGAAGGCCCCGTTCTCGTGTTGCCGCCCTCCGCACCTCTTGAGGAGGAGGCACACGAAGAAGGGCCTCAGAAGATGATTTCAGGATCTGGGTAGGTTCAAATGCTTGGATTGCAAGTTTCCCACATGCAAACTGTTCAGCCACTGTGAGAACAGGATGCTGAGAAGGGAGGTCTCTGGCCTGGTCCAGAACGGTTCTTCCATTGTTCCTACACCTGCTCATTCCTCAGCAATTCATGACAGTTCTTCCTTCTTTTGCTAAACAGGTTTGAGACCCAGAAGACGCTGTCTGGCCCTCTGCTGACCGCAGTGATGGGGGTGAAGCCTCGGGAAGGGGAACGCAAGTACTGGAAGGTTCTCCGAGCTCCAAACACTGCCCTGGAGCAAGGCGAGTCATAGAAGCCCAGCAGCAAAGGAGACCTTTGTCCTATCTCGGGGGCGGGGAGGGAGGGATTGGCTTGGACCAGGCTTTGCCAACCCAGTGCTCTCTGGGTTGTAGCTTTGGGCTACAAATCCCATCAGCCTCAGCTAGCATCACCAATTCCGACTCTAAACCATTCCCTTGGCTTTGTCCCCACGATTCCAAGCCTGGTTTACACCCTTAGGGACTAAATAATATGCCTGTGCTGAGGGTATTAATTTGAGGGCATAGATTCTCTTGGCAGAGCCTTAAAGGTAAAGGGACTCCTGACTATTAGGTCCAGTCGTGGCCGACTCTGGGGTTGCGGCACTCATCTTGCTTTATTGGCTGAGGGAGCGGGCATACAGCTTCTGGGTCATGTGGCCAGCATGACTAAGCCGCTTCTGGCGAACCAGAGCAGCACATAGAAACGCCGTTTACCTTCCCGCCAGTGCAGTACCTATTTATCTACTTGCACTTTGACGTGCTTTCGAACTGCTAGGTTGGCAGGAGCAGGGACCGAGCAAAGGGAGCTCACCCCATCGCAGGGATTCGAAGCGCCAACCTTCTGATCGGCGAGCCCTAGGCTCTGTGGTTTAACCCACAGCGCCACCCGTGTCCAGAGCCTTACCCTACATCAATTTCTCTGCTTGGGTGTTGCAATTATCGAAGGGCAGTTGAATATATATAGTTTTAATTCTATCCAGGTTTAATTGTTTTTTAATTATTGTACACCCCCCCCGGTGTTTTAGCTGTTATTATTTTAGCTGTAAGCCACCTTGAGTCAGGGGGAAAGGAAGGGTGATATTATTAGTAGTACAGTGGTACCTCGGGTTAAGAACTTAATTCGTTCTGGAGGTCCATTCTTAACCTGAAACTGTTCTTAACCTGAGGTACTTTAGCTAATGGGGCCTCCCACTGCCGCCACGCGATTTCTCTTCTCATCCTGAAGCAAAGTTCTTAACCTGAGGTTCTATTTCTAGGTTAGCGGAGTCTGTAACCTGAAGTGTCTGTAACCCGAGGTACCACTGTAGGAGTAGTAGTAGTATTACAGTAGTACCTTGGAAGGTGAATAGAATCCGTTCCAGAAGTCCATTCGACTTCCAAACGTTCGTAAACCAAGGCACGGCTTCCGATTGGCTGCAGGAAGCTCCTGCAGCCAATCGGAAGCCGTGGAAGCCCTGTCAGATGTTCAACTTCCACAGAACGTTCATAAACAGGAACACTCACTTCCGGGTTTGCAGTGTTTGGGAGCCAAAACGGACGAGTACCAAGGCGTTCGGGATCCAAGATACGACTGTATTGTTAATGCACACAGCATTGGACTTGCATAGCCAGCAGATTTAATTCAGTCTTGAGCTTTGTTGGATTTCCAGAAGGCGTTGAAGGTGGCTTGGATGTTACAGGCACTGAGAGGTGGCATTCACTTCTGCTTGGAATGATTTATCTTCAAGCATATGTCTGCAAACCTAAGGTCTAGGAACTTAACATTTTTATTTGAAAAACTGAGATTGTCAGGAGACGGAATTCTGCACTTTATTTCTCCACTCCCATATCATTGCAGCAAACCCAAAGTCCTGGAGAGGAGCTAGAGGAGGATTTGGTCTTCGGAGTTCCTCTCTGTCCTTACAGCCTCGTCTTCTGCCCTCCTGTTTTGCAGGTATCGCAGACTACATCCCACAAAACGAAGAAACCATCCTCTTCAAATTTAGCCCTTGGTAGAAACAGCCCACACTCTGATTGATTGGCTCTCTGCTATCTGTGCCTCAACTGGCTCGCAGGACACGTGAAGACACCAGCACAGAGGGAGCAATGAAGAAATCACGAAACAACAATGGGACACAAGCTCTGCCTGAGGCATAATGGAGAACATCAACAACTGATAGACATAATATATTACAAGGACAGGAAGAAACATTACAATCAGAATAATTGCCACACCCAGGAAGAACAAGAAGAGCGTTTGAATGCTTCACCTGTAGCTGTATAAATCATTTAATGTGCCAATACAAATGGTCTTTAAAACTGCAGCTGGTGATATAAAGGGTTGTTATTTTGACCAGAACGTAATTGGAATTCATAAGATTTTGGAACGCAGAAATGAAGTAATCTTTCAAATCATCAATTCTAGCACGCGGGAGATCACCTTGATTGTATAATTTGGCATCTCAGTGATTGGTATTATTAATTGTAGTATAACTTGGCAATGTTAGAATGAGGCTAGTATTGGATTATTGTAATTGAAAACTAATAAAAATTATTTTCCATTCTTTTACAGTAATTCTTTTGGACTTCCACCCAACATTCCATGACAGTTCTTTGTACATTTCAATTAGCTGCACATGTAGTAATATCTTCGGCTTATTTTCAACCTTCTCATATCCTTTATATTATCAACTGCTAGTCAGAAGATATCCCCTACTTGTATTTAAGATTGAATTTTTGTAAGTATTCCCCTAAATACTCCCACTCACTCCTTGTCTGATTCATCATCTACATTTCTTATTTTGGGTGTCATATTTGCAAGCTTAGCATATTCAATAAGTTTGTTTAACCATTGTTCTTTCCCTGGGGTCTCTGTTTCCAGTATCTTGCGTATAATATCCTTGCAGCTGTTGTAGCATATAAGAATAAGTTACAGGCTTTTTTTTGCTAACTCATTCCCATTTATACCAAGAAGGAATGCTTCCGGTTTTTTTAGGAAATGTAAATAATAATAAAAAATTTAGCTCGTTGTACACCAGAGCCTAGGGCTTGCCGATCAGAAGGTTGGCGGTTTGAATCCCTGTGACGGGTGAGCTCCTGTTGCTCAGTCCCAACTCCAGCCAACCTAGCAGTTCGAAAGCACGTCAAAGTGCAAGTAGATAAATAGGTACCGCTAAAGTGCAAGTAGATAAATAGATACCTGGGAAGGTAAACGGTGTTTCCATGCACTGTTCTGGTTTGCCAGAAGCGGCTTAGTCATGCTGGCCACATGACCCAGAAGCTGTATGCCCGCTCCCTCAGCCAATAAAGCGAGATGAGCGCCACAACCCCAGAGTCCGCCACGACTGGACCTAATGGTCAGGGCTCCCTTTACCTTTACACCATTTGCCCACTTGCATTTCTACCATAAGTGAAAAAAATATACCCTCAGCTTTGAGCTGCTGTGGGAAAAACACAAACAAACAAACACGCACATAAATAAATAAATAGGTAAAGGTAAAGGTAAAGGTACCCCTGCCCGTACGGGCCAGTCTTGACAGACTCTGGGGTTGTGCGCCCATCTCACTTAAGAGGCCAGGGGCCAGCGCTGTCCGGAGACACTTCCGGGTCACGTGGCCAGCGTGACATCGCTGCTCTGGCCAGATAAATAAGTAATTTTATATAAATTTATTTATATAAATAAATGCACACACACACACACATTTTAAAAACATGGATCCAATCCGAAACTGCAGTCTCTTCCCAAGCCTTGCTTGGGCACGGCAGCAGCCTCTGCGCCATCACGCTGCTGGCCTCTGCGCACAGGCGGCGGTGCGGGCACAATTTTGCGCGCGGAGCCGCGGGAGGCAAGACAACGTTACCTCTCCTCCTCCTCCTCCTCCTCCTCCGGTGCGCTTAAGCCAGGCTGTCGCCCGCCACCCGCGGCCAGGAGGCGGCGCCGGCGAGACGGCTTTGGCCGGCAGGCTCCCGTTTTCGCTTTGCTAGGCAGAGGGGGCGGGAAAGAAACCCTGCAAAGCGATTGCGCTCCCCGCTTCTCCCTTTTCTCTCCTCCATCGCTTTCCTTTCTCCCCTCGACCTGCCGCCTCCGGGGGGTTCTTGCAAGGATACCGGAGCAGGAGCAGCAGCGCATCCTCGCCTGGGAAGGGAGCGTGGGAAAGGACGCCCAAGGGCAAGGAGGGACCCGATCTCGGATGCTGAGCCCCGGGGTCTGTGCGTGGTCCCAGCCACCGGCTCGCCCCGGCTCTGCCTCGCCGCCTCGGGAGAGCGATCCTTTGGCGACCCAGCAGCCGGCGCCCCCCCTGACTGCCTGCCTGCGATGGAGCTGCGCCTAGCCCCGCCGTACCTGAAGGTAAGAGTCACCTTGAGGGCGCCGCACTCTTCCCCTCCACCCGCATCGCCCTCCTCTGGCCGGTATGGTTGCTTCCCGGGCCTGCGGAGAGTTCAGACGTGATGCCGTTCCTAACCCGGGGAGACGCTTGGAGGCGTGTGCCGCGTCTCCCTGGACGGGGCCGGTGGATGCCAGGACTCCAGGAGCCATCGAAAACGGGGAGAAGAGCGCAGGGGTTTAATAATAATAATAATAATAATAATAATAATAATAATAATAATAATTTATTATTTATACCCTGCCCATCTGGCTGGGTTTCCCCAGCCACTCTGGGCGGCTAATAATAATAATAATAATAATAATAATTTATTTATACCCTGCCCATCTGGGTATCCCCAGCCACTCTGGGCGGCTTCCAACAAAACACTAAAATACAATAACCTATTAAACATTAAAAGCTTCCCTAAACAGGGCTGCCTTCAGATGTCTTCTAAAAGTCTGGTAGTTGTTCTTCTCTTTGACATCTGGTGGGAGGGCGTTTCACAGGGCGGGTGCCACTACCGAGAAGGCCCTCTGCCTGGTTCCCTGTAACTTGGCTTCTCACAGTGAGGGAACCGCCAGAAGGCCCTTGGCGATGGACCTCAGTGTCCGGGCAGAACAATGGAGATGGAGATGCTCCTTCAGGTATACTGGACCGAGGCCATTTCGGGCTTTAAAGGTCAGCACCAACACAGGATGCTGCCTTATTCTGAGCCAGGTCTACGGGTCCAGCCAGCTCAGTGCTGTCTGCACTGACTGGCAGCAGCAGCCGCTGTCCAGGGATCCAGGCAGGCAGCCTTTCCACCCCCAGCCTTAGCTGGAGATGCTGCCAAGGAATTTGAACCCGGGATCTCCTGCATGCAAGGCAGATGCTCTTCCATCCAGCTGTGTGGCCTTTCCCTCTTTTGCTACCAGAACTAGAGAATCTGTGATTCCTGACTCCTAATTATTTTGGGTCTGTGCAAATTGGGCTCCAGGTATTAATCTGTGTGCAGTTCACCCAGGGGTTTTTGCCTTGTGATGTTGATATCGGTTGAGAAGCCAGGCAAAAGGTCAGCCTATGGAGGAAGGACAATATATAAAATTTAATTAATAATAATAATAATAATAATAATAATAATAATATGTTTCAGTTGTTGCTTTTCTCACCCTGGTCCCCACCTGTTTAGGGTTTAAACCAGGGGAGGCAACCTAAGGCTCAGGGGCCGGATACGGCCCAATCACCTTCTAAATCCGGCCCATGGACGGTCCGGGAATCAGTGTGTTTTTACATGAATAGAATGTGTCCTTTTATTTAAAATGCATCTCTGGGTTATTTGTGGGGCATAGGAATTTGTTCACCCCCCCCAACATATAGTTCGGCCCCCCGCCCATGGTCTGAGGGACAGAGGACCGGCCCCCTGCTGAAAAAGGTTGCTGGTTTAAACCAACCTTTCCTAAACCTATTTTATTTCCAGCTGTTTTATTTCCAGGTTTCTTGGGGCTTGTGGGTGGTTTAAATGTGCCTTAAATGCATGGTGAGTACAGAGCCTTAGACTACAATTCCCATGAGGCCCCAGCAAACACCGCTGCTTTGAAGCGGCATGTATCACCAGCTTATGGCATTTCTACCCCATATATTAAAGTACTGTACATTCAACACATGCTTAAAGCCCGTGACTTCCCACCAAAGAATCCCGGGGAGCTGTAGTTTGTTCTGGGTGCTGGGAATTAAAGTTCGGGGGGGGGGGGGACTACCATTCCCAGGATGCCTTGGGTGAAAGCCATGTGCTTTAAATGTATATTGAATATAATTTGGGTAGTTTCACAGCCCTCAGAAGTTTGGTGGGGGTGGCAGGCCAGGACAGGGCCTTCTCAGTAGGAGCCTCTAAATTGTGGAACTCCCCACAGAGGTGCATCTGACAGCTTCATTACATGGCTCTCAGAGAATGCTGAAGACACGCCTCTTCACCCCAGCCTTTGACACCTGAAATATGTTTGTTTTCAAGGCCTACCCTATTCCCGTGACAGCAATCTGCATTTTTTTATTCTTAATTTTATTTTATTTTATTAACGTTTAAAACACATACATTTACATTTACACAATACATATACACAACACACTACCTTATTTTCATAGCGTAAAACTCTATATAATACCTACCTATACTATACATATCAACATACCAACACACCTACAACATACCTACCCCACACGGATACCCACCAAGTGACTTGACTTCCAGCTGTTCTTGTTACGCTACTTTATTTTAGCAATTAGCTTAAATGCATTTCGTTATTTCTTTAATCTCTTCTTCTATCTTAACTTTACTCTCCTTTTGCTCGAATCATTTTCTGGATTCACTCAATATCTGTCAAAAGTTCTACTTTTTCCACATAGATTTTGATGTATTCCTTAAAGACAGCCCACTCCTTAGTCACTTTTTGTACCATATCTCCTCTTTTTATATTCTTAATTTAAAATCGTCGTAACTCACCCAGGAGTTTCCTGCCAAACAGCGAGTAATAAATTTATGAATAGTACCAATCAAGAAATCAATGAATGCGTACTTTAAACGGCTGCAGTTTCCATCATTTTGAAAGCACTTTTGGACACATATTGAAAGCACATAGTTTCCCCCTTCCAAGAATCATGGGAACTGTAGTTTGTTCTGGGTGCTGGGAATTGTAGTTCGGCGGGAACAAGCGTTGCCAGGATCCTTGAGTGGGGTGGAAGCCATGTGTTTTAAAGGCACAGCGTGACACAGTCTCTCTCTCTCTCTCTTTTGGATTGCTGTGTCTCCATGGCGACTGGGTTTTTTGTTTAGGATGCTCTTCTGATTGCTCTTTCTTTCCACTGCTGCTGCAGCCGGTCTGTATGATCTTTTTCCTCCCACAGGGACAAACCGCAGATGAGTCGGCCTGGGCGGGCCCACAAACCGCTTGGGCTGCCTGGCCTTGATCACTTTAAGGAGGCAGACACATGACCCATTGTTGTTGTTGCTGCCGCAGTCCCAGGATACGAGTGGGAGGAGCTTCGCTGCCAACCTCCCAGCCAGCCCATAACACTTTCCACTGCCTTCCTCCTCTTCACCCGGCATCCTTACACAAGGCTAGCTGGCAGCAGAAGTGGCTCAGCCTCTCCTGAAGTGGGACAGCATCTCTCTCCGTAGGCAGCAGGCCAGCCCAAAGACCTCTGGTTTAAGTGAGACTCCAGGGATCTCATCTGTCGTGTGTCGTCCTACAGAATGAGGCTTGCCGAGTGTCTAGAAGCCACTGGATTCCTGTCCCACCGGAGCTGACAAGGTGCTGGAATTCACAGGGGCTGGAGGTCGCAACCAAAGGTGATTCTACAACGTTGAGGCACATCCAGGGCGTTTCTCCTCTGTCTGTTCCAGATTCCTCCTGAGAAAGCCAGAGGGATCCTCACTCGCTCCCGGCCGGGACTGGAAATTGGATACTGGTGAGTCACTGGGAGTGACTTTTGGAGAGGAGACAGGAAGGGGGAAATAGCTGAGCGGGACATGGCAAACTTTGTGTGGGCACCAAAGCCAGCCAGGAGACAGTGAGCTCAGGCAATACAGTGGTACCTCAGGTTACATACGCTTCAGGTTAAGAACTTTGCTTCAGGATGAGAACAGGAATCGTGCGGTGGTGGCTCGGTAGCAGCGGGAGGCCCCATTAGCTAAAGTGGTGCTTCAGGTTAAGAACGGACCTACAGAACGAATTAAGTATGTAACCAGAGGTACCACTGTATTATGGTATTTATTTAATTATTTATTTATCAGCCAGCTTCCCCCCAGACTGGGACTTCATGAAAGCAGCTTTCACAAATTAGAACAACACCGATAAAATGCAAAAAGCTCCTTGGGTTTGCAGATACCTAGATACCCCATAGTGGTGAAAAGTAGTGTTTTTTCCTCATTGATTTATAGCAAGTTATTTCTAAATTTTCAGCCATAAATTACCATCTCTTTTTTTGTAAAGCACTTTGAGTCTTTTTAGAACCAAGCGGTGTATACATTTTATGAAATAAATGAATAAACATGCTATTTTTATGTTAAATAAATAAATAAAAATAAATGCAAAAAGCTAAAAACCTGTAACAGGTAATTGTTAAAAAGGACTTGAACTCCATAACAAAATTAAAACAAATCTATTAAAATGCTGATAGTAAAAACAGCACCTTAAAAGAAGTCATTTCCCAAAGGCCTGTTGGAATAAAAGTCTTCACCTGCCATTGGAAGGATAGGAAGGAGGGAGCCAGTCTGGCCCCCCCGGGGAAGGAGCTCCAATGGGAGCAGCCACTAAGAAGGCTCTGTCCCATGTCCCCCACCAAGCGTTCCTTTGTGGGTGGCAGGACCGAGAGAAGGGCTTTGCTCGAAGATCTCAGAGCCTGGGCAAGTTCATATGGGAGAATACGGTCCTTGAGATAGCCTGGGCTTAAGCCGTATAAGACTGACACCTGGGTTAGTTGGATGATTGTTTCAGAATAACCTTTTGTCTCTAGGCTCACAGCTGTTTGCACAGGGACTCTGTCCCTTGTGCTGATGCCAGGCTGCCGCCCCCGATGTGCCCACCCTCTCCAGGGAGAAGAAATGAAGCAGAAATGAACGCTGGCAATGGGGCACGACCCCTCTCTCCCTGGAAGCTGGATCCACTGCCGCGTGGGGGGCAAAGGCCCCCCGAACCGTCCCGGCACGCTCTGCCCCTGGTCTTCACGGTGTTCGTCTGGCTGGCCACGGGGACCACCATGTCCAGCCTCAACAAGTGGATCTTTGCCGTCCACAACTTCCGCTACCCGGTCTTGCTCTCCTCCCTGCACATGTTGACGGCCGTGGTGGTGGGCAACCCTTTGGCGAAGCTGCGGGCTGGCGGGGCCGGGCACCCTGCCCCGTGCCCTGGAGCCAAGGGCAGGGTTTTCCTGCTTAGCCTGACCTTCTGCGCCAGTGTGGCCTTTGGGAACCTGGGACTGAACTACGTCCAGCTGGACTTTGCCCAGATGGTTTACACCACGACGCCGTTCTTCACCCTGACCCTCTCCAAGGTGCTGCTGGGGAAACGCCACCACCCCCTTCAGTACGTGGCCATGGGGCCCATCTGCCTGGGGGCTTCCTTGAGCATCGTCGGGGAGGTGCATTTTGACCAAGCCGGCTGCTGCTTCCTGTTTGCCGCCACTTTCCTCCGAGGGCTGAAGTCTATACAGCAAAGTAAGTGTCTTGCATGGCTGCGCGTGGGCCGCAGGGTGGCCTATGTGGAACATTGGCCCTTCTTAAAGGTAAAGGGTAAAGGGAACACCTGACCATTAGGTCCAGTCGTGGCCGACTCTGGGGTTGCGGCGCTCATCTCGCTGTATAGGCCAAGGGAGCCGGCATACAGCTTCCGGGTCATGTGGCCAGCATAACTAAGCCGCTTCTGGCAAACCAGAGCAGCGCACGGAAATGCCATTTACCTTCCCACCAGAGTGGTACTTATTTATCTACTTGCACTTTGACGTGCTTTCGAACTGCTAGGTTGGCAGGAGCAGGGACCGAGCAACAGGAGCTCACCCCATCATGGGGATTCAAACAGCCGACCTTCTGATTGGCAAGTCCTAGGCTCTGTGGTTTAACCCACAGCGCCACCCGCGTCCCATGGCCCTTCTTAAGGGTCCTTTTTAAAGTGAGTTTCTCGTCTGGGAGTCATTTTAGACTCACAGCTGTCCAGAGAGGCGCAGGTCAATTGTGTGTCCAGGGCAGCTGTTTATCAGCTCCATCAGGTACACAGGCTGAGACCCTACCTGCCCACAGGCTGTCTTGCCAGAGTGGTGCATGCTCTAGTTATCTCCCACTTGGACTACTGCAATGCACTTTACATGGGGCTACCTTTGAAGGTGACCCAGAAACTACAACTAATCCAGAATGCGGCAGCTAGATTGGTGACCGGGAGTGGCCGCTGAGATCATATCACACCGATCCTGAAAGACCTACATTGGCTCCCAGTACGTTTCCGAGCACAATTCAAAGTGTTGGTGCTGACCTTTAAAGCCCTAAATGGCCTCGGTCCAGTATACATGAAGGAGCATCTCCACCCCCATCGTTCAACCCGGACACTGAGGTCCAGCTCTGAGGGCCTTCTGGCAGTTCCCTTCATGTGAGAAGTGAGTTACAGGGAACCAGGCAGAGGGCCTTCTCGGTAGTGGTACCCACCCTGTGGAATGCCCTCCCATCAGATGTCAAGGAAATAAACAACTATCTTACTTTTAGAAGACATCTGAAGGCAGCCCTGTTTAGGGAAGTTTTTTAATGTTTGATGTTTTATCGTGTTTTTAATATTCTGTTCGGAGCCACCCAGAGTGGCTGGGGAAACCCAGCCAGATGGGTGGGGTATAAATAAATTATTATTATTATTATAGTCCTTATGGCTGCAGAGATGTGCTTGAAAGCATGTGGGTGAAGAATATGAGCGCTCTGTTTTAGTTCTCCCTGGGAATAAATAATGAAGGAATTATACCAATCGAGCACATCTGCAAAACGTCTCTTGTTTTGCATTAAGCAAAGTTCAGCCCTTCCCAGAATTCTAATTGCGTTGAAACCAGAGCCAGATTCGAACCTGGAATCGTTCGTTTCGTTTGTGTGCTGAAACTTAAAACGCTGAGCAGGGCAGATGGCATGTTTTGTTTTTGGGTTGCTAAATCTTTGCTGGGAGGTTTTCAGAAGGGAATACTTTATCCTTCGCTGTGCTGTTGTCTTGGAAATGGGATAGCTCATTCCAATTTGTGTGTAACTTAAACATACAGCCTTCTGAACCTTCTAGTGGTGGAGCTAGGTCAGATTCACGCCATCTATTCAAAGCACCACAAATCCCACTTTAAACCGTCAAGGCTTTCCCCCAAGAATTCTGGGAGTTGTAGTTTGTTAAGGACTCCAAGAGCTTGTTAGGAGATACCTATTCCCCTTCCAGAGCTGGAGCTCCCACAGTTTCCTGGGAAGAGGGATTGATTGTTAAAGCACTTTGGGGAAGGGGGGGTTCTCCTAACAACTCTCAGCCCCCTTAACAAACTACAATTCCATGACTAAAGTGGGATAATAGTGCTTTAAATGGATGGTGTGAATGTGACCCTACACCAGTGAACCTGTCTGCCAGTGATGGCCAAATTGGCCCTCCAGCTGTTTTGGGACTACAATTCCCATCATCCCTGACCACTGGTCCTGTTAGCTAGGGATGGTGGGAGTTGTAGTTCCCAAACAGCTGGAGGGGCAAGTTTGGCCATCACTGCTCTATGCATTTCTGCAGCTGCTGCCTGGCAGGCGTTTGGGACTACAATTCCCATTAGTCCCGGCCAGGGCTGATGGGAGCTGTCGGTCACAACAGCCATGCTGGCTAAGACTGATAGGCACTATAGTCCAAAACACTTGGAGGGCATCAACTTGGGAAAGGCTACTCCCTAAAACATCATATCTGGGCTGGACTCTTGTCTCCAGTGCAGGGTTGTGCAAATTTAACATGTACTTCCTCATTCTTGCTTGGTCATCTAGATGCTCAGAGAAACGTAAGTGGCTGTTTACTTTTGGAGGAGAGGCCACTGGGGGCTTTATGATGGATTTATTTTTATTTCAAAAACACATCTTTTTTTTAAAAAAAGCAATAACATATACAGTTTGGAAAAGGTCAGGACTCAAGGGCCTAGTTCTCAGTGAGGTGGTAAACCAGTGTTAGGGCTGTACTGCTTCAAATTGTACAAAATGATTCAATGCGCATAAGCAGTGAACCTTCTCCTTGACCTGCTGGTTTTCTATGTGTGGGGAGTTTCCTACCTGTGAGAGAGCATTTCAAGGCATGAAGCTTCCTCCCCCAAAATCTGAAATAATAATAATAATAATAATAATAATAATAATAATAATTACTTATACCCCCCCATCTGGTTGGGTTCCCCTAGCCACTCTGGGCAGCTTACAACATATTGAAAAACAGTTGTATGAAGCTGGGACTGATGGGTTGCTTGGCCGTCCTGGCTGGGGCTGATGGGACTTGTAGTCCAAAACAACGGCAGGGTGCCACGTTGGAGAAGTCCATGCCATGTCGAGGAGGGGCCATGCCTCGGGGAAGTTCCCTCCTGCCTCCTGTGTGCTTTTCTTTCCCTCCTCAGCCCCTCTCTGAATTTGCTGTTTGTGAATTTGGTGTTCAGCTCCGAGGGCCTTCTGGTGGTTCCCTCCCTGCGAGAAGTGACGTTGCAGGGAACCAAGGAGAGGGCCTTCTCGGTGGTGGCACCCGCCCTGTGGAACGCCCTCCCATCAGATGTCAAAGAAATAAACAACTATATGACATTTAGAAGACATCTGTATCGGGAAGTTTTAAATGTTTGATATTTATTATTATTATTATTATTATTATTATTATTATTATTAAAGGTAAATGGACCCCTGACCATTAGGTCCAGTCACGGACGACTCTGGGGTTGCGGCGCTCATCTCACTTTATTGGCCAAGGGAGCCGGCATACAGCTTCCGGGTCATGCGGCCAGTATGACTAAGCCGCTTCTGGCAAACCAGAGCAGCGCACGGAAACGCCGTTTACCTTCCCGCCGGAGCGGTATCTATTTATCTACTTGCACTTTGACGTGCTTTCGAACTGCTAGGTTGGCAGGAGCAGGGACCGAGCAACGGGAGCTCACCCCGTTGCGGGGATTCGAACCGCCGACCTTCTGATCGACAAGCTCTAGGCTCTGTGGTTTAACCCACAGCACCACCTGCGTCCCTTATTATTATTATTATTTTATATCTCTCACCCCAGGTACCTTCCTGCAGGAGGAGCGCCTGGACTCGCTGACCTTGCTCTGCCTCACCTCCCTGCCCAGCTTCTACATCCTCTTTGCGGCCGCCCTGGTCCTGGAGGTGGGGCCCGCCTGGGACGGCACCCTGGCCTACGGAGGGGGCCTCTGGGCCTGTGTCCTGCTCAGCTGCCTGGGCTCGGTGCTGTACAACTTGGCCAGCTTCTACGTCATCTCGCTGACGTCGGCCCTCACCATCCACGTCCTGGGGAACTTCAACGTGGTGGGCAACCTCCTGCTCTCCCACTTCCTCTTTGGCAGCCGCCTGACGCTGCTCAGCTACGCGGGCATCGCCCTCACCCTCTCGGGGGTCTTCATGTACCATCACTGTGACTGCATCGCCTCCTGCTGGCGCTCCAGGGGTGGGCGGGGCAAAGAGGAGTAAGCGGAGAGAGGGAGGACATGATTGGAGCTGTGACTGCCAAGCGCGGGAGCCAATGGGGTCGGGGCCTGCCTCGCCAACCTCAGCCTGCTCTTGTCCAGCCCCCATCTGGTCCAGGAGGATTGGCACTGGCTGCCCGCTTCCTGCTCCCTGGTCTCAGTGTCGCTCAGCCGGGAGGAGGACGGGGACAAAACTAGAATGAGTTGACTCAGCCTGCTCTCTGGTGCCACCTACTGTTGGGCTCCCTGCTTTCTGCCCTACCAGTGGGCACCAGCCACCACGGGGAGTTAGGGTGACTCTAAATACCCGTTGTTGGGAATTGCAGGTGGGCAGAGTGTTGGTTTGCTCAGGTCCCGCTTGCTGGCTTCTTGTTAGGGCATCTGGTTGGCCGCTGTGAGAACATGATGCTGGACTAGATGGGCTTGATTCAGCAGAGTTGCTCTTATGTTCTTACACCACCACTGCAGGGGGTGGCACTGCCGGCCAGCTTCCTCCCCTCGGTGTTGCCCTTGCGGAACTGCAGAACGGAGGACGGGGACAAAAGCTGCAGTTAGTTGGCTCTGCCTGTCGTTGGCTGTGGCGCCACCTACTGTTGGGCCTCCCTGCTTTCTGTCCTGCCAATCCCAATGGGTGCCAGCCACTACTGTCATTGTGGGAAGGTGTGCCTCTCCTCTCTGATGGATCATAGCACTCCTCTGGTATGTTGCAGGGGGACAGTGGGCGCTCATGAGCAGCAGATGCAAGAATTATGGGAAGGCTTATCCTCCCCCAAATAACTCAGCCCCACCTGACCCCGAGCCATTTTACGCACTGGGCAAGAGCTACAGCAGATGGTTTTTAGAGGAAGCCAGGAGACGCCACCTCTGCCCACCGAAGGATTTGGCGGCACGGGGTGCAGGGATTAGATGCCGCGTATCTGAATTCTCACCTACATTGAATCTTTTTTTAAAAAAAATATTTTAAAAATCCCTGCCCCTAGAAAGCCAGCACCTTCGGAGAGAGAGGGTTCTCTTCTCGTTTTCTCCTTGATGTGCTAGATTTCTACATGCAGGTAGGCTCCCCAGCTCCTCTGAGGCAGATAATTCAAACATGCAGACTCTGGGGAAGAGAGAAAGGAAGAGCGGATCTGCCTCAGCAGAGCTCCCTGGCACCAGCCGCTACTTCTCATAGGGCTAAAAATTGGGGGGAAACCAAGTGTTTCCTTCTTTTTAAAAAATGTTGAGACTTGAATGTGTGCTGGAGTGCACCTCTGATCTCCGCAAGCCGCTTTGCAGCCATGCCAATTCTCGTGCCAGTTCCTTCCCAACCCCTCCGAGGGCACTGTGGGATTGATGCCCGCAGAGGGAGGTGGCACAGAGTTCCTCCTTTCCTTGGGCAGGGCTCCCCACTTGGTACTAAAGTACTGAATGTGCTGGGAGGAGGAGCTCCCATATAGGAGGAACATGGAGATGAAAAGTGGTGTGTTCAGGGCATGCATGTCTGTGCATGTGTGTGTGTGTGTGTGTGTGTGTGTCTATTTCCGTTCTCTACTGCCACCTGGTGGGGTGGCGTATAGTGCAATTTTTATGGATGGATGTTTTCTTTCTGTGCTGCCTGCTAGTGGATTAAGGGTGTGTGTGTGAGAGAGAGATAGAGAGAGAGAGCTCATGCACATTTGCTTATGAGTAGACACCCATTAGTATTTCCTTATCCTCAATGGGCTACATCAAGGATGAGGAGATCTGCAGCCCTCCAGGTTCCTTTGGACTACAGCTCCCATCAGCCCCAGCCATCCTTATCAATGGTTAGGGATGATGGGAATTGTAGTCCCAGCATCTAGAGGACTATAGAGGTCCCCCGTTCCTGGACTAGGTAACTCTTCTACCTTAGGGTGCTCATTTGCTTTCGGTGGATGAAGAAAATCTTTACTATTTGGCTTGTGTGGATATATTCAAAGGGCATTTTGCACCTGCCCACCAGATTCACTGGAAATCCTCTGATGAATGGGCACCCATTAAGCCCACTGGTAGTGGGTGAAAATGGTCAGTATTACTCTCCATGAGGTAAAATGCTTTTGGACGTGTTTGTATTTGTTTACTTGTGGTTGCAGAGTGGGGATGCGCCCCGTTTTTTGAAGGAGTCAAGGTCAATCTGTGCATGCAGATCAAATCACATGGCGCAGAATTCTCTTGGACCAATTTCTGCTTGCACATGGAAGTCTAGCAGGTGAGGGGGTGAGAGTTCTAACCCACCCAAACTCCCTGGGAGGCTAGCTTTCTACACGCAGGGAAGTGTTCACTCTGAATACTTTGGTGTTCGTTCCTGCGGTTTGATGTGGATCTCATGTGTCATATGGTTCACCAGCAAGTGTTGATTGGCTTTCAGCCACTCCTATAGAAGTGGATTGTTGTTTCCCCCTTACGACACTGGTTGTCCTGCTTTGCATTTTTCGTTCTCTGCAAGTGGAGGTTAATGTACATATCCGTAATGTCTGCAAGATGCGCCAATGTTTTCTTGCTGTCATTTATAGCAAAAGGGGTTCGATAATCAGTGTGTGTGTGTGTGTGTGTGTGTGTGTGTGTGTTGGTCAGGCTTCTCTGACCTGGCACTTTCCAGATGTTTTGTTCTTCCATTTCTACCAGACCCTACCAGCACAGTTGTTTTGAACTACAACTACAGCCATTCCGGCTGGGGGCTGCTGGGAGCTGTAGTCAAAACATCTAAGAGGATGTTTTGGAGGAAGGCTGGGTTCCGGATATCAAGGGCAGAGCCAACACATTTGTCCCTGGTGAAAAGGCTGTGAATACAGGCGTTTCCCTACTCAAGTGTAAAGGAAAACATAAAGGCTGAACTGACCCCCATATAGCCTGCGGCAGAAAGAACTGTTAGCAGATTAATAAGATTGCCACTAGAAATCTAGCCGTGAGCACTCAGCAGTGCTGGGTGTGTGTGTGTGTGTGTGGCCAAATGTTTTTCCCAGTGTGTAAATTATTCAACTTTTTAAAATTTACAATGTGTGTGTGTCCTTTTTGGGAGGGGGGAAGGGTCGAATTAGGTTCAGCCCTAGCCACTTTTGTGCCTGAGATAAAAATTCGCAAGGCACCACTTTTGTCCACTGACATGAGGAAAAGTCAATACTGTATGACGATTCCTCTGGATACGTTCATATAGGGCTGAGTAAAAGTGTTTGAAAGTGCTGGTGGATCAGGTCTGTCTGTCCTACTAGTACCCAAAATATATCGGCTGGAACAGCCGCTCCTAGTGTCTGTCTTCTGTCCACTGTCGGAGGCAGTATGAAGGGGAAGGTAGGAAAAACACCACCACTGTTGAGGAATTCAGTATTGAGAGTTCTTGGGCTTTTGGTCTCTTCTAGAAGGGCAGAGGTCTCCTCACAATACCATTTGTTTCATAAAACCAGATTTCTATGGTGTGAGGTGGGCCCTGTGTCATTGTTAACTGCTGCCTGAGTTGTCCATAAAGCACAAGGTATTTTGTGACAACCGGAGTGGTGTAGTTGTGAAAAGTGTCTAATCAGGACCCAGGGAAATTTGAGTTCCTGTCCTCACTCAGCCATGAAGCCCACTGGGTGACTTCAGGCCAGTCACACTTTGGACATAACTATCATGGCTTCATACCCCACGGTTTTTGGATTCTGGCTAGTAACAGAAAGCCACAGTTTCGCGTGTAATGGTAAACTGTGGTTTGGTTCACCAGTATTAACACAGGAAGCTGCCTCACACAGTATCGGAGACCGCTGGTCCACCTAGCTCAGAATTGCCTATGCGGGCTATTGGCGACTCTCCAGAGTTTCTGATCTGAGACATCACCACCAGCCCTACCTGGAAATGCCAGGAATTGAACCCACGGCCTTCTGCTTGCAAGGCAGATGTTCTGCCACTGAGCTACGGCCCTTTCCTTGAAGCCACCAGGGGAGGGGAAGGAGTGTGGAGGCTCGGTTTCACAAACCATGGTTTCCAACACCAGGATCGTTACATCCCGACTGACTGTGCCAAGCTGAGGTCCTCAGTGGGAGAGTGTTAACAAAATCACCACCGTAGTGGAGGCATCACCATTTTTGCACGCACAGCTCTGGGGAATTGTATCTGTCCAGTTTCCTGTCTGGTGATGCCGTCGCCGCTCTTGCCCCCGACCCTTCCTTCCAGCAGTGAGCGATCCTTGCCGTATCACACCCAGCCTGAACCGTCCCAGCTAGGGACACGTGTCAAGTTCTCCTTTCGTGAACCGTCCGATCAACGAGATAACGGGTGACTGAGGGAACCTCTGGCGTAACCAGAGCACAAAGAAGGCCAAGCCGGCCTCTCCGGTTTCATTTGCCCTTCAAATAAAGCTCTATTTTTGTCTTACTTGAGCGGTTGTGCTTGTGTCCTTGAACGACCCGAGGAAGGGAGGGAAACAGAGATGTGGGCGAGAGGGAGAGCCAGAGCCCACTCCTCCACCTCCAGCAGCTGTTTTGAGAAAAGAAATAGCTCTACATCAGGAAAGAGGATAATTCCCCAAGGTCTTTGCCCTTCCGTTGCCAGAGAAGGCGGGCGATGCAGGAAAATGCCTGTTCCTGCCCATCATGGATGGTTGCCATGGCAGCCGGTCTCATGAAAGGCCTGCTTTTGCCAGCAGCAAACTCAAGGGGAGGTTTTTCATCCTACACCAGGGGTCAAGCACCTTTTTCAGCCCGACGCCCGTCTTCTCTTCCGGGCAACGGTGCCAGGGGTAGGCGGGACTGGAGGCAAAGATGGGCGGAGAAACAAATATGAGTTTTGATTTATATATACTAGGCAGGTTCCTACTCACATTCAAACACAGCTCTATCTGCCGTTCAGGCAAGCAGGAGGCGTTATCGGAGTTCAAGGGCACATTCCAGCCTGGCAAAAACACTCAAGGCCGGGTAGGAAGCAAAGCTTGTGAAGGACAGGGCCTGGGGACAGGGAGTGTAGCTTGGAGAGCATTCCAAAAGCCAGATAGGCCTGGAGGGCCACATTGACTCCCCGCCAGGCCTGAGGTTCCTCACCCCCCCAGTGTATGGAATAACTGGAGGTGGCAGATCAAGCCACATCTTAGGCCAGGAGTCAGCAAACTTTTTCAGCAGGGGGCCGGTCCGCTGTCCCTCAGACCTTGTGGGGGGCCGGACTATGTTTTTTTGGGGGAAATGAACGAATTCCTATGCCCCACAAATAACCCAGAGATGCATTTTAAATAAAAGCACACATTCTACTCATGTAAAAAATTCCTGGACGGTCTGCGGGCCGGATTTAGAAGGCGATTGGGTCAAATCCGGCCCCCGGGCCTTAGTTTGCCTACCAATGTCTTAGGGCTTAGGCCATCTGTTCCTCCTCCTCAGATTTCCCTCAGCGGATCTGGCCAGTTTTCTTACTGAGCTCCTGAGGCAATAAGGAGCTGTCCACTGGCTATATATTTGAGCTTAGTTTCATCCCAGTTTAAAACAGATCTTTAATTGACCCTGGTTTCCACCCTTCAGTAAGGGGCCCAGGAAGGCAACGAAAGGGGAAATAATATTGCTTGGTGCTTATTCTGCCTTGCCTATCGCCCTCCCCCCCCCTCTCCCAATTTGGATTAACAAGATTAACGTCTTGGCATGATCTCGCCCTCCCGGGAGCCGCACGGCATGGGGAACATTCTGTTCCTGGTTTGTCACCTTCTTTCTCCAGCAGGGCTCCTGTGCCTTTCAACGTATGCAGGATCCTTATGGCAGGTAATGTCACACGGGACGGACATCCGACCTGCATGCGGCACTCGAGTGCATCGGAGCTCTAAAAGGAAATGGAAAGTGGGCAAGAGATTTAGGGCAAGGGATCCCCAAAGTTGCCGCACACAGAGCAATGGGAGGCTTTGTAAACACTGTACATTTAAAGCACCATGTTATAAAGTTTTGTTCAAACCAGTCAGGATGGAGGCTGAATAGAGGGGTCATTTAAAAGAGCTCCCAGTTTAGCACTCGGATCTCTAGATGAACGGAGGCTGCTTTCAGACTGTTGCTGTTTTCAGGTGAGATTCAGTCGCTTCCTGACAAAAAGATTAGACTTTTTGCAATAATGAAAGTCGTGGGGAAATGCACTGGAAACGGTGAGAAAACCCTTGTTTTGATGCAATGTCATCTAAAGTCCCCAACATACAAATTAAAATGAATCTCATTAAACAGCCAACGTCGTGCGATCTCACTGCAAATAAATAGCCAACATCGTCTAACCTCCCTAAAAATGAATCAGGATCGATGCTCAAGAAACTGGTCACCTGGAGGCACCAACCATCCTGCAGGTTTTGTAGTTCTTATTTATTTCCCTACACCCTGTACAAATCGCCTTTAAGGACAAGGACTCTCAAAGTAGCACACAATTTTTAATAAATTAAATGATGTAATAAAAGCACGTTAAAAACTACTGAAAACAGCTGCAAAATAAAAGAGTTAAAAACCAGCAACAGATAAACGCATTCTTGGCTTTAGCTTTTCGGAACATGGTGGACATGGTGATATGAGGCTTTTCCTATTTTGGAAATATTTTTTCGCTGCTTATCTGTGTGTCTGAATTCTTACAGCTAGTCGGAAAAGACATCTGGCTTTCTGTAAACACAGTGGAGCTCTTTGGATTATATTCTTGTGCCCAAGTTGCCACCTTTCCATCCTAGCTGTGCTCCTCCTCCTCTAACAGCAGACAGAGCAACACAAATAATTTAGGCAGGGGAGTTTTTTCCTGGCAGGGAGAGAATGTGTTACCTGCTTAATTACATCATGGTTGCCATTGCTTAAGACAGAATGCTTTGTTGGCAACCCTATATTTATATAAACCTAATATAATAAACACATTGAAGCAGTTTATATAAAAAGCAGTAACATAAGCATGCCTATATTATAGTTCTTCAAAGAGAAACATTAACAGTGCAATCCTAACTTAATGTCTACTCAAAAGTAAGTCCTAAGAGCTTACTTCCAGTCAAGCAGGGTTAAGAATGCAGCCTTAAACACTACATTGTTTTTTAAAGTGTTCCAGTTATTCAACAGATATTTAAAGCACATGATTTCCCCTGACAGAATCCTGTGAACTTTAGTTTCCTCACAGAGCTAGAGTTTCCAACACTTTGAACAAACAACAGTTCCCAGAATTGTTTGAGAGAAGTCTTATGCTTTAAATTTATGGTGTGGATCTGCCCTTAATTTCCTGAGAGGAATGAATTTATTGAGTTGTGGCAAACTCTCACTCTGCACTGCGCCTGAGAGCCGCAGGAGATTACATTGAGCTCAGGTGGGAAAACTTGCCCGCTCAGAATCCAGAGTTTGTCAGCTGACTCTGGAGTAGCACAAAGCAAACTTCCTGCAGACGGTAAAGAATCAGCCAGGTTCCTGTTCAGTACTTTTCCTTTGGAAAAAGGAATAAAGTCGTTTGTTTGCCCACATATCTCATCCAGAAAACACCTTTGAATTCCAGCTGCAGAGGACTTACCTTTCTCTCCAGGTAGGTGAAGGGCTTCCCTCCTACTTTACAGGAGTTTAAAGAAGCTGTGGATTTTGTTTTGAGGTGGACTGACAGGTGTGTGTGTGTGTGTGTGTGTGTTGCTGGAGAGAGAAATTCAGAGCAGTAAGGATGTGTGGTGTGCTCAAAACCCATGAAGCCGTGCTTAATAGTTTGTTTGTTTTGTTTTTAAAAAAGCAGTAAGTGCTGCATTCTGGCATCCAAGAAATCTATCCCCTTTGGGTGTGGAGGAATTACATCAGCCTTCCCCAACCTGGTGCTATCCAGATGTTTTGTACTGCAGTGCCCACCAGCCCCCGGGCAGGGATGATGGGAACGACAGGCTAAAACATCTGGAAACTGCCAGGTTGAGCACAGACTGCATTAAACACTCAGATGTGAAGTTAGCAGCCAGGCTGTTTAGAAGCGAGAGGAAAGCGCACCTTTCAGCTGGCTGTCTGCTGCAAACAGCGGGAATTAGTGGCTGTTTTTATCTCCACGGTCCTGTGTTTCCTTGAACACTTAACAAACCTTCTGGGTAAGAAAAAAACTTTCATGGACCACTGCCTGTTTTGTCAAGATGAAGTCTTAAAGGTACCAGTGGACTCTTTCGGGTTTTCTTTTCACTGCAGGAAAACCAGATCATCTGATCATTCTGTTCTTTTGGGTACATGGCCTTTCATTAAAGTACTGGTCCATTTAGCTTAGTATTGCCTACACTGACTGGCAGCAGCAACAACTCTCCAGGGTTTCAGACAGGGGACATTCCCAGTCCTACTGGGAGATGCCCTTGGGGTTTGAACCTAGGACCTTCTGCGTCCAAAGCAGATGCTCTACCATTCAGCTACCGTCCTTCCCCTAAAAATGAATTAAGATTCTAGCCCTTATGGTTTTAAAAGTGGCAGAGCATACAGGGCAGATGCTCTACCACTGAGCTACAACTCTAACTCCTCCAGTGTCTTCAACAGATGCACTGGCAAAGCTTTCCCTGACATGGAGATAAAGTAAAGGGGAAAGATTCAGCTGCTGCACTTACTTTATGTTAATCTGCCCATGGCCAGAGGCAGAAGGAAGAGGGGCAATGGTCTGTGAAACCCCGCCACCACTTACAGTTTACATTACTCTTAACTTCTTCCTCATTCCTGTCAAGGCTGATGAACTCTGAGGCTGCCCATCTGATGAGATGCTTGCAGCAGATCCATAAGGTAAGGCTATTGGTGGCTATTAGCCACAATGTTCTCATATCTATAATTAAGGGACCCTGCACTTCGGAATTTGCTAGTAGGCTACCGTCCCAGGTATGTTGATTGATCTGCCACTACAAGCAGAGGCATATCTTCTCCCCCACCCTGTGGAAATAAGTTGGTGCCCTCCAACTGCTTCGGGCAACTATTTATTCAATTGATTAACTGCTTACTGTGTAAAGAGCCACTTTAGAACACAAAGCATAAAGTCAGATGAAAATACCAATACATTACAATAAAATCCACAGAATAACCCTCAGAAGAGACCCAGTTAAACAACAGCAAAAGCCTATAATCAATAAACATCTGTGCAGACTGGGGCTGATGGAAGTTGTAGTCCAAAACAGCTGGGGGGACACAGCTGGAGGTATGGGACGCTTGTAGCGCTGTGGTCTAAACCACTGAGCTACTTGAGCCTGCCGATCTGAAGGTCGGTGGTTCAAATCCCTGTGACAGGGTGAGCTCCTATTGCTCGGTCCCAGCTCCTGCCAACCTAGCAGTTCAAAAGCACACCAGTGCAAGTAGATAAATAGGTACCGCCGTGGCGGGAAGGTAAACAGCGTTTCCGTGCGCTGCTCTGGTTTCCGTCACGGTGTCCCATTGCGCCAGAAGCAGTTTAGTCCTGCTGCCCACATGACCCAGAAAGCTGTCTGTGGACAAACGCCAGCTCCCTCAGCCTGAAGGCGAGATGAGTGCCACAACCCCATAGTCGCCTTTGACTGGACTTAACCATCCAGGGGTCCTTTACCTTTTTACCATTTAGCCCGGTGTGGCTTATATGGGCAGTTCTGAGCCTTTCTTCTCTCCAATTCTTGCAAGTTAAACCTATGCCCTGTTTTGCGTTCCTGTCCTTTGTCCCTTTCTCCACTCCATCAGTCTTCTGGGACAAAAAAACCTTTCAAATACTGATTGCAGGATTATTATTATTTACTGCCTGGCTGCGTGTTTGGCATCTTCCCCCCTCTGCTGGTTGAACTTAGTCATTGCACCGGCATATGTGGGTCAGCCCTTTGATTCTTTTCAATTCTCTTGGGGACTCAGCGCCCTTCAAAGAACTGTTCTTTATGCGTTGCATAACTTTGGTTTTTGCTCACAGGTTCTGGTTTGAAAAGTGTATTGTTTTTCCTTCCCTGCGGCAAGCGGCAAGTCTGGAGGGAGAGAAGGCACTCATCATCTTATATGGGAACCAATGGATTGGGGAAATAGTAATTTTTGGTGTGCTTGAAGCCCTAAGAGAGGATTTTTTAAAAGCCTCCCTCAAATCTCTGTTTAATTCCTGCACATTCAACAGATGCAGCCAGGATAAAACTGCTTTTCCAACTCTTCTTTGGCAAAATATTTGCTCTTCCCAAAACCAGTTTCTGAATGATGGGCTGGACCAGGGGCTGAATGTGGCCCTTAAGTCCTGTTGTGTTTTTTAAAAAAATGTTTAATCTTTTTGTTGTTGTTGTTAACTTTGTTTGTGTTAAAAATGTATTCTGTAGTTGACCACCTTTGTAATGTTTTATTTTGAAATCTTTAGGATAATATTTTAAAAAGGTAAAGGGAGCCCTGACCATTAGGTCCAGTCGTGGCCGACTCTGGGGTTGTGGCGCTCATCTCGCTTTATTGGCCAAGGGAGCCGGCGTACAGCTTCCGGGTCATGTGGCCAGCATGACTAAGCCGCTTCTGGCGAACCAGAGCAGCGCACAGAAACGCTGTTTACCTTCCCGCCGGAGCGGTACCTATTTATCTACTTGCACTTTTGATGTGCTTTTGAACTGCTAGGTTGGCAGGAGCAGGGACCGAGCAATGGGAGCTCACCCTGTTGCGGGGATTCGAACCGCCAACCTTCTGATCAGCAAGCCCTAGGCTCTGTGGTTTAACCCACAGCTGTTGTTTTGACTTATATTCTTTATTTGACTTTCTTCAGAAATGTTTGATTCTGGATTGTTTTACAGTATTGATGTTTTAATATGCTGTAAACCACTTTGATATATATATCAAAAAAGAGGAAAAAAGAAAAAAGAAAGAAACCTTTATTTTTAAAGATGCCAAAACGTCATGCAGTAGCTAGCAAGCTTCTGAGTCCAGCAGAACTCTTCATCGGGTTGGATATTAAGCAATGCAGGAATGAGGGAGAAAGCTGACTTTCTATTGAAACTACAATGTCTGCAGCAGCAAGAATATTATTGGCCCAAAAATGGAAGCAAGAAGAGTTACAGATGATTGAAGAATGGAGGATGAAGTTAATGGACTATGCAGAATTAGATAAACTAACAGGAAGGATTGAAACACGAGAGACCAGAAATTCACGGAAGACTGGAGTAAATTTACGGACTATCTGAAAAGTAATTGTGAAGAACAGACGACGTTTGTAGGGTTGCAATAAGTTTTGTTAGGAGTATTATTAGAAGTATTGTAAAAATGGAAAAGGGGGAGGATGATTTGTTAAGAGATGTAAAGGCAATATAAAGTTATGAAATGCATAAGAAGTGGTTAAAACGGTGGATCATCAGAGGTGCTGATGGAAGTCTAAAAAGATTGTATAAGTGATAAGTTTTGTGGTACATTTTATAATTTATATGTTAAAATTAATAAAAAATATTATAAAAATAGAAACTACAATGTCTGCATGGTTCAAAAGCTCACTTTTGTCGCATTGTCTTAGGAGTGTTGCTGTTTGGATTGCTGCGACGACTGCCTGCACTTCAGAGTTTGATGTTGCTAGTGAACCAGCTCTGGTGTGCAGAGATGAAATACCAAGGACTTTGGTTGCAGTATCTCTCTCCCTCTTTCCCCTGCAGGTATTCAGCAATGCCAATGAAATCCTCGCAGGCATCAGTCAGCCATCTGTGTGCAGCGAGGTGCTTCTGTCTGCACCAGGGACTGCATATATCCTGGGTATGGTATGGATTTGTGCCTATAAAAAAAGGCCCAGTGTCACAACCTCTACTGCCTATTGGTCTCCCTTTTCCGGAACTTGGGGGGCCGTTCAGTGAAGCTGACTATTGGAAGATTTGAGACAGACAAAAGGCAGTAGTTCTTCACACAATTATGGAACTCGCTGCCACGGTAGGCAGTGGGGGCCGAGAAACTTGGATAGCTTTAAAAAACATTAGACAAATTCATGGAAAAGGCTAACAAATGGCTATGCTCTGCCTTCATGGTTGGAGACAATAAATAACAGCTGCTGGAAAGCTCAGGAGCAGTGACGTAGCGTGGGTTGCCAAGGCCTGGGGCCACGTGGAAAGAAGGAAGGGAAATGGATGGGAAAAGATGGAATATGCATGCAAATTCAGCTGCATTCGCTGGAGATTGCAGCTGTAGAGATAAGAAGAGTCATTTCCATTGACTGGAGAGGTCACTTCCTGGTTCGCATGGAGAAGCCATTTTCATTAGACCCCAGCTAGGGAAGTGCACAGCTGTAAGAAGAAGAAAAAAGGGATGTGGGTGGCGTTGTGGTCTAAGCCACTGAGACTCTTGAGCTTGCTGATCAGAAGATTGGCAATTTGAATCCCTGCGATGGAGTGAGCTCCCGTTGCTCTGTCCCAGCTCCTGTCAACCTAGCAGTTTGAAAGCACACCAGTGCAAGTAGATAAATAGGTACCACTGCGGCAGGAAGGTAAACAGCATTTCCATGTGCTCTGGTTTATGTCACGGCATTCATTGTGCCAGAAGCGGTTTAGTCAGGCTGGCCACATGACCTGGAAAGCTGTCTGCATCAAACACTGGCTCTCTAGGCCTGAAAGCAAGCTGAGTGCCGCAACCCCATACTCGCCTTTGACTGGACTTAACCGTCCAGGGGTCCTTTACCTTTCTGCACAGGTGTATTGAGACAGCACCAGGTGATGAAATTTTGCTCCCCTAACAAATTTGCAACCGCCCCTGTAGCCCCTCCCCAATGCTACACCGCTGTGTAGGAGGTTGCCCACTGTGAGAGCAGGATGCTAGCCTAGATGAACCACTAGCAGCTTAAATTTGCCGATAGGCAAGCTGGATCTCACGCACAAAACAGTGGCCTTTGGGAAGTGGCTGTTGCAGCAAGGCTTGCAATATGTGACTTGAACCCTCAGAGGTGATTTCCTCCCTCTCTAATTCTTTTCTAAGTAACCCCACTCCACTGGTTTATGCTTGTACACGTGCAAATCTATATCCCAACAGTTGCAGAGGATGACTTTCCTTGCTGTTTCTTGTTTTGCATCCAGGGTTGTCGGAAGTGTACCGGGTCTCCAAGCGCTTGGAAGAAGGGATGAAGGCTCAGAGAGCGGAGAGCGAGGCCCTGCTGCATTGCCTGCGCAAGGTGGATCTGGCCTGGAACAACCTCCTGTCCTTTCTCGCCTTTGGCCATTCTGTATTCCAGATGCTGGTAAGGACGTCTTGTGACGCGGGTGGCGCTGTGGGTTAAATCACAGAGCTTAGGACTTGTCGATCAGAAGGTCGGCGGTTCAAATCCCTGTGACGAGGTGAGCTCCCGTTGCTTGATCCCAGCTCCTGCCAACCTAGCAGTTCAAAAGCACATCAAAGTGCAAGTAGATAAATAGGTACTGCTCCGGCGGGAAGGTAAACGGTGTTTCCGAGCGCTGCTCTGGTTTGCCAGTAGAGGCTTAGTCATGCTGGCCACATGACCTGGAAGCTGTACGCCAGCTCCCTCGGCCAATAAAGCGAGATGAGCGCTGCAACCCCAGAGTCGGCCACGACTGGACCTCATGGTCAGGGGTCCCTTTACCTTTAAGGACGTCTTAGTGGATACATGAAGAACACCAGAGGCAAGGGCTAGTGCTGACCCCACCTCTCCCTCTGCTTAGCTTATTTGGTGGGTTTCTCTCTGATGACAGCTTGTTTACATACCCTCCAACAATTCTCCAATGAAAATAAGGACATCCTAAGGAACAGCAGGACACTCTGGGATCCAATCAGAAACTGGGATGGCTTCTGTAAACCTGGGACTGTCAAAACTGGGACACTTGGAGGGCTTGCTGAGGCTTGGTCAATAGCACTCGGGGAAATGGTGTCATCATTCCGGCAGTGAAATAAGCAGCAGCTTATTTATTTGTCCCTTAGGAAGATAGAAAGCTGTCAAACAGAACTGGGTCATCTAGCTCAGGAATGTCCACACCATCGGATCATTCTGTTCTTCTGGGTACATGGCCTTTCATTAAAGTACTTGTCCATCTAGCTCAGTATTGCCCACACTGACTGGCAGCAGCTCTCCAGGGTTTAGGCAAGGGGACATTCCCAACCCAACCTGGAAATTCTGAGATTGAACCCAGGACCTTCTGCATGCAAAGCAGGTCTTCTGCCAATGAGCTACAGCCATTCACTGTGCTGAATCAGACTCTTGGTCCATTGAGCTCAGTGCTGTCTACACTGACTGGCAGCAGCTCTCTGGGGTTTCAGGCAGGGCGTCTTTCCCAGCCCTACCTGGAGATGGTGGAGTTTGAACCTGGGACCTTCTGCATGCAAAGCAAGTGCTCAATCAATGAGCTACAACCTTCTTCACCATCTTCTCTCAGCATTGCTTACACTGACTGGCAGCATGCCTCTTCAGAGTTCTGATCCTTGACCAAGTGCCTGGGGTTGCAGATTTGGGCTGTGGGGCAGAGAAAGCCAGGTTCTGACACTTTGGGTCCACCCCCCCCCCCCGTGTTGACTTTGCTTACAGAATGTTAACCTGCTGGAGCCGTCTGGTGAAAGTGACTCTCGCTTGTCAGCTTCTGACCTAGCACCCGAACCAGTCTGTGGGGTTTGCCTAACTGAGGTGAAGCGGGAGCCCCAGGTGAGCTTATTCATTTTTTAATTTGTTTCACACATATAATGGGGCATCTGTGGTTTTCTAGATGCTGGTGTTAAAAGTGCCAGACTATGGACCCAGGAGAGGAGGGTTTGAATCCCCACTCAGCCATGAAGCTTGGGCTCGTTGCTGCCTTTCAGCCAAATTACCTCACAGGGTTGTTGTGGGGATTAAGTGAGGAGAACCATGTACTGTACACTGCCTTCAGCTTCTTGGGAAAAAAGGTTGGAATATGATTATAATAATCATGTCTATTCTTATCACCATCACGACTACTACTATTTGGTAGTAGTATTTTAGATGCCTGTTATCCAAATGTAAGGGATGCGGGTGGCGCTGTGGTCTAAACCACTTTTGGGCTCACCGATCAGAAGGTTGGCAGTTTGAATCCCCGCAACGGGATGAGCTCCCGTTGCTCTGTCCCAGCTCCTGCCAACCTAGCAGTTCGAAAGCACACCAGTGCAAGTAGATAAATAGGTACCACTGTGGTGGGAAGGTAAACAGTGTTTCCATGCACTCTGGTTTCCGTCACGGTGTCCCGTTGCACCAGAAGTGGTTTAGTCATGCTGGCCACAAGACCAGCATGTGGACAAACACCGGCTCCCTCGGCCTGAAAGCGAGATGAGTACCACAATCCCATAGTCGCCTATGACTGGACTTAACCGTCCAGGGGTCCTTTACCTTTACCTTTATCCACATTAAAAAATGTTGTTGTTAAATTTATTGCCTTCCCTTCACTGGCAGGTCCCAGGGTGGGTTACATCAGCTTAAAATGCAGAATTAAAAACTGTTGAAACATTACAGTCAGAGGAATACGGTGAGTCCTGGAAACTCACATCTCAGGTGTTCAAGGCTTGTTTAAAGAGAATTTTAGCGTTTACTGAAAGCTGAAGAATGAAGGTGCCAGGCACACTTCTGTGGGGTAGAAATGCATTGCAGCATGAAAACAGAACACCCTTAACAGCCACAATAAGCTTTGGCAGCACACTACTAACAAAACGTCATTTTAGTCTATGAGATGCCATGGGGAAAACTCAATTCTCTAACTGGTGTTGAAAAGATCTTAATGAAGGTTTCAGGCAGATTACACTGGGAAGGGTATCCTGCAGACAGGGAGCCATGACCAAAAAGGCCTTATTTGTTTTTCTTTGCCTTCTCAGGTGAGTTCTGGAAACTCAGATCCTATTATGTATGAAGGTAGCTGTTATCATGCCAGCTGTGCCAATTTCTGGCTGAACTGTGTGGAGGCCACTTTGCCAGGAGGGACGTGATTCTCCCCCCCCCCCCCCGCCGCCGCCCACAACTTTCTGAATGTACTCCAGTCATCAGTTTCTTTGAAGGTTAAGAAGATCTGGAGACACAAACAGAGACTTTTGGAAGGCTACAGAATCATCTCCCAAGGCTTCATTGCTGGTGGGAAGTATCTTTGGAGAGACAAAACAAGATTGCGTGAAACCAGACTTGTACGTTTCTGTTCATCAAAACAATCTTGTTTTTGTAGGATGCCTTAAAATGTGCCCAGGAACAACATGTTTTCTAATTTATTTCGAGCACTTCTCTATCTGTATTCTGTGGGTTTGCATCCAGACTAAATCAGTGGTGGTTCATTTCTGTGAGCATCAATGGGACCATGCAGAATCTTTTTGCACAATTGATGTTGTTGGTGAAGCTTCTACCTCAAATGACAGCTTTTCGGATCTGCTATGACCTTTTCTGCCCACCCAACCAAACGTCTGCTAGATGTTTTGGACTACAATATATAATTCGGTATTTGAAAGATTGGTATTAGCAACTGTATTATAATTTGGTATTGTTACAATGAGGCTGTTATTGGATGGTAATTGAAAATTAATACAAATTATTATCAGCCTGGTGACCACCAGAAGTTTTATACTACAACTCCCATCAGCTCCAGAACCATACGGCCATGCTGGCTGAGAGTGATGGGAGTTGTACTGTAGTTTAAAACTTCTGGTGGTCACCAGGCTGGGCTAGGGCTTAGCAGTGTGAGACCTGACCCGGGCAGCCACGATTTACATCCCTGGTATCTTTGCTCCATTGCCAATTTTATGCCATCTTACTTTGGTCCGAATGAATTGAATTAGCCTTGCCCTTGGGTAAGTACGGGGACGCGGGTGGCACTGTGGGTTAAACCACAGAGCCTAGGACTTGTCGATCAGAAGGTTGGCGGTTCGAATCCCCGTGACGGGGTGAGCGCCCGTTGTTCGGTCCCAGCCCCTTGCCAACATAGCAGTTCGAAAGCACGTCAAAGTGCAAGTAAATAAATAGGTACTGCTCCGGCGGGAAGGTAAATGGCGTTTCCGTGCGCTGCTCCGGTTTGCCAGAAGCGGCTTAGTCATGCTGGCCACATGACCTGGAAGCTGTACGCCGGCTCCCTCGGCCAATAAAGTTAGATGAGCGCCGCAACCCCAGAGTCAATCACGACTGGACCTAACGGTCAGGGGTCCCTTTAGCTTTACCTTGGGTAAGTACGAAGCATGACATTTGCAACCAGTATCGCCAAATAAAGACTTAATGCAGGTCCGTAGCCTGAAATAAGGTGAGGGTAAAGAGGCCCAAGGAAATACTGTAAAATGCAAGCAGTCTTTTATTTTACTAATTAAACATATTGTTCAATTTTATTAATATAGGTGCTCTGTGTGCAAGTCAATTGATGAACCTAATACTAGTTCTGCTGGCTGGCCGGCCTGCCTGCCTGTGTGCTCCTTCTGGGCAGCTCCCTGCCAAGCCACACAGATCAAGCAAGGAAGGAAGGAAGGAGGGATGGACAGCCAGGCAGGGGATAGACATGCTGCACACTCACATGTGCCCCCTTGCTCCTCTGGGAGGCAAATCACAAACAGAGGATGGCGCCCGGCTGGGGGGAGGCAGCAGACTGAGGGAGGGAGTGAAGCAGGAAGGGGGGCAGGAGAATATTGAGGGTGCTGTGCCCCCAGAAGAAAATGAAAGGTAAAAAAGATCTTTTCAATACCAGTTAGAGAATTGTGTTTTCCCCTAGGCATCTCATAGACTAAGATGTGCTGCCCAAGCTTATTGTGTCTGTTAAGGTATTCTTCTGTTTTCATGCTGCAATGCATTTGTGCCCCACAGAAGTGTGCCTGGCAGTTTCATTCTTCAGCTTTCAGTAAACACTGAAAAAGGGACGCGGGTGGCGCTGTGGGTTAAACCACAGAGACTAGGACTTGCCAATCAGAAAGTCAGCAGTTCGAATCCCTGTGACGGGGTGAGCTCCTGTTGCTCGGTCCCTGCTCCTGCCAACCTAGCAGTTCAAAAGCACGTCAAAGCTGCAGCAGGAAGGTAAACGGCGTTTCCATGCGCTGCTCTGGTTCACCAGAAGCGGCTTAGTCATGCTGGCCACATGACCCGGAAGCTGTCTGTGGACAAACGCTGGCTCCCTCGGCCAGTAAAGCGAGATGAGTGCCGCAACCCCAGAGTTGTCCGCAACTGGACTTAACGGTCAGAGGTCCCTTTACCTTTACCTTTAACCCACCCTGGGACCTACCAGTGAAGGGAAGGCAATAAATTTAACAACAACTATTATGGTCATTTTTTAATGTGGATAAAGGTAAAGGTAAAGGACCCCTTGACGGTTAAGTGCAGTCAAAGGCAGCTATAGGGTTGCGGTGCTCATCTCACTTTCAGGCCGAGGGAGTCGGCGTTTGTCCACAGACAGCTTTCTGGGTCTTGTGGGCAGCAGGACTAAATCGCTTCTGGCACAACAGGACACCGTGACCAGAGCACAAGGAAACACTGTTTACCTTCCCGCCACAGAGGTACCTATTTATCTACTTGCACTGGTGTGCTTTCGAACTGCTAGGTTGGGAGGAGCTGGGACAGAGCAACAGGAGCTCACTCCGTTGCGGGGATTCAAACCACCGACCTTCTGATCGGGAAGCCCAAGAGGCTCAGTGGTTTAGACCACAGAGCCACCTGCATCCTTCAGAAAAAAAATTACTGGGTGGGGGGCAAGTGACCCCGGCCCCCTAGAGTTGGCACCTATGTGGTCTGGTAACCCTAGGCACTACAGTCCTGCTTTGCTGCAACATTGGGTGTTTCCCAAAGGAAAAGCTCTTCCTCTTCACTGAAGTCTTTGTTATTTTGGAACGAGACACAAAGGAGTCACAAACTGAGCTTGCCTACGGTTTGCTTGTTTTTTCAATTTTTTGTCGCTTTTATGTATAGAAAAGAAAAAGGCACACGCATACACACAGAGCATCCCCTTATCGACAATCTCACCCCCTTCTTCTTCATCAGGCAATAGGGCTCTGCACTGGTCAGAGTTGGGCAAAATTTCACACTTAGTAAAGATCGTCGGGGTTCGTTAAGCTCCGCTGAGCCCCCTTCTCCCGGAGGGCGCGAGTTCTGTAATTGTCACAAGGCTATCATGACCCTGACTTCGTTTTCGTAGAGGTCAGGAATCACCCCCAGCGGGGACTGGACCATCTTGACGCTGGTTTTCCCAAAGAGTTTCTGCTCGTACTGGATGAGCTGCTGCCAAAAGCCGTTGTTGGGCCGGACGATGGGCCGGCAGCACTTGACCCAGGCGTGGGCGTTTGCCAGAGACATTGAGTGGTACTTCATCAGGTAGGCGATGCACAGAGCGGCAGAGCGGCTGACGCCCGCAGCGCAGTGCACTAGCGTCCGGCCTTGGTTTGATTCCACAGCGCGGATCTTATCGGCTACGGGGTCAAAGAAGTCCAAAAGGCGGGATGAGGGGCAGTCTGTTATGGGGACGTGGATGTAGTAAATGTCTGGGAAGTAAGTGTTGACCACCTCCACCGAAACGTTGATAACTGTGGTGATCTGGTTGGCGTAGAGGAAGAGTTTGTTGTTGGCGGCCTCGCCATTACTGAGGAACAGGCTGTTTGTGATCCGGGAAAGGCCGTAGACAGACGGGTGCCTGAGTATGATAGGGATGGTTCCAAACACTGCATTCATCAAGGCGAACTTTAGACATCAGCTACGACAGGAAGCATCATTCTTGCTCGCTATGCTTTAGGGAGGCAAATGAGGCTTCCGGTTAGACAACGAGGAAAAAGCAACCAGAAGCTTTGCTCTTGGGAATTATAGGGACAGAACTATCTAAATTGTATAGAAACTTATTCATGTATGCGACTACAGCGGCAAGAATGTTACTTGCCCAAAAATGGAAAGAAGAAGTCCCAGCAAAGGAAGAATGGATGCAAAAACTTATGGAATAAGCAGCAATGGCAAAACTGACCTAGAGTAAGAAATCAAGATAACAAGCTTTTTATAAAAGAATGGGAATGGTTTATTGAATATTTACAGATACATTGTAAACAGATAAAAACACTGGCAGGATTATCGTACTAACCTGCAGTTTCATAAGTGGTACCTTGGTACTCAAATGATTTGGCTCCCGAACAAATCAGCTCTCAAATGCCGCAAACCTGGAAGTGAGTGTTCCGGTTTGTGAACATTTTTTGGAAGCCGAATGTCCGAACACGGCTTCCGTGACTTCCGAATGAGCGCAGGAAGCTCCTGCAGCCAATTGGAAGCTGCACCTTGGTTTTCAAACAGTTTTGGGAGTTGAGCGGACTCCTGGAATGGATTAAGTTTGAGAACCAAGGTACCACTGTATATTTAAAGAAGATGAATAAATGAGCAAATTAAGTTAATGTGGATATGCAGAAGATATGAAAAAATAAATTTAAGGAACTGCAGAAAGAGGGGGAAGGAAGTCAAGTTTTGAAATGTCAAAAGGATTGTAAAATCAGTGAAATGTATAAATCTGAAAAGTATAAACATATTTTAGAAAAAATAGACAATGAGGGAAAAGGCAAACTGAATGTGTGATATCCAGCAGTGGCTATCACCAGGGTTTGGGGGGTTTTTTACCTCCCAGGTAGGCGCCATCACCATTCTAAGAGAACAAGGGAGAAATTATTGGTAAGTTCCTAGCACCTCATTTTCTAGAAAAATAGTACTGGCTATTGCTCAGTGTTGGGAATTATTCATAAAGTGTTAGGATTAAAGATGTGAAGGCACTGAAGAATAAAAAAAATACCTGCCAATTTTTCTGGTTTCCCTTGCAGAGAACAGGGCTGGAGGAACCTGCAGCTCTTCAAATGTTGTTGGACTACAACTCCCATCAACCCTGGCAATTAGCCCTGCTGGCTGATGGAGGTCGGAGTCCAACAATGTCTAGAGGGATATATGCCGTTATATAAAAATCTTGCAAATCTTGCCAAAGTTACCAGGGAAAACAGCAGCACTTTGTGAGTCCTCTTTGCCTGTACCTGTATATATTCCTGGTCAAACACCACCGGCATCTATCGTGGCCCCCAGACACACTGATTCAGGAAGTCGTTTGCTTCTTGAACATCATAGTCTTTCAATAGTGTCTAAAAGGAGAAAAAGACATTGAAAACTTGGAGCTATTTCAAATGAAGTTCTTGGTAGCCAGCCCTAGCTCTCCGCACCCTTAACAAACCACAGTTCCCAGGATTCTTGGTGGGTTGGAGCCATGATGACTATTTAAAGTGGAACAATACTGCTTTAAATGTATAGTGCATAAGATAAATAAGAATAAGAATTTATTATTTATACCCCGCCCATCTAGCTGAGATTCCCCAGCCACTCTGGACGGCTCCCAATCAAATGTTAAAAACAGTACAGCATTAAATATTAAAAACTTCCCTGAAAAGGGCTGCCTTCAGATGTCTTTTAAAGATAGGATAGCTGCTTATTTATTGCATAATACAAGTAAAAGTGGGAGGGAAGGATAATGACTTTGAACATTTGTCGTATGAAAAGTTACCAGCAGGAACTTACAGGACATGCACCCTTTGGAAAATGAAACAGTAAGACCACCCCAAAGCTTCTGAAGATGCAAAAGCAGGATTGTTTATGACTACCTCGCTAGCACCGCAAGTGCAAATCCTCGTAAATTGCATCCTAGTTGGATGCAACCCTTTAAAAGCATGGTGGTTATTTTGATTACCCTCGCCATCTTTGAATTTGCTCAGACCTGTACATTTGTGCACCTATGTGTTTAAATCAGCACATGCAAATTTGCATCAGGAGCCTTGCACCTTCTTAACTACCTAGAAATCAGCATGCTGCAATTCTCTGTTTCTGTGAATTAAGTGTCAGAATTTAAGGGCTCATTTTGAGTTCAAGGTTCCAGGCTAAATGGCCCTTCTGCTCCCCTTCTGGCAAGGTTTCTGGCAAGGATCTTTGCAATCCCACCTGGAGATGCGAGGGGCTGAACTGGTGGTATGCTACTGAGCTACAACCCTTCTCCAAATCCCAAATCCTGTCAAGGCTCAGAAACTGATATGCCAGAGCAATGAGATGGCCAAATTTGCTGAACTGCGCAGCAGGGTTGTTAAAGAGAGAGAGAGAGAGAGACAGAGGGGGGGGGGGGGAGGGAGGGAGAGAGAGATTGCAAAGGGACCCTCTCCAAACTGAGTGAATGGGCACATATATTATCATTGGGTCTGAACAATGTGGACTTGGTTTTTTTTCCAGATTTTAGCAGTGCCCTTTGCAATGCCAAAATTTGGTGCCCTCCTGCCTCTCGTCTTCCATTCCAAGTCACTGTTGCAGGGGCTCCTACAGCACCCTCTTGGCTAGGCACCCAGTGCGAGTGAACTGGTCCCTCCTCGCTAAATCCTCCTCTGGTTTGAATAAGCCTAGGAGCAACACTTTGGAGTTACAGCAGATAGCTGGATGAAGATGTCAACCCAATACAGTATATGGCAGCTTTGAAAAAGGCAGATCCCATGCTAGGGATCATTGGGCAGTGGCGTAGCGTGGGGGCTGCAGGGGGGGCCGGCCGCACCGGGCGCAACATCTGGGGGTTAGGGTTGGGGGCGCAAATCCACGGGTTAGGGGGCACAAATTACTTGCCTTGCCCCGGGTGCTGACAACCCACGCTACGCCACTGACATTGGGAAAGGAATTGAAAACAAAACTGCCCATGTCATAATGCCAATATACAAATCTAGGATGCGACCATATTCAGGATAGGTAAAGGTAAAGGGACCCCTGACCATTAGGTCCAGTCGTGGCCGACTCTGGGGGTGCAGCACTCATCTCGCTTTATTGGCCGAGGGAGCTGGCGTACAGATTCCGGGTCAGGTGGCCAGCAGGACTAAGCCGCTTCTGGCGAACCAGAGCAGCACACGGAAACGCCGTTTACCTTCCCGCCGGAGCAGTACCTGTTTATCTACTTGCACTTTGACATGCTTTCGAACTGCTAGGTTGGCAGGAGCAGGGACCGAGCAACAGGAGCAAATCCCTTCTCAGGGATTCGAACCGCCGACCTTCTGATCAACAAGCCCTAGGCTCTGTGGTTTAACCCACAGCGCCACCCGCATCCCATATTTAGGATACTGTGTACAATTCTGGTCGTCTCCCATCAAAAAGGGCATTGTAGAGTTGGAAAAGGTTCAGAAGGGACATTATATATATATATTAGTTTTTTGACATATCATTTTCAACAGTAACTAAACATACTTTTACACCTTATACAATTTTTTGACTTCCATCAATCCTGCCTGAAAATTTTCCAATCTAATCTCTTCGTATACAGTTCTTACTTTCCCTATTACATTCAAATCTCATAACTGATATCTCTATTCTTTTTCTACACAGAAAGGACTTCTTCACACAGCACAAACTATGGAACTCCCTGCTGCAGGAGGCAGGGACGGGCACCGACTTGGATGGCTTTCGAAGAGGATCAAACAAATTCATGGGGGAGAGGGCTGTTCGATGGCTACTAGCTACAATAGCTCTGCTGTGCCTCCACAGCCAGAGTCAGAAATGCTTCTGGAAAACCCGTGGGAGAGTACAGTGGTACCTCGGGTTAAGAACTTAATTCGTTCTGGAGGTCTGTTCTTAACCTGAAACTGTTCTTAACCTGAAGCACCACTTTAGCTAATGGGGCCTCCTGCTGCCGCCGCGCCACTGCCACACGATTTCTGTTCTCATCCTGAAGCAAAGTTTTTAACCCGAGGTACTATTTCTGGGTTAGTGTTAGTGGAGTCTGTAACCTGAAGCGTATGTAACCCGAGGTACCACTGTACTCTTGGGCTCAGATCCTGCTTCCCACTCAGGCCTCAGGTTGGCCACTGTGAGAAGAGGATGGTGGTCTAAATGGCAGGATCCAGTAGGCTCTCCTTACGTTGTTATTGCCATTCAGAGATACAGTGGTACCTCGGGTTACAGACGCTTCAGGTTACATATGCTTCAGGTTACAGGCTCTTTTAACCCAGAAATAGTACCTCGGGTTAAGAACTTTGCTTCAGGATGAGAACAGAAATCGTGCCCCGGGGGGCGTAGCAGCAGCAGGAGGCCCCATTAGCTGAAGTGGTGCTTCAGGTTAAGAACAGTTTCAGGTTAAGGACGGAAATCCGGAACGAAGTACTTAACCCGAGGTGCCACTATAGACTGCCTTTGGACATGGAGGTTCTCCCCCCCCCATCCTTCCCTGACTTTGGGGCCGGATTCTTGCGCAGCGCTTCCTCCGCGCCCCACTCGCCCCACCAAAAGGGGAGCTCTCCTTACCCACCGCCCACCCCAGACGCTTCCTGCGGTGCCCCCTCGTCCTCCTCCTCCTCCTCCTGCTTCAGAAGCAGCGGCGGCGGCAACGAGAAGGCATTGAGCCCTTCCAAGCCCCGGGGCCGGTTTCCAGGGCAACTCTGAACGCCCGATCCCATTGTGACCTCCGCTCCCTCCAGCGGGGAGGCATTGCCCAGCCATGGCTCAGCGCAGTCCGGTCCAGTCCCCGGTCAGGGGAGGCGCCATGGAGGCGGGGAAGCCCGAGGACGCCCCGCCGGCCGTGGTCACTTTCTTCCAGCCCCACGTCGGCGGCCAAGTGCTGGTGCTTTTCAGGTAAAGGGGGTAGATGGATGGGGGGAGCGGGGCAAGCCCCCCCCCAGGGCACAGGGAGGTAGGAGAGGGGCTTCACTCGTGACACCCTCCCCTCTCAGTCAGGAGTTTGCCCCGTTTTGCCTCTGAACACGTGCAGAGTTCTTTTCCTCCCCGAAAGGGGAAAATACTTTTTTTGGGCACAGGGAGGTACGGGAGGGGCTTCACTCGTGACACCCTCCCCTCTCAATCAGGAGTTTGCCCAGTTTTGCCTCTGAACATGTGCAGAGTTTTTTTCCTCCCCGAAAGGGGAAAATACGTTTTTTTTGGGGGGGGGGTCCCTCTTTCGCAAATGTAAATATTGCACAGTCCCGATGAAGGGCCCTTGAACATGTGCAGAGTTCTTTCGTTTCCTGACAGAAGAGGGAAGAGGCTTTGTTGCGTTTCCCCCCTTTGTGTCTGCATGAATTGCATGCCATGTTCAGGGGTAGCAAGAACATGTGACACGCCTTTGAGCATTTGCAGAGTTATTTTGCTTCACGAGGAAAGAAGGGTTTGTCTGTTGTTCCTCACATATAAAGCTTGTTTATGTGTCTCCTTTAGGGGTTGCAAGGCATACCCTGTGACTCAGCTTCTCTGAGAGTTTTTTCGTTGAAAGAAGAGGAAAGAGGGTTGGGGTTTTTTTTTTGTCTTTCCACAAACATAAAGTTTTATATTATGTGTATGTAAAAAATAATATTCTCTGTGGTGCGTATAACAGATGCTATTGGTTAAAACAAAAAACTAGTGACCCAGAAACAGATCTCCCAACACCCTTATATAATGGGCATTTTCAAAGCACTTTGCATATGCTCTTGAAATCCTTACAATAACCATGCAATGTATATCAGTATAAATATCGTTCAGATATTGCAGAGGGCCTGAGACTAAGAAAGAAAGAAGGCCTGACTTTTCTTTAGGTTACGAGGTTAGAAAGGCAAGGTTCGAACCAGAGACTGCCTTGTTTATTTAAATCTTAAAATGTTTATTTGCTCCCCCCCCCAAAGAGGCTTGCAAAAATAAGAAGGCAGCTATATCAGTGTTGCAGGAAAAAGATAAAAACACATTCAAATCTTCCATAACATAATATTTCAGCCTTCATCCAGTGAGCAGGAGGAACTGGCTCATGGAAACTTAACTTGCATGTGCTTCAGCCTCCTTCTAGCTCCTAGAATACACCAGTGTGAAGAGCCAGTGTGGTGTAATGGTTATTGTGCCAGACTATGACCTGGGAGACCAGGGTTTGAATCCTTACTCAGCCACAATGAAGCTCACTGGGTGACTGCAGGCCAGTTGTTGTCTCTCAGCCTAACCTACCTCACAGGGTTGTTGTGTTGGTAAAATTGGGATTAAGAAGAACCATGTGTACTGCCTTGAGCTCCCTGAGGTATATAAATGTATGAAATAAAGTGCTAGGCGGATATTCCTAAATTGGTGGTATTTACACAACAGGCTTTCTTAATTTTAGAGGGAGGCAGTAGCAAATGCGGTTCTAACCAGGCACCTTTCTCCCATGCAGTTTACTCAGTGGCAGTGAAGCCGTTTTAAAGAGGTTTTTACCCAAGAGTCATCTTTCTAAGGTGATCATTCGTGACAACATCAGTGTCCAGAGAGTGCACGATATCAAGGTACCGTAAATCTCACTATTGGACCTCCTTACCTGAGCTCCACGTGGCTCCCGAACCAGGAATACTTTGGCTGCATTCGCACAGCGGTTTATCCCATTTCCCCAGCACTTCCCTGTTAATTTCAGCATTATATTTGAGCTTTCATACAACGCAAAAGCCACTTCTGGAAAACTAATGGAATACAGTGCATATTGGGCATTTTGTTTCCATGTTTTTGAGCCCCCCAAAATGTGTTTGCAGCCCCCAGTTTACCTGGAAAATTGTGGGATTAAAGCAATGAAATTTGGGGTAGTATACTGCATATGTTTTTTTCCTGCTCTTTTCATGGGGGAAAAGGAGCACACACATGTGGAAAGGGTGGCGGCAGCGGGGTGTGTGTGTTAATGACATTATCCAGTGACATGCATGGTTGTGCCATGCCATGCCCATTGGTGTGGATGAAATTTAGCATGATTTGCCGGTGTATCGGTCAAAAAGCCACAGTTCCATAACACAGCAGCTACTGTAACATCAAAGGAGCATTAGAAAACGGAAAAGGAGTGTTAGCATTATAATCAGGAAAACTAATGTAATATTTATCATGACTGAATGCACCCCTAGGTTACACAACTGGATTTGTGTTCAAGCACAACAAACCCGCTTCTGACCAGGTAGAGTGGCATGAATTTCACACACAAGCTCTGATTGGCTGAGTAGTTTGTAGGGCTTTTCCTTCTGTATGTTTGGTTATATGTCTCTCTTCCATGAATGGAGAAAGACAGAACCTCTCTGTTCCTTAATCCTCAGATTATGCACCGGTTTGGTTCAGCTTGCTTAGAGTGTTATTAAGACTTTTCTCTCTGGAGTTTTGTCTGTGTTTATTTAAGTGACTTTGCTAACAGTTGCTTCCGATTTCTTAAAGCTCAAGCACATTGAAGAAAGCAAAAGGAAGATGGGCAATCTCTTTGACCAGATGATGAAGAAGTTTGTGCATGACCAGCAGAGGAAAATGAACCGCTGGAAGAAGGAATATGGCCACTACCAGAGAATGCTGGAGAAGATTGACCAGAGGGCCTGGCTCAAAGCCCACACCTCAACCTTTGCACTGCCGGAGCTAACAAAGGCCAAGGATGTCACAGGATGGAAAAATGTGAACCTGCCACAGCAAAACAGGCTTAGGTAACTTGAGTGACCATGAGCTAGAGGAATGGCTTCATGGTTCCACTTGGCACAGAAAATCATCAGGAAAAAGACCCATGCGCCCCGCCCCCCCACTGCCCCATAGGCTTTCCTGCTGGCTTGTCTCATTAGGATAATGGAATTAAAGTTAATACAAGGCCTTCACAGCATTCATGTGGCACAAATGTTTCTGTTGTAGGCCTTTAATTGTATTTTTTTTAAAAAATGTTCAGAGGGCTTTACAGTCTTTTTGCAGGTCCAGCCTTACCATTAGGCAAAAAGCAGCGGCAGATTTTGGGTGTTATGTAAAAGTAGCAAATTGTTAGCTATTGACCCATCTATTATTATTGTATTCTTACTGACAGGAAGGGGGAAAGGTGCTTGTGGGTTGGTTTGGATTTTTTTTCCTCAGGTGCTAAAATACCTCAGCTTGGCCTTGGATGCTTTGCAACTTGACTTGGGGTGGGAGGGGGCACCAGGCTGCTCTGCCTCAAGCGGCATGATGTCTTGGACTGTCCTGGTCTTTTGGTTCTCTGCAACCTGTTATTCCCTGTTTACAGATAGTTGATTGACTAAGGCTGAGAGAGAAATAGTGACTTGCCTAAGGTGAGCCTGTGACCATGGGGGGGCATATTTGCAAAAGAAGATGCATTTGGAAAGTGCATTGAAATGGAACATGCTGGGTCTGTGGGGTCCTTTTCTGCAGGTTGGTGTTCTGGTGTGCAGCTGGTCGGCAAAATTTGCAAGGCACTAAACAACACCCCCATTCCCAAACACCAGTTCTACCTGCATTGCAGCCAAGGTTGTGCATAGCACACGATGAAGGAGACAGAAGTACCTGGGTTTATTTAGTGTCTGTACCCTGCTCTTTAGTCAGAAAGACTCCCATGGCAGTTTACAAACAATCTGATATAACTGTCGCTGTCTGCAGGCCTACAACGTAAAATACATGGCACACAAGGAAAGAAGTATAGGGATGGAAGAGGAAGAGAGCAAACCCAAGAGCACTTCTTAAAGTAAAAAAGTAGTTCTTATAATGACTAACTGGAAACAGTTCAGGGGCCAGAGATGCCTGATGAAGCTGGTCTTAGGAACACAGGAAGCTGCCTTATACAGAGTCAGGCCATTGGTCCATCTTGCTCAGTAATGTCTACAATGACTGGCACACACCATGAATAAATGTATACATCTGTATCATCTATGCTTACCATCCTTTCTTCCTTAAAATAAAACCCCTTGATGATGTAGTCTTTTCTCAATCTGCCAGACATACAAACAATTTAGCACCCTCCTCTTCATGTCGTGCAAGCAGCAATAGCCCTCCAGTGGTGAGCCTCTAGGAATCCCTGAACTTGAATCCTCTTATACCACTCACATAGAGAAATTACTAATAAGTACTTCTTTTATTTATTTCTCTATGTGGCCAAAAGATGCTGCCAGCTATCAGCAGAGATGTCTGATGAGCTGAATAGGCAATGAATGAAAAAATTCCTTCCAGTAGCACCTTAAAGACCAACTAAGTTAGTTCTAAGTTAGAACTAACTTAGTTGGTCTTTAAGGTGCTACTGGAAGGAATTTTTTTATTTTGTTTTGACTATGGCAGACCAACACGGCTACCTATCTGTAACTGAGGCAATGAATGGTGTCCTTTATGTTTACTCTAGAGACAAACTGGCTTCCATCTGAAAAGCATCCAAAAGATGTAGACACCTGACTTGCAAAAGCAATAAAGATCTAATTCATTTCTGTGACATACATTTGCAAGGGATTAAGACAAGAAGATATTGCCTACAATGATCATCTGTGCTAAAGGCGCAGTCTCATATGGTAAAATTGGTCTGTACACAACTGAGTTGAGATTGGCAAGTTGAATTTTCTCATCTGACATCACATCAGGCTGCTAGCAGAATACACATTTTTGTGTGTGCATGTCACACACCTGCACAGAAAACTGGACCGCTGACTGCCTTCCAATAATGGTTCTGTTCTCTCAGGTGCCTCCCACCAGCTTATGGATATCCTGGCTCAAGTCCACACTAAAAGACAGCACCAGGACTGACTGCAAATTGCCTCTTAGTGCCTGACAATTCATTCTGCTAATGCCTGTACTAGACACAAACCCTGCCTGCAGTGTTCTTGCTAAAGACTTGTCTGTTTTCAGCATTCTGGGTGAAGTCTCTTCCTGTCCCTTGATCATCCAGAAAGAAAGGAAAGTGCAGGACCTAGGTGACTGGAGATATGGTGGCCACAACTCCTATGAGGCACCAACTCACTTGCAGGTTTGAAGCCCTATCCCTAGAACCATAATGGTTGTTGCTCCTGACTTGTCCTAGCTCCCAGGTCAGACCTAAATGAGCCTTGCAGGTGGGCCAAAGCAGTGTGCAGGTCAGCATGTGCCAAATAAAATAATAAGCAAAGTTCACTGAATAAGCCCAATGAGCCATCTAGTATAGCGCCTGTTCTCACAGTTAAGCAGGACCCAATCACAGGAGCCCTGTCCTCTCCTGTGGCTTCCAGCAGCGGATACTCAGAAGCATTACTGTGTCCGACCATGGAGGCAGACTATAGTCATTGTGGCTAGTAGCTGTTAATAGGCTTATCCTCTATGAATCTGTCTAATCCTCTATTAAAGACACCCGGGCTGGATGGGCTTTGCTGGCGCATTTGCACTGTGCCAATCTCCTTTCCTTTTGTCCCCTTACTGTAAGCAACAGTGACCCCTCCTGCAGTTGTTTCTTCCGACTGGCCTTCAGTTCCTGCATCAATCCTGTAGCTGGGACTTGGGGCTCCCAAGGGGTGAGGCAGGCTGAGTTGGACAGATTCAGGTGGAAGGAAGCCCAGACACAACAAGTCAGGGCAGGGCAAGCCTGCTGACTCGGCCACGGCATTCTCTGGGGATCAGCAGTCAGGACCATGGATAGCTCCAGGTACATTGTGCTACCTGACCCGTAGGATGCAGCCTTAGCAAAGGATTCTCTGATGAGATCCCCCAACAACATCTGTAAGCGGCAGATGTCCACATACACGTTTTACCACACCTCTGTTTTGCAGAACTGTAAAACTGTGTGAGAAAATGCAGTCAGGTGTCCTCTGGATGGAGTGACAGTTCAGCACAGTTTAGATGTGTGTTTCATGTACAGTGGAACCTTGGTTGTTGAATGCTGCTTTGGAAGCCAAACGTTTCAGCTTTCAAATGCCGAAAACCAAGAAGTGAATGCTTCCATTTTTGAACGTGCCTCGGAAGTTGAACGGCTTCTGAGACGCATCTCTCCACTTTTTTTCTACGGATTTTGCCGACTGGCAATTGTGCCTCAGTTGTCAAGCATTTCAAGTCGAACAGTCTTCCAGAACAGATTACAGTACAGTGGTACCTTAGTTCTCAAACTTAATCCGTTCCGGAAGTCTGTTCCAAAACCAAAGCGTTCCAAAACCAAGGTGCGCTTTCCCATAGAAAGTAATGCAAAATTGATTAATCCGTTCCAGGCTGCATTCCTTTTCCCTTTTCTAGATTGTAACCTTGAGGGCAGCGACTGTCTTGTTTAAAACTGACTGGATTTAGGGCTCTTTATATATAAATGAGTAATAAATAACATATAACGATTTTATTTATTTTTGTATAAGCTTTCCCTTGCGTCGTCCTGGCCACGTCGCCAGACGAAGCTTTTGCCGCCCTGTCATCTGAGGTAACAGCGTGGCAAAATGGCGGCCGGCGCCTCCACCTGGACAGCGAACCGTTGAGCCTCGAGCAGCTTCCCGCCTTTTTTTATTCTAATCAAGCGGCGTCCCCATCCCTATTCCTTGATTGGCGCCTTGCCGGCCCCGCCCCCTTCCCATTCCCCGTCCCCCGCCTTCCACACAACTCCCGCGAGATCTCCGACCCTCCGGCAGCCCGACGAGCCTCGCAGACAAGGCGCACGTGATCCGGGAGCCGTTCGGCGCCCTCGCCGTAGGAGAGGGGAAAGAACAGAACGCGGGGCGCCGCTGTCGTAGCGGCCGCGTCACGCCGCTCCCTCGGGTGGGGTGGCGCGTCACATGGCCAGGAGCGGAGGGGCGCGGCTTGCCGCCGTCACGTGTCACGCGGCCCCGCCCCCTCGCTAGCCCTGGCGGCGGCGCTGAGGCGAAGCAGCCAGGAGGAGGGGCGGCCGGGCGCAGCCTCAGCGGCGGCGTCGCCTATGGGGAAGGCAGCCGCGCCGCTGTGCAGCGCCGGCACCCGCGGGCTGGTCTCCCTGCTCAGCGCCGTTCCTTGCCTGGCCTGCAAGCAGCCCCCTCGCCGCCCTCCTCCTCCCCCCGCCCTCCTCGTCGCCATGAGCCTGGCCGGCGCCACCACCCTCGAGGGGCCCTTGCCCTCCACCCCCGCGACCACCCCGACCTCGGCCGGCCCCGGGCCCGACACGTACAAAGGCTGGCTCTTCAAGTGGACCAACTACCTGAAGGGCTACCAGCGCCGCTGGTTCGTGCTTAGCAACGGGCTGCTCAGCTACTACAGGTACCGTGGTACACTTTTTTTGCCCGGGCATTCCTTTGCTAACGTTTGTGAGTGCGCGAACTTTAGGGGCAGTGTGGTAGTTGATGAAGGGAGGGGGGCAGGCGCTTGTGGGGGGCGCGAGTACTGCGCTGCCGCAGACTAGGGGGTAGGAGAAGTCGACGTGGCCCGTTACTAGTAGTATTACGGTAACGCTGACTGTCTAAAGTATAGCACTCGAGAGAGGGGGTCTTGGTCGTGTGACATGGGTGCTGTGCAGCTGCTACAATAACTCAGTTGATTTCCGAATACTGCTGATGCTCCCACACCCAAAAACTCACGAGCAACAACCTGCCACCCAGAGTGTATCTGTGATCCTTAGTTCGATGGCAGAGCATCTGAATTGCATGCAAAAAGTCCCAGGTTCGATCCCTGGCCTGTGTAGGTAGGACTAGGAGAGACTCCTGTCTAAAATCCCAGAGAATCACTGCCGGTCAGTGCAAACAGTACTGACTTAGATGGGCCAATGTGTCTGACTCATAGAATCCTAGAATTGTAGAGTTGGAAGGGACCCCGAGGGTCATCTATTTCAACCCCCTACAATGCAGGATTCAGTATAGTGAAAGGCCATAGCTCAATGGTAGAGCACCTGCTTTACATGAAGAATGTCACAGTTTCAATCCCTGCCATCACCAGGTAGGGCTAGGAGAAGCTCCCTTTCTGAAATCTTGGGAGAGCTGCTACCACTCAGTGTAGGCAGTGCAAAGCTGTGTGGGCCAATGACCTGACTCCATATAAAGCTGCCTTCTTTGATAGGGGAAGAGTTGTAGGCAGCTCACTGTTAGAGCGTGTGCTTTGCAGGCAAAAGGTCCAAGGCTCAGTCCCCAGCAGCAACTCCGGGTAGGTCTGAGAACGACCCCTGACTGAAACGAGAGTTGCTGTCAGTCAGTGTTGACAGGACTGAGCTAGGTGATCTGATGTAGTATAAGGCAGGCTCCTATACCTTTTTGGGAAATTGTGTTAACGCTGTGTGTGTTTGCCTGCATGCTCAGCTACTGTCTGAATTGTGACAAATGAAAGATGGAGTAGTGCAGTTTCTACAAGCAGCATGTGGTAGTGTGTCCCACCACACTGTAAAACATGCCTTCAATGTAGGTCTCTTGTCTGTTGAATTAGTAGCTGCAGTCAGAGTACCAGTTGTGTTAGTGGAGGGATCATCCTGAAAATTCCTGGTGTTTTTAGCGCTTCAGGTGAAGGCACTTTGCAATAACAGTAACAAGAAGTAACTAGTTCCTGCCTGCAGGAGTTTATGGTCTAAGCTTCAGCAGCTGGGAAAACAGGGAAGGGAGGGGAGTGGCAGGGTAACAAAACAAATACAAGAAAAAAGGGGGGAGGATACAATGAGAACGGGGAAGACGGGAGCGAATAGTTAGCAATATCTTTGTGATCAATTTCCAGAGAAAGGGTATTTTTTGTTTTTGCAAAAACAGGCTTACAAGAGATCTGTGGCATAAAGCTTTTTGGGTGAGAGCTCACTTGGCCAGATGCACACAGAGGAAAAATGGGTTATAAACAATGGAGACAAAGACCATGAAATTCAGATGGTAGTGATAGTTCTCTCTCTGATAAGAATAGAAGGTTCCGCAGATAATGCTTTTGCCATGCTAATTTCTTGCCTAAGAAGAGAATTGCTTTCAATTATTGATTAGGTTTAGTTTAACCTAATTTGCTAATGAGTACAGTCGTACCTTGGTTTTCGAACAGCTTCGTTCTTGAATGTTTTGGCTCCCGAACTCTGCAAACCTGGAAGTGAGTGTTCCAGTTTGCGAACTATTTTTGGAGGCCGAATGTCCGCCACGACTTCCGGAGCTTCCTGCAGCCAATCAGAAGCCACACTTTGGTTTCCGAATGTTTTGGAAGTGGAATGGATTCCGTTCGACTTCCAGGGTAAAACTGTACTACTCAATCAATTTAATGCTGTATGAATTTCTGAATTCTTGTAATCTGAAAGGTTAGGCTGGAAGCTGTGGGTCCAGCTTTTGGAAACTTTGTTTTGGAGTTGTGGTCATTTCCACACTATGGTCTTCTAGGCCTTTAGTAGAAAGTTGCAATGGCTGGAAAGAGCTCTGGTATTGTTCTGTCTTCTTGCTTAGTGTGAGAAGAATAGGCACTCTTTTGTCAGATATAAGTATTTAAATACAAGTTTGTTTCCTGTTGCACCAGTGACGGCTGCTGGGAACGCAAGGCTTCTTATACAACAGGAAAATTGTCTTCCCAGATGCATGTTGGCAGTGGTTCTCCAAAAACATCTTGAATGAAGAATGCTTCTAGTTTACTTTTGTGAAATAGCCAAATGAGTATTTTATAGGCAAAGTCTGAAAGGAAATAAATAACAAATTATTGCTTAAATATTTATATCCTGCCTTTCAGTTCATGTAGTGCTCTTGTGGCATCCGCAACAAATGTTAAAACTGAACAGAATCAATAAAATTGTCTGCGGTCTTTGGGTTGTCTGGATAACAGGCACAGGTCTGGATAACAGGCACAGGTAAGGTTGGCTAACGTTGTCAGGTGACTTTACTCCATCTTCAAGTTGCTGCTCAAGTCAGCTTACTCATTTACTCATTGCTTTGCTTCATGTGTTAGCACTTTTGGATCAGTGGGTGGAAAAATATGTTGCACTTTACTTGGAAACAATCACAGACTCTTAGATTCTGGATTCGCACCAAACCATCCACTTTATATTGTGAAATGACAGGTTTATAACATAGACCAGACATTTCAAGCTGCTTTTATTCAGGCTTTGCTTGGTGTGGAGCAGTGGCTTATTCTGTTGATACTTATATTTTTAGTACTGTGTTGTAAGCTTCCCTAAGCCTGTTGAATGGAATAAGCAGCATTTGTAAGATGACTGCATTGAACAGTTTTATAACTTCCTGCCTTCAGGTGGCTGATCGCTTTTTCCATATACCACTAATGGATTTTGTTTGTGATAGAGAGAAGTCAAGGGGAATTTGCATCCCTGCACCTCTATTTTGGGGTAGAAATGGTTCTTAACAGCTACACTCTTGTGTGGCTATGGGTTGTATCTGATATTAGTCCTACTTAGAGTATAGAACCATTAGAATCGATGAACTTTAGGACCAAAACAAATGTGACAGGTGAAGAAGCATATCTTTTGTCAGGATTTTAGAGGTGGAGAGATGTGATGCGTAAAGTCAGTTTTTAAGCCTGATTCTGCTACTATATTATTTATCTAGGTATCTCACATGAATGTGGTTTTACTGATTGTATTCCTTTTATTGCTTTTGCACCTAGTGTAATTTGTGAGAGCATAAAATTTTGTGGAATGTTTTCTGTCTGACAGCTTTAGGGGCATCCCTGCGTCAATAACACAAGAAGAGCCCTGCTGGATCAGGCCAAAGGCCTATCTAGCCCTGTATCTTGCTTTTGCAGTGGCCAACCAGTTTCTCCTCTGGAAGCCCTGCTAGCAGGACCAAATTGCAATAGCTTTCTTCCAGTTTGGGTTTCCCATGAATTAATTTCCCCATGAATTATTTGTTTCCGTGAGTTCATGATCTTGTTTCTTTCATAGCTGAAGTACCGTATTTTTCGCCCTATAGGACGAGCTTCGGGAAGATACCCGCAGCTTAGGGAGCCCTGCGGGAGTTCCCGCAGGGCTCCCTAGGCTGCGGATAGCAGCCTGCTGCCCGGAGCGCAGGGCGCGCTGAAGCAGAGCGCCCTACGCTTTGGGCAGATATCCTTTTCTCCTCTAAAAACTACGGTATGTGCGTTTTTAAAAGCTCGAGCTTCCCCCGTGGCTGGGGGGGGGGGTAAATTTTTTCTCCTTATTCCCCCCCCCCAAAAAAAATTAGGTGTGTCCTAATGGGCCGGTGCATTCTATAGGGCAGAAAATACGGTATTTAGGTCCAGGAACATGATAGATAAAAGCAATAAAAAGTTTTTATCAGAAATAAATATATCAACTTACCTCTATCTAGCCTTTAATAACTTCTATTGATACTTCAGGTGAAAATCCTCGCTCTCCAGGCAGGATTCCTAGAACACAGCGCAAGCTTTCATACATATTGTGTCCTGCAGGGCTTTAATATGTTTTATAGAGAAAGTGTTCCTGGTCAACACTTCATATGCATTGGAAATCAAAAACCTCCTGTACAGAACGGAGCCCCAAGCTATTTTCCCATTTAACACACACACTAGGTGAGAGAACACTGCTTTGCTGCTAATCAAATTGCCAGCATTAACTATTGAGACTGCATACTGGTTTGAGAATGACCTTTCCCTGAGCTGAGTAGCAAATGTAAACAGGTTTGTTTTCAAAGACTTGAGAATGTCATAATAACATAAGAAGAGCTGTGTTGAATCAAGCCAGTGGCCCATCTAGTCCAGCATCCTGTTCTCACAGTGGCTAGCCTGAAACCCACAAGCAGGACCTGGGAGCAGCAGCCACACTCTCCCCACACCCTTAGTTTTTCCAGCAGCTGGCATTCAGAAACAAACTGCCTCTGACTGTGGAGGCAGAGTATGCCGATTGTGGCTAGTAGCCATAGTTGGCCGTATCCTCCAAGTATTCTGTATTCCTCTTTTAAAGCTGCCCAAACTGGCGGCTGTCACTATTTATTGTGGGAGCTGATTCCATGGTTAAACTAAGTGCTGCAGGAAGAAGGACTTTCTTTTGCCTGTCCTGAATCTTCCAATGTTCAACCTCTTTGGATATCCACCAGTTCTAGTGCTATGAGGCAGAGAGCAATACCTTTCTCTACCCACTTTCTCCGTGGATAATTGTATACACTTCTGTTTTGCAGCTTCTTGTTCGTTCTTTCTATAAATAAAAATGCCGCAATCTTTCCTCATATAGGAGTTTTTCCAGCTCCTTGATCATGTTGGTTTCCCTTTTCTGAATAGGCAGAACTTTGTAGCTAGGAAAGTAAGAAAAATGCAGGAAGCCCAGAGCAATTTGTTCTTATACTCATCTTTACATTTACACCTCCAAACAGCTCAAAATGGACATGTGCTTCTCACTCTCCATTTTATTTTCACAACAACCTTGTGAGGTAGATTAGGCTGAGAGACAATGAGTGGCCCAGGATCACCCAGGTGGCTTTATGCCTCTGTGAGGAGTTCAGTCCTGGTCTCCCAGTTGCTAGTGCGACATTCTAACCACTACGCCACACTTGGTAATATCGAGAGCTGCCATTTCTAAGCATCAGTCAACACTGCTGAATTGCAGCTGTATGTTCCTCTTTCCTGTGTGGCTTTCTATAGTGCTTGCTGAAAACCTTAATTCAATAATGCATTGGGACAAGCACCCTTCTTTGGGCAGTAGGGGTGGCAAACCTGTGGCTCCCAGGTGGCGTTGGACTTCAGCTCCCATCAGGCCCAGCAAACATGGCCAAGGGCCAGGTGTGTTGTAGTTCAGCAAGAGATTAGCCACCATGATTTACAGCAAATTTGGTGTGTGGGAGGTAAAACGCCTTGTTAACAAGGAAATGCAAAAGAGTGCAGACACAGTTTATTTAACCCAATAGACCAGCTGAAATATTTCCCAGTGAAGTCAATATCTCTGCAACTGATGGAGATTTTCAGAAGTCTTTCCCACTGGCCAAATGCAGGTGGGACTCTTGTATTCTTGACTCCTGTCGCGTTGTCAGTGTATCAGATGAACAGAAAAAAGAGAGTCTAACTAGCCTTTTTATTCTCACTCAAGGAGAGTGCCGCTACTCCTCTAGCTCACCCATAACCTATTAACCAATCATATTCCATGGAAAGTTTCATAATGCTTTATGTTTGGGTGGGTCTTCGATTAGTAGGGTTGCTTACAGAACAGCATCTCACACAAGCACAATGTCAGTGAACTTAGCAGCATGATTTAGAGCTCAGATAGCCATCTGAAATGAGAACCCCAATAAGCAGCACGTTGACTTTGTCTGGAACTATTTTGTATAATTCATCTTAAGAAACGTCCTTCGTGCCAACTGCAGTCCTTGAAGGAATCCTCCAGCTGTGCCTGGCCCCGCGTAGCTAATGTCCTCAAGTGCAGCTATATTTGCCTTTGCAAAAATTCAAGAATGTGCTGCGATAGTATTTATAGCGGACAACTTGCCAAATGTTGACAAGCAAGTACATGCACCCTGGCAGCATTGCAATATGTGCTTGATACGCTACAGAAAATTGAAACAAGACCTTGGTAGAAGTGTGCATTATTAATCGGGCAAAATCTGTGACATGGCAGCAAGAGAGCAGGCAAATCCAAGTTGGTACAACCACAAATGAGAAACATAAGCCTGGGGTAGGCTGTGAGCATGAGTGTTTCATTATTATTATTATTATTATTATTATTATTATTATTTAAATTTATTGGTCATTTCTTAACCAAGGTAACTCAAAATGACCTACAATATATAAACAAAGCAACACACACATTAAAACTGGCATAAAAGAAAAAGAAAAGAAAAATCTAAAAGACAACCTTCTTTTTGAAGGCAGGAGTAAAACTTGCCACCTGCTCAAGGAGGCCACAGCTAATTAAGAACTGAAGGCTTGCCAAAAAAGAAATGCTTTTTGCCTGGCACCTAAAGCTATGTAATTGTAGTGCCATCAGGCAAACATCCCTTGGGGAGAGCATTCCACCAACCGAGAGCCACCACTGAAAAGCCCCCTACTCCTGTTGCCAAACCTAGGAGTGGAGCGGGCACATAGAGAAGGGCCTCATATGACGAAGGCCCTCAACCCAGGACATTTTCCTTAGGGATGTCCACTTAGTAAGGCCCTAAGAAGAACCTTCTCCCATGAGCTACATTAGGAGTAGTCACTATTGTGGCCTCCATATGTTCTGGGACTGTAACTCCCATCAACCCCAACAAGCATGGCCCATTATCAGGGATGAAGGGAATTGTAGTCCAGCGTTTGACAGGCACCATGTTGGCTATACTTGACCTAAATGGTGAGGCTGATGCACTCTGTCATGTACATCGAGACCCCAAGGTATTAGAATTTTATAAGCCAATGACAGAAACTTGGATGGGGCTCAGAGCAGAACTTAGAGCCTGGGTTCAGATAACATGATAAGCTGTGGTTTTATGGTTTGTTGCTCCTGGTGCATGACGACCTCATAGAATCATAGAATAGAATCATAGAATCATAGAGTTGGAAGAGACCACAAGGGCCATCGAGTCCAACCCCCTGCCAAGCAGGGAAAAAAAAATATTCTTTTCTCCCCACAACAAAACCAATACTTAAAAACTAAAGAGAGAGAGCCAGCCAGCCAACCCATATGTCAGCACCTGCCAGGCAGCTACACCCTAAAAATGCTTCTTTGTAAAACCAACTTGGAACACACCCCCAGCAAACAACCTTTTCATTCATGGAATCTTTTTAAAAATACAAGGAATTTCCTGTCCTCATCTGGCCTAGGGGAGGTGCAAAGTGGGGGACTTTCGAGCATGCTGCTCATTTGTGTTTATACCATAGGTAAACTTTATCAGTTGATTAACATGACACGTGAACCAGGTCAGCGTTTAGCAGTAGCCGCTGACTACAAAGACAGCCACTCTGCCTGAAATGTAGTCCTGGAAACCTCCCCATTTTGGTTTCATGTGACCAGCACTTGCCTGCCAGCTGGATTGAGAAACTACAAAGGGGCTTTGTTTGTAGACTAACAATCACAGAGATATTTTAACTTCAGTGCCTTGTAGTGTAATTTCTAATGCTGTGCCCTTGCAAAGCAATCTTTCATTTGAAACTTACAGTTTTGCTAAGCTCCTGTCTAGCCTTTATTTCTTTAAATTAGGAGTAGTCACTGTGGTGCTTTCTAGATGTTAGGCTACAACTCTTATATACTGTGACCATTGGTCATGCTGGCAGGGACTGATGAGAGTGGGAGTCCCGCCCTAGATCAGATGTGGTTGCAGCAGCCACGTATGGGGATGTTGTGACTGGTTGTGTCCATTGTCTTTACGTTCCAAGGCCTGTCACTGATGTTCTAAAAGGCAGCGTGAGCAATTGTTTACTGGGGAGCCTCGCATCAGGAAGTGGCCTTTTTCCAAGAGCTGCAGTTCACGATCTCCTACTGTACACCAGAATATTTATTACACGCATGAGTTCTGTCCCCTTTTGACCAGAATGAATGGTGGTTATGGTTCAGTTAGCATGGTGTTTTTAGAGACTGAGCTTCAAAGGGAAACTGGAAACTCATGCATTACAAAACACCAAGGGTTACATTGCATTGTGAATCGAATGGAGACAGTTATGTGTATTAATTGGCTAACCAATGCTAGGATGTCTGTATCAGAAAACTGTTCTTTGAGTTACCAGTGTTATGTAATTAAACAATAACCATCTGTACTTTTCTGCATTTCATTTCCCTCTGACCTTGCTTTTTACCATGTCATCACCCAGGTATACATTTATTTACCTGCTCTTCATGCAACTTATGAAAAAAGTGGACTGTCGTTCATGAAAGCTTATGCTTGGTGTAGCAAATGTGATGCTCTCTAGGCGTTTTTGGACTGCTAACTGGTATAACCCCCAGCCAACATTGCCAACTGCTGAATACCTTCCGTCAGTGATTATGGAAGACACCCAATAGCATTTGAGAGGGCTTCAGGTTGACTACTGCTGGGTTCCACTATTATAAATTGGTTAGTCTTCAAGGTGCCCACAAGACTGTGGGCAATTTTAGGTGCCTCTTATTCCCTTTCTGTCTCTTAAGGCAAGGATTGTATTGCTGTGGTTCTTACCAGTTCCGTACTAAAATTCATATAAAAACATGTTGCCATAGCAACCGTAATTATACACTGGGAAACTTTGCAAGATGTTTCTATGTTACATAACTTCAATGGGGGTAAATGGTGAACTCATTCATGGGAGTACCTATCTTAGAAACACATTTGACCTTCTTCCGTCCCATTCTTCCATATGTTCAGAGTTTTTTGGTCCCTCAGTGTTCATTATTATTAATCTTCCCAACATAATACACCTCAGCTCAGGGGCGTAACATGTGAATCAGGGAGTAGAATGCTGAGCATGTTTTAAAGAAGGTTTTGCCTGTAAATGTGAGTAAAGTAACTGCATTAAAAATGAGTAGTTCTTGCAGTCATAGGTTCTCACGCCTGACTTAGGAATGCAGGAAGCTGTTTTTTGTTGAGTCAGATCATTGGTCCATCTTACTCAATATTTTCTGCACTGACGGGCAGCAGATCTTTGTTTCAGATACAAGTTTCTTCCAGCCCTACCTGGAAATTGAACCTGAGACCTTATGCATGCAAAACAGATGATCCACCACTGAACTGTGTTTCTTTTTAAACAAGACTTCATGTTGCTTTGCTTTTGTAATCATAGAATCATAGAGGTGGAAGGGACCATGAGGATCATCTAGTCCAGCCCCCTGCAAGGCAGGAATATGCAGCTGTTCCTTACAGGGATTGAACCTGTGACTTTGGCATTATCAGCACCACGCTCTAACCAACTGAGCTATCCAACTATTTCCTTTTTTAAAAAATTGTAACTGTAGGCTGACTGATCCTGGTATTCTAGGATAGAAGCCAAAGAACAACAGCTGAGTGAATCATTCATATTTATAGAAATCCTGTCCAAGAACACTACAACAATTCATTGTAGTTTAAAGAAAAATAAATTTCATTTTAACAGTAATAGCTAACTTAACAATTGCTTATAAGAGTATGTATGTTAGGGCTTTGGCAATATTTGGCCAAATATCTTTTTCGACCTAGTTTAGTGCTTGAGGGAAAATCGAGGTAGTGCTGCATTGGTACCCAGTACCAACAATTTCATTTCTTTCTTTTTCTCAGTCTAAGAGGAAATTTTGTTTTGTTTTGTTACTTTTGCTTTTGTATTCTTTTTGAAGAAGTGAAACAAAAGTAAACAGAGGTTGGATGGCCATCTGTTGGGGATTCTTTAGCTGTGATTCCTGCATTGCTGCATCCCTTGGTGTCCCTTCCAACGTGACAATTTTATGATCCATGATTTGGACAAAGAATTACTCAAGGAACTAGACTTGGAAGTTTCATGAAGCTGCCATGCATATATATTCATGTCAGAGCTACCACCCTACTCCATTAACTTCATAGTCATTGAAATTAGTCCTTTTGAGCAGTGTATTGAGTAGGTGGAATTAAGTTGTCAGTTCTGGAAAACAACCTGGTTAAGTGTTACCAAAACAGTAGACTCTCTTGTTAGCTTAAGCATAGAAATTAAACACAAGCGGACTGAATTTCAAGAATGTGTGTCTGTGTTCTGTTTTGGGTGAAGAGCAGCTTTTTCAGCCGGAGGTCCACATTCCCTCATGGGGAACATTCCAGGGGCCACATGCAACTAATGGACAGAGTCGGGAGTTGAAGTGGGTTTGGCAATGGATGTGACACCTTTGTACAGTAGACTTTTTTCCAGCCACACACTCCTTAAGCATACACACTCGTATGCACATATCCCTCCTTTCGCCATCCAGGCAAGAAGGAGGTGTTATCAAAGGCTATCCTCGAGGTGTGACCTAGTCAAATATGGGATTTTAGTTGTACTTCTGTAGAATGTACAATGGCTGGAGGCAGTAATGGTTCTGAATATCAGTTGCTGAAAACCGAAACAGGGTGCGATGGGGAAATGCTCTTGTGCTCTGAGGGTTTCTCATAGACATTTGGTTATGTCGCTGTGAGAACAGGATGCTGGTCTGGATGGGCCACAGACCTGATCCAGTGGGCTCTTCTTACGTTCTTAGAAACAATGTTAAATATTTTTATACTTTCTAAATGGCTTTACTATTTCAGAGTTTATAGACGTTTTTTTTTTTAAAAAAAAGCTTCTACATTTTGCATTTTGTTTTTACCTTGTACAGTGGTACCTTGGGTTACATACGCTTCAGGTTACATACGCTTCAAGTTACAGACTCCGCTAACCCAGAAATAGTGCTTCAGGTTAAGAACTTTGCTTCAGGATGGGAACAGAAATTGTGCTCTGGCGGCGCGGCAGCATCAGGGAGGCCCCATTAGCTAAAGTGGTACTTCAGGTTAAGAACAGTTTCAGGTTAATTATGGACCTCCGGAACGAATTAAGTACTTAACTCGAGGTACCACTGTACTGCTAAAAATGTTTTATAAATTTGTGAAGTGTCCTGTGAAGTGGGGGCACGGACAAAGAATGGCTAGGGCCAGATGTAGAGAGCTTGAGGTTTCCCACCTTTGTATTCCATACAGCATTATGGTTGTCTGCTCAGTGGTGTTTGCTTTCCTGAGTCCTTATTTCTGCATTGCCAGAAACCAAGAGCAATAATCTGATTGATTTTGGCAGCTCTGCTGTTGTTTGGCAGCAAACTGCGCCTACACCGTGTCATGTTCTATGTTCAGATGAGAGTTGTGGTCCAAAACATCTGGAGTGTGTGTGTGTGTTGATGGAGGAGACTGTTCTGTACTCTCGTACTGTGGAAGCTTCATTCTGAAATGAGTAGAGACGAGTGTGCAAGGGGATGCTGTGCAATGAAAACAGTGTGTCAGTGAATTAAGTTCACTTTGTTCCCTCCATATAGGTTCTGTGCTGTGTGAGGATGGCAACAAGAGAACGGGCTCTTTCTCCCTGATTGTGGAATGCTCTCCCCAAAGAGGATCGCCTGGCACCATCATTTTATGCCTTTAGGAACTAGGGAAAAACATTCCTCTTTAGCCAATCCTATAGCTATTAAATAATCTATGGCCTGTAAAAGTGTGAAAGAGAGGACTGTTATTATGACTATTTTATTTTTAGGCTGTCTGTCAGTATTCTTTTTATTATGTTTTATTGTCACTGATGTTCTGTAATGTGTTGGATAAAGGGTGGTGTATAAATTGAATAAATGCAGACAATCCCAGCTTCAGTCCCTGGCTTCTCCAGGTAAGGCGGGGAGAGAATCTTCTCTGAATCCCTGGAGAGCCATTGCCAGCCTGTTAGACAGGTGGACCCTGTGGTCTGACTTCTTAAGCCTCTCAGCCTGCATCACTGCATTGTGGCTTTGTGGCTGCTTCTGAGGAGGGATTTGAAGGAAAAGAGAGGCGATATCTGGAAGCGGAGGCTAAGGAAGCAACCAGGGCTGCAGCAACTGAAGTTGTGCATGGTCAAATTTAGGATGAGGCTGCTGAGGCATTGCTGTGGGAAAGATGATTTGGGCAATGGAATGCTTACATCTGTGGGCATGGAGTCACTCATGAGAAATGTGGCAACTGGTTCCTCTTACCAGAACCCTCTTCTGATGCTGCTGTCAGGGAAGCATTATAAGGCATAGGTGGAGCTGGATGTTTCTGTACTATCTCCAGGATCACAGAGTACATTTTTATGGGCTGCTGGCAGCACACCAACCCTTAAAATCATCCATGCATGCTAAGCGATGAATGTTCATTGCCACATTTTGCTTAAAAAGAAAAAAAAAAGTCATAGAGCAACATGCCCTTTTCTTAAAGGTAAAGGTAAAGGTACCCCTGCCCGTACGGGCCAGTCTTGACAGACTCTGGGGTTGTGCGCCCATCTCACTTAAGAGGCCAGGGGCCAGCGCTGTCCGGAGACACTTCCGGGTCACGTGGCCAGCGTGACATCGCTGCTCTGGCCAGAGCCAGAGCCAGAGCCGCACACGGAAACGCCGTTTACCTTCCCGCTGGTAAGCGGTCCCTATTTATCTACTTGCACCCGGAGGTGCTTTCGAACTGCTAGGTTGGCAGGCGCTGGGACCGAGCAGCGGGAGCGCACCCTGCCGCAGGGATTCGAACCGCCGACCTTTCGATCGGCAAGTCCTAGGCGCTGAGGCTTTAACCCACAGCGCCACCTGCGTCCCGGACTTTTCTTAGTTGTTCCTTATTTATGCAAGTTTTGAAATTGCCCTGGTGCTCAGGGTTTCTGCTTGGAAATGCTTTCTCAACATTTATTCTTATTGAAGTCCCAGAGTATAGTTTGAATGACACATAGGAGACCACCTTGCTGAATCTTAAGTAGTCCAGGTCTAGGCAGTGCTTGGATGGATGATTGCCTGAAAACCACATGTAGGCCTCCGTGGATTCCATGATGGGAGAAAGACGGATTATAAATGTAAGCGAGTAAATAAATACTTTTTAGGTGAATGGTGTAATATAAATACTTTTTTATGAACAAACTGGAAAGTAAATGGATGAAATTCATTCTACTTACATTCTTCAAATTGGCCTGCAGCCAGATGTAATTGTAGTGAGGGCTCTTTGGGTCAACAGTAGATAGTGGGAATTGTAGCCTCAAACAGCAGCAGGGCACCTGGTTGGTCAAGGCTAACATTGTCCCTAATTTCCACTGCTTTTTGGAGACATTGGAAGGGGCAACATTTATGGCAGCTTCCCACAATTGGGTTCTCCTTCTGAGCTCTGCTGTACAGTACAGCAGTCCTTTGTATAGGAAACTTAATTTCATATTTGACAGTCATGATCTGTCAGTTTCCATTTAATAAACCAAGTACTTGAGATGAGACAAGAAGCTTAAGCCCAGCGCTCATGCGCTATTGGATGACTTATTTCAAATACATTAACCTGAATGTCAGGGAACTGCCATCAGCTCAGAGGGGAGAGATGGAAGGGCAGTTGTGTTATAGGGAGCCTCCGAAAATCTTGCGAAGCAGTTCCTCTTCCAGTGAGGAGGAAAGCCCTACCTCCAGTGGAGAAGAGGTGCAGGGACCAGGGGATGCTAGGGAGAGCTCAACACCGAGCCTGAGCAAACCGGAGAGGCGGGAAGTACGCCCTTGCCAGCGCCCATTCTGCGCAGTAGGCTTCGGCGCAGGGAGGGGCGGAAAAGGCTGGGGGTGACGTGACTTTTATGCTGGGGGAGGTACAAAGACCGACCACTCCCAGATTCTGCTAGTGATTGAGCCAGACATGAACTTACGACACTCTTCACTGTAAATAGTTCGCTCCAAGAATAAAGCCTGGAAAAGACAGGTCGGAGTCTTGCCTGTTTACTCTTGAGCAACCACACCAGCACCTGTCACTGAAGATGGGTTAAGAGAATTCTTTAGGATAAATATGCTACTGCCTGCATTTTGTCTACAGGCAACATTTATTTGTCATTTATAGCTCTGTCCCAGAATGGGACTTTTGTCCCTGCTGCAAAAGTGGTGACAAGTTTTATAATGGAAGGTTTCTGCAGGTGGGTTCACAATGGCAAAGGTGCAGGAAAAGGGTGCATTTCTCAGAAGCATCCTAAAAATAGCCAGTGCATTTATTGTTTTTTGTGGACTGCATGTAGAAGAGGCTAGTTGCCTCCCCCCTCCCCATTTTCCCCAAGAATGTTTTGTTCTCAAGTCTCCTGTTCTGCCCATTTTTATGACTTTGTTTTGTGACTGGGTAGGTGGAATTTCCCATACCCTTCTACACGCATATAGAGCTCAGGCATACAGTGGCTATGAAAAAAAGGCCACACTTAAGGGCAACTCTGCACTCATTTGAATGAACAGGAAATTCCTGTCTTCACTGAGATTATGAGGACAAAGGAGCTATGAGGGAGAAATTGATTATGTCTTGTTGGAGCACTCCTGGGTGCTAGGGACCCTGTTCGTGTCCTGGATTAAACATTCTCACTAGATGGGTTTTCCTTTGAAATGTTTTGGAAACTACAGTTGGTCCAGAATGGGGCATCCCAGTGCCTGGTGTGAACAAACTGTAGTGTGCTTATTGGTCTGTTGTTAAGGCAGCTTTCACTGCATTTGCTTAAAAGTGAAGCAGTCTACATACATATTCCTGTATATTTATATGTCTAGGTCCAACAAGGACTGATGAAATAGAACAATGCAATATGAAGAGAAGGTTCAAATGATAGCAGATATTGGGCACAGAACAGGTTAAGAATGCATCAAGAAAATGTGAAGCTTCAATAGTTTCTCTTCATTATGTTCCTCTACCAAAATATATACTGGATAATAATGGATAATAAATGGAAGAGCTCATGTAGGGTGGGAAATGCAGACCCACTTCAAACCATGATTTCTCACCCTCGTTTGCAAGGGAACAGTAGGGCTATATTCAGTTCTCTGCCCATTAGTGCAAGGGACAGGTGAGTTTTAATGTTGTGGAGCAAAGTACCATATTTTTCGCTCCATAGGACGCACCTTGTTTTAGAGGGGGAGAACAAGAAAACAAAAAATCTCCCCCTCGCTGTCCAGCGCCCCTTCAGCGAAGCGGCAGGAGAAACAGAGCTCCTTCCATTTCTCCTCCCGCTTAGCTGAAGGGGCGCTGCGCCTTAGCTGAAGGGGCACCTATCCCTCTGCGAAAGGAACCCGAAGCCTTCGGAGCGCAGCAGGAGCTCCCGCCGCACTCTGGAGGCTTTAGGCAGTTGGACTGGAAGCCTGGAGAGCGAGAGGGGTCGGTGCGCACAAGATTGTGCAATCTATAGTGATGGTGGAAATTCTCTGAAAAAGGGAGAGGAGGGAAGTGAATTTATAGAGCTGTTTCAGATTAGCCCTGTATTGGCCTATGGTATTCTTGAAACACTTTCTGCAGTAGATGCTGAAGTGGCCCTTGGACAGTGTGAACTCTATAATGGTAAAGTCACGCCCAGTGGTGTTGAAACTTTTAATCAATCTGCTGCTTTTCAGATGTTTTGGATTACATCACTCACCATCCCTAAGTAGGACTCATAGCATTTGTAGGCTAAAACATCTGGAGGACACCAGGTTGGAAAAGGCTGCCTTTGGCAAAACTACAGGAATGAGCTGTATTTTTCTCAGAAATTAATAAATCCAGTAAACTCTGCAAATTTGTTTTATGGATATTCTGCTTTATATGGAAAAAGTGTCTTAAACACAATGTGTTTTGGAAAGAGTGTCTTAAGTAGCGATGAGATTAATATGATGCTGTAAGTATGTCTACAAGTTAGCAACCTTTTCATAACTGCAAGATGTTTGGTGTGCATTTTATTTTCATAAGCATGTATAAGAAAAGCAGCCTTGTTTGACAGCTACAGCAACGAAGAGTCTCGTGGCACCTTATAAAGATCAACCAACTTACTGTGGCCTGAGCTTTTGTAAGAATACTTGAAGAGGATAGTGAATAAGTTGTTGTTTAAGGTTATGCGTTTTTTGCATCTCTGCTATAAAGTGCCCACTGCAACTTTGCAATTTAAGCAAATTGAGTATGATTTTATTTTATTTTTCTTTTGCATTGTTCTCATTTTGCAAGTTGTGGGAGAGGCAGAGGCACCAGAGTTTACACAGAACCATTGAAAAACTTAATTTGGCTTTCTGGGATATTTAGTTAAGGCTTTTAAGTTACTTCAATGTTCTTTGTTTCTTTTTTATCAAGCTTGCTGTAACATAATTTTGCAGAACTTAGACGAGGTCTTGGTGTGGTTACTATAATATTTGTTCTTTAAGACAAAGCCCCATACAAATTAATAATTCTGCTAGAGGAATGGAAACGCAAATGTAAAATGAAAAACTCACTGTATTACTTTTACAGCACTGTCAACCAGAAGCCGATTGTGCAAATATAAATACATGCCTATTTCTCTCTCAGCTGAGTTGCTGGATCAGCAATGTTATAAAAATATAATTGCTACATGTGGTGGTGAAGACCAGCAGGACTGTCAGAGACAATTTGGAGCCCCATCAGCCACACAGGGAAAAAGGGCAGAATGGCATAATCAGTTTTTTTATATACTGCATTTGTGGTCAAAGCAGTTCGCAGGTGGGGAAAAGAAGTCTTCAGCAATTGAGACTGGTAGTTCCCCAATTATGGAATGACTCCCTAGCGAAGTGCCCCGTCTTCATCACTAGGAAAACATTTCTAGACCTTTGGTGACTGACGGATACTGTCCCTGGCAAACCCCCAGATGCCTTGATGGAAAGATGTGGGTTTTTTACCTGAAACTTATTTCGAAATGTTTCTGACCGCAGTTGCCTTTAGATGAGTGTAATTGGTTTTAGAATGTGTTAATGGTTTCAGAATGTTTTTGTTTTGTTTAAAAATGGTGGATCTTGCTTGCTGCCCTGGGCTGTTTTGGCAGGAAATAAATCCAATAACTAGGAATAAAAGTGCAGAATGTTCCTCTGTCTGCTTTATGCTGCAAGAATATTCTGTGAATGTAAAATCTACAAAGTGTAGGATATGGGTAGTCATCGTGGCGCCCTCCAGTTGTCGTTAGACTTCCAGCTCCCATCAGCCCCAGTCAGCATGGCCAATAGTCAGGGACGATGGGAGTCAGAGTCCAGCAACATTGGGAGGGCACTATGTTTCCTGACCCTGAGCTATGATGTGCACTTGATTTTTTTATGTGTTCTTCCACTAACGCAGCAGTTCTCCACCTGCGGGTCCCCAGATGTTGTTGGACTACAACTCCCATAATCCCTAGCTAGCAAGGCCAGAGCTCAGGGATGATGGGAGTTGTAGTCCAACAACATCTGGGGACCCACAGGTGGAGAGCCGCTGCACTAACAGCATTCAAACAATGAATTTAGGAATTACATCTGTTGTAACAGTCATAGTAGAACATTTGGCTTCGACTGGCCGGTTAAACCCGGTGAGGGTAGCTGATGGGTCTCAAACCCTCAGTGAACTGGGGGCTTCCCCTGCATGCAAAGACAAGTTCTGGCAGATTGAGCTGGCAAGACCAAGAGTGGCTCCAATGGTAAAGAAGACGGTTTTTGCACAGGGAAGTGAGGGGCCGGTGTGGCTCGTCCACCAGGGAAAGGTAGCCCCTCTCAGAGAAGGAAAACTCTGACCTTAAATTTCCGCTGCCTTGTGGGATATCTTCAGGAGAAGAAAAGACCAAGGAGTAAAACCTACACAAATCCAGAATGGCATCCTTAAGACGGTTGGGTGACGCCCTATATGCCTCCTTCTGGCAACTCCTGTAGCCAAGCTGGTACCAAACGTATTGCTTTCCTTTCCTTTGGACCACATCGGAGAGGTCAAAAGGAGGGACCTCCATACACACTGCCCAGGCTTGCGCCCCAAGGAAATCACGTCTGTGCTGCTAAGGCAGCGGTTTGACGTCACCCCCAGAGGAACACTCCATTAATGGTCTCTCAAGAAAAATGGATGCCAACAACTTTAAAATGCATGTGAAGTAATGTATACTTAGTTTTAAAAGCACTGGCCTTACAAAATTGCATTCCGGGAATAATTGTTGCAGGGTTAGGAATAGTTCAACCCCACCTCGAAGATACTTGGGCATGTAGGTGGGCCAACTCAGGCTGCCCTTTTTAATAATAAGCACAGCAGGCCTTTGTTTTTTGTAACCCCCAGCCTGAACCAGTTGCCACCAGCTCATGCATTCTTTTTATTTGGTTTGATTCTACATAATGCTTGTCTTGTCTTGTATTGCCCCCTTCTGAACTCTACCACTTATTGTAATAACAATAACAACATAATAACAATAACAATAACAATATTTTTATTAAGCAAAGAACCAAGTTGCATTTGAACAGCTATGTTCACATATAATGATAAACCATACCCTAGGAAAACTATGGCTGACTATGAATAAGCAGCATGCTACCTACCTGCATGCTGCTCAAATCCTGACAAACTCTATTTCCTGAATTGGAAGGAAACAACAGCTGTGGATGTTGCATAATGTGCAAACCAGCGCTTGTGGTTTGCTTACCCCCAGGCAGACCTTGACTTCTTGCTTGTGGTTTGTTTGCAGAGAAGCTCAAAGCAACTGTCCACACATAACTCCAATGCAGCACTGTGCAGCAAAGGGAGGAGCAGTGAAGGTGCAATTTGAGCAGCATGCAATTCAAAGTATTCTGCAAAACCCACATTGCTGTCTTGTATATAAATCTCCTTTTGTGCTCCTCGGTGCTTGTGGTAGGAGTTTAGTGGGCAGTGTTCAAAATTAGCCAGGCGCATTTTGCACCTAGCTTTCGACCACTTGTGGCCAAGTGAAGATGCCTGGGTGCCAGGATGGTGCCTGACATCTCCACCATATGGGGATCATTGGATCTGGATTGTTTCCACACATTAATATCCTATCCTATAGTATTGTATCAGTTGTATTTTATCTGTACAATCACAATGAATTTGTTGAACCAAATTGCTTTTTCTGTGTGGCCTGAGCAGGTGCATTAAGAAAAAGAGGTTGGAATAGGCCAATATATATGGACTGTCCCTGGATCAAGTGACTTTTCTTCTTCAAGTTCTCAAAGCTCCTAACCTAGCTCAAGGTTGTCATCTGAACTAGCCAGGTGTTTAACTGAGAATTGATCACAGTTGGCCCATCCTTAAAAAAATAAGACTTAGAGTCGTCTTGCCCCCAAATGGCAACTAGGCATTCCGTTTTGGTAACCGGAGCCATTTCATGCCTATCTTATAAATCTTAGTTTCTAGCACTGGTAGTGAGGATGCTGTGATATCAGCTAAGCTTTCTGTTATATCTCCACTGTTGGAGGCAGTATGCCTCTGAATACCAGTTGTTGGGAATCACAAGCGGGGAGAGTGCTGTTGTGCTCAGAACCTGCTTGTGGGTTTCCCACACGTATCTGGGCGGCCACTGTAAAAACAGGATGTTGGACTAGATGAACCATTGGCCTGATCCAGGAGGGCTGTTCTTACAGTGTTATGTTCTGATTCGTAGGCAGTCTGGTGCTCAAAACTTGTTTGAGTAGCCACACGGCACAATTTGTTTTCAGAGGTTGTGCCTGCATTTTTCATTTCAGTTGGAGAGAGGGAAACTAGGACATGCATCGCCTGTTGATGTAAGTGTATCTGAGCACCTGGCTTCTCCTCCAAGGCTATTAATCATCCTACTCTGTGGCTCTGGAGACGAAAAGATGCGTTCCATGATGCAGCATTGCTTGGAGTCCTTGAGCCATCATGTGATGCGGCTTGATCAGAAACACAGCAAAGCACTCTGCCTTGGGTGCGTGGGAGTCTCAGAGAGGCAGCGCTTGGGCTCAAGGCCACTTCGGGTTGCATGTAAGAGAGGGACTGAGAGAATGAGGCCACACCGGAAGTTTCTGATTTGCCTAGGACCAATGGAAGAGGAATGACTTATATGTAGTGCAGCTTCCAAGGATGGTATATGGTGCGTCAGATGTTTGCCGAGTGTCTTCAGAAACTGTATTATTAGGACAGTAACAGAATCACAAAATCTACTGTCTTCTGTAAGACTTGAGATTTCTAGAAGTCCTGAGATGTTTTGCTGGCTGTGGGCTGATGGGAGTTGTAGTCCAAAACATCTGGAGGGCAGTGTTCGCAAACTCCCATTATTCTAGGTGCATTTTACGATAGGGAATTTCATTAGCGTGAGCAGTTTCTGAGTTCTGGGTGCAGTACTATGCCTAAGATTTCAGATGAAAACTGCAGAGTGTAACGAAAGGAGGACCTTTTTCTGCCTCCCCACTTACATCTACTCTCTGAAGACTGGTGAAGAGACCTTCTTAAGAATATTAAGGGGGTGGGCAGGGGAAGGACTAGACTAGGGGTGACCAGCTCCCAAGAGACTGTGATCTACTTTCTGAATTAAAATCTGGCAGTGATCTAGTTGTTGAGTTTTTTAAGGGGGAGGAAAGCCCCGTGTTTTAGGGGTTCAGCTTTCAGCTCAAAGTTGTTGAGCTTTTTTGGGGGGAGTCAAAGTTTTTGAGCTTCTGTGTGGAGAGCCAGTGATCTACCACAGACGTCCATTGATCTACCAGTAGATCACGATCTACCTGTTGGATGTGCCTGGACTAGACTATGGGAAAAATGAACATAATATTTAAGCTGCAGTTCCTTCGTTTTCAGCTTTGTATTCTTGTTATAAAAAAGCATGCCTAGACATTCCATTGCTGTGGTTATAACCTAGAAGTATGGTGCCATTTAGCACCTAGCTTTCATATCTCAGTTTCTAACACTGCTGGAGGGTTCTAAATTGGTGAAGGCTTCTTAAGGGGTATAGCAGTGTGGGGTGACGTCCACCTGCATCAACTCTAGGCTGGGTTTCAAGCAGCCTTCAAGGGATCAGTGTTAGAAATTAGCCAGGTGCTAGGCGCATTTTGCACCTGTCTGTCAACCACTTGCAGCCAAGTGAAGATGCCTGGGCGCCAGGATGGCTGCTGACATCTCCACCATCTGGAGATGCATGCCTGCAGATCATTGGATCTTGACTGTTTGCGCACACTAATACCACATCCTGTAGAATTCTGTCAGTTGTATTTTATCCGCACAATTAGAATGAATTTCAAGAAACAAAATGCTTTTTCTGTGCAGCCTGAGCGGGAGCAGTCACCATTAAAAAATAGAGGTGTGAGTAGGTCAGTACAGTATATATGTGGACTGTCCCTGGAGCAAGTGTCTTTAATTCTTTAAGTTCTCAAAGTTCTTAAGTAATCTACACTAGGCACATGTTTAACTGAGAATCAGTCACAGTCAGTCCATCATTTGAAAAATAAGACTTTGGAGCCATCCTACCACAAAATGGCAACAAGGCATTCTGCTTTAGCAACTGTAACCTTGGTTTAAGTAGCCATTTAGTGCCTAGCTAGCTTATATATTAGAGTTTCTAACACAGTTAGCGATATACATGTTCTGCTCTTGAACTGTTTTGTACCAGGGAAATGTTGTTGCACAATAGATTCTGCAATCTGTTACTCAATAAGTTTCCGCTACTGCAGCAGTTGTGCTGGATTTTTCAGCAGAATGTTAAAACTCACTCATCTGCTAGTACATGACACTGGTCTCTAGGAAATTTAAAAACCCAAATAAAATTTGACCCTTAAAACACACACACGGCATATAGCTAGCTTCCTTGTAGGGTGGAGTTGCAAATCCTTTTTACATCTGTCAGAGCTGCCCCTAGGTCCCAGCTCACAGAGGACCAACGCCCGATCGTCGTTATGTACAAAAGTCTTTATTGAAGTTCAACTTCCATTCCAAAGCCACAGCGCGCAGCCCTACATCTTAAACCCTAGACCGGCGAAGTCCCGTCTGAATCTCCTGCCCTCTGACACCAGTTTAAGATCCTAGCCCTGCTCCACCTTTTCCGTTGTTCTCTCCTCCTCTGGGTCCTCCTGCCCGCCGGGGCTTTCCCCTTTCTGGACTCTTCCGACGCTGAGTCGGCTGACTCCTCCCCCGTCTCCGGCGGGCTTTAGGACCCGGTTCCCAATCCTCATTCTCTGCTGTCCCGCGCTCCTGTACATTTGAACTTGCCTCTCGCGCCAACCCAGTGACCTTCCTCCTGACCGTCACACTGCTTCTGTCACTGCTTCCCTCTTCCGGGATACTGCCCGGATCTGACCTCCCCTCCGTTGTCTGGCTCTCCGACGGAGGCGTGGCCAGCCCTGAGTTATCTTCACTCCCTGGTGTGGAATCCTCTGCCCTCGATACCTGGGACTCTTCCCCCCCACTATGCTCTGGTGGGGAAGCTGGTCCTGATTTCCAACTGCTACTCTGGGAGTCCCTGCTGGCCCCTTGCTCCTGGAGTGTCCCCCTTGGGAATCCCCTTGCCCTGGCCACTGGCGCCCCCTTCTGTGAATCTTCCGATTCGCTGGAGAGGCTCATGGAATCTCTCGGGCCACTGTCATCTTCTTCTACGCTGCCCTCAGATTCTTCCCCTTCGCTCTCCATCTCCCCTCTTCCCTGTGCTTCTGCTCCTGAGCCCCTGACAACATCCTTTAATGAATCAACTATATTGGCTTCAGAACAGCTTCGTAGACACCGGAAACAGATGAGATCACTTCCCCAAACTTGAGAATCAGCAAAATACAGCATGTATTGGTGTAAACATCAAAAAGGTATTCTCGTTTAAAAATGAGGTGAATATTGGGGGGAAAGCCCCATTGCCCTGGCCCATATGCAGCAAGCAAGCATTGGTGACTAGACAGACAAGTCATTAAGGGTATCTGGTAATTATACCTCACTGTTGTGACAAGAAGATATGTGTACGTGGTTGCAGTCACCCATTTCATACAACACTTACTCTTTGGGATGCCTTCTTGACAAGGTTTGAAATTAGCAGGGCGCCAGGTGCATTTTGTACCTAAAGATTCTCCATTTGCGAGCACCTCAAACAGTCTGGGTGCCATTTTTGCACCTGGCTGACACTCAAGGATTACTGAAATGTATGTGCTTTGAAGCCTCGAAGTATATGCTAAAGATAGACAATATGTTAAGGTGTTTAACAATAAAGAGCGAGAGTGTTTTGAAAATTGAAGTATGGTACCAATATTTTTTATTGTAAACACCAAATTAAACATGTATTAACAATTTCTGTTAAAAGTGTGATATTCACAATGTGTCACTTATGTGAATTGCATATTCGTTTATGCTTATCAAAATAATAAAAAGAAAGTTTTCCTGACACCCTCTCACCAAATGATGACTGTTCTGGCACCCACAATCCAAGTCCCAGAAGCTATTTGGCTCCTAGCTTTTCTATCCCAGTTTCTAACAATGCTTACTGATTTCATTATGGTGTCAAGATCACCCTGAACCTTTTGGAGACAGTATGTCCTCAGGACTAAATGAGTCTTGGAATCATGTGCTACCACTCACAGTGATTCACTGGACAATTCTGTCCCTTTTAATTTTTCTACTTCTTTTGACTTTGTGTCCTCTTTGATGTGCTGTAGCATGTGCTTCTATGCTCAAGAGATAAGTGTCCCACTGGTTTTCTCCATCCTAATAGGCTTCCATTATCCTAGCAGTGCACACTTCCAGACCAATTCCATTTTGCAGGTGGGATTAAACTGTAGTCCAGCAAATTCAGGTTACAGAACATGGATTTGGTGCTCTTGTGCAACAAACATGTTTCCAAAAATAAGAAGCCAAAACAAAAAACCAGTAAGGTATAACTTCTCTGCAAAATAAAATTGAAATGCCTGCTCAGACAAGGTTGGGAAGTGACCTTAATTAATCTTTTCAACCAAACATGCTCCTATAAGGTTTCAGCTTATATCTGAGGTGGCAATTAACAATGTATGGAATTCTTCACACAATTTTTACTTAACCAAGTGATAAACATTAGGTGTTTAAAACAGTGTTCCATGTGTATTTTGGAGAAGCATTCTATTCTCAATTCCTTATTAGATGCCCTCTTGCTAATATCCTTCTGTTTGTTAATACCAGCAAAAATGACCGAAGGTTGATGTTCAGTTCGAGCATTATCTTTGTGTGTGTGTGTGTGTGTGTGTGTGTGTGCGCGCGCGCCTACATAGTAATCCAGGACTGTCTCTCCCCTACTCCCTCCGTGCATGCTTCTTAAGGATTATCTCATATTTGAGACTGGAAACTTGCCCATGTATTTTTGTTATTCAGTTGTTGAGATGCTAACACTGAGTAGGAAAATCTGTCGAGATACTGGGCTATTCACTGCTGAAGGGCACCTTTACGGCTCTGTGCATAGCAGTAGATGGGGAAGTGTCTGCTGAGAGCACTCTGGGAGTGTCTGCGTGCAAGTAGGGAAAATAGATTTCCATGTTATCTTTAAAAGTGATCATTAAAAAAACAAATCTCCCTTTAAAAAATAATCCCTTTTTGAGAGTAAAGGAGCTGGTCAACATACTCTGGAATGCAGTCTAGCTGTTTTGATTTGTTGAAGTTATCCTCTGGGAATGTGCATGTGTCTGGAAGTAATTCACGAATGACTGATTTCCAAGCAAAGTCTTGAGCAAGACACGTGCAGCTTGCTGAGCACTGCGATCCACGTTGGCAGCATTGTGAGCTCTGCTCATTCTGTTTGTTCCAAGTTACCTCCCTTTGAAACGCAAGTTATCTGGGTAACTTAAAATAAAACGTTAGAAACTTCTTAAAACAGCTAATCCATTAAAATAAGCTAAAAAAACCCTGCAAGTTGCTGTTTAATTGAGATTAAACCAGCCAGTGTGCTAAAACATTTAAAAGTCTGGTAAAATAAAGCAGGTTTTGCTTGATGCTGGAAAATGCATTGGAGCAGGTGAGCTTCTTGGGGAGAGCATTTTGGAACTGGGGTGCCACTAGTTGGGAAGGCCTTATTTCCAGTAGCACCTGCACCACGCCTGGGAGGACAGGGAAACCCAGAGAATGACCTTTGAGGATCTCAAAGGATAGCAGAGGCACATAAGGAGATGGGTACTTTGGCCCCAACACACTAAGAGTTTGTAAGTCAGGACCAGAACTTTGAACTGCTCAAAGCAGCTGATCCCAGTACAGTCGTACCTTGGTTCTAGAACAGAATGTGAACAGTTCGAAAACCAAGGCATGGCTTCTGATTGGCTACAGGACACTCCTGTAGTCAATCGGAAGCTGCGCCGGACATTTGGCTTCCAAAAACCGTTTGAAAACAATCACTGGGTTTTGATCGTTTGGGAGCCGATTTGTTCAGGAGCCAAGGCGTTTGAGATCCAAGGATTGACTGTAGCAGCCGTATTATGAAATAATTGCAGTTTTCTGCATATCTTCCTTTCAGGTTTACATTTGCATATGGTTTCCATGAATATGGCTTCAGATGCCAAACGGAAGCTGGTGGGTGGGTTGGATTCGCTTAACCATCTGGATGGGCACCTGGGACTGTGCAACCTGCACTTAAATTTAGCAGCTTCTTAGCTGTTGGGATTTTACATCTTCATTTCTGATAATTTTGCATTTGCCTTGGTTGCAGCAAAACCGTGATGCCTTTAGTAAAAATAACCAGGAAGGTCTTAAGCAACCCTACAGAGGCAGGAAATTGCGCACGGCACGGCTTAGGTTCTGCTTAGCTGAGTTGGTAGAGCAACTTCCATTCAGAAAGTCCCAAATTCAGTTCCCAATGGCATCTCCATGCAGGGCTGGGAATGTGCTGTCTTGAAACCCTGGAGAGTCGCTGCCAGTCAGGGTAGACAGTACAGAGTGAGATAGAAGCGGGTTGCATAAATGTTCCAAGTGCGCCAGAATACAGTTGAATCATCCCTGCAAAATAGTGACAATCTGGAAGCTACCCAGACATAGGAAATAGGCTTGTTTTTGTCTTCCTTCTTAATATCTTTTTCAGAGTGTACTCAGAAAAGAGCAACCAAAATGTTCAAGGGGGTGGCACAGCTCCCCTATGAGGAAAGGTTAGTGAGCTATGGAATTTGCTTCCACAGGAAGTGTCAGGGGACTGCCATCAGAACGGGTGGGAGGCAGAGGAATACAGAGAGCCTCCCATGCTTCTGAGGAGCAGCTCCTTGTCCAACAGTGGGGAAAGCCATACCTCCAGTGGAGCAGAGGGGGAAGGGGAAAGCCGAGCGAGGAGAGGTCTTGAAGATGCTACTGAGAGCCCAAGCGCCTCACCTAGCCCAGCCAGGCAGGAAACAGGCACACCGTTTCCATCGCCCAGTTTGCGCACAGGGGTGAAACGTAAGGAAGGGAGGCGGAGATTTGGGGTGTCTAAGTTATTATGCTGGGGGAGAGGGACCAGAAGAGGCCACTCCCGGAATCTGCAAGTGACTGAGACGGACATGAACTTTCTGGTTCTGCACTGTAAATAGTTTGCACAAATAAAAACCTGTTAAAGACAGGTCGGAGTCCTGCCTGGTTACTCGTGAGCAACCACCTCACCACCTGACAGGAAGTAATGACAGCCACCAACTTTGATGGGTTAAAAAAGGATTCATGGAGTTTAAAGCTCTAAGTAGTTACTTGCTAGAATGACTGTCTTCTGTCTCTGCTGTTGGAGGTCCAAATGCCAGCTGCTGGGAATTGGGGTGGGGGTGGGGGTGGGGAGAGGGTTGTTACACTTCCCACGGGCATCTGGATGACCACTGTGAGAACAGGATGCTGGACTAGGTGGGCCTTTGTCCTGACCCAGCAAGGCTGCACTTACGTTCTTAGGTATAAATCTAATAATTAGATTTTGAAACTGTGGCAGGGGCTGACTTGTTTTTAATATCTGTGCAGTACCCAGAACACTTTGGACTCTTCATACAGCAGGATTAGAATAATATGCAGCAATACTAGTTTATGCTGAGAAAAAGACCACTTTCCTCACAGTCTCACCGTTTTCACACGCCCAGGGATTTCCAAAACTCAACCCTGTGGTTTTTTGTTTTTGTTTCTGCTGCCTTAAGTATGACTACTGCTGGGAAATTATAGTCTTCCTGCCGTCAAACCTTCCAGCTATTTTTGAGGCTTAGGGACCCCACAGCAAAGTAAACAGGCTTGTAGCAGACAGAGCTGAGTTTCCGGATAATTCTGTTTGTTCTTTGACAACTTATTGGCAAATATATGCTTTGCAACAGGACAACAGGTACGCAGGACAATTGAAACATTTTCACAAGGAGCTTAGACTTCTTGCTTGCTTGAGGGAGAATGTGTCTCTTTTGATATATAACATTGTCAGTTGGCATTACTTAAGGCACACCCACTACTGTAGTTTCATCTGTCAAGGCTAAAACACTCGGTTTCATCCAATTTGTCATACACAGGTGACTCCTTAGCAGATGCACAGCAGCCTTCACCAGTGTGGTGTGCTCCAGATGTTTGGACTACAACTCTGTAGTGCATAGCTGCCTGGGGCTGATGGGGGTTGTTGTCCGGAACATCTGGAAGGCACTAGGTTGGTGAAGGCTGATTTTAAGGTGCCACTTGCTTTGAGTTAAGTTTATACAGTGGTACCTCGGTTTATGAACTTAATCCGTTCCTTAGTCCGTTCTTAAACCAAATCCATTCTTAAACCGAGGCGCACTTTCCCTAATGAGGCCTCCCGCTGCCTGTGCCCTTCCATCATTCGGCTTCCGGCAGTAGACCGCGGTAAAGTTTGCAAACCGGAACACTACTTCTGGTTTCGTGGTGTTCGTAAACCGAATAGTTCGTAAACAGGACTGTTCGTAAACCGAGGTACCACTGTACTGAAATCTAGGGTTTTATTTCTGTGTTACCAGTTTTGGTTTCAGTATATATGCAAAACAAGCGAGGCATCAGGAAGCTTTGCTGATCTATGGCAAATCACCCAGAGATGTACAGTACTAGTAGATCCAGGATTCCACAGTGAAGGCACTGCGTACAGCAGAGCTTTCCAAACTTTTCATATTGGTGACACACTTTGTAGACATGCATCATTTTGTGACACAGTAATTCAGTTTTACTAGCAAACCAGAGGTTAAACTAACCCCTTTGCAGCCCCGAGAGGAGCATTCACGCAACACACTTACAGACTGCAGCTGACTTACTAATGTGTCGCGACGCACAGTTTGGAAAGCTCTGGTGTTCAGTGTTTCTTGGCACAGTTCAAACCAGGACCTGCTGCCTGAAGGAAGTTTTACTTGATGCAGTCACGTGGGAATCCTGCTTTCAGTGCCTAGGGAAGTCCTGGCTGGGGAGGTCCCCCATCCCCTCTTGCTAGCCTTGATCAGAAGGTGAAACCCAAGGCGCTTGCTTATGCTTCTTCCCTTGTTCCTTTTTGCAGGACTCAAGCTGAAATGGCTCACACCTGTCGGGGAACCATCAACTTGTCAACGGCTCACATCGACACAGAGGACTCCTGTAACATTGTGCTTTCCAATGGGGGAAGGACATACCACCTGAAGGCTCACTCAGAAGTGGAGCGGCAGCGATGGGTCACTGCTTTGGAGCTGGCCAAGTCCAAAGCCATCCGCATGAGGAACAACCAGTCAGGTAGAGTCCGTGCTTGGTGGGGAGGATCTTTCTGTAGGCCCCTCCTCTCCTGCAGAACACCCCAGTGGCAGAAGAAGTTGCAGGGGAAACTGGGGTCGGAGGAAGCATTGCACTGTTGCTTGAGAATTGCACCGTCCTTAGTGGAGGTGCAATGTCGTAAAAGGAGCACTGAGCTAAATCTTGGCTCCTACACCAGAAAACTAAACAAATCACTAGATTCTAATTCTTAATGTGGGTGCTGCAGGGGCTGGTTATGCAAGGCTCCTTAAGGTTCTGCAGCCGGAGGGAGGTGCCTTGCATGCCTGACCGTCTCCTCTAAGAATTTGGATAGGTCAGCATGAATCAGCAGAGCAAGCAGCTTTTCCACACAGCTGTGAGCTTGGGCCCAAAGGAGTTCAGAAGCAGTACTTCAGCCTTTTAAAACCAGAAATCCACAGGGCCCGTTATATCTTGACCAGACCTTCCATCCAGAATCTCTTTATTTTAACTGTTAATACCTTCGACACAAACACACAGTCTTAGGGTGGCGTAAAGGTCTTGCTGCTGTGTTGAGTGACAGCGATACTAATGTTACATTTGACCGAGATGGAATGAAGAGGGCTTTCCAGGCTAGCAAATGAACTTGGGAGGTGTTGGTTTTCTGTGACACAGTCTTCAAGACGGTGCCCACCGGTGGTGACCTTATCAGGCTTCAGGTTTGCGGGGTGGGAAGCTGCCTTGCACAACTCACGCTTCCTTTTCGGTAGTGTGCGAGCTGTTGGTGAAGGCCCAGGGATGCTGTGCCGCGTCTCACCCTCCGCCACAGGTCAAGCAATGACTACCAGCCGTGTGTGCCTCACGACCAGCCAGGGACTTGGTAAGGCACGTTGTCAGCCTGTTTAATTAAAAGAGCAGGGCAGCATCTGACAAGCCCCTGTGTGTGGCCCATCAGGAGGGGCTGGGAGAGACCCCTGCCTGAATCCCCAGAGAGCCTTATAGGGGTTGTGAATGGCAGACAAGTGTGCAGGGGGAAATGGGGAAAAGTAATGTGGATGTAAAAGTGGACAGGTTGTCCCTGTATTCTCTTCTCTTTCCTCGTCTCTGCAGTTACTAGTTGGAAAGGGCCGTAGCTCACTGGTTAGGGTACCCATTTTGCATGCAGAAGGTCCCAGGTCCAATCAGTCAATGTTTATTATGGCAAAGCAGCCAGCATACACCCAAGGTTCAATCCTTGGTGTCTTCTGATAGGGCTGGGAATGTCCCCCTGGTCTGAAACCCTGGACAGCTGCTCCCATTCGGACTAGACAGTGTTGGGTTAAATGGACCAGTGGTCCAACTTTGGTATAAGACAGCTTCCTGTGTTTTGGTTTGAAGGGGTCAGAGGTTGTGCAACTATGCAACCCCTTCCTCAGTCTTACTTCTCCCTCACAATTTCCAGCCACTTGAGGGTTTCTACAGGAGACCGTTTGTCGTGATATAGTTTCAGAAGGTAAATTTGCAGCAGGTTTATTTATAGAGGAACTGTAAAATCTTAAAAAACAGATATTCAAGGCTGCAGTAAGGGGGGTGGGGTAGGAGGGCAGGGGGAAGCAGCTTTCCCCAGGACAGTCTTCCCCAGCCTGATACCCTACAGATTTTTTTTTGGGGGGGGGGACTACAGCTCCCATCAGCCCCAGCCAACATGGCAAATGGCCAGGGTTCATGGCAGTTGTAGTCCAAAAGGTGCCAGGTTTGGGAAGGCTGCCCTAGGAGTAATACTGGAAGAACCTTCCTTTGGAATGAATAGAACAGTTCTCCTAAGCAACATGCTTGAGTAATGAAAGGAAGGTGGTGGTATTATATTTTGGGACTGCTGTATGGAGATAATAAACATTTAAGATACATCAGGGCCATTTCCAGGGCTTCTAGGAATGCTTCTGCACGTATGAAAATAGTAACATAAACAACGTCTTAGGCACAGCTTCCAAGACTGTAAAGCAGGTGTGACCAGTGTGGTGCCCTCCATATACTTTGGACTACAGTTTCCATAACTCCTGACCATTGGTCCTGCTGATGGGAATTGTAGTCCAACAGCATCTAGAGGGCACCATATTGGTAACCTCTTGCTATAGAAGTGGTTCTCAATTAATTATATGTTAACAAAGCTATTAAACTCTTTCTTCCCACCCTTCCTGAACCTTTTTGCTGTCAGCCTGTCATTGTGCTATTACCTTGCCCTGAATCACTTTCTACCAAAGATGATTCTGCTTCTCTCTCTCTCTTTCCCCCCACCAACACATGCACACAGATTCCTTTAGAATGTCACATTATTCTTCCTCTCTTTTCCCTAGCCCAGGCCCCCTCAGCCATGTGTTCATTAAATCCACACCCATTAGATCCAAATTCAGTACTTTGTCAACTTGGCCAGACTTGTTTCCCCTCTGTCTGTTCGCAGGGATGGATGCATTTGCTATCTCCTTTCTGACACTCTTGACTTCAGGAAGCCCCAGTTTCATTCCACTTTGAAGGAGAGCAATGTCATAACACAGATTAAAGGGATTTTTAATCCTCTTTAGAGACCATAAAACCACGTTTTGCCTACATCTGGCACTAAAAATAAACAAGCAGTCCACCCCAGGATTTTTTCAGTGCTCTCTCTCTCTCTGCCTGCCTGCAAGTCTGATTAATTCCTGCTGACTTTAATGGAATAAGTATAGCGGTTTGGTATAAAAACCTGCTGAGTCTCCCCTGCAGAAGCTGGTGGGGTGGGGGTTGCCCAAGGGACGTAGGAGCATGTTGCCCTTTTATGAAGGCTGCTGGGCATCTTTTTAATTAATCATGCCCTACAAGCCCTCCTGTTATTTCTGCTTCTTTTCATCACACAGGCTGGTTGTGTTTGCTTGGGCTTAATGGGTGTGAACATTATGCAACATGAGCTGGCTGCTTGGTTGCCGGGTCACTTGGGGTTGCCACTTGCTCGCTTCTAGCCTCCTTGAATGAAGGGTCTTTTCTCTTGCTCTCATCTCTGAGAGCTGGCACGTGCTCCCTGCCCCCCAGTGAGCATCAGGATCTGCCCCCTCACTTCCATCAATCTAGTTCCAAAGCTTTGCACCTAGTATAAAGGCAGGGTTGCATCATCAAGATGCCCTTCAGCTGCAGATCCCTTTGCAAAATCACAACTGCCTCATCTGGGATAGAACAATGTTTCATTTGATCAGGAAATTTGTGTGTGGCTCCAGAACCTGAATTTCCTACCTGTTGCCTGAGGCTTCCTTCCTGTGTTGGCTGAAGAAGAGAGTCCCGATGAGCAAAAAATAATAATTTCCCCTCATCAGTAAATCACTAGAGCGTAAATGCCATCTTTCTAAGGCTGGAGGAGAAAGGGCATGATGCCCTTTCCACACTAGTGTGACTTTAAATCAGAATCTTTAGTGTGAATTTAAATGAGAGCCTTTGGCTTTTGGGCTTCCTGTTAGGGCACCTGGTTGGCCGCTGTGAGAACAGGACCTTTGGTGGTTCTTACATTCTTAAAGCGACGTGGAGCCTTGCACAGATGGAGATGCTGGCTTACACATTTCATACACCTTGCTGGGCTGTAATACTGACATTCACATCTGAGGGTTGTTGTAGCTGTAGGCTGACTCTCTGCGCTTCAAGGGAGATGGACTCCTTTTGTACTGTTTACAGTGCTGCATGCAGTCTGTTTTGATCCATTTGCGCACGCTCTGTCTTGCCAGCTGGCAAACCTTTCTGAACCTGGCACTCCTGTTTGGTGCTTTTGCCCTGGGAGAGGAAGGGAAGGCAGAAGAGTACAAGTGCAAGTTGTGTGTGTTAGAATTCCTTAACTGCACTATAGCCTCTGCACACACCTGGGTTGCATCGTAATATGGTGGTGCTACACCTCTTTTTTTCTTTCCAACTTCAGGTGGGTTTTATTTTAAAAGCCACACAATTCAGCACGCTCAACAGCACAATCTAATGAGATACATAAACCTATTAAATAAACAATACAGTCATACCTCTGGTTAAAGTTGCTTCAGGTTGAGCGTTTTCAGGTTGTGCTCCGCGGGGACCCGGAAGTAACAGAACACGTTACTTTCGGGTTTCACCGCTCGCGCACATGCAGACGGTCAAAATGTTGTCATCGCGCATGCGATGGTGAATCGCGACGTGCAGACGCGGGCTGCGTTCGCTTCAGGATACGAACAGGGCTCCGGAACGGATCCTGTTCGTATCCAGAGGTACCACTGTAAAGTGACAAAATAAGTAAATGAAACCCCATCACAGTCGAAAGTCCATTGGCTTCACGTTTTATTTACAGATTTTTAATACTGCCTATTAGCAATAAGTTCCCTGCCAGCAGGAGAGCAAGTGGGAAATTGGGCCCTTGTGTGGCTGGGACAACCCAGTCAGATAGGTGGAGCATCATCATCAATCAACCACCAGTTTCTTGACCAATCTCTAGCCGCTGTGTTCCAGGATCTCATTACATCCTCTGTCTCTTGATTCAGTTCAGACCCTTGTGATACTCCCCCCCCCCCAAGTCTTGGATAACTAGTGCAGGAACACTGTGGGTGAACATGAGATCTAGTACCCTCCAATATAATTTGGCCAAAGGGCAGATCTCTGCTTTTAGCAGCACAAGATTCCACCCAGACAAACCCTTGTGAGTTAGGATCTACTTGACTCCTGGCAGCAACAGAGTTTCCAGCATGACACCAAACTCTGGTGTGTGTGTGTGTGTGTGTGTGTGTGTGTGTGTGTGTGTGTGTATTGTGCCTGCCTGGGGGAGGGCTGGTGGGGTGCTAAGCTTTTCACCCCAGGCTTTTCGGAGTGATTTTGCTCAGCTGTGTATTTCCTCCTCCCTGCTGTGTCCTTGGTGCCCCCTAGTGGCAGCTGTTTTACTTGTGGGATTTTCCAGGAATAAAGTTCTGACCTTCCAGAATCTGTGCCCTCCTTCCATGTTTTCCAGTGCTTTTTTCTAACCGCACACTCACCCTTGCTTTCCCTCTCTTTCCCCTACTGCCCTGTGATGGACATCCCGGTTGTGAAAATCTCCAACTATATCTGTTTCAAATGGAAGCATTTAGATCAAATAGTCCTCCAGTGATTTATTTGCTTGGTGAATATAAAACACAGCAGCATCAGAGCTGTAATACTGAGCCATTACTTCAGCCATGGGGAACCTTTGGCTATTCAGACATCGCTGAACTACGACTCCCACCATCCCTGGTCATTGGCCACACTTGCAGGGGCTGATGGGAATTGTGGTTCAGCAACATCTGAAGGGCCAAAGGCTCCCCATTTCTGCCTTACTTGAAAGAGGTGCCATGGAATTGAAATGCAGTGTCACATATTGTTCTTCCACTGCCCTGTTTGCCTGAAAAGCTTCTGTTTTGTCTAGAACATTGTACGTATTTGTGCCTGTTTGAAAACATTTTTCTTTGTTTTGTCTTTTTGCTTGCACTTGATGTCCTTTTGCCTTCATGTTTCCTGCCACTGTAAAACTTTTTGGTGGAGGGATGTATATATGTATGTGTGTGTTCATTTCAGCTGCTGGGTTCATATATATCCACTCTCTTCCACTGTTACTGATGCCATTAATAATTGTGTCACACGTTTACCATTTCCATCTTTTCTGCTGTTCATCAATAAATGTTGCATGCATGTAACCTTTTGTGGCTTATTTTGTTCGTTTGCTTTTCCCTGCTTCAAATAGCAAAACCTAAGAATTTCATTCTGTGGGCCGCACACGGTCAGGTTTCCTTCCTATTTTCCATTTTCTTTAAGCTTTCATTTCTATATTTGTTTAGAGCAGCTTTTCTCAATCTGTGGGTCCCTGGATGTTGTTGGACTACAACTCCCATCACCCCTAGCTAGCAAGGTCAGAGCTCAGGGATGATGGGAGTTGTAGTCCAACAACATTTGAGCACCCACAGGTTGAGAACCGCTGGTTTAGAGCATTTGTACTCCAACTCTTCACCCAAAAATGCTTCCAGGGTGGCATATGTGTGATTAGTTAAAACAGTCCTTGCCTGCAGGCTTCCAATTTAAAAGACATGTCACATAAGGGAAAAGGGCAAGGAGGGAAGAGGGGTGAAAGCAGACTCAAGCACCACATTATTAAAGTTAAGCAGTAGTTCTTATAACTCCCAGAAAGTGCTTAGCAACATTTCTCAGAAGTGCACATGCATGCTATAAGTGGACACATTCTCCAGTTTGCTTTAAACATGCATCAAGCTTCCCAGTCTTCTGTTCTCCACCAGATGCTTACCACCAATTTTGCCCTGCTTTAACACCACACAATAATCTGCTTTTTGCCCAGCTATACTACAGAAGCATGGAGTGTGGGATGGCAATGGGACCAGCAGTGGAAAGGGAAGCCCCCTGCTCTCTCTGTGAGAACCGGGGGTTAATGGTTATGGGCTGGGAGGGTCAAGGCTAAGTTGGGTGTAGAAGGGGAATATTCCTGTAAATCATTGGTCTTCTGGTAGATCCCTGACTCTCTTATGTCTGCCCTAAAGTAGCATTGTCAGGAAGCTTTTATGGTAACATAAAAGCTTGAGTTTTGCTTTCCACAGCAAAGGATGGTGTTGGCTCTTGATGTGTTTAAGGATTAATTGCTGGCAAGCCAGCAGTGTTCTGTCTCCTCCAAAGCAGATCCGTAGCCCCTTCTTACAGGTATGATGCATAGAGCCCAGGCCGGATCTACACAGATCTGGAAAAGGCTATTAAAAACACTATTAAAAAATACAGCTCCCAATGCAATTTGCCATTGGCGACAGATTGCTGCTCTACAGCGCCCTCTGGTGTCACATTTTTTATAATGCATTTTAAACGTCATAACTCACCAGTGTAGATTAGTCCCCAGTGTGGTATAATGGGTAGAGTGTCAGATTAAGACTTTGAAGACCAGGGTTCAAATCCCCACTTAGCCATGAAATTCACAGGGCGACTTTGGGGGCCAGTCACTGCCTTTCTCAGCCTAACCTACGTAACAGGGTTCTTTCTGGGGATTAAATGAGGAGGGGGGAACCATGTATGCCACCTTGAGCTCCTTGGAGAAAAAGGTGGGATATAAATACAATTAAATCAATCAATAAACAAGCAAGCAAGCAGAGAAGAGAGGGGTTGGCCTACTGATGTTTTGTGGGGAAAGTTGTGAGGCTCTGTGCTAGAGTAAACCCCATCCCTGTTTGGGTCCTCTCAACTTGTAGGGCTGCCTGAACATTCATATGACATTCATTCATTCATTCATTCATTCATTCATTCATTCATTTCATTTATATACCACCTTTATCTGCCAAGGAACTCAAGGTGGTGAATCTGGTTCTCCCTCCCATTTCATCCTCACAACAACCCTGTGAGGTAGCTTAGGCTAAGAGATGGTGACTGGCTCAAGGTCACCCAGTGAGCTTAATGGCTGAGTGGGGATTTGAATCCTGGTTTCCCAGGTCTTAATCCAACACTCTTAACCATTTCACCACACTGTCGCTAAAACAGTATGTGATCAAACTGATTAAGACTGTTCAAAGGTCTTGGAACATTATTTACTTTTCTCTGAAAATTTGCTTTCACAATTCTGGGCATAGTGCCTGATTACCCTGCTTGCTTTGACACCAAAATATGTTGTTGGGCAAAACCACACAGAATGTGGCTTTCTCAAAAGTTGACCAACACAGATGCTAATGCAACAATTCAATGCCACGTTTAAAGCGTAACTAATTTATTACAGTGTAAGCTTTTTCTGGACTGTAGTTTAACTCTGTAATAAATTTGTTAGGATTGGCCCTGCTTAGAGTAAAACCACTGAAATTAATGGACCTCAGTTAGTCATATCCATTAATTTCATTGGGTCTGCTCTGAGCAATACTAGCACTGCATACAAAAAGACTGGTGTTCTTACTGTGACAGGCTAACACAGAGTGACCCCTCTGGAAGATGCAGAAGTCTCTCCCAATGAGGGCAACCTCTGGTGCTATACCTTGCCTGCTTGGAATGCTTCCTAATTGTTATATAGCACAAATATTTCCCTGCCTCAGTTCAGCTGTTCCTTGCAAATTAAGCTGGAATTTAGCAGCAGCTGCTGTGATAATTTATTTGTACTGGAGAAAAGAAATATATAACATGCAGGCAATATTCCAGGATATGAAAAAGTTGCTGGACCCACCACCTTTTTCTGGGTCTCTCGTAAGAATTACAAAGCTTACAAAACATGGCTTACTGTTTCTATGCAAGAGAGAATGTCTGGGACAGTTACTCCCTATAGAAATTTGAACATTATGCTGGTGGCCACAAGGTGGCTGTGTTGCATTTGTCTTTATCGTAGGGAATGCAGGATGGGGAGAGTATATTTGGTGCAATACTGTACATTGAAAGCAGTTGCATACCGCTTTAAGGAATTGTGCTTCTCCCAATGAATCCTGGGAGCTGTAGTTCATTGTTTGCTGCTGAGAGATGTTGAGAAGACCCCCTATTCCTTTCACAGAACTACAACTCCCAGAATGGTTTAGCAACCAATCTCTCTTCCCAGGGAACTGTGGGAACGGTAACTCTGTGAGGGGAACAGCGGTCCCCTAACAACTTTCAGCAGCCTTAAGAAACTACTGCTCCCAGGATTCTTTGGGGGAAGGCACAACGGTTTAAAGTGGGATGCTGCTGCTTTTAAATATTTTGTGCGGGTGGGTCCTAAATCACATGATGTCTCCCAGATGTTTCGGACAGTAGCAGTTGCTCTCAACCCACACCCTGTAGGACCACTATGCTGGTTTCCAGGAAGGGAGGAGGGAGGCTGTATAAGAAGGAAGTTGCATGGCATAAGCTGCCTGGTGACCTCGCTGACCAAGAAGCCAAGGGAAGCATTCTTAGGGGTATTAGCTAATACATACCCTCAGTTTATTGGCTAAACCTGTTGGAATAGGATTACTCCGGAAGTTCCAAGAAGCTGAGACGCACTGTTTGGTGCCTGCAGAATTCTCTCTGTGTGAGAGAACCATCTTGCAATCACTGGGATGTTCTCCCTGCGGTTCTTCAAATATGAACTTTCAGTTTCTAGAAGCTGTTTCTAACCAGACCTGCTGAGTGATCCACAATCTCCTTTGAAAGGGACCCTGCTGTTTTGGGGACGGCAGGGGGTGGGGAGGGAGAGATCCCCATCACATTTCTTTCCTGAGTGCAAGGAGCTAATGCCAAGGGTGCCCTCACTGATTCAAGTGGCAAAGTTGTGCCAGCACGGCTACAGCTGCTGGAGCAGGTAAGGACTATTTATAAAAGTCTATGTGGAGGGGTGGGTTGCAGCTGGGGCCTCTTTTGTGTGTGTGTGTATACCTGTAGGGAATAAAAGGGATGTGGGTGGCGCTGTGGGTTAAACCACAGAGCCTAGGGCTTGCCGATCAGAAGGTCGGAGGATCGAATCCCTGCAACAAGGTGAGCTCCTGTTGTTCAGTCCCTGCTCCTGCCAACCTAGCAGTTCGAAAGCACATCAAAGTGCAAGTAGATAAATAGGTACCGCTCCGGTGGGAAGGTAAACGGCGTTTCGTGCACCACTCTGGCTTCACTAGAAGCGGCTTAGTCATGCTGGCCACATGACCCGGAAGCTGTACGTTGGCTCCCTCGGCCAGTAAAGCGAGATGAGCACCGCAACCCCAGAGTCATCCGCAACTGGACCTAATGGTCAGGGGTCCCTTTACCTTTACCTGTAGATGTCCCAAATATGCCCACCCTCCTTGTCAGTAAAGGCAAAGTCCAGTCCTTCCCAAACATTATAGAACATGAGACTTTTAATTTCAGCGTTGAGGGCTCAAGCCCTATGTTGGGTGAAAGATTCTTTCATTGCAGGGGGTTGGGCTTGATGATCCTTGTGGTCACTTCCAACTCTGCAATTCTAAGATTAAAAGAGGCAGCAAGGACAAAGAACCATGGAGCCACTTCCCAGGCAGCAGGAAAAAAATGTAGCGCCTACCGTAGGCTGATTGTGGCCTTGCTGATTCTTTGAGAGAAGGAGACTAAATTCCTAGACAGAGTTTTATTTTGAATGTGTGTTTAAACAAAAGAACATTTCCCCAGTATTTCCATATTAGTGTAAAATACCAGACTAATCAATTTGCAGCTAAGGGAAAGCTACAAGCAGCTTGGTGAGATGTGTAATTGTTCTTGCAGGGAAGGAGCAGAGATTCCACTCCCCCCCCCAAAAAAAAAATGTAAATGGAACTATTTTGCACCTTATTAAAGAAGAATGTTTGCAAAAGGTGGGGAGAGAGAGAGAGCAGGGACACTTGGCTTCCTTGGAGTGCTTTGCAGTAGCTCACCACATCCTATACATGAAATGAAACGGATTGGGGACCTGTGATTGAATTGACTTGACCTCCCATAATTTCTAACCATTGAGCATGATGGCTGGGACTGATTGGGGTTTGGGGTGCAGCAACATCTGGAGGGCAACATCTGGAGGGCAACAGGTTGGCTAGTTCTTGAGTTTCTGTATGGATCACAAATTGGGAGCGGATGCTAAGCCTAGATGCAACAGCAGGGGACAACAGCGCTGCAGTAGTGGATGGGTGTTTACAGAAGCTGAGCAACAGTTTGTGTGTTTGCAATTAAGAGCCCAGTTTTATGATGCACAAAGGCTATCGTGTTCCTTGCTGGGTTTTAAAGTTGCAGTATTGTTGCCGTTTTTTGGAAGTGCCACATAAACACAAATAGGGCCCTGCTGAGCTTCGTTGCTTTGTGTGACGCACGCTCACCAAGTCTGCTGTGAATCAGCAGCAAATGGATTGCAATTCTCTTTTGTTTTGTTTTGTTTTTATTTAAAGGCAATTCTCTTCATTTTGAGGAGGAAATTAAAATGGAGGGAACTGCTTACAGGACTGTATAGGTAAAGGTAAAGGTACCCCTGCCCGTACGGGCCAGTCTTGACAGACTCTGGGGTTGTGCGCCCATCTCACTTAAGAGGCCAGGGGCCAGCGCTGTCCGGAGACACTTCCGGGTCACGTGGCCAGCGTGACATCGCTGCTCTGGTGAGCCAGAGCCGCACACGGAAACGCCGTTTACCTTCCCGCTGGTAAGCGGTCCCTATTTATCTACTTGCACCTGGAGGTGCTTTCGAACTGCTAGGTTGGCAGGCGCTGGGACCGAGCAGCGGGAGCGCACCCCGCTGCAGGGATTCGAACCGCCGACCTTTCGATCGGCAAGTCCTAGGCGCTGAGGCTTTAACCCACAGCGCCACCTGCGTCCCTACAGGACTGTATGACTTGTGCTAAATTCCCAAAATGAAAACAAACAAAAACATTTAAGGAAACGGAGGAAAATAATCAACTGCATGAAAGCAAATTGAAGCTGCCACTGTTAACGAAATATCAGGCAACTTAAAAATATGTGCTCTGCGGGTTGCCTTCCACTGAGTTGGCAGCAGCGGGAGCTTTCCCCCCTAAGCTGAAGGAAGTGAGGTCCCAGGACATAGCCAAAGTCACAGTGGGCTTCATTGGCACTTTTAAAAAGTTAAAATGAGCAGCTTGATTTGGGCTCTGCAACCACCCGGTTGCCAGTTCAGCATGTCTTGCCACAGGGACGTGGGTGGTTCTCTGGGTTAAACCACAGAGCCTAGAATTTGCCAATCAGAAGGTCGGCGGTTTGAATTCCCATGACGGGGTGAGCTCCCGTTGCTCCGTCCCTGCTCCTGCCAACCTAGCAGTTTGAAAGCACGTCAAAGTGCAAGTAGATAAATAAGTACTGCTCCGGCGGGAAGGTAAACGGCGTTTCCATGCACTGCTCTGGTTCGCCAGAAGCGGCTTAGTCCTGCTGGCCACATGACCCGGAAGCTGCATACCGGCTCCCTTGGCCAATAAAGCGAGATGAGCGCTGCAACCCCAGAGTCGGCCACAACTGGACCTAATGGTCAGGGGTCCCTTTACCTTTACTTTATGCCGTGCCACTTCTGAACCTCCACAAAGCAAAATACGGTCATCTGTTTGGGTACACCAAACTAAGGACACCAAACTAAGTAGTGATTTATCACATCGTATAAATCTTCACACAGAATTCTGCACGGAATTCAGTTCCACTTCAGTGTAATAACATACCTACATACATAATTTTATTTAGGAAATGTTCTTGTGTTTTATCTTGTAGTTTTTTCTGTGAACCACCCTGGGATTGTTTGGTGAAGGGCGGTATTTAAATTAAATAAATAACAATAATTTCCACAGTTCAAATCATGCTCAAGGTGACTGACAACATGAAAAACAACAACGTAACTGCAACATAACAAAAGTGATCATAATAAATAAAATATTAAAGGATATACAGCCAAACGGAACAATTTCCACATAAATCACAGCAAGAGTGAAAATAAAGATACAAAAAACCAACAGCAACCCCCCCCCCCAGAACAACACCCCAGCCCAAGAGCATGTAACAACAACTGTACTAGTAGGGGCAATGCACATTAAAAATATATATGGGGGCTTTTGATCCCATTTAGAGCAGGTGTAGAGTATTGAGTGCTTCCCTGTCCTCTTGGCAAATGTAACACTAGTTTATTTTTAAGGAAGGCGGTGATGGCACCCACCCCACAAGCCTCCTTGCTGTAAACTAAAATTAATATTCACAGCCAATGAGAGGAGGTGGGGCGGGGGCAGGGGAGAGAATGAGGCTGCAATAAAAATCCATTTTATTATTTCCCCCGCTGGGCAGTAATGGGAGTACAAACTGCTGACTGAGGCAGCTCCATACTTGAGCGATGTGGCAAGATTTAACTTTTGCCACCCAGGAACAAAGCAGGGCGTGCATGTCGCAAGCTCAGAAAGCAAAATAAAGCAAGACACTGTTTCTGGGAGTGGGGAGAAAAGTGCTCAGTTTGGGGTCCATAGCTCTCTTCCCACACAGGCCTCCCTGCGGTGCTTTTGCAGACCTTACAGTCTCTTGCAATCCATTGCTGCCCTTCTCTTTTTTTCTAAAGCAGAGGAAGATGCCTGATGCTGGATCCAGACCACTTATTCAAGAAACCCAGGGTGGAGAACCGTGGGCTCAGGGGCCAAATGTGGGGCTGCCCTAGGGGGCATAGTCCAGAGACCCCAGCTGGTACAAAACACTGCAGTTACACTGTTGGTGGGTACAAACCAGGCTTCCTCAACCTCAGCCCTCCAGATGCTTTTGGCCTACAACTCCCATGATCCCTAGCTAGCAGGACCAGTGGTCAGGGATGATGGGAATTGTAGTCTCAACACATCTGGAGGGCCGAGGTTGAGGAAGCCTGGTACAGACTATTGCCAGCATAGAATTCAGGTGCTCAAAACTCCCCACTGGCTTGCCCTCGTGCTACTGGGCCAGGTTAAAAGGTGATGCATTAATATACAGGGCCCTTAACAATTTGGGCCCAGGATACCTGAAAGACCTCCTAACTCCTCATATCCCTGCTTGATGGATAAGGTCTTTCTTCCAGGGATCCATTATCAGTGGTCCCCCATGGCAGCTTATATCTGCCAAGAGTTGTGTGTTTAGTAGGTAAAGGTAAAGGTACCCCTGCCCATACGGGGTTTAATGGCTTAATGGTTTAATGGGGTTGTGCGCCCATCTCACTTAAGAGGCCAGGGGCCAGCGCTGTCCGGAGACACTTCCGGGTCACGTGGCCAGCATGACAAAGCTGCATCTGGCGAGCCAGAGCCGCACACGGAAACGCCGTTTACCTTCCCGCCGGTAAGCGGTCCCTATTTATCTACTTGCACCCGGAGGTGCTTTCGAACTGCTAGGTTGGCAGGCGCTGGGACCGAGCAGCGGGAGCGCACCCTGCCGCAGGGATTCGAACCGCCGACCTTTCGATCGGCAAGTCCTAGGTGCTGAGGCTTTAACCCACAGCGCCACCTGCGTCCCTTGTGTGTTTAGTACTGAGGGCCAATTTTCTGGAACTCCCTTGCAGTTGAACTTCTAGTACCTACAGAATCTTTTTTTAAAAAAAATTCCAGCAGGCATTTTAATTAAAGGTTGATTTTATTGTTTTAATTGATTTTGTTTTGTTTTGTTATTGTGTCTCTGTAAACCGCTTAGAGACTATTGTAATTAAGCAGTATATTGCTGTCAACGACTGGTTGAATGCAGAGGGATGGGGGGTGGGGAGGAAACAGCTGGGGAGCCCCCAAGGGAAGAAGGCCAGAAGATTTGTGGTGAGATGACAACTACGAGTGATCTGAGGGAGAAGACTGGGACGAGGAGTGTCAGAAGCTGAGGAGGTAACAGGATTTAGTGAGCAGAGAAAGTCTGTGGCAAAGAGCAGCCCAGAATCAGAAGCAGGAGACCCCACCCCCATCCATCTCCCCTCCCTCCACCCCCTCTCTCTTTCCCCCCCTTTTTTTTTCTCCCCCCCCTAATGCCTCAACAAATGAAATGGATTTGTAAAAATGTTAAATGGGGGGAAAAATATATGAGGCATTACACTTACACTGTAAAACAAGAAAACCTTTAGTAAAATATTTAATAAAAAATAAAAAAAGAAGCAGGAGAGGAGGAACTCCCAAGAGGTAGAGATGAGCCTGCCTGGTGAAGCATCACGGGTGTCTCTCAGAACCAGGACAGGTGTGAAAAGGGCAGAGAAAAAGTTAGCTTCACGCAGATGCAGTCTCTGATTGCTTGTGGAAAACCCTAGAGAGGGAAGAGACTTGGGCAACTGCTGGGAGACAGTCTCAGCAAGTGCTTCATGGGGGCAAGACCTGCTTTGAGATCAGTTGTTGTGCTCATGAGGCCTAACACTCTTGTTCAGAGATGATACACTCCTATTTTTACTAATAAAGAGTTAACTCCCATTTGCTCAGTGTGATTTAGTGCTGGCTCACTTCTGTCAATTGCTTAAATAGATTTCCAGCCTTTCTTGGTGATGCCATTGGGGATCAAACCTGCGACCTTCTGCATGCAAAGTGGGTGCTCCACCACCTGAACGATGGATGTTTCCTGTTGCCTCCCCCCATTATTCCTCATTGCCAGCCCTTCTGTGCACTCTCCTAGGCTCAGCTCCACTGCCTCCTTTCCATCCGTGACTTGCCCCGCCGAGGCCATGGCTTCAGTATAATTACTTTGAAATATATCACTTGCAGATTGCAGCTTTAGGCATCTGGAGTGCCCGTTTGCATACTTTATTTGTCTCATCAGTGTAGCAGCCCGTCAAAGGGCTTGCTGCAATTTGTCCTGGTGGCACTCCTGAGTGTATTTAAAATGTGGCGGGGAACATAGAGAGAATGTTCCATGCATCATTGTCCCTTAATCAAGAGCCCATTGCTAATGGAGATGGAGAAAACTCAGGATTGCTTGCTGAGAGATGGCAGCAGAAAAGATGTTAACCAAACAGTCTCTCAGCTGTGGGGAGACTCCCTGCTGTGGATGCTCTTTTTATACCTTCAGGAGAGCAGGGATGATCCCTGCTGGATCAGGCCAGTGGCGCAACTAGTCCAACATCTTGTTCTCACAGTGGCCAACCAGATGCATGTGGGAAACTCGCAAAAAGGACCTGAGCTCAAGAGTTCTCTCTCCTCCAGTGGCTTCCAGCAACTGGTATTCAGAAGCATTAATGCCTCCAGTTGTGGAGCCAAAGCAGAGCCATCATAGCTGGTAGCCATTGATAGCTTTCTCATTCATGTATTTGGCCGGTCCTTTTTTTAAAACCATCCGAGTTGGTGGCTGTCACTGCCCTCCTGGGGAAGCAATTTGCACAGTTTATCTCTGCTTCCTTGGATGTCCATGGCCTCTAGTGTTATGAGAGAGGGAGGGAAGCTTTTCTCTATCCATTTCCTCCGTGATAGGCATTATTTTAGGGACGCGGGTGGCGCTGTGGGTTAAACCACAGAGCCTAGGATTTGCCGATCAGAAGGTCGGCAGTTCGAATCCCCGCGACGGGGTGAGCTCCCGTTGTTTGGTCCCTGCTCCTGCTAACCTAGCAGTTCGAAAGCATGTCAAAGTGCAAGTAGAAAAATAGGTACCGCTCCGGCGGGAAGGTAAACGGCGTTTCCATGCGCTGCTCTGGTGCGCCAGAAGCGGCTTAGTCATGCTGGCCACATGACCCGGAAGCTGTATGCTGGCTCCCTCGGCCAATAAAGAGAAGAGCGCCGTAACCCCAAAGTCAGCCACGACTGGACCTAATGGTCAGGGGTCCCTTTACCTTTACCTTTAGGCATTATTTTATAAGCTTCTATCATCATGTCTGCTCTTCCTCAGTTTACTTGTTGGAGTTGCTCAGTCTTCCAACCAGAGGATATATTTTCAAAGGCAGGTTAGGATAAAGAGTGAGGAAGTTGCCCTTTAGTTAGATTGGTGAGATGAAAGAATGTTTAGTGAAGGAAGTAGAAAGGAACCGCGGAAGAGTGTGGTTAAATTGTGTTCAGCTGTGTTAAGTTCACCTGATGGAGTTCTTTGTGGAGCTTTCATGATTCTACCCTCTCAATCGTCTTTATTTCTTTAAAATGAAAAGCTAGGTCATTCATGGCTCCGCAACACAACTTTTTTTGTGCTGAAGTGGACTTGGGTTTTTTGTTTGTTTTTTTAGTAACCAACCTTCCCCAAATAAGGAGGATGCCCCAATTTTAGCAGTATAGAAAGCCTTAATTGGATTTTATAATTAATGATAAATTCCTATAATTTAAATGTAATTCCTCCCAATAAGGTTGAAGTCTGTGCCACAGCAAAAAAAACCAAATGATTAATCTATTGAGAGAACCCCCAAATGTAGAAAATAATTTGGGGGAGGGCTCGTGAAATCAATTACGAAAAGAGAGAATAGTTCATTAACTTTTGCTTCTGCTGCTGAATGAGCAACTGGACACGCTCTGAGCTTTCCTGGTGGTTGCCATGGTTGTACAAAACCAATTAATTTCATCACGTTGGTAAAATTCCAGGTTGAACTTGTACCAGCAGGTGCAGCAGGTATGGGCGTGACACTCTTTTCCCCTGTTCCACATGAGAAGTCATTTTTTAATATTTTATTTAGAGCATTTGTAACCTGCTCTTAAGCAAAAAAGACTCCCAGAGTGGCTTACAACAAATGATCAAACAAAGCAATACAATCCCTTCTTGCCCGCAGGCTTACCATCTAAATAAAACCCCACACCATACAAGGAGAAGGGATGGGGAGGGGAAGAGAAACACAAGACCAGTTCTTAAACAATTGTTCTTCTAATGATCAGCTTGCATAGTTCAGAGGTAAAGGTAAAGGAATCCCTGACTGTTAGGTCCAGTCGCGGACGGCTCTGTGGTTGGCCCACTCATCTCACTTTACTGGCCAAGGGAGCTGGTGTTTGTCCGCAGACAGTTTTTCCGGGTCATGTGGCCAGCATGACTAAGCTGCTTCTGGTGAACCAGAGCAGCACACGGAAATGCCGTTTACCTTCCCGCTGGAGCGGTACCTATTTATCTACTAGCACTTTGATGTGCTTTCAAACCGCTAGGTTGGCAGGAGGTGAGACAGAGCAACTGTTTTGTATCTCTTATTATATTGCATATGCTTAAATTGTTTTTAATTCTGAATTTTTAATTGTTGCAACACGCCCTGGGACTTGCTGGTGAAGAGCAGGTAATTACTTAAATTAATAATAATAATTGCAGCCTTATGGGAAGCAAATAACCATATATTTACAGTTACATATATTTTCAAAAATCTAAGAAATCACAAATTTTAAAAACAAAAAATATAAAAACTGTTAAAAACGACAGTGGCATGGACATAAAATCAATTCACATCAAAGGCAGATATCAACAGGGATAAAGATTTTAGCAGGTTTGTTGAAAGAAGAATGCATTTAGCAGGTACCAAAAACCTAATAGAGAAGACACCTGTCTGTTATGCAGTGGGAGGGAGTTCCAAAGGATTTAATTGCTACCACATTAAAGTTCTGATTCTGACATCATACACAACAGACTTTGGACAGCACCTGTGGGATGACCTCTCCTGCAGAACACTGTGATTGGTTGAGTATGTCAATCATGCTTTGGCGAAAAAGTCTTTCAGCCTGTACCTGAGCTGCAACAGAGTCAGTGCCTGGTTTTATTTCTTAGCAAAATGGAAGTAAATTCAGATTCCAATTTATATGCAACCCGAGTCAAGTAGGACAAACCAAGATATCCTTTGGTGCAAATGTTTCGCTGCTTTCCTCCGGCAACTCTCCGTTTTAGAACCGCAAAGGCTACCTTCGGAAGCTCATCTCCAGGTATTTCTTCGATAGGAGTGGATGTTTTCAGCAGACTTGCCCGTCAGTTGAAATGGTCTCACAAAACGCCTTGATATGATGTGTCCAGATGGTAGCTTGTTCTGTTCTGGAAAAAACCACAACAAAACAACAAAACCGTCCCACGGAGGAGGTGGCCAGCCAGCCTCAGCCTGAAAGCTTACATATGAAATGTTGAAGAAGTCCCACTTGCTCTGGTTTCAAGACCTTAGAAAGATCACCAAGTTGAGTTGGTGCTTTTTAAAAACCTCCTTACTTTGTGGACTGTGGGGAAGGGAAGGAAGAAGGGAGTAGCCAGCAGCAGCACGGTGGCTTGATCAGTTTGTCACACCCCAGATTTGCGAAGGGGAGGGCGGCCAGGAAGGGAGAATTGGGAGTGGGTGGGGCCGCCCAGCACCCGGCAGAACACATGACTGCCCAATAAGTCTCCTCTCCTTCTCCTTGAGTGTGTGCGGGTGGTTTTTTGGGAGACCCATCCATCTGGCGGCTGTCCATGGTGCTGATCAGATCGCTGCCCTAGGCAGCCTCGGCGGCGACGGCAGCGGCAGCAGCAGCAGCAGCTGCGACTCCTCTCCTGGGTGGAGATTGATGAGAGCTCCTTGCGGATCCTCATCCGGAGATTTCACTTGCCAGTATTTATTTGCTTTCGCCTGCCTTTCTCGGCAGGGGAGGGGCTGAAGACGGATGGACTGAGGTGGGAAAGGAAACATACCAGAGTGGAAGACCACTGTAAGCCCCACAAGCGCACCCCACCCCACCCCACGGCAGGTTTCAGGAAGACTTGTCCTTTGTCTCTCTAGCTGCTGCGAGGGGAAGACTTGGCTGGGTGAGTAAGGGAGGGGTTGGGGAGATCGGGGAGTGTAGCGTCTCCAACCCCCACCCCCTATTGCTGGAGTGGCAAAGCAGAGCAAAAGGGGAGTGGGGTCTTTCCTCTCCTCCTGTTTCTCTCTCGCACGCAGCTCCACTCCTTACCCCGTTCTCCCGCTGTATGGAAATGGCACCTCAGGGTGGAGCAGCTGTCCAGGCTGAGAACTGGGGAAGAGATGGAGGTATAAAATGGAGGGGGGGAGGAGTTTGAACTGCTTGGCTTTCATGAGCACTGTGGGTGAACCCACTTTCTGGAGAGGAACAGCAGCCCCCTACCCTAATATTTTTAGGTGAACCCTCCCATCTATTGCTTCTAACATGAAAATATACAAAGTGGAAAGTGGGGGTGGGTGGGTGGAGAAAGGAAATCCAGTGGTTTGGGGGATTATTATTATTATTATTTTGCAACTCTTAAGGATTCTTGTGAAAAAGCTGTAGCTGAGCAGGGCATCTCTCTCCGATCTCTCAGGTTGGGGGTGGCGGAAGAGTAAGGCGCCCAAGTCCTGGGAGGAGGGGGCTGATTCATGAGAGATGCTCCATTTCCTGGCCAGGACCCCTGCTCTTTTTCTCACCCCCCCCCTTCCGTAGAGGCGATCTCTGCTTCTTCTCTCCCCCCCCCTTTGCCTGGGCAGTGCCTCTCTGAGTAAGCACTTGGTTCCCAGTCTCTCGGCGAAGCTGGACTGCACAAGAAGCCTTGGTTCCCCCTCCCCCCCTAAGCCTCCCCTCTCCTGCCAGCTCTCCATGGGGGAAATGTGCCTTAACCTTATGGGTCACCTCTGCTTGCGGCCCCATCAGAGTGAGGTCTCCGTCACGTGGCAAGGTCAGAGAAGCATAGGAGCAAAGCTGGGGAGGGGAGGGGTGATGGGCTGCCGCGTGGGGGCTGGGGTGGGGGCAAAGGCTGGGGTGCCCAAGCCAAGACTTGCATATCATGCTGGGTTAGGTGGCAGCTTGGAAGCGGGTGGCTGCAGCGAACGCTGGCTCTTTTACAGACAAGGCACTGGGAATTTCGATACTCCCTGCAGTGTGTGGGGGAGAATCACCTGTGTATTGTAACTTCTCGCTTCCAAAAAGCTGTCCTCTTGTTTTAGATCAGGTTGCTTTAAGCAAAAACAGAAACCCTCCGTGAATTTGTACGGCTCTGGATAAAACCCTGCCGGTTCCTCTGGGAGGGTTGGTGGAGCCCAGTATTGATTGTCTGTTAGTCAAAGAGAGAAGCACTGCAATACTGGCAGGGTACAGTTTTGCTGGTTGGAAGTGCTGTGTCAAAGCAGGGGAGGGGGCAGTTTTCCTAACACAGGCTTGTCCTCCTATAGCAGCGTTTCCCAACCTGTGGGTCATGACCCGCAAGCGGGTGGCAGGCACACGGGGAAGCCAAGGGAGGGGCCTGGCTTCTGACAGTGACACCCACCCTCCCCTGGTCATGCAGCACTTGGACCTGGGTAGCTTCAGGTGAGCCTCCTCTGGTCTGTCCGGAACAGTCAGGCATCACTCGGTCAGCATTGAGCTAAGATTTCAGCCACCCTAGGAATTTGCTTCACTTCCCTGTAGACGTGCAGAGGCTGTAAATCTCTCTCGGTTAATTCAGTGGGGCATTTTACCATAACGTTTTAACAGAAATGCTTAACTGTGTGTAACTGTTACTAAATTAGTAGCAATCAAAGTGAATGATTTAATAAGTTAATAATCATTAAAGGGGACGCTTTAATCACAATCACAATACTGTATTTTCTTTAGCCATGCTTAAAGTTAGCATTTAATTGATAGAAGGTGTGATCCAGCCGGAATATATACACTTTCAGTTCCTATGGGTTCCAGTGGGAGGGTCGCATTACATCTGTTATAGCTTTCCCATTGAAACCAATAGAATGTGCAGCCAGTTTAATTCAGAAGTAGCAGTGAGTTCCATAGGTAAGCATGCTTGGGATAGCAGCCGTAACATGTTTCACTTTGAGTGGATTGTGCCCATATCAGAACATGATTTACTAATTGCAAAAGCTCATCATTAGGAAATAACTGAGCACCCTGGTTTGACAATGTATCCCACTACAAGCTATCTGCTATGAAGAATATACAGATTTCTCTGTAATAACTCACTGTTTTCACTTCTGGGTGAGAAATATACAATCCCTCCTTATAATTGCTCCTTTTTGGTGCATCTTCCCCCACCAACAGATGGGGTTCATACATTGCCTTAAACAAAACTGTGAATAACTTTGTAGGTATAATTCTTTCAACAAATTATGCATCAATAGGGACGTTGAGTAAAGAATTTTATGGGATGCCTCAAGGAATTGTTAACAAAAGAGGCAGAGTTGCAGTTAAAATGCACAAAACTGCTGCAGAAGACCCAACGTCCCAAATTCATATGACAGTAAATTGTCATAGCAAGAAAATTTGGGCTTCTGGGATCACCATACCAAAAAGTTTGGGAACCACCACTATGTAGGACCAAAAATAAAAATAAAAATGGTGATGAGTCAGGCTGGTTGCCACAAATGAGCTTTTCAAGGTAAGATACTAGGCATCTTATTGCCTTTTATTTTTATTTCTTGGATTTATGATTTGATATTGAGGTGGCTGATTTGGAGGCTGAGAATTTAGTAAGAGCAGCAACGCACTTTATTATGTGTGACGTGGTTTTGAAGTAGAGAAATGATGCATCGTGGCTTCGCTGGATTAGTGTAGTCACAGTCTATTCAACTTCCTTAGCAGCCTTTAAAAAGAAAAAGAAAATAAGCTAATCAGATTGTTGTTATTAACTAAACAAACATTATATGGGGAAAATAAGAATGTTGCCATTGAAATATGTGCTGCTTGCTTTGGGAAACTGGACTTTAGATGAGCTACCGCACTAGACCAGTCATTAGAGCATGAGCCTATTAATCTCAGGGTTGTGGGTTCAAGGTCCACATTGGACGAAAGATTGCATTGTGGGGGTTGGACTAGATGATCCTTGTGCTCCCTTCCAACTCTTATGATTCTATGATTTCCATGCAATCCAGACTATTCCAGAGTGTGGGGGTTTGCTTTGTGAGAGCCCCAGTTAACTTATTCACTAGCATTGCACTTCCCTCTATCCCCCTCCACCCTCCGAATCTTCTTTGGCACTTTGTAGAACTTTAGAGGAAACAACTAGTACATTAAGTTTGACCTGGGAGATAAATCCAGTTCTAGTGCTTTGGAATTTGGTGCAAATAGAACCACTTTCAATTTTCCATCTTCTAGAGGAATATCAGGGGAGTGATAAACTCTTGTTGTCAAGAGCTAAGTGCACATGGAAACAAAATGAGTGGCTTGTGAGCTTAATATGCTGCTTCTGAAAACAGAAACGGACCGTCGGAGCAGGTTCTGAACAGCGTGTTTTGCCTGAATGAGATGACTAGTTGATGTGAAATATAGAATTCTTGTGTTGCTTTTGGAGGGCATTGATAGCCAAGGCCCGATTTCACTCGCTTTTCAAGCCCTCTGAAGTCTCTAATTTTCGACGTTGTCGTTATGCATTGATCCACCTGAAGCACGGGTAGCTTTGGGGGATAATGACTGGAGTCTGAGGGCCCGAGTGTGGCGGCATTAAGACTGCTTTCAGTGAACTGCATGTATGAAAATAAAGATTTCTTTGCTAATAGGTGCTTCCTGGCCTTCAGTGAAAACCTTTCATGAATGCGATCCAGTTTTCACAGTCTGAATATTTGCAAGTCTGTAAATATCAGATGAAAATGAGATCGGGAGAGTTCAGGTTTTGAATGTTGTTGTTTTTTTACAATCTTGAATAAGCAGCCTTTCAGAATTAGCACGGTTTCTGAAGTACAAACTTTGCTAATTCTGAAAGGCTGCTTGTTCAAGGTTGTAAAAACGTTTAAAATCTGAATTCTCTAAGATCTTATGTTTTCACCGAGAAGGTGAATGAGTCAAAATTACAGTATCGAGTTGAATGCATAAATGCACGATGGGGCAAGGTTATCAGTGGTTACTAGTCACAATGACTATACTCTGCCTCTGAATACCAATTACTGGAAGCCACAGGAAGGAAGAGTGTTGCTGTTAGGTCAGATCCTGCTTGGGGTTTTCCCATGGACATCTAGTTGGCCACTTTGAGAATGGATTCTGAACTTTGATTGGCCATAGGGCTGTTCTTAAGTTCAAAACATTTTATGAATGGGAATATATATGTAGAAAAAAGGAAATAATCTCGTTAAGAGCAAGTGTTTATATATAGAAACACATCTAAGCAACACCATAACAGTTGGGGGGCTCTTTTTATCATACGTGGGGGATGTGTTCAGTTGCAAACAGATACAGGAGTAAAATTGGAACTGCTGTAGAAAAGATGAGCCATATAATGCCGGATCCTTTGCTACTTCTCCTGAATTATATAAAGAAATTACTTTTAAACTGATGCAGCATTAGCCATGTATGTGATTATAGTCACAAGGATTTGATACGTGAAGTTAAAGGAAAATACTCCCGAGAATGACAGAAAGGGAAAGTGGAGCACGATGGCGTTGTTATGTTTAAATGAGCCAGCTATACAAGAGTGGAGGGAGGAAAATAGCGTTGTTATAGCTTCTTAGAAAATCAGGAATCGTTCCTAAGTCATTGGCAAATTGAAACATTTGCTTGCGCCCGATGGTGTGAACGCTGAAATCTTTGACTTCAAATAACTTGTTCCTTCGGTATGCTATGATCTATGGCTGCTTTCATTATTTCCATTATTCTTTGTAGTAATTCGCTCTGTCTTTTAAAAAAGAAAGATTGCTCTCGGGGCACAGTGAATGCTCCCGCACACACTCACACAAGTCATCTACCCCTCAAAAGAGTGTGTGATGATGACTCCTTCCCCTTCTCTCTCCCTCTCCCTCTCCCTCTCCCTCTCCCTCTCCCTCTCCCTCTCCCTCTCCCTCTCCCTCTCCCTCCCAGTTAGATTAGCAGTTTCAAAGAGCAAGGCATGGGTGGTCGTGGCGGTACCACTTCTGATCAACACCCCCGCCCCACACAAGGCCCACTTCACCAAATCTGGTGCCCTCCAAATGCTTGGGACTACATCAGAGGAAGAGGGCCTTCTTGGTAGTGGCGCCCACCTTGTGGAATGCCCTCCCATCAGATGTTAAGGAGATGAGTAATTATATAACATTTAGGAAACATCTGAAGGCAGCCCTGTATAGGGAAGTTATTTTAGGTTTACTGTTTTATTATGTCTTTATATATGCTGGAAGCCACCCAGAGTGGCTGGGGCAACCAGTCAGATGGGCAGGGTACAAATAAATATCATCATCATCATCATCATCTTCATCTCCCATCAGCCTCAGCTAGCTCAGCTGTGCCTGTTGGGGCTGATGGGGCTGTTAGTTGAGAACATCTGGAGTTCAGGCTTCCAGGCAGCGTTAGAAGACTGGCTTCCATTCTTTAAATGCATTAGTAGCAGGAGGCTGGGAGACAGTTGGGCCCTTGGATGACAAGGGAATCAAAGTTGTGCTAAAGGAGGATACAAACATTACAGAGAAACTCTATGAATTCTTTGCATCTGTCTTCAGAATGGAAGAGAAAAGACTTCTGGACTAGGTGGGCCATTGACCTTATCTGGCTCTTATGTTCTATATAACAGTTCTCATTTCAGCATACCAGTGCAAACTTGGAAATGTACGCTGTTTTCTTTCTATTGTATAATTAGAAGGGGTAGAATCATAGCGTTGGAAGGGACCCTAAGGATCATCTAGGGTCAGAACCCCCTGCAATGCAGAAATATGCAACCTTGGCGTTATCAGCACCACACTCTAAGCCAGGGGTCAGCAAACTTTTTCAGCAGGGGGCCGGTCCACTGTCCCTCAGACCTTGGGGGGGGGGGCGAGACTATATTTTGGAAAAAAAAAAGAATGAATTCCTATGCCCCACAAATAATCCAGAGATGCATTTTAAATAAAAGCACACATTCTACTCATGTAAAAACATAAGCCAGAGATGCATTTTAAATAAAAGGTCACATTCTACTCATGTGAAAACACACCGATTCCCAGCCCATCTGTGGGCCGGATTTAGAAGGTGATTGGGCCGGATCAGGCCCCTGGGCCTTAGTTTGCCTACCCATGTTCTAAGCCCAGGACTGTGGGCTTCTTTTATTGTTGTGGGTCCTTCCTGGCACTCTCCAATTCCTTTATTGGGGGTGGGGGAGAAGCGGGACATAAATAAAATAAGGCTTAAAACACAGACCTTTCAGAACTCAGCATGAGCTCTTTGGCTGGTGCAACAGAATACAGAGGTTTGTGTCCCTGGGTTGTTGGCCAAGGGTGGGGTTGAAGAATGGAACAAAGAGGGTGGGTGGGTGGGAGGCAGCAAGCTGGGAGACAAGGCTGGCAGTCGAACGAGTATTGCACGAGGAAATCGATCTCCCTGCAAGGATCTTGGGTATATTCAGGAGCTAATTATAAAGCTGTCAATATGCACATTTATTATTAATAACAACTAATAAAAGCCCAGCCAGATGGAGCTACAGACTTATTTCAGGCTTTTTCTGATATTAATGGTAGGATCTTCCTATTTCTCATCCCTCAACCCCCATATTTCTGCATGCAGATCTAAATAGAAACAAAAGATAAACTCTGTGTAAAAGATGGTTTCAGCAGCTGATGCAAGAGAATGCAGTAGTTTATATATCCCTGTGATGTTTCAGAATATGCCTGTCTATGGTTGCCCCTGCTCCTGGCTGCATCCGTGTTTCAATCTCTTTAGCCTTTGGTGCAACCTGAGATGTTTCTGCATCGAGTACCGCCTAATCTAATTTAGCTGGCATCCCACCTCCCACAGTCCATTTAAAGATTATAAGGCGGAATAAGTTGATTTCGTTTTCGTATTGCCTAGCAATACTTCTGGCGAATTCACAAGCTCGTCCTCTCCTTTGTGGATTTTCGGTCGGTCTTAATGACTATATTGCCCTACCGTGACTTTGGATGCTTTTCTTAATAAACCAAGATAAGAGAGCTGGTTTGTACATAACTCTAAGCCAAACTATGGTTTATTGGGAACGCAGTAGCAAGAGGGTTCCTGGAAAGGCAATGCTGGCTGCTTCCTGCTTCCTCTGGTCCTTGTATTGGTTCAGCTTAATGTGTTGTCTGAATCTGAGCTTATGGTTTGTCTGGAGCAGAATCTCCTCTCCGGGAGCTCACAAATGCTTGAGCATTGGTCCTAAGCCATAGTTTATGGATGAGACAGCTGAACAACTGGCCATTTTGTTTCTAACCACAGGGACACTGCCTCCTCCTGTTGGCTGTTAAGGGAAGGGTACTTTAACTATTGTTTGGAAAGACGGGACACTCAACAAGCCTTGTAGTCTGTTTGAAGCCACTTATCCCAAGAGATCATGGCCATTGGTCCCATCACCTCCTGGCAAATAGAAGGGGAGGCAGTGAGAGATTTTACTTTCTTGGGCTCCATGATCACCGCAGATGGTGACAGCAGCCACGAAATTTAAAAAAACGCCTGCTTCTTGGGAGAAAAGCAATGACAAACCTAGGCAGCACCTTAAAAAGCAGAGACATCACCTTGCCAACAAAGGTCCGTATAGTTAAAGCCATGGTTTTCCCAGTAGTGATGTATGGAAGTGAGAGCTGGACCATAAAGAAGGCTGATCGCCGAAGAATTGATGCTTTTGAATTATGGTGCTGGAGGAGACTCTTGAGAGTCCAATGAACTGCAAGAAGATCAAACCTCTCCATTCTGAAGGAAATCAGCCCTGAGTGCTCACTGGAATGACAGATCGTGAAGCTGAGGCTCCAATACTTTGGCCACCTCATGAGAAGAGAAGACTCCCTGGAAAAGACCCTGATGTTGGGAAAGATGGAGGGCACAAGGAGAAGGGGACGACAGAGGACGAGATGGTTGGACAGTGTTCTCGAAGCTACCAGCATGAGTTTGACTAAACTGCGGGAGACAGTGGAAGACAGGAGTGCCTGACGTGCTCTGGTCCAGGGGATCACGAAGAGTCGGACACGACTAAACAACAACAACATCCCAAGAGATGCTACAGACTGAGCTATGTATGTAAACCTAGTTTCAGTGTGACTGCTCTGAGTAGGACTAGCATTGGCTACAACCTATACCACCCACTAGTTCAGTATTGTTTACACTGACTGGCAGCAGTCCTCCAGTGTTTCAGACAAGGAATCTCTTCCTAGGGGATCAACTCTGGGGTCTTCTGCATGCAAAGCAGTTGCTCTGTCACTAAGCTGCAACCGCTCCCCGGAACGAGAATGTGTGCTGTTAATCTATACATTTTCTTCTTACTCTGAGCTCTGAATCTTTACTTTGTGGTCCGACAGACTTTAGGATTTCCCCCTACAGGTTACAAGGACTGGGAATAATAAAATAAAATGCTTGTAGGCATTTATAGGTGGTTTCCCCATTTCCCCCCTCATCTCTCCCAACTCCTATGCAGCAGCAAATACCCTTTCCATAGTGAGGTTACTGTAGCTCACACCTAACAGGAATTTATCCAGCATTTTCTCTCTCGCTGTTGTCAAATTCCTTCTGTGGGGTGGGGAAGCTGCATATTCAGTTTGGGGGCAAGCCCAGATTTCTCCTCCAGTAGAGGGGTGAGAAACCTTTCCCTTTGGGTATGAAATTTATTTTGGGGGCGAATAAAGAATTGCTCATTTTCTGAATGTAGTTTTTGGGTCATTTTTCATTTAACAGAATGATGTAGAAATTACTCTTCCAGGCTGTGAGTGTGTTTTTTTAAGCTCTGATGCATATTCCAGCAAACGTCCTAAAAACAACCTCTAGCGAGGATTTAAAGGGACAGGGCTCTTTCCCAATTACCTTCCCAGATCGCCTTTGTCAGCTTCCTGTGGTCCATGTGACTTTGCAAAGCGCATGTTCCATAAAGGGGAAGCAGCAAGCCGGCAATGCAGCCTATGCGTTTCATATGCGGCTCTCTCCTTTCCCTGTTCCATTCCCCTTTTACTTTCCAAGAGAACTCCTGTCTCCCCAGCAGGGATGGAGTTAAGCCTTGCCTTATTGCTCCCAAAGAGAGGCTGTGGTGCATTGTGGTATAATGAGGCAGCTTTCATGGTTGCCGGGAGATCCATGGGGCTAAACTATATGGAGAGAGAGGGATAGCATGTGGCCAGAATCTGTAATGTGGGATGTGCTTTCTCTGAGAGCGGTGATGCATCAGGCCACCATCTCCCTGCTGAATCAGGATGTTTCTTAAATATTAGTGTCTTCCATTTTTATTTTTTATTTTATAAACAACCTCAGGCAATGCCCTGAGCTGGAGCTTCCGCCAGACCCCTCTGACGGCGGGAATGAAGGGGAGGGGCTGCTGGGAGTCAGGATCCGTCCGCTCCTTCTGCAACTCGGGCTGCCTGAATAAAATTAAGAAGGGTTAGTTGGCCTTCTCTGGGCTTCTCCCCCCATCACCACCCCCTTTCCAGAGGCCTTCGGTTATCTATGGGCCCTTCCGGCTTCCACTGACTGGTATATTTCACTGCATGATCAATTCATGGGGATATTTGTGTACTTTAAAAAGAAAAGGGAAAAAAGTGTTGTGCCTTATTGTGGGGGTCGGGGGGGGGGGAGTTTGCCTTGCAGCTGGGAAAAGCATGTTAATTTCATGCGGAATGAAAGGGAGCAACAGCAATAGACCACCGACTATGTCTGCACAGAGAATTCTCCTTCTCTTGGCAGCCGTGGAGAGTGAGAAATTGTCACGGATCAGAGTGGGGGAAATCCACATTTTTCATAAACGTGGAGAATGTGGCTTACTTTGTTTCTCTTTTGACTACATCCTATTTATAAGTACAGTGGTACCTCAGGTTACATACGCTTCAGGTTACATACGCTTCAGGTTACAGACTCCACTAACCCAGAAATAGTGCTTCAGGTTAAGAACTTTGCTTCAGGATAAGAACAGAAATCATGCTCCGGCGGTGTGGCAGCAGCAGGAGGCCCCATTAGCTAAAGTGGTGCTTCAGGTTAAGAACAGTTTCAGGTTAAGAACGGACCTCTGGAACGAATTAAGTACTTAACCTGAGGTACCACTGTACAAGACTGTAGTCCCCGTCCTCAGCCCCGTCCCCAACTTATCTCTGTGTACCAAACTTAACTCCTAACACTTCCGATCACCTGCCCCTTTGCCTGTTTTAACTGGCACAAGGTGGTGAGTTCTTGAAGAACTGGCTCTTGCATAACTCTAGCATGCTCTGAATTCACCTGGAAGGTGAGAAAAACATTTCCCAAAGCGCAAAATATGTGGGCGGTGGCATTTAAATGTGAAAAGTGGTATTTTGAGGTTTTTGTAGCAAAATATATACCTTGAATCAAACATATGGGAAAGGTTCTGTCTCTGAAGAAGTGGTCTGCTCCCTTCCTTATCTTTGCCTTCAAGAACCTGGTACCTTTCAGATGTTTTGGACTACAACTCCCATCAGTACGAATTGGCAGGGGGTGATGGGAGTTGTAGTTGCCAATATCTGGAGGGGGCCTCAGCTTGGCAAAGTCTTCTTTATATGATAGAATAATGCTTAGTGTTGATGGGGTGCTTGACACAGCGCTCTATAGCATTGCATGTGGAATACTTTTGGTGGGTTACAGCTGCCTCATGGCAGTACAGTGGTACCTCGGGTTAAGAACTTAATTCGTTCTGGAGGTCCGTTCTTAACCTGAAACTGTTCTTAACCTGAAGCACCACTTTAGCTAATGGGGCCTCCCGCTGCTGCTGTGCCGCCGGAGCCCGATTTCTGTTCTCATCCTGAAGCAAAGTTCTGAACCCGAAGTACTATTTCTGGGTTAGCGAAGTCTGTAACCTGAAGCGTATGTAACCTGAAACGTATGTAACCTGAAGCGTCTGTAACCCGAGATACCACTGTACTTGAACATTGCAGAGGAATCCAAGTGTGTTCTGCTGCTTTCCCAAGAGGAAGGATGTGAATGACCTATCCTGGATTTTACACCTGTGCAAACTTTTGTGCAAGTGTTTGTGGAACAGGGTGCTAGTGTCTCCTTCCTTCTACTTCCCGGCTCTTTGAATCTAATCCACCCTCTTCGCAATAATTGCATTAGCATTATAAATCAGGTCAGTACTATTATTGACCTATTTCTGATGTGGGCCTGGTACCCTTGCCTGAGGGCACATAATGGCCTGGTTTGGACATCATGATAAGCTGTAGTTTAGTATGGACTGCCATTCTCCATATGAACCAGCCTAGACCCTGCTGTTTTTATTACCACTGGCTCTTCTTTGTGTGGCCCACCTATGGGAAGTGTGGAGGATGGCTGCATGAGAATGCTCCTTTTCAGTGGTGGCCCTCATCTGAAATGCTCTTCCCAACGAGATGCACCTGGCCCCATCCTTGTCAGTCTTTAATCACTAAAGGTAAAGGTAAAGGGACCCCTGACAATTAGGTCCAGTCGTGACCGACTCTGGGGTGGCGGCGCTCATCTCGCTCTATAGGCCAAGGGAGCCGGCGTACAGCTTCCAGGTCATGTGGCCATCATGACTAAGCCGCTTCTGGCGAAGCAGAGCAGCGCACGGAAACGCCGTTTACCTCCCCGCCGCAGCGGTACCTATTTATCTACTTGCACTTTGATGTGCTTTTGAACTGCTAGGTTGGCAGGAGCAGGGACCGAGCAACGGGAGCTCACCCCGTCGCGGGGATTCGAACCGTCAAACTTCTGATCGGCAAGTCCTAGGCTCTGTGGTTTAACCCACAGCACCACCCGCGTCCCCTCTTTAATCACTAGACTAAGGCTACAGTGGTGCCCCGCAAGACGAAAAACTCGCAAGACGAAAAACTCGCTAGACGAAAGAATTTTCCGTCTTTTGAGGTGCTTCGCAAGACGAATTTCCCTATGGGCTTGCTTTGCAAGACGAAACGTCTTGCGAGTTCTTGCGAGTTTTTTCCCTTCTCCCCCCCCCTTTTTCTAAGCCGCTAATAGCGCTAATCCGCTAAGCCGCTAATAGTCGTGCTTCGCAAGACGAAAAAACCGCAAGACGAAGAGACTCGCGGAACGGATTGATTTCGTCTTGTGAGGCACCACTGTATTTTGTTCCCCCAGGCCTTTGCTTAATTAGATTGCATCCTGTGGTGATCTCCTCCTTTAGTGGCATGGGTAGAACTTGTCCTTATGAATATGTTGCTGGATGAGTATTTAATGCATCTGCATTGTTCATTTTTTCATGGTTTTAATTGCTATTATCTGTTGTATTTGCTCTTGCTAAGTTGCTTAGAGGTTTCTTTTCCTTGTGTAAAGCGACTGATAAATGGAATTGATATTAATAGCAATCATTCAACTGTGGCTTAACGTGAACAAACAGAATGTGTGAACTAGGTTTAACCCTTGTTTTCTAATCGTGGTTTGCTTGGAGAGAAGCAAAAGCCACGAATGCCAGTTCCCACATAATGCAAAGCAGGCTTCCTGTTTGATTTCTTCTCCAACATGTCAAAGAAAAGAAAAAGTGGGGTGCAGCAGGGACAGATGAGCAGTGAGCACACATGCTGCTTGTTCATGTTAACTGTGACATCTGAACCCAGCCAGTGAGTTTGTTGTGACATTTAATTTTGCACTGGGACTTCTGATTGACAGTTGCAGTCTTTTAGCCACTATTACCAGTTAGGCCCCTAAATTATAGGCAATTGCACTTAGGCTGTTTCCAATAATTGGAGGGCTGAGAGATGCTATTAAAAATGGGACAACCCCACTCTTTCTTTAATCATTAAAGGTTTTAAAGGTTTTAAAATTTGAATATATTAATGTTTATGTATCTGGAAGCTTTGCATGCTGATGATGGACGTTTGGAGAGTGTGATGTGTTTGTATATCATAGTTATGGTTCTCTGGGGCTCCAGGTATGAATTCCACCCTTTCCATTTTATTCAGTACGTTGCTGTTGTGTGCAGTTCAAATTGAAATAGGAAGTGTGTAGGGTCCAGTGGCACATACATGTACAGTGGTGGCTGGTTCCAATTGGGACTGGTTGGGTGGTAGGCAGGGAGCCCAACAGTAGGTGGCGCCAGAGACAATGACAGGCAGTGGCAACTGATTCTAGTTTTGCCCCCATCCTCTTCCCTACAAGGGCAGCATTGAGACTAAGGAAGAAGAAGCTGGTGGCCAGTGCCATCCCCTGGACTGATTGTGAGAACATTCGGAGCTGCCTTATACAGACTAGCTCAGGATTATCTACAGTGACTAGCAGTGGCTCTCTAGGATTTTCCCCCAGACCTACCTGCAGTTGCCAAGGATTGAACCTGGCACCTTCTGCATGCAAAGCAGATACATGAGGGCTGGCTACAGGCAGACTGAGGTTGGTGGAACAGTGCCCTAATGCAGTGTTCCCCAACCTTGGGCCTCCAGCTGTTTCTGGACTACAACTCCCATCATCCTTGACCACTGGTCTTGCTAGCGAGGGATGATGGGAGTTGTAGTCCAAAAACAGCTGGAGGCCCAAGGTTGGGGAACACTGCCCTAATGGACCAGCCTCCCCTGTAAATGTGTTTTTCTCCTACCTGCAGATTTCCTGTCCCTCTTAAGCAGCTCAGCAACATGCTCAAATATGCTGTTTTCTCTGAATGGCAATGTTGAAAGGCTGCAGGTGGCAGTCTCTGTCTGGAGAGGCCTCCACCCTATTCCATCCCCATACATTTCTCATGTAACAGGAGGTAATGCATCTTCTATCTTGGTGCCTGCTCCAACTACTGAAAAGCAAAGTTCACATTTTGCTTTGAGAATCCCCCCCCCCCCGCTTAATGGACTAAAACTCATATGATTTTAATGAATGGGCTGAGAGCAGCAGTAGTTCATCCGGCCGAAGTTTAAACAATTGATTTTGTATTTTTCCTCTACGAGCAACGCAGCTTGGATTTCTTTTGCATCTGCAGAAGGTTCTGGCCCACAAATACCTGAGCTGAAATAACAGCGTCAGCTGCTCAGATGCTGCAATGGACCAACATGGACACCTTTTGGGGGATCTGTTATTTATTTGTTTCATAAAATTTATACACTGCTTGAATGTTTAAACAGCAGCAACAACACCACAAAGCAGTGCACAGCAAAATTATCAATAGGAAAACTTAGCAAGAATAATTTAAGACTTTTGAAAAGTTAAAATAACAATAGGCTAAAAATGGATTAAGGCTTTCATCAAGTTCCGAAACATCTGGGTAGGCTTATCTAAACAAAAAATCTTTTTAGCAGGTGCTTAAAAAAGTACAGTGATGGAAACTGCCTTCCATCCTAGGGTTCAGCTGGCTTGATCATTTTCCACTCTTGGTGATGTGGTGGTCAGGTGCTATTTTTATCCCACCATTACATAATTGTGCATATACACACATACATGCAATCTGTGCATTATATAATTAGAACTTACTCTTGCTTTTTTTTGGTCATGCATAAAAGAGGATATTGCTCTCAGATAGTCTAATGGGTTTAATTTTTAGCCATGTTTAAAATGTTGAATGTGTAGTTAGACCTTAATAATAATAATAATAATAATAATAATAATAATAATTTATTTATATCCCGCTCTCCCCAGCCAAAGCCGGGCTCAGAGCGGCTAACAACAGTAAAAATAGCACAATTTACGTAAAATCACAGTCAATTAATTAAAATACATTCTAAAATCAATTCAGAATCAAATTAATGGCAACCATTGGGCTAGAGTTCCATGAGGATTACAGAAGGAGGGGGTCAGACTGTGCCTTGGCCAAAGGCCTGGGGGAACAGCTCTGTCTTGCAGGCCCTGCGGAAAGATGTCAAGTCCCGCAGGGCCCTAGTCTCTTGTGACAGAGCGTTCCACCAGATCAGGGCCATGGCCAAAAAAGCCCTGGCTCTGGTTGTGGCCCAGGATCTCCAAGATGTTTTTATTTGAAGACCATAGAGGCGTGGAAGCGCAGACCTCAAGGTGTTTGAGGTTTTCCCAGAGGCATTTGGTTGGCCCATGTGGGAAAGAGAATACAGAATAGGTTGTAGGCGCTTTAAAGATTGCAGGCTGCTCTCCCAAGGTGGTGGAGCCAATAGAGGGCAAGACCCTAGCAGTGTTCTTAAGATTTCGGGCAATGCTGGTTCTTGATTGAGACAACATCTGCCCTACCTTGTGTGATACATCTTGTGCCCAGGCCTGCCCTGGCCAGACTGGAAATGACTTCTTCTTCCCCTGAAGACCCCACACAATAAGTGGAAGCACTGTGGCGCCAGAGGTCAGCAGATGGCTATACTCTTGCGGCCTCCAGCAGCAAAGACCTAGGGGTTTGGGATTGCAATCTCACCCAGCATTAAAGGGAGCAACTCATTTCTATCATCATCACTGCTGGTCTGTCTCCAGAGACGATAGAGGAGTGAGACTTTGGGGGTGAGATCAAGCTGTTGGAAGGTTGCAGCGCCAGCTATGGCTGCAGAGATAGATGCGGAAGAGACATGTTTTGTTGCAGCTGGGGCAGACGAAGGTGTCCAGTCGTGCTGCTGCAGATGCACCACAGCGTTCCTTCTCTCTGCTGTCCTCCCAGCGGACATTTCTCCTCTGGTCACTGCCATGGATGTACAACTTGTCTGCAGTCTCCAGGCACAGTGGTCGCCTGCAAGGGATGTCCACATGGCAGGGGGGGTGTGATGTTGCCATTATTATTATTATTATTATTATTATTATTATTATTATTGGGCTGCAACCAACCTACTCAAAGTAGATCCATGGACCTAAATGAGTCATGTCCATTAATTTCAAATGGTCTGCTCTTGAGTCTGTCTAATGTTAAATACAACCCATTATATCTCAGTGTGATTATGTCAAGAAGGTCAAATGCGTTGCAACTGAAAACCAGCCTGCTTGCTTGCCTGCCTGCCTGCCTGCCTGCCTAAAGGTAAAGGGACCCCTGACCATTAGGTCCAGTCGTGGCCAACTCTGGGGTTGCGGCACTCATCTCGCTTTATTAGCCGAGGGAGCCGGTGTACAGCTTCCGGGTCATGTGGCCAGCAGGACTAAGCCGCTTCTGGCGAACCAGAGCAGCGCACGGAAACGCCGTTTACCTCCCCGCTGGAGCGGTACCTATTCATCTACTTGCACTTTGACGTGCTTTCGAACTGCTAGTTTGGCAGGAGCAGGGACCAAGCAATGGGAGCTCACCCCGTCGTGGGGATTCGAACCACCGACCTTCTGATCGGCAAGTCCTAGGCTCTGTGGTTTAACCCACAGCGCCACCCGTGTCCCGCCTGCCTGCTTGCCTTCCCACAAATTCCAGACTCCTTTCCTCCCTGCTGTACTTGCATGCTCATTTAGGAAAGTTTTGGCAGGGAGTTTTAGAACAACTCCCAAGAGCAGTGAACTGAAGGAAGCCTGTATGATCTTTTTCTGTGTTGTTTTTAAACGGCTGAAATAGCTTGATGCTCAACAAAAGAGTTCAAGCTTGTTACCAGGGCCACGTCCTCCCCGCGTCTCCTCTTTCTCCTGGCCCCCTGGGAAAAGTGTGAAAGGGGGTCAGTCTGTTCTTGCATCCTTCTCTTCCTGTGAGATGGTGAAACCCTAGAACGTCCTGAGGGTGGAAAATGTATTTAAATAATGATTAAAAATTTATTTTCGGTGACACGTTTAGAAAAGCTTGAGAAAGAGAGAGAGAGAGAGAGAGAGAGAGAGAGAGAGAGAGAGAGATCGCCTTTATCTGCCTACTGGGAAATTATATCCGTGGGGGAGCTTGCAAGTGAGCTGAGCTGTGCCCCAGTTAGTGAGAGGGACCTGACTCCAAATGATGTCCCAGAACTGGTGTTGCTTACAGGCCTCGGGACTCCTGTTCTGCCTCGCCAGCATTATTTATCTCCCAGACACAGAAGTTGCACAGGGCTTGTGCAAAGCAACTGTGTTTTGCCCTGTGGTGGTTTAATTGGGAAAGAGGCTGCTACATTGAGAAGTAGCTAAATGGGCTTATCTCCCAGCAGTCACTACAGGTTGCAGTGTGTGTTTAAACTGATGTTCAGGTTGCCTGTGCTGTTTCTTATCTGCTCCAGCATTCTGCTTCCAGCAGAGGGCAGCCAAATGCCCTGGGAAGCTCAGAAGCATTGGTCCATTCTGTCCACTGTCAGAGAGGCTGTGTGTGTGTGTGTGTGTGTGAGAGAGAGAGAGAGAGAGAGAGAGAGAGAGAGAGAGAGAGAGCGCACACACTTTTTTCTGGGAGTATGCAAGGGTACGCATACCCCTAAACTTTTTGTGAATCTAAGCTTGGCCTCATTGAGGGGCAGCATTTCAATAGGAGTAGGAAAATCTCTCTCTCTCTCTCTCTCTCTCTCTCTCTCTCTCTCTCTCTCTGTGTGTGTGTGTGTGTGTGTGTGCTTCAGGATGACAGCGGCACAGCAGCAGAGTGAGGCCCCATTAGCTAAAGTGGTACCTCAGGTTAAGAACGGACCTACAGAACGAATTAAGTTCTTAACCCAAGGTACCACTGTATTCTGGGTGATTGATAACTTCTTTGTAAAGACTATACAATGTCCAGACTCTTTCTATTCAAAAAGAACTTTGCTTTCATAAACATATCACTGAGAAGAATATATTTACAATCTAGCTGCTGCACAGATTTCTCAATTATTTAATTAACTAACTAACTAACTAACTAACTAACCAACCACCCTATACCTGCAGGTCTTAGGGCAGTTCACAGGATATTAATGTTTAGGGATCTTCCTCTGTTTTACTTCAGATGGATCACACTGACACCACACCGTACTCAGCAGTATCTTGAGAAGCCTCTCTCAGCAGCCATTCCCCCTCATACAGAGTAAGCGAGTGAGCGAGCGAGCAGAAAACAGTTAAAAACAACAGTTACTGGAATAACAGTCACAACAGAATGGAATGTGACTCTCTCATGTGACTCGCAGTCAGCCAATCACATGACAGCTAGTGCCAAAGGATAAACCCCATGCTAAAAATACACAGTAACCCAACATAAGTAAACATTCCCATTTCTGGAAATTAAACCATTATCCTTAACATTCAGGTAACGTATCAGTTGCTGAGAATTGCAGGTGGACAGAGTGCTGTTGCGATCAGCCTGAGGAGAGTTCTGAGGGCCAGATGAAGATGTCTAGAGGGCCATATTTCTCCCCCAGTCCTGAGGCTCTCCACCCCTGAAATGCAACCTCATAATCAGAAACAGGCTGTTCTGTCCAGTTTCACTTCATGGTTGCTAAGCCCAAGACCACACTGTTGGCTTTTTGCAGTATGGTAGCGCTGCAAAGAGCTTGCTGGGGAGACCAGGCATTAAAAAGGGGACTCAAAAATAACTTAAACAAGGTTTTAATAACAAAAACAAAAACTCCTTATACACTAAATACATCAACAACAAACCAGACCCAACCACCAACCCATCCCCCAGGATAATGGGAGAGCTAGGTGCTGCTCCTTATATACTCTACCCAATTGCTGACACAGCTTAATCAGTACAACTCAGCAGCACCTGCTATGTTTCACAGCTGTAAAGCTGGGTCTCGTTATTTTGCTCTGGCCCTTTAAAGACATACACATCGAGTGGAACAATGATGAACCTTTACATTTAAAGAAACCATTCAACACACACATGCATCTCTGGGAGGGTGCCCCACCTGTTTTTGAAAACCCCTCTCATCCAGATATATAAATAACTTTCTGTACAGGAGAGAATGAGTCTCTTCTTTTGTTTTTCTAACAATGTGCTTGGCTTGGTTTATATTTGGGCCTCATTATGTTTCCTGCTGATTTCTCTGGCTGTTCTCTGGGTCAGCTTTGTAGCTATTGAGTTCCTGATGTTGGCTTTTCTCTTTGACGTGTTACCTGAGCTGCCTGTGACCTTTCCTTTATTGTGGAGAGAATTGCAGCTTGTTCATGGAGTTGGGACAATGAAGCCAGAATTTGCAGTTGGAAGCTATTCTTCCCACCTATTCTTGCTGAAGGGCTAATAATTTTGTGACAGAAAGGCTATATTTGTGACTGCACTGCCAGATATATGAGCAGTAGTCTAGTGGCCAGTCCAGAAGTGTAGGGTCCCTACTTGATAGGCACAGCTGTGACCCTTCTAAGATTATACGGCTTTCAAAGATTATACAATAGTAATAATAATAATTCAGGATACATTGCATTGATGAATGCGGATCTCCATGTGTTGTCTTTTGGCCATATCTATTACTTTTTGTGCATGTAGATAGGCAAATGATTGCAAGTGCTTCAATATAATCTTTTGGAGTGACTTAAGTTGTGTTTTCTTTGAAGTTCCATTGTACATAGCCAAACATGCGTGCCCTTCTCGTGAAACTGAAGCACCTGGTATTTTCACTGTTCCTAAATGCTTAGCTTTGGAGCATACAGAACAGCTCCGTCTTGGTGTTCTTCCCATGTTCCTTCTCCAGAAGAACCCTATGAGCCCATCCTCAGTGGCTGGCTCACTTCCTTTCCCTCTGATTGGGCAGCTTTAGGACACTAGAGACAGGGACCCTGACGGAACCTTGCTGCAGAAATAGCAGCAGGTCTTAGGACACCCCACCCTGCAACCCACAGCTGTATATGAGCCCCCACCCTTCGGTTGATCTTTGCCAGGCATAGGCAAACTCGGCGCTCCAGATGTTTTGGGACTACAACTCCCACCATCCCTTACCACTGGTCCTGTTAGCTAGGGGTGATGGGAGTTGTAGTCCCAAAACATCTGGAGGGCCGAGCTTGCCTATGCCTGATCTTTGCAATCTAATGTGTATGGTCCACACAGTCTCTGTAAAAGGTAAAGGGACCCCTGACCATTAGGTCCAGTCTTGGCCGACTCTGGGCTTGCGGCGCTCATCTCGCTTTATTGGCCGAGGGAGCCGGCGTACAGCTTCCGGATCATGTGGCCAGCATGACCAAGCTGCTTCTGGCGAACCAGAGCATCGCACGGAAACGCCGTTTACCTTCCCGCCGCAGCGGTAACTATTTATCTACTTGCACTTTGATGTGCTTTCAAACCGCTAGGTTGGCAGGAGCTGGGACCGAGCAACAGGAGCTCACCCTGTTGTGGGGATTTGAACCGCTAACCTTCTGATCGGCAAGCCCTAGGCTCTGTGGTTTAACCCACAGCGCCACCCGCGTCCCACACACAGTCACTGTATTAGGGGCTTAGATCAGCCTTCTCCAATCCAGGCAGGGAACACTTATTTGGGCAACTGGATAGCTCAGTTGGCTAGAGCATGCTGCTGATAACACCAAGGTTGCAGATTCGATCCCCAAAAGGGGACAGCTACATATTCCTCTGGGTCTCTTCCAGCTCCATGATTCTATTCTTCTATTAACCTGGTGACCTCCATATCTTTGGGGCTGAAACTCCCATCAGCACCAGCCAGCCAGGAGCCAATCGCTTCTGTGAGGGTTCTGCTGAAAGCAGCAGCCAGTGAGAAATTTTGAATCTGGACAGGTGAAAAACATGGACTCGTTTCCCCAAAAATCCTGCTTTCAGCAAAGCCATGACATTGAGGGGCCAGCTGGCTGGGCCATCCATCCCTCTGCAGGAGTCCCATCCATTCTGTGCTCAAGCTGCCCCTGGCCGTTCTGCTGAGCTATCCAGGTTGATGAAAACTGGCTTAGATTGGAAGGAAGGAATAACATGGGCTGAAGAAGTGGAGCTTGATATGGGCAAGAGATATGGGCAGCCCCTCGTTAGCCCCTGCATAGAAATTAAGATTTAGGGCAGCGGTTGGTGGCTGGATGACACACCTGGTGCCTATGTGGATGAGGCTGGTTGCCAGAGGCTGCTTGTTACTCAAAGTAGGTCTTGCTAGGCTACTTAAGAGAAGATTCCTGCATTTCTTTTTTTTATATATAAGTTTTTTATTAGGAATTTAAACAAAACGTATTATCTTAAATCATATAATCTTTAATTCCCCCCATTTCCCCCTCCCCCCTCCCTCCCATAAAACAACCCCCCTCTCCACCCCCCCATCCTGACTTCCCTCAGTTCCAATCTCTGGTTTCTCTATGAATGCTATTCTCTGCATGTTATAAATTTGTATAGATCCTTAATATATCTAACTGGTTATTAACAATGAAAAGTTTGTGAGTGTTTATTCAAAACCTGCCAAGGAGTCCAATTCACTTTGCTGCATCTTTAAGTATTTTGTAAAAGGTTCCCATTCATCTTTAAAGTCACAGTTGTCCTTGTCCCGTAATTTGTGTGTCAATTTTGCCAATTCTGCATAGTCCGTCAGTTTCTCTTGCCATACTTCTTTAGTCGGAGTCTCCTCAGTCTTCCATCCCTGTGCTATTAAGACTCTTGCCGCTGTTGTGACGTACATAAAGATGTTTTCTCCACTTCTTTGGCAGTAGAGTCCTGCATTTCAGCCTTCTCAGAAAGGAATGTATTGAATGTTTTGGCTTTACTTGGGGTGGGGGAGAGAGACGGATTGCGGACTGCCTTCTGGGACCTTGCTTGGATCTGCTGGACTTGACACTCTGGTTGGGCTTGGAGCGAGGTCTCCCACTGTGGCAGGAAAGGCTCAGGACAACTCAGATGATGACAGCAGCACCACCACGTCTGAGCAGATCCTCCTCCTGCCCTGGCCTTGCAGAGCAGTTGGTTCTGAAAGGAGAAGGACCAAGCTAGTGGAGGTAGGGAAAGATTTTGCCTTCTGCATCGCCTTTTCCTCACGGGGCCATTGGTTCTGATGGCCTCTGTGAAGGGGCTGGTGAAAACAGCAGCGAGTGGGGACTGTGAAGCAGTCCACCCCCCCCCCCCAAAAAAAAACACAAAATGGGAATCGTTTTGGACTCAGGTTAATTCTGTGTCCAGGGCGGCTGTCTACCAGCTCCATCTGGTACGCAGGCTAAGACTCTACCTGCCCGCAGACTGTCTCGCCAGAGTGGTGCATGCTCTAGTTATCTCCCGCTTGGACTACTGCAATGCAGTCTATGTGGGGCTACCTTGGAAGGTGACCCGGAAACTGCAATTAATCCAGAATGCGGCAGCTAGACTGGTGACTGGGGGCGGCCGCCGAGACCATATAACACCGGTCTTAAAAGACCTACATTGGCTCCCAGTACGTTTCCGAACACAATTCAAAGTGTTGTGCTGACCTTTAAAGCCCTAAACGACCTCCGTCCTGTATACCTGAAGGAGCATCTCCACCCCATTGTTCAGCCCGGACACTGAGATCCAGCGCCGAAGGCCTTCTGGCGGTTCCCTCATTGCGAGAAGTGAGGTTACAGGGAACCAGACAGAGGGCCTTCTTGGTAGTGGCGCCCACCCTGTGGAACACCCTCCCTTCAGATGTGAAGGAAATAAGCAGCTAATCTATCCTTAAAAGACATCTGAAGGCAGCCCTGTTTAGGGAAGATTTTAATATTTAATGCTGTACTGTTTTTAACATTTGATTGGGAGCCGCCCAGAGTGGCTGGGGAAACTCAGCCAGATGGGCGGGGTATAAATAATAAATTATTATTATTATTATTATTATTATTATTATTATTATTAAAACCACAGACTCATTTCCCTACGGACCATGCTTTTCACTGCACAAGCAAGGACAGCGAGGAGCCATCTGGCTGGGCTGTGCATCTCCTGCTGGGGCTAGGGTCCCATCTGTGCCGTGGTCAGGCTAGCCTTGCCCTCCCCTTTCGGCTGAGCTGACTGCATCCTTTCCCCGTTTCCGCTGTGCTCAGAAGCGCTGACTTTTTAGAGCTGTCTCTCACCAGCCATGAGAAATCGCTCTTTATTTTTGCGTGCAATCTATTTGTGCCAAATGTTATAGGTATGCATTAACTCTGAAAGTGGGTGCTTGTGGTAGGGGGAGAAGAGTGGGGTGTCTTCTGCTTGCGGTGTTGTAACGGCGAAGAAATTGTTTAATTTTGCCGTCGCCAATTTGCGTTCCACGTTGTCGGTTTCATTAAATTGCAAATTTTGAGAAACTGAAAGAATTGCCTACCTCTGCCTTTTATTTGTGGTTTCTATTAAAAAACCAGGGCAGCTGTCTCAAATATATAAACTAGAAGGCCATTAAATATGAATGAGGCTTTCTGTTTAATATTCATAGCTATTAAAACGAAGTGAAAAACAATTGAGAGTCCCCCCCCCCCGTTAGAAAAATGACTAATGTTCCTCCTTTACAGACAAGCGGGAGACGAAAGGGATGTGGGTGAGGACAGAATGAAAGAGATTAAGTTTCTTTGTGGGACAGGAGCCGGGTTAGCATTCCACATTGGAGGCGTGCAGATACGGCAACATATATTAATAGCTGTCATTTTGCATTCTGTTGCAATTCCTGTGGGCTACGTGGCGGAGGCAGAATATTGACTGAAACGCATTGATCTATTGGGTATGTAGGAGATCGTCTTACCACACATACGAACGCTTGACGGTTTTGATCGGCAGAGCTGGCACCGTTTTAGGTGCCGCACAATAACCTGCTCTGCATTTGTGAGAACTCAAATCTTTTAGCGTGGCAGCAACGACACTCTGGAACTCGCTGCCTTTTGACATCAGGCAGGTGCCTACGCTGTGCTTATTTTGCCAATGAACATAAAGTGTTGGTATCTTGATGAACGTGCGGGGTGGATGGGGGTTCAAAGTGAAGATATTACCGTAATTAAACACTGGGGATGAATTTATATTGTTTGTTTTTAGTGTAGCTGTAGCTTTAGAGTGGATTCATTTCAAAATCTGTATGAATTTGGGCTCAAATTGCGTTTTAGACAGGACTGTCAGCATGTCATCCCATTCTAGGCAGTCAAAGGCCTTGTGAATTTCCAAGGCCCTGAATAGAAGGGGGAAAGTTGTTTGTTTACTATGTTTGAAAGTATTCTGATTGGTTCTGTGATGTTTTGACAGGGGACAAAACCAGCTTGATCTGGGGCTATTATTTTTTGTAGAAATACCTTAATCCTGATGTAAATATGTTACGGTCCTGATTACTCAGAGCGATTGTCTGAAAAGATTCTACGTTCTGGTGGTCTTTATATGGTTTTGAGATGACTACAATCTTGGAGTGGTGCCATGTTTTGGGGAGGGGTGCTCCTCTCATTTTTAGGTCATGAAATAGGTGACATATATATGGTGAAATATGGCCATAGTTAGTTGTCTGTATGGCATTCGCACCTTGTCAACCCATTGAGGAAGTTCCTCAGTGATGGAGGTGGTGTTAGAAACTCGGATATATAAGCTAGGCACCAAATGGCTCCTTAAACCAAAGTTGTAGTTGCCAAAAGGGAACATCTAGCAGCTATGTTGGCTCTAAAATCTTATTTTTTCAAATTATGGACTGACTGTGATTGATTATCAGTTAAACATCCTGCTAGTTCAGATGACAACCTTGAGCCTAAAGATTAAGTGCTTTGAAAGCTTAAAGAAGAAAAGTCCACACATATATCACCCTATTCCAACCTCTTTTTCTTAATGGTTTCATGGACCATTCATAATGTGAGCAGGGCAGTGGTAGGGTAAATAAAAACAAGCTACAAGTGACTATAATGTTGTTCACTGCTCCTGTTCAGGCGGCACAGAAAAAGCATTTTGGTTCCTGAAATTCATTCCGATTGTGCAGAGAAAATATAACTGATCAAATTTTACAGGATGTGGTATTGTGCGAAAACAGTCCCGATCCAAGGATCCCCAGGCATGCATCTCAAGATGGTGGGGATGTCAGGCGTCATCCAGGCTCCCAGGCATCCTCCCTTGGTCGCAAGTGATAGATAGTTGTACAAAAGGCGCCTGGCGCCTGGCTAATTTCGACACTGGATGGAGGATTTTATAGTTGGAGTTGGCTGCTGTTCTTTGAGTGTGCCAAGCATACCTTGCAATAGAGAGTGGTGGGAAGGACCATGTGGTGTAGTTTCAGGGAGACCTCTGAAGAGCAGGATATGATCCCTTTTGGTAACAGATTTCAGGGGTAGGAAATATTGGTCTGCCTTTTTGCCTTCTGTGTCCAATACATTGCCCCCTTGAGAATGCAAGAACAGGATCCTAGCTCAGGGCTAAGCAATCTGTGGCCTTCCGATGCTGCTGCACAACAGCTCCCATCATCCCTGGCTGTTGGCCGCACTGACTGGGGCTGATGGAAGCTGAAGTCCAGCAACATCCGGAAAGCAACCGGTCCGTCATCTTTACTTTACCTTAATCTTTGTTTGTGTTTGGGGTAAACCAGCCTTTGTGCTTCCTTACATCTCTCTCTCTCTCTCTCTCTCTCTCTCTCTCTCTCTCTGTGTGTGTGTGTGTGTGTGTGTGTGTGACTGCTGTGGGCTCATCATCACCTGTAGGTGAAATGATTTAAAATCAGCAACAGCATCTGGTCTCATTGCTTGCAACTTGCACAGCAGCTAATTAAAATTCAGACGATGCCATTTTTGATTCAGGGTTGCTGCTTTGACAGGCCAAAGCCATGCAAGGAATGTCAAATTGCAATGGCTTGGGCTGAGAAGGCTGCTTGAAACATCATTTTTAGGCCAGGAACAGGCTGTGCTCTTAGAACCACAGGAGCTCCCTAAATGCCTTGGTTTCTTCTCAATTACCTGCCCTCTTCGCATATGAACTGCGACATTTATTTCACTAGTTTCTTCCTTTTATTTCACCTATTTATTTCATTTCAGCTGGGCTTAATCTCTGCGTCTTCTAAGCAGCGTACATAAAAAGAGCTAAAAAGCACAAAGTGGATAAAATCTGTTAAAATGAACGATGAATAGTTACAAGTTACAAGAAAGGAGATTGCGACTAAACATCAGGAAGAGCTTTCTGCTGGTAAAAGCTGTTTGACAGTGGAACGAGGACTCCCTTTGGAGATTTTGGACTGTCTTTTGTTGGAGGTTTTTAAAGTAGAGATTGGATGGCCATCTGCCATAGATGCTTTAGGTGAGATTCCTGCATTGCGGGGGTTGGACTAGATGACCCTCAGGGTCCCTCCCAACTCTACAATTATATGGGGGGAAACCAGGAAGCTTTCTTAAAATGCCTGGAATAGAAAGGCATTTGTTAAGGAACAGAGTGTGCAAAACGGAGACAACATTGAACGTATTCCTTCCATTTACGAAACTGGGTTATTTGGTATTTAACAAAGACACACACAGACCCAGAGGTTGTTCCTTTTGTGTCCATGGGATAAGCTGATACATGAATTTGTCTAGGATTATCCATCAAGGCAGGGGATTGGGCATTGTCTTTTTGCAGAGACCTAAGAATCTGTAGTTTGCAGCAAGTAGGGCTGGAGAGGGTGGTTTAAAAATAGAATTTGCAGTCCTTTCCGCCAACAGCCTGGCTTGTGCCCACGCCACGGTTTCCTGAGCCGAGATGTGCTCAGCAGTGCCCCTGAGACAGCAGGCTGGAGTTGCATCTCACAGGAGGTTAGGGCCAGTAGCTTCTGAGCCACGGTACGCCAGAGACTATCATAGCGTCAGGTGTCTAAGAATAGCAGCCTTGGCTTTCCGTGAGGCAAGCAGTTCCTATGGCAACTGGTTCATTTGTAAGTGTCCTGCAGATCAGAACCAAAAACACCCATCGCCCATACCCTTGTCTGTCAAAGATATCATAATAGCGAGGGGAATGACAGGCAAGTGTGTTTGGGGTTTGCATGTGGAGCTTGGCTCAAGTACATGTTGAGCATGCCAAAACAAACAAACAACAACAGCTTGGTCTTCCATTTAAATGTACAGGGAGTAAATCACAAAAGAGGTGCTTGCACATCTCTGCTAATAACTCAGGGTTCTGACGTTGTGTTTGATCTGGTGTAGAATCACCTGCGGTTTTCATCCTCCCCCTTCTAAACATTGCAAACGCATAGCTTCCCGACACGCACAGAATCTGCGCCAATTTATCTTAGCGTTTTTTCCGCCGGCATTCAGTTCACGGTGAGAATGGCTTCCTGCGAAAGCATTTGCTGGCCTCGGTTGATGGGGAGGCCGATGCCTTCCGGGGAGGCAAGTGGTGGGTCGGGTTCTCCTGCAGATGTGCGTGACGTTGTAAAGGAGGCAGTGATGCAGTTGGACTGTGCAGAGTCCAGAGCTATTTTGCAGGTTGGATCCCCTTGTAGGGGACACCTGCATATTCCTATTAGAATGGTCGCAACTAGGGCCAGGGCCTTTTCAGTACTGGCCCCGACTTGGTGGAACGCTCTGTCACAAGAGACTAGGGCCCTGCGGGACCTGACATCTTTCCGCGGTGCCTGCAAGACAGAGCTGTTCTGCCTGGCCTTTTGGTTTGGACTCGGTCTGACCCTTATGTTTTCCCCTCCCCTTATGGTTTGATCTATGGGCTACTTTTAAAATGAGGCTGCATTTTAAATTGCACTTTAACCTTTATTTTAAATTGTCCCCCCCCCCATTACGATTTTATTGTAATTTTACTGGTGTGAGCCCGGCTCAGGGGAGGGCGGGGTATAAATAAAATTTATTATTATTATTATTTATTAATGTGAGCCAGTGTGGTGTAGTGGTTAGAGCGGTGGACTCGTAATCTGGTGAACCGGGTTCGCTTCCCCGCTCCTCCTCATGCAGCTGCTGGGTGACCTTGGGCCAGTCACACTTCTCTGAAGTCTCTCAGCCCCACTCACCTCACAGAGTGTTTGTTGTGGGGGAGGAAGGGAAAGGAGATTGTTAGCCGCTTTGAGACTCCTTAGGGTAGTGATAAAGCGGGATATCAAATCCAAACTCTTCTTCTTCTCTTAATATATTGCAAGGGGTTGGACTAGATGATCCCCAGGGTCCTTTCCAACTCTACAATTCTACCGTTCTATAAGGGGAGCTATTCCTGGCCCACTGGTTGACCTCTGGAACATCAGGAAGTTGGGTTTGAGGTTATGGATTAGAGAGAACCCAGGCGGCACTCAGTGGCTTTTTAGAATAAAAATTCGGGGACACACTTTCAATATGTTCTATAAAAAAAGAAAGCACTTCTTCATGCTGTGCATAAAACTATGGAGCCTGCTTTCACAGGAGGCAGTGATGGCCAACAACTCAGATGTTTTAAAAGAGGATTGTACAAATTCATGAAGGATTAGGCTGTCAGTGGCTACTAGCCGTGATGGTTGAGCTCTGCCTCCATGGTTGGAGACAGCAATGCTTTTGAATCCCAGTTGCTCTTGTGCTCAGATCCTGCTTGTGGCTTTCCTGCAGGCATTTAGTTGCCCCTTGTAAAAGGTAAAGGACCCCTGGGCGGTTGAGTCCAGTCAAGGTGACTATGGGGTTGCGGTGCTCATCTCACTTTTGGGCCGAGGGAGCCGGCGTTTGTCCACAGACAGCTTTCCAGGTCATGTGGCCAGCAGGACTAAACCGCTTCTGGTGCAACGGGACACAGAGATGGAAGCCAGAGCGCACGGAAACACCATTTACCTTCCTGCCGGAGTGGTACCTATTTATTTAGTTGCACTGGTCACTGGTGTGCTTTCAAACTGTTGGCAGGAGCTGGGACAGAGCAACTGGAGCTCACTCTGTCGTGGGGATTCGAACCGCCAACCTTCTGATTGGGAAGCCCAAGAGGCTCAGTGGTTTAGACCACAGCGCCACCTGCGTCCGTGTAAGAACAGGATGCTGGATTAGATAGGCCTCATCCAGCAGGCTCTTCTCATGTTCCTATATTGATGTTTGGCACTGACTGCATAGATTTAAAGCATATCCTTACATCTCTCCCCCTCCCTGAATCCTGGGAGTTCTAGTTTAAGGGGACTAGGAATTATAACTGTGAGGGGTAAACTACAGTTCCCAGAATTCAGGTGGGGAATGCTTTCCGTGTGTGGCGTGTACACAGCCGTGGAGTTGGATGTCATGAAAGGCAGCCTTTTCCATCCTTGCACCCTCTAGATTCTTAGGACTGCAATTCCCATCAACATGGCTAGGCTGGTTGCAGGTCCCATCAGCCTCAGCCAGCACAGCCATGCTGATGGGAACTATAGCCCAAAGAATTTGGAGGGCACCAGGTTGGAGAAGCCTAATGCAAGATTATCTCTGATTTCTCCATTTGAAATTCTGAAAGCAAATCCACATGTGTGTGTTTATTTCCCAAACATCACTCATGTGAGTCACCTCTGCTTTTCCTTGCCACCCCTGTTGTCAGATACCCTTGCTGGTTAGTGGCACTCCGTTGGCAGCTCTGATTTGCAAGGACAAGAAATGTGCGGGTGTTGTGCGCTCTCTCAGTTCTTGTAAGTGTCACTTATTTTTGAGCATGATAAAACAATGGTTAATATAGTAGTTGCTGGAAAAACCCGAGCTAAACCCCAAACTGTGTTACTACTTAGCTGTGTTTATCCTTCTCCATCTGTCTGTCCTGTCTGTTTAGATCAACTTGTTCGGCATTGAGAAGCCCTTCGGAAATGCATCAGTTGTTTGAGGGCTGCTTCTTTTTACTGTTGGGTGATTAATGGAAATCCATGTGGCCCATCGCATTAACCACCCAGAGTGCCTTGTTACTTAGGCCTTCATTTTTCTTGCAGATAGAGAACCACAAGAGACTTTGGTCTTTCGCTTTCTGCATGATCTCAGAGTAAAAGGAACTATTCCAGACAGAATTCAAGACCAGCTTCGATCTAATGAAATCTGAAAAGCCCTGATAGTTAACATTGCTAAACATTAGGAGCTGAATCTGTTGTCTTTTTTTTATTTTATTTTTGCAACTACTGAATATCTTAGTCTTCTCACAAGCCTTTTAAGTCGAGCTCTTTCCCGATCTGCATCTGAATTGTTTTAAAGGTGTTATTCATATGTTTTTACTGTTTTAATCACTTGTTTGCTTCCCTGGGCTCCTTCGGGAGGAAGGATGGGAATATTAATTTAATTAAATTAAATTAAAAGAAAAAACTGTAAGCCACTTTGGGATGCAGAAAAATGGGGCAGAAATAAGTTAGCAGGCTGTTGTTGCCGTTCCCCTGTGAGCACAGAAACCTTGCAGGATCAGGCCAGTGGCCCATTGGGTCCATCACCCTGTTCTCCCAGAGGCCAGCCAGATGCAGCTGGATAGCACATTTGGTTAGAGCGTGGTGTTGATAACGCCAGGGTCGCAGGTTCAATCCCTCCTAAGGGACAGCTGCATATTCCTGCATTGCAGGGGTTTGGACTAAATGATCTGCAGGGTCTCTTCCAACTCTGTGGTTCTACGATCCTTTGTAACCTGCAAGCAAGACCTGAGTGCGAGAGCCCTCCCTGCCTCCTGCAGTTTCCAGCAACTGGGATTCAGAATCATTACTGTCTCTTGACTGTGAAGGCATTAATGGCAGGGCCTTACCCTCCATAATACAGAAGTGCCACAGCTCAAAGGGAGGGGAAATGTCACAGTGATTAGAGCACCTGCTCTGCATGCCAAAGGTCCCAGCTGTATCTCTGCGTTAGGAGCCCTTTCCTGAGACCCTGAGGAGCTGCTGCCAGTCAGTGTAGACCAGGCACCCCCAAACTCGGCCCTCCAGATGTTTTGGAACTACAACTCCCATCATCCCTAGCTAACAGGACCAGTGGTCAGGGATGATGGGAATTGTAGTCCCAAAACATCTGCCAAAACATCTGGAGGACCGAGTTTGGGGGTGCCTGGTGCCTAGATAGTACTGAGCTAGATAGACCCAACCATGTCACAGTACAGTGGTACCTTGGTTCTCAAACTTAATCCGTTCTGGAAGTCCAAAACCAAGGCGCACTTTTCCCATAGAAAGCAATGCAAAACAGATTAATCCGTTCCAGACATTTAAAAACAACCCCTAAAACAGCAATTTAACATGAATTTTACTATCTAACAAGACCATTGATCCATAAAATGAAAGCAGTAATTAATGTACTGTACTATAAAATAAATAAGACAGTATTGTAGATGATAAAAATTAGAATTAATTTTTTTCTCACGTGCACTGATGATAGTCATTGTTTGGATGGGGGGCTTTTATCCATTTTCACAGTCGCTCAATCAATCAATCAATCAATCAATCAGTAGCTGAACTCGGTTCCACACAGTCACAAAAACAAATTAACCAAAAAAGCCTCAAAAACAAAAATGCAAAATAAATAGCAAAAACAAAAGTGCCAAATACAGTGGCACCTTTGTTCTTGAACTTAATCCATTCCAGAAGTCCCTTTGACTTCCGAAATGTTCGAAAACCGTGGTGCAGCTTCTGATTGGTGCAGGCACCCCGGAAACAATAGCCGACAACCGCAACGAACATTTGGCTTCTGAAAAACGCTTGAAAACCGGAACACTTACTTCCAGGTTGTCTGTGTTTGGGAACCAAGGCATTTGAGAACCAAGGTACCACTGTGTAAGGCAGCTTCCTACGTTCCCCAGAAATGCAGAAGCCATATGGGAGAGGGGCAGGATCACGTGGGAAGAATTTTGCCCACTGCTACACCAGACTTCAGGGGACGTGGGTGGTGCTGTGGGTTAAACCACAGAGCCTAGGACTTGCCGATCAGAAGGTTGGCGGTTCAAATCCCCAGATGGGGTGAGCTCCCATTGCTCGGTCCCTGTTCCTGCCCACCTAGCAGTTCGAAAGCACATCAAAGTGCAAGTAGATAAATAGGTACCGCTCCGGCGTGAAGGTAAACAACGTTTCCGCGTGCTGCTCGCTGCTCTGGTTCGCCAGAAGCGGCTTAGTCATGCTGGCCACATGACCCGGAAGCTGAGATGAGCGCCACAACCCCAGAGTCGGCCACGACTGGACCTAATGGTCAGGGGTCCCTTTACCTTTACTTACACCAGACTTCCTGTCCAGACTTCCTAATACAGGCGTCTTTCAGTGTGACCCTGTTCCCTGCCATAGGCCTTTGCACCTTTACCAGGGCAGATTGCTACGACGGCAGAGGAGCAATGCCACTGCTTCTGTGAAACCAACCTGAATGGAGCATCCCTTCCAAACCCAGAAGTTTCATATTACAACATCAGTTGAAATTGCTCCAGCAAATTTGGTGCCTGGTGTTTCTTGACACACTTGGCCACCATTTCAGAACTGGAGTGTGTGTGTGTGTTTGTATGTGTGCGCAGAGGTGTGTTTTTCATTCGTTTTCAGTTCCTTCAGATTTAGTCACGTTCTGGAGATTTTTTTTGTCTTAATAATAGCAGCAGCAGCTGCCAATGCCGGTGGCTTGTTTTTACCATAGAAAGAAATAAAGGCTTCCTCTCTGAAATCATACTGTAAACATCCCCCCCCTTTGTTGTTGTGCTTTAAAAGGAATTCATAGGTTGAATGCCTGTAATGACAGCCCTTGGAATATAAAAGAGGGGAAGCTAGGGGAGAAATTGTCATGTTGAGCATCGAGAAAGCAGATTAGGGGTTTGCGGGTGGGGTGGTGAGAAGCAAATCCTGATGTTCCGAACTGCCTGTTGGTTAAATCTATCTCTAAGGAAATAGAATGTCCACAAGCCCTTCAAAGCAGACAGAAGTATTTTGACCAACAGCCTTTCCACTGAGCAGGGCTCACAAAGTTGTTGTTGTTTTTAATCGCCGCAAAGCGTTGCTGATGCACCTGCAAATTCCATATTCTTTCATAAGCCACCTTCTGTTGAGCCTCTGAGCTTGGGGAGCAGTGTTTGGTAGCTCAGAGTTTCTGCAAGCTGCAGCTGTTATGTAAGCCTCCTTGTTAAAAGGACTTTGTCCTCATTTGAACTAGCCGAGACTGAGCAAGCTGGCACTGTTGGGGTCCCAGTGCCAAGGCTGTCCTCTTCTTTGGGCTGCTCATGATGCCCGTGGAGTCGGCAGCGACAGAAATGGAAATGCTTAGTGTGTTGAGGTTTTTTTTGTTTTTTTTTTGGGGGGGGGGGAGAAGGTCAGGAGCTAACTTCCAATCCTCCTCCAAAAGGCAGCTATAGAAAACCTGGAAATTGGGCATCCATTTTAAAATTTCTGAATGAAACATTAGTTTCATCATGATTTGATCTGCCCCACGTTGGGCAAAAGCTTCCTGCGTTTTGCAGGGAGCTGGACTCAATGACCCTCGCAGTCCCATATCACTCTACAATTCTATGATTACTGAAGTTGTGTTCCTGTATTGGGGTTTTGTTTCTGAATTCTTCAGCGACACACTTTTTGTCTGTGTCGTAAGCATGAGATCTGAGGGTTAAACCACAGAGCCTAGGAGTTGCCGATCAGAAGGTCGGCGGTTCAAATCCCCGCAACGGGGTGAGCTCCCGTTAATCGGTCCCTACTCCTGCCAACCTAGCAGTTCGAAAGCACGCCAAAGTGAAAGTAGATAAATAGGTACCACTCTGGTGGGAAGGTAAACGGCGTTTCCGTGTGCTGCTCTGGTTCGCCAGAAGCGGCTTAGTCATGCTGGCCACGTGACCTAGAAGCTGTCTGCGGACAAACGCCGGCTCCCTCGGCCTATAAAGTGAGATGAGCGTCGCAACCCCAGAGTCGGTCACAACTGGACCTAATGGTCAGGGGTCCCTTTAACTTTTTAAGCATGAGATCTACATACCATCAGTATTAGAGTCATAGAATTGTAGAGTTGGAAGGGACCCTGAGGATTATCTAGTCCAACCCCCTGCAGTGCAGGAATATCCAGCTGTCCCACACGGGGATCGAACCTGCAACCTTGATTTTCTATTATTATTAGTCCAAAACAATAACAAGTAACACCCAGAGTGTCTCTTGCAACAGCAAGACAACCTGTTTAGCAAGATGTTATACATCGGGATAATTGGAAGCATTTCAGAAGAACACCAGCAGCTTTTGTCTTCTGCATTTTGTTTTGTTTGTCGTTTCTGTTTTCATATTGATGCCCTCTTTTCCCCTGGGCATGGTTTGGCATTGCAGGAATAAATCTGTTAAAATTTTTCCCCAAGAACGGAGCACATTTAATTTCTCCTCAAACCCATCCCATTGCCTGGAAACACTTTTTACTGATGGTTTAACTGCAGATCTGTAAACGTAACACACAGAGCATAATCTTAGTTATTTCTGTCTTATATTGCTTTCCTTCTTTGTCTCAAGGACTGTGCTTGGCTGTCTCATCTTGATAGCATCCTTGTGAGGTAGGCTGTGTAAATCTCTGTCCAAATCTTCCTGTTAAACCTCATGGTAGAATTGGCAAGTAGAACAGGCCTTTTCATTGTTGGCTTGTGGAATACTTTCTCCAGGGAGGTAGGGCTGGCGTCATTTTAATATTTAGACACCAGGCAATAACTCCTTTTTACCTGGGCTTTTGGTCCTTAATTTGAAGGGTTTCAGTGGCCTTTTTTATTAGGTCAGGATCCTATAAGTGCTGTATTTTATTTGTATAGGTGTGTTTTTAAAAGTTTTTATTAGTTGCTGTATTTGGTTTTAGTGTTTACATCGTGTTTGTAAGACGCTTTGGGTCATACTTGTGGGGAAAACAACTAATAAATATTAATAAATGAATTGGGCTGTGATCTCCAATTTCGGAGGCTATCTGAAGGTGTGTTAGACTGTGGTAAAAACAAAACACTAATTATGCTGAGGAGAATAAGAAGGAGGAGGAGGAGGAGGAGGAGGAGGAGAAGAAGAAGAAGAAGAAGAAGAAGAAGAAGAAGAAGAAGAAGAAGAAGAAGAAGAAATGTCTGAGGGTGTTTCTACACAGCAGTTTATTATGGACTCTGTGCTGCTTATACATGCATAAAGCATTTGCACTGATGTGCAGAGAAATGTTTGATCCTCGGAGGAGTCATTAAAACCCTTCCCAGTAGGAAACTGCATTCTCATTTAGCTTTCTGCTATGCTATACCTTGTTTGCTTCACTTTGCCAACTGAGCTGGCACCAGTAGACAAGAGAACGAGAGGCTGTTTGCAAGGCGAACGTATCCCCTTAATTGGAACTTTTTCAGAACAGCTGCACCTTACCTTTCTACCACCCAGGGCCGTCTAATGAATCTCATACCTCCTGAAGCTTGTTTCATTTCCCTTCTCATCTGGGTCTACTCCTCCAATCAGTGGGCACTCATCTGCCTCCGTGACTTTTCCCCAGTGAAGCTGTGGTTCTGTTTTTAGCTTTGCCTTTTCTTTAAAAGTGTGTGTTTTGAGCGTGTTTACATATACATCAAAACATTTTGCAAAGGTACAATTGCTGCAGAACTACGTCTTGATATTCAGATGGAACTCTGGGGCCTTTTTCCATCTGAAATCCTACTATCTTGTTCGATGGAGAATAGTGGTCCAGCACAGCCTTCCCATTGCTGTGTTGCGATGAGGGCTAGCGTAGTGTGGAAGTGACAGGATGAACCAAGAAGTCTCTGATTCCAACTTTCCTTCTGTAATGTAGCCAGCAGGTAACATTAGGCAAGCTGGTCTCTTGGAGCCACCCCCTCAGCTGGCAGTCATCCCAAAGAATATAATACTGGCCTTCTTTACAGAGCATTGTTGTTTAGTTGTGTCCGACTCTTCGTGACCCCCTGGACCAGAGCACGCCAGGCACTCCTGTCTTCCACTGCCTCCTGCAGTTTGGTCAAACTCATGCTGGTAGCTTCGAGAACACTATCCAACCATCTCGTCCTCTGTTGTCCCCTTCTCCTTGTGCCCTCCATCTTTCCCAACATCAGGGTCTTTTCCAGGGAGTCTTCTCTTCTCATGAGGTGGCCAAAGTATTGGAGCCTCAGCTTCAGGATCTGTCCTTCCAGTGAGCACTCAGGACTGATTTCCTTCAGAATGGATAGGTTTGATCTTCTTGCAGTCCATGGGACTTGCAAGAGTCTCCTCCAGCACTATAATTCAAAAGCATCAATTGTTTGGCGATCAACCTTCTTTATGGTCCAGCTCTCACTTCCATACAACACTACTGGGAAAACCATAGCTTTAACTGTACAGACCTTTGTTGGCAAGGTGATGTCTCTGCTTTTTAAGATGCTGTCTCATTGCTTTTCTCCCAAGAAGCAGGCATCTTTTAATTTTGTGACTGTTGTCACCATTTGCGGTGATCATGGAGCCCAAGAAAGTAAAATCCCCCACTGCCTCCATTTCTTCCCCTTCTATTTGCCAGGAGGTGATGGGCCCAGCGGCCATGATCTTCGTTTTTTTGACGTTGAGCTTCAGACCATATTTTGCTCTCTCCTCTTTCACCCTCATTAAAAGGTTCTTTAATTCCTCCTCACTTTCTGCCATCAAGATTGTGTCATCTGCATATCTGAGGTTGTTGATATTTCTTCCGGCAATCTTAATTCCGGCTAGGAATTCATCCAGCCCAGCCTTTCTCATGATGAATTCTGCATATAGGTTAAATGAGCAGGGAGACAAAATGCAGCCTTGTCGTACTCCTTTCCCAATTTTGAACCAATCAGTTCTTCCATATCCAGTTCTATGAAGAGCTTTTCTGCTGGATCAGGCCAATGGGGGCCCATCGAGTTCAGCATCCTCTTCCATTTAGGTTTGCACAATTAAAATGAATTCAAGTGCTCCGTCGCCCTAGCACAACAAATCACTTTACAAAAAGAAACAGGTGGGGGCTTCTGTCATTAAGTGTGGAATGAATGAACGATTGAAGGAAAGATGTGCAAACACAGCAAATCAGATGAATGCTCGTTGTCTTTTTGTGTGTGTGTATGCCGCCTTCAAATCATGCTCAAGGCAACTGACAACATGAAAAAATACGTAACTGCAGCCTAACAAAAGTAGTCATAAACAATAAATAAAACATCCAAAAAGTACACAGTCAAATGGAAATATTTCCACAGAAATCATAATATTTTTTTTAATGATATTTATTATAATTTCAAAAAATACACAAAATACACAAAAACCAGAAGATAAAAAAGCAAAAAAGAAAAAGAAATAAGCAAAAAAAGAAAAAACATTCAACATTTAAAATCCTAATTTTCAATAACTTTCTTCCGCGACTTCTCCCCGCCTCCCCTTCTTGTATTCCATGTCCAAATATTTGTTCAACAAGTTCTTATCCCTAATTTTTAACCATAGTTTGTTGTTATATTTAATTCAATTTATATATCGAAATTTTAACTTATATATAATAATCATTATGCTTAAAAACTTTTGCTAAGGTCGATCCAATTTCCCTTACACAAATTCCCCTATGTGAAAGCAAAAAAGACAAAGACAGTAAAAAGAATCAAAGTATGCTTGTACACCCTTTGGATTCCCAAACCCCTCCCTCCCTTTCCCGGTTTCAATCCCTTAGCCATTGTCCATTAGTCCATCTTGTATCAGCCTGGATTCCTCACATCAGAGGCTCCTAATTCCCTCTCAGCTCCTATCTGCCGGTTTTTTTGATAGTCCTTTGCATTAACCATCAGATCACGGAAGGGCTCTGTCCCAAAAATGTCCATGTTTCTTCCAGCCGGGCCTCCATATTTAAAGGTGGAACTCAAAGCTTGTTTCTTAACCCTTTTAGGTCCTGATGTCCCAAAATCTTCAGATCTCCACAGAGGGAGATTTTTCCATTCCTCCTTCTTCAATTCAAAACAAATTTTCATCATCCAAACCTTTTTTTCTTTTATATCCATGTTGACAGGCCTCCGGCTCTCCTTTGCCTCCTGCACCATTTCAGCCCCTCCTTCCTGCTGCTCATTTTCAACAAATATCTCTTTCTCCACTTCCTCAAGTTTCTTTTGTTGCTCAGCTGCCTGGACTGTAGACAAAACATGACTTTGCTCTACCAATTTTCTCACGAGAAAGGCAACCTCATCCAAATCAGCTAGTATCTTCCGGCCAATTTCCATTCTTGTAGTGTCCCTGAACCCCCTCTAGAGGGATTCTGGTTATTAAGTATTCCTTTACGCTCCCAGCCCAACAGTCCAGTTAATTTGTTTCAATTCTTCTTTATTTTCAACAATTTATCGCTATGTTGTAGCAAATGTAGCCAGCAAAAACGTCAAAAACAAAGTTCTTTATTTTCTCCCACTTTGACAGCTAGTTTGACAGCTGTCAAAGTCTTCTGCGTCTCCTCCACAGGCTCCTCTCGCGGATTGCTCCCGGGTTTCAGGGGGGGGGGGACTTTAGCTCTCAGAGTTAACTCTTATCCTCCAGCACAATTACTTATACAGTCAATCCGTGTAATTAATAATTTAATCCAATAGAAATGAGATAGTCTTTCGACCTTAATTGTTTAGTCCTTGCTTCAGATTGTTTACAAGGCAGGGGAAACGGACTTCCTTTTTACATTTCCCCGCTCGTACCAAATCCAAAAAAAAAAATTTTAGTCCAATATTCAAGTTTCCAAATTACTCACGGGTTGTTCAAATTTAGTCCAGATTTTCAAGAGAAGAAGTCAGCGCTCTCGGTCGAATGGCTTGCGGCTTCGCTCGACAGGGGAAGCAGAAGACTCACAGCACCGCGCCGCTCCCCATCCCCCGCTCCGCAGCCTTTAAAAAGGCTCCTTTGCGAGTCGGGGGGTGCAAACGGTGCCCGCCGAGTCACCAGGTCCACGGGCTTCCGCGCCCGTGGTTTTTGAGGGTCCCCGCGTCGCCGGCGCGGCAGGACCCGACCCCTGAGGAGCAGATTCCCTCCGGAGCTCGGAGGGAATCCGCCATTTGACTATGGCGCCAACCCGGAAGTCTCCACAGAAATCATAATAAAGATACAAAATATAATACCAGTAACAGCAACAAAAACCCCTAAGCAATACCCCACTATATTCACCCCACAAACAAATCAGAAAAAATGCTCACTGCAGACCAGATACGGTCTAACCTCCACGTAAGCTTCGTGAAACAAAACAGTATGAATGCTCAATAAATAGGTTGCCTGGAAGAGCTCTCGTTTCTCTCATGGAGGCTGCACATGATTCAGTGGGAGAAAACCAGTGTGGTTCGGATCTGGGAGACCAGGGTTCAAATCCCCCTCAGCCATGAAGTTCACTGGGTGACCTTGACCCAGTAACTCAGCCTGAGAGGATAAAATGGGTTTTGGGGGAGAATTCGCATACGCCACCTTGAGCTCCTTGGCGGAAAGGAATGCAAGAAGCAAGCAAACAAATCTTTAGTGTCCCGGTGGCTTTGATCACACAGTGAGGCTGTTGTTGCATTTAAAACAAAAACGCAACTTCATAACAACCGCAGCTTGGATTCCTTTGTTGTGCATTTGGTGGCGTCACTGCCACAGAAGCTGGGAGCGCTGGAGCCTCTTCCCTCCTTCCCTCTTTGTCCTTCTCTGTCTTCTTGTAAACATAAAGTGTCCTCAGCTGCTGCTTCTTCTGTCTGCCGCCCTTCCCTTCTAGAGGGGCAGAGGTTTGGCCTTGGCGCTGCAAACTGTAACGTGAGCGTCATGGCAGCCCAGCCGTTTGCCTGTGTCCTTGTGCCAGCCGCCGTCCCTGGCCACCTCAAGCCTGACTAATTGGCCTTCTTGACAACCTTTTCAAGGTTGGCTTTTTCATGCCGTCTTCCTTCCTTTATGGGAGCAGAGGCCAGGATTGGGTGCCTGCCTTTTCCCCCTCTCCACCTCTGAAGTCATCTCACCTTCTGTCTTTAATTACTTCTGAACACAGAGCATCTGCCTCTGTGTCCTCTGGGCACAGGGATGGATTTGACTGTGAGATTGGTTTGTACTGTTTGCAGCACATAGCACATAGACACATATGCACATGCTCTTCCCAGTGTGCATATGCACACACTCAGTACCTTGTGGTGATGCTCTGTTTCCTGCAGTTACGAAAAGTAGGCAGCTCCCAAACTGCTCTCAAGGGGAAGGCCAAATAATAATAATAATAATAATAATAATAATAATAATAATAATTTATGTATACCCCGCCCATCTGGCTGGGCTTCCCCAGCCACTCTGGGCGGCTTCCAACAAAATATTAAAATACAGTAATGCATCAAACATTTAAAGCTTCCCTAAACAGGGCTGCCTTCAGATGTCTTTTAAAAGTCTGGTAGTTGTTGTTCTCTTTGACATCCGGTGGGAGGGCGTTCCACAGGGCGGATGCCACTACCGAGAAGGCCCTCTGCCTGGTTCCCTGTAACTTGGCTTCTCGCAGTGAGGGAACCGCCAGAAGGCCCTCGGCACTGGACCTCAGTGTCCGGGCAGAATGATGGGGGTGAATACGCTCCTTCAGATATACTGGACTGAGGCCGTTGAGGGCTTTAAAGGTCAGCACCAACACTTTGAATTGTGCTCTGAAACGTACTGTTAGTTAAAACTGTGGGCCTCGCTCCCACAGGAAGCAGCAACGGCCACCACCATAGATGACTTTAAAAGAGAATTGGACAAATTCATGGAGGAGAGGGTCATTGAAGGCTCTGCTCTGCCCCTATGGCGTCTGGATCCCAGTTGCTGGAAACCACAGGAGAGGAGAATTGCTGTTGTTCTCAGATCCTGCTTGAATGTTTCCCACAGGCATTTGCTTGGCCACTGTGAAAACATTTTGCTACTGGTGCAGGTCCAATTGCGTTTAGGTTTCTGGGTGTCAAGTTGGCAACTACAGACCTTAGTTCACAGTTCACAGACCTTTTCCATTTTCACTGTGTGTGTTTCTCCTCCTTGCATTCTGAGACAAGCAAATTCTTGTAAGAGCAAGCTACAGCCAAGCAATTTAGTTGAGATCATAGAATCGTAGCATCGGAAGGGGTCTATAACCTAGATTTAAGGTGCACCTAGCTTATGTATCTTGAGTTTCCAACCCTGAGTGTTAGTTCACGTGTTTTGGGGGGGAAAGGTTACTGTAATTGGCAAAATGTGTGACTGAATTGTTAAATATATTAATGTTGATGACGTACGTGATTCATTTTTTATATATATTTTCCAACCTTGAAAGAAGAAAAAAATGAGCCTAGACGTTTCGTTGTGGTGACCACAACCTCAGTTTAAGGTTGTTGTTGTTTAGTCGTTTCGTCGTGTCTGACTCTTCGTGACCCCCTGGACCAGAGCACGCCAGGCACTCCTGTCTTCCACTGCCTCCCGCAGTTTGGACAAATTCATGTTGGTAGCTTCGAGAACACTATCCAACCATCTCATCCTCTGTCGTCCCCTTCTCCTTGTGCCCTCCATCTTTCCCAACATCAGGGTCTTTTCCAGGGAGTCTTCTCTTCTCATGAGGTGGCCAAAGTATTGGAGCCTCAGCTTCAGGATCTGTCCTTCCAGTGAGCACTCAGGGCTGATTTCCTTCAGAATGGATAGGTTTGATCTTCTAGCAGTCCATGGGACTCTCAAGAGTCTCCTCCAGCACAGTTTAAGGTACCACTTGGCAAATAGCTTACACATCTGAGTTTCCTACACCGAAAGTTGATTCTCGACCACTGAGCCATAGCTCTAACCCAATTGCTTCTGCATGAGCAGATTTCTGCAGATGATGTTGGTGGGTGTCTGCACTCTGTCTGCAGCTGGCAAGGCAGTTTCTTCAGTTGTTGGCAAACTGTTTAATTGCTGGGACCTTAATTAGTTTACCCTGAGATGTCCGTCTTCTCCTCAGCTCAAAAAAAAAGCAAAAAAAAAAAAAAAGCATAAAAGCATAGTTTGAGCTCCTTCTGCTTCTCAATTCAGTCCATAAATGGATTTTTGAAATAGAAGCATCAGAGATGCACACACACACACACACACACACACACACATACATATGCCTTACTCATTTGGATAATGTGCTAATTCTATCAGTGTGTGTATTCCGGAAAGCAAAAAGGCATAAGTGACTGCCTTGCAGCTGATGATATTTCCAGATGGGACCTTGATCCTGGAAAAAAACAACAACTACCTGCCTCTGGTCTGAATGCTGTGACATTTTGGACACATGTTCCATGCACCCTCCAGCCCAGCCTGCCCTATGCTAATAAAGGCTAAAGCCACACAAGCTTGCAGCAGCTGCTGCTGTTAGCTGAGCTTCCATAAGTAAAGCATGGAGAACCTTTCTCAGTCTGAGGGCCGCATTCCTTTCTGGGCAGGTTTCCGAGGGCCACATGCCTGTAATTGGCAGGGTGAGAAGCAAAGGTTGGTGGAGCAATGGATGGAAATTCCATTTTTCTACAGTGGTCTTATTTCTACACACACCTCTCTCTATCCTCCATCCCAGCGTTCGAAATTAGCCAGGCGCATTTTGCACCTGACTTTCGATCACTTGTGACCGAGTAAAGATGCCTTTGCCTACTATTACTACTACTACTACTACTACTACTACTACTAATATATTACTTATACCCCGCCCATCTGGCTGAGTTTCCCCAGCCACTCTGGGTGGCTTCCAATCAAGTGTTAAAAACAATACAGCATTAAATATTAAAAACTTCCCTAAACAGGGCTGCCTTCAGATGTCTTTTAAAGATAGAATAGCTGCTTATTTCCTTCACATCTGAAGGGAGGGCGTTCCACAGGACGGGCGCTACTACCGAGAAAGCCCTCTGCCTGGTTCCCTGTAACTTGGCTTCTCGCAGTGACGGAACCGCCAGGAGGCCCTCGGCTGGATCTCAGTGTCCGGCCAGAACGATGGAGGTGGAGACGCTCCTTCAGGTATACAGGACCGAGGCCGTTTAGGGCTTTAAAGGTCAGCACCAACACTTTGAATTGTGCTCGGAAACGTACTGGGAGCCAATGCAGATCTCTCAGGACCGGTGTTATGTGGTCCCGGCGGCCACATCTCCACCATCTGGGGATCATTGGATCTGGACTGTTTTCACACACTTGCACCCCATCCTGTAGAATTCTATCAGTCATATTTTATCTGCACAATCAGAATGAATTTCTGGATCCAGATTGCTTTTTCTGAGCAACCTGAGCAGGAGCAGTCACTATTAAGAAAAAGAGGTCGGAATAGGCCAATAGATATGTGGACTGTCCCTGGATCAAATGACTTTTCTTCTTTAAGTTCTCTTATGCTCTTGACCTAGCTCAGGGTTGTCATCTGAACTAGCCAGATGTTTAACCGATAATCAATCACAGTCTGGCCATCTTTTTTGAACAATAAGACTTTGGATCCACTTGTCCCCAGATGGAAACTAGACATTCCATTTTGGTGACTGCAGCCTTGGTTTAAGGACCCATTTGGCGCCTAACTTATTTATATGAGTTTCTAACACTGCGGCAAGCAAGAAACTTTTCCAAAGTTCAAGGATATATTCCAGCCAAGCAAAAAAACACCCAGGGAGGGTACAAAGCAGGGTCAGCAGGGATGTGGCCCTTGGGAGTCCCAAGGGCCAAATAACAGGAATTGGAGGCCACATTCTGGAGGCCCCGGGTTGATATTTTTCACCCCTGCATTGGCACTTAAAGATGTTATTGTCCACATTTCCTTATTCCCTTTCGGGGTTCTGCTCTGTTACTTCGCTGTTGTTAAATCCAGGACTTTTCAGCTTGTTTCCACAACCCTTGAGCGAGAAGAAAACCAGTAGTCCCTTCTGGAACAATAAGCTGAACATCAGTCTAACTAAGCCAGTGCTGCCTTGAAAACACTTGAATGTATATTTCCAGACTAGGGGAGGGATTCAGTTTCATCAGTGGAAGCATTTCCGCTGGCCAGATGCAACAATCCTCCTCTCTTCCCTGCCTCCCAGAGTGCTGTACTGGGTGTTCCCCTGGCTCTCCAGAGAGGATTTGGGGATGCCCTGTGGCACCAGCAGGAGCTTTTGCATTGACATCTGCTTGTCTACTGGGCTGGTTGGATCCAGGCCTTGCAGTTTTAAAAGTTAGGCTGGGCATTGGAGACAGGTGGAATCACAGAAACATAGCGCTGGGAGGGATCATGAGGGTCATGCAGTCCAACCCCCCCTGCAAAGCAGGAATCTTTTTGCCCAACGTGGGGCTTGAACCCACATCCCCGAGAGTAACAGCCTCATGCTCTTACCAACTGAGCTATCCTTTCTTCTGGCGGATACAGGGGGGCTGCCATTACTAAGGGGTTGCAGTACTCCTTAGTGCAGTTGACCCCAGCTTGAAGTCAGCTCCTCTTGGATCAGAGCTTGAAAGCAAGCCACGCCCCAAAGGAAGAAAACAGGCCACATGACAACATGTCAGGTGATGGACAGGTGGGGGAACCCAGGATCTGGCCTGCTAAGTGGAAGAGATTCCCTGCCCTGTCTTAGAGAATAAAGCTGTCGACAGCTACCAGCCACTGTGGCTGTGCTTTCATGGTCAAAGGCAATGCTTCTGAGTACCAGTTGCTGGAAACTGCAGGAGGGGAGAGGGTTCTTGTGCTCGGATCCTGCTAACGGGCTTTCCATTGGGGCATTTGGTTGGCCACTGTGAGAGCAGGATGCTGGACTAGATGGGCCACTGAAGGAGGTGCTGGTTCCTCTGGCCTGATTCAGTCTACAATGTAGATGTTGACAGTAGTCCGTTGTCCTAAACACAATTATTTAGAAGTAAGTTCCCTTGAAAACCAATGGGGCTTCCTTTTCCAAGCCATGTGTTTCTGGATTTACAGTTGCTGGAGAGAAGGAATAAAATAAAATAAAATCTCTGCACAGAGGGGAATCGTTCAGGAGAAAATCAGTGTGTTCTCTGGGCTGTGACTTTTCCGAACCTAAGGACAGTCAGAGATTTGGCGCCTTGTGCAAACAGAGGTCTTGCTTCACTTCTCGCTGCACAAACCATCGCTCTGTTTTCGTTGCAGTCCGGCCGGTAACCATGGAAACCATTTTGTCTTCCCCTCCCTCCTTTTCCCTCTTTTGCCGTTCCCCTCTACAGATGACTCTGGTGATGAGGAGCCAGCCTCGCAGTCTGACAAGAGCGAACTGCACGGCACTCTGAAAAGCCTCTCGAGTAAGCTGGAGGATCTCAGCACTTGCAACGACCTCATCGCCAAGCATGGGGCAGCTCTTCAGAGGTCCCTGAGTGAGCTGGAGAACCTCAAGCTGCCCGCCGAGAGCGGGGAGAAGATCAAGGCGGTCAACGAGAGAGCCACCCTCTTCAGGATCACCTCCAATGCTATGATAAATGTAAGTGGAGCACAGGTCCTGGCTGTAGAGGCTGGTGGCAGGTGCGCAACGCCTCTCCTACCTAACACAGGATTTCAGCAGGCAGGCAGTGGTAGCAGTAGGCAGGTAAGTGTCATAGGAACCTGCAAGGATGGACATGCTCACAAGACGCCTTCTGCAGCCTGGACGTGTAAATTTTAATTCTCTTCCACTTCGAGCTCTCGGAAGATCTCAGCCTTGAATATGAAACGCCAGGATTCCAATCCCCGATTTGCCGTGTTTCTCATTTGAGTAGTCTAGGTTTACCTGTGAAAAGGGAAGCCTTGAGGACATCTTGAGTTGTCTCTTCTATCGAAGTCCCTGGTAGTGTTTGATACAGTTCAAGGTCAGGTGTATTGCTGTGGTTTGCTGTTTGCAAGACTAGGTTGTGAGGGTCTGGTTTAATATTAGTATGGCTTTATTTTTATTTTTTTAATCTGTTTAGTTTCTGTGTGCTGCCCTGGGATCCTGTGGACAAAGGGTAGCCAATAAATGGAATGAGTAAATCAAAAAAGGTGTCCACACAATCTATAGTAATAGATGAATATGAGATACGCCGGCAAATTGCATTGTTTGTTGAAAGTACCAGAAGACTGGTGAATTTTTGACTTTGTGGTGCTAAATTTTCTAAGGGCTCTTAAGCTAAATGTTGTTTATTTGAGAGTGTCCGTTCCCTTCCTTGGTCCTCCTTGCCTGTTGCTACCATTTAGACATGCCTAAGAGAACTGGGCCCTGGCTCACTTAGGGGTTGTTGCTGGGGGACAACATTTATTACAGAATAAGATTTAGTGTCTTTGCCGTCACTTATTACAGAATAAGATTTAGTGTCTTTGCCGTTACTTGGATTGTGTTTCTGTACTTCTGCTACTAGGCCTTCGTATCAGTTATCAGCGGATTGTTTAACCTTACTGTATTTTTTATTCATATGAAAAATCTGCTTGGGCTATTGATATTCGTATGGCTTTCTTTGCCAACTTGCTAGCCGTCACAAAAAAATAATAATTCTTGAAATGCTGCTGTAGTTTGTTACGTAAACTTTCCTGGCAATGTTGTCAGCAGCTTTGAACATGGTTTAACCATGAGACTGAGGAGGGGAAATGAACCGATGAGGACACCAAGTTGCTGGAGACTTCAAATTGCAGGTGGTTGAAGTTGCAGTGCCAACATCCCATGCCACGATCTTCCTGGTTCTGATTCTGGAAGGGGCCATCATGTACCACTGCCAGCTGTAAAAAAACCAAAACCCACCAAGATCTGTTGTGGGGCAACTAATTGCCATGGGAATTGCTAGGGCAGTGGTAATCAACATGGTGCCCTCCACCCCCAGCCAGCATGGCCAGTTGTCAGGAATGATGGGACTTGTAGTCCAACGCATCTGGAGGGGCCACCACATGGACCGTCCCTGCACTAGAGCAGGCATCCCCAAACTCGGCCCTCCAGATGTTTTGGCACTACAACTCCCATGATCCCTAGCTAACAGGACCAGTGGTCAGGGATGATGGGAATTGTAGTCCCAAAACATCTGGAGGGCCAAGTTTTGGGGTGCCTGCACTAGGGCGTCTCTGCACCAGTTTCCCCACCACCACTTTCTTCCCTGCGGTGGTGGAGAGTCGAATCTCGCTGACGCTTGGACCTGATCATTTCTTACGTGGGTTTGCTGACTCACAGCAACTTTGGGAATTGCTTTATGCAGAGTCATTGGTCCATCTAGTTCATTGTCGCCTGCGTTGACTCTCTAGGGCAGTGGTTCTCAACCTGTGGGTCCCCAGGTGTTGTTGGACTACAACTCCCATCATCCCTGAGCTCTGGCCTTGCTAGCAAGGGGAGATGGGAGTTGTAGTTCAACAACATCTGGGGACCCACAGGTTGAGAAAGGCTGCTCTAGGATTTCAGATAGGGGTTTCTCCCAGCCCTTACCTGGAGATGCTTGGGGATTGCACCTGTGACCTTCTGCATGCAAGGCAGATGCTTTGCCACTGAGCTTTGACCCCCCACCTCTTCATTGGAGGCTGTGGAAAAAGTCAGACCGGTGGTCCATCTAGCTCAGTATTGTCTATATTGATTGGAAGTGGCTCTCCAGGGTTTCAGACAAGGGACTTGCCCTACCTAGAGATGCCACAATCTGTCACCTGCATGCAAAGCAGAGGCTCCGGCACTGAGATACAGCCCTCCTTTTGCCTTGTGCTTGTCTCTAACCTCCTTCGCCCTACTGTTCTCCTTGCCTTCTTATTCCTTTCCATGCCTCAATGCTTTCCTCACAAATCAGAACTGATTCAGCCGGACTTTTTTTGCTTCCAATTAGCAGAATTGGTATTGGGGCTCTGAAGGGCTGGAGTTCAGCTGAAATGTCAATACTTTCTTATTCTGCTCACACCCCAGTTTTAAAAAAAGAAAGAGGAACAAAGAGTTTTCTTCCTCCGAAAGGCATGTCAGAGATGTGAGTGGGCTGGCTTGGTCTATTTGGGATGGGCTAGTTTTCCTTTGATCAACTTGGGAGACCATGCCCACGTTCAGACGCTGGCGCTGCAAGGGAGAAGAGGCTTCTTAACTCTAAAACAGACGTGCTGTGAGTGGGGTTGTGTGTGAGAGAAGGGGGAGGGAGATGTGCGTCTCTGTGTGTTTCATTAATGCAAAGTCCTCTGTGCTTTATTCCCACCCTGCGTTCATGATCCAATTATGCAAATACCACAAAGAAGAGATTTGAAAAATCGGAAGTAAAAAGGGTCATGCATCCTGAGATAAATCAGCTGTAATTTCTGGATCAAGTTTGTAACCGAGAGCAGAATTTGGATCGCTTTCTTCCACCCCCACCAAAAACGATGGCCAGGGCAGCTCAGCTTTGTACATGGACTTCATTTGTGAGGCATGTAGCAAACTTCTAATGCCAGGCTGGGCAGATTTCATGTTTACAGGATCAACTCTGTTGGTTGTTTTTTATTTTAAAAAACCCCCACTAGAATCCCAATAATCTACTAACCAAAGGCTAGTGCAAAATATATATACTTAGAATTAAATTCTTTCTAAACCCAGGAATATTCCCAAAACAGAGAGCTATAAAAAAACCGATCCACTTCTGTGTATTCCAAACTTTCTTCATTTCAGCAGAATAAAAATCAGGGTGGGGGAGTCATTTTTGTCACTGCTATTGTTAAACATTTCGGAGTCAGCAGTCCTTGCCGAAGCTACTGCAAATCATTCAAAGATCTGCCTGCAGGTCCAGACCTGTCTTCTTTCCCTCCTGATGACTTAATTAGGATAATATTGATTAGAAAACACAAATGTAGTTAGGCCGTTGGCAGATGCATCCCAGGTCTTTGTGTATGCTGCAGCAATCTTGTAAAAAACAATGTGTTGCGATGTCTGTCCACTAATCCATCACAGCGGTAGCGAAGTAGCTCATGTTAATTGGTTAGCTGTGTAAAAGTCTTGATGCTTCTCTGAGCATCAAAGGCCCAAAGTGCTATGGTAGATTTAAAACAAAAACAAAACCCTACCTGGTTTTCAGAAAATGGAATATATAAAGCCTCTCTTCTCACCTGCATTTCCACAACCCTCTACCTATTAGCCATGCCCAGTTATTCCAGTTTCCCGAAGCTACTGATTTTGTAATGGAATTCTTTCCAGAAGAATCAGTGTTGTTCCCTTTCAGAGTGACGTATTCAGAGTTTTTTGCCACCTGCTTCGTCCTGAGAAAGGGCCTATTCTCTCACAGATGTCAACGCATAAAATCCTGGCATATTTATTTTAATCCTTTATTTCTAATATCTTTATGCTCCCTACCAGGGTGACACTCCCCCCCCCCCCCGGATGGTGGCTCAACATAACATGATTAAAAATGCAATATTATTCTTTTTATTTATTCATTTATGTACTGCCAACTCATATAAGATAAATCTATCTCAATGTGGCGTACAGAATCTCAATTAAAACCAAAACGGCATAAAAACAAAGCATAATAAATTGAAGACATAGAAAAATGGGTCATCTTACAAGAAGGTTATAAAAACAAATAAATCATTTTCAGCAGGCTCTCTGAGAGGCTTGGATACAACCAAACTTATGACAAAAAGATGGTGCAGTTTAAAACTGTAATCTAACACACATTACAGAACAGCATAACAGATTGATAAAACAGTGACAGCACCCATTTTAACAATGAAGACACATTTTTAAATGTCAAGGCTCAAAGAGCAGCTGTACTGTCTGGAGTTTTATACCTTTTCACTGTAAAGTTTGCTCTAGAGTGGATCTACACACAGGAAAAGTTTGCTCTAGAGTGGATCTACACACAGGAATAAGCCGCTATAAATAAGTCAGAAATTAAATCGTAAAAAAAAATGCCGTGGAAAATCAGTTAGAATTTTATTTTTTTGCTCTCTGCCGCCATCCGGTGCTGGATGTTTATAATACATGCATAATGATTTTTCTTGTGATGTTTTTCTTCCCCATACTCCTTTCCAGTTTTCAGTTGCAGCTTCTCAAAACTTTGGTTGTACAGAGATTGCCAGGATGTTTATATAAAAGAAATAGACTCATTCATTTAACGTTGGAGCAACATTAATTGGGGGGGGGGGGGGAGCAGCGCAACTCTTGGCCAATGCAGAGGTTCCCTACTTCTAGAGCACAAAATAGTGATCAAAATGGAATCATTGTAATCTTCATAAACATACTTGGGATTACGGTATAAATCAGGGTTTCTCAGACTTCTGAGTTGATTGACCCCTTGATGAGCTCATAAAGTTGTCACTGACCCCCTTCTAAATTCTTGAGAATGTAAATGACATAAAAGTCAAGAAATATGAACACGTGATCAACTTTTATGAATCATCAGTTACCTTTACTAGGAATCACGACATGTCAAACATTAATATATACACGAAGCAAAAGTGCACCTATATACCCTCCTTTTTTAAAAGCAAAAAAGCAGCATGGTCTGGGAATGCTGCGATCTTGCGGAATTGCCTTATTAAATACAGGGGTTCCTCACTGGCAATGGGGGAAAGTGCGCTCTGTACATGCCTGTGTTCTTTATTTTTGAGGCCTTTTTGCACTATACCTTGTAAACTACCTTTCCACCCTTAAGAGAAAAAGAAGAAGAAGAAGAAGAGTTTGGATTTGATATCCCTGAAGGAGTCTCAAAGCGGCTAACATTCTCCTTTCCCTTCCTCCCCCACAACAAACACCCTGTGAGGTGAGTGGGGCTGAGAGACTTCAGAGAAGTGTGACTGGCCCAAGGTCACCCAGCAGCTGCATGTGGAGGAGCGGGGAATCGAACTCGGTTCACCAGATTACAAGTCCACTGCTCTGAACCACTACACCACACTGGCTCAGAGCCTTTCCTCACCCCCTTTCAGCCCCATAGTCTTTATTCACAGTCCCATCAACCTCCCCGGGGGTCATCACCAGCCGCATTGGGAAACCCTGGTCTAAATTAAGCAGAAGAAGTTAAGCGCTACTGGACCGAGCCCAAGAGCTGCAGAGGAGAAGCAGGAGCTGCCGAGATGGAAATAAGTGGCAATCTGGTGCAGAGGTGGCGTGGGAAGTGTTTGCCAATACGGAGGAACCGATGTAAAGGGTAAATTACACAGAGGATTCCAAGGAGCCCAGAAAGATCCCCTTGGGTGGCTATGTAGGCAGAAGGCATGCGGAGACGTCGCTGGATCATGGCAGATGAGGCCAGCTTGGAAGTTTGTTGCAAAGGCTTATCAAAAGTGCTGTGGGTGGTGCTGGAAATAGATTTTGGGGTGGAGTGAATTACTCTGCTGCTGCAGACAGCAGCAGCATGGGCAGGAGGGTTGTGGATTGTACATGCCGGGGGGGGGGCAGTTTTGTCCCCCCCTTACATCCCCCACCCCCACCAGAAGGGTTTGCTTTTCTGTTACGTTGACTGGGTTTCATAGCTCTTGTGCGTGTGGAGATGAATTCACAGGTAAAAAAATTGTAACAGCAAAGTAGGGTTTTCTGGAAAATATTGAATGGGAAATCCCCCCCCCCCCGCCAATTCTGTCTGTTTGTTTGTTGCAGTGAGGGAACCTTCTGGCAGTTCCTTGCCTGTGAGAAGTGAACCAGGCAGAGGACCTTCTCGGTGGTGGCGCCCGCACTGTGGAACGCCCTCCCATCAGATGTCAAGGAAATAAACAACTATCTGGCTTTTATAAGACATCTGAAGGCAGCCCTGTTTAGGGAAGTTTTTGATGTTTGATGTTTTATCATGTTTTTAATATTCTGTTGGGAACTGCCCAGAGTGGCTGGGAAGGCCCAGCCAAATGGGCAGGGTATAAATAATAAATTGTTGTTGTTGTTGTTAGTTTTTTGCCCTCCCTGGAACCTGCTTTGGATATTGCTGCTGATACTGACATGTAGCCATTGATAGCCTCACCCTGCATGAATTTGCCCAATCCCCTTTTTTTAAAGCAGCCCAAGCTGGTAGCCGTCGCTACATCTTACAGTGGCAAATACTACAGTCTTAACAATGTGCTTTGTGAAGATATACTTAATTTTGCCTCTCCTGAAACTACCCCATTCCATTTCATCAATAACTCTGAATATTGAATTGAATAATATGAGAGGATAGCCTCTCATATCTTCCAATCCGCCTCCTCTGCAGCATGCAAAATTCTTCACTCCTCTACAGTGTTCCCCCGCCCCCAGAAAAAGGGGTACCGTTACTCATCATGAAGTTGTAACAAGTGTCACACTTTTTAGCAATAACAAAAGAAGAACTGCTGGTACTGCGTACCCTTGAGTACCCCCTCAGAAAAAAGCACCTCCCAATAAAGAGGAAGGTCTTTGGTAGGCTCTGAAAAGACAACTGAGATGGTGCCGGTCTAATATTTAAGGGGAAGGAATTCCAAGGGGCAGGTGCCACAACACTAAAAGCGGGATATCAAATCCAAACTCTTCTTCTTCTTCTTCTTCTTCTTCTTCTTCTTCTTCACCAAGAATAAAGCCTGGAAAAGACAGGGCAGAGTCTTGCCTGTTTACTCTTGAGCAACCACACTAGCATCTGACATTGAAGAAGAGAGTTTGGATTTGATATTCCGCTTTATCACTACCCGAAGGAGTCTCAAAGCGGCTGACCATCTCCTTTCCCTTCCTCCCCCACAACAAACACTCTGTGAGGTGAGTGGGGCTGAGAGACTTCACAGAAGTGTGACTGGCCCAAGGTCACCCAGCAGCTGCGTGTGGAGGAGCGGGGAAGCGAACCCGGTTCCCCAGATTACGAGTCTACCGCTCTTAACCACTACACCACACTGGCTCATTGGAATTGTTTTAAAGACATTTTTACTGTTTTGTCCCTTGTTGCTTGCTGCCCTGGGCTCCTTTTAGGACAGGATAAAAATAAAGTAAGGGTGGACGTTACAGCCGTCCCTTGTCGTTTCATCCCTTTGGTCATTTTGGTTGCCCTTTTCTGCCTCTTTCCCAGCTCTACAATATCCTTGAGGTGACCAGAACTGTATGCTGTGTTCCATCCCTCATTTTGTGATACTTCTGTTAACGTGCACTAAAAATAGTGCACGTTCCTCTCCTCTCCTGTAGCATCAGTTTATTGGTTTTTTAAGGCACAGGGAAGGTTTTAGCTGTGCAACCATCTCGCCAACCATCTCCTATTTCTACTTGTTTGTGCAATGGCCGAAAAATGAGGCTGGTAGTAAGTAAAAAAGGTTCTGTGTGTGCAGTGATCCCAACTGAGAACTGCAATGCAAGACAAGACAAGACTCTGCCCATTTCCAGGTTTGCTTCTGTTCCATAAATGTTTCAAGAACCAGCTTTTCGTCAGAAGCTGATGCTGGCAGGGAATCTGATACAGAGGTTAGGAAGGTTGTGAGTGGGTACAAGATTGCCTACCAGACAAATCATTTTGTACAAGAAAGAACATTGGCAGATTTGCTTCTTAGCAGGAGAACCATAATTTTACACGTGTTGGTCAACTCCCCTGCTTTTTCACACCTGAGGGCTTTAAAGCTGTTGCAGCCTGTTGCAACTGCTTTCTCAGCTCTACATCTTCAGTCATTTGCTACCATTTTTCTGGAATATTACCAGAGTTGCAGTTTGGGTGTGGGGATCTCTGTGCAGCATTTTCTGCAGCAGAGACTGGTGTCTTTTAGAGAATACGGAATCTCCAGTCTTACGGCCTTGGCCCCGTATACCTGAAGGAGCGTCTCCACCCCCATTGGCCCCAGGCACTGAGGTCTCGCTCCAAGGGCCTTCTGGCAGTTCCCTCACTGCAAGACGTGAAGCTACAGGGAACAAGGCAGAGCAGAGGGCCTTCTCGGTAGTGGCGCCCACCCTTTGGAACGCCCTCCCGTCAGATGTCAAGGAGATAAACAACTTTGTGACTTTCAGAAGACATCTGAAGGCAGTCCTGTTCGGGAAGTTTTTAATGTTTGAGGTTTTATTGTGTTTCTAATATTTTGTTGGGAACCGCCCAGAGTGGCTGAGGCAACTGATTCAGATGGGCGGCATAGAAATAATAATAATAATAATAATAATAATAATAATAATAATAATAATAATAATAGCAGCTTTTTGTCCAGAAAAAGATGTGCTAGAACTCACAATGGGCACCTCCTTCGTTCTTTTAGAATAGCAATGGTGCTTACCTGAGAGGTGTCAGAACTGAGTTCCAGCTGAAAATAGCCCTGATGATGATGATGATTCCTTTTTGTGCTACTGTTACCAGCTCTTTAGTCTTTAGCTAGTTTGATCGCTTACAGCAGGTGTAGGGTACTTTTGGCCCTCTACATCTTGCTGAGTTACGACTCCATCATCCCTGGCCATTGGCCATGCTTGCTGGGACTGATGCAAGTTGTAGTTCAGCAACATCTGGAGGGCCACAACTTCCCCATCGCTGGCTTACAACATCCTTACAAAATGCCATTGTCAAAATTTATACATTCCATTTGTTTTTCTCTTTGGTTCTTGGCTTCCCTCCTTCCTTGGAACTTTGTGCTTGGTTTGCCAGAGTTTAGCAAACCACACTGTGTGGATGTCTTCCAACGCAATTACTCTACTCCAAACTTAAAAATGTAAAGCGTAATGCTGGTAGTGGTCAATAAAAGAGGTTCAAAGACTCTCTCAAGGCAAATGTAAAAAAATGTAGTATAAACACCGGCAACTGGGAAACACTGGCCTGTGAGCCCTCCAATTGGAGAACAGCCTTTCCCAAAGGTATCATGGACTTTGAAGTTGCTGAAACTTAGGACGAAAGGGAGAAACGTGCTAAGAGGAAGGCATGTTTGGCAAACCATCACTGTGGTCAACTCCCGCCCGGAAACCTATTTCCCCACTGTGGAAGGATGTGTGGATCTAGAATTGGCCTCCACAGGCCCTTATGGACTCACTGTTAAGACCGTGTTCACGGAAGACAATCTTACTCGGCTATGAGTGATCACCAAAGAAGATAATAGCTGGTGCAGGCAGCGAGCAGCCTTTTCTTACCTTTGCAATTCAGGATCCACTTGAGCCCCAGGGAAGCACGTGGCCCAGTGGAATTGTAAACACCCGAAAGCAGACCAAACACTGGCATGAGGGAAATTGCTGAGGTTAGCTCGGTCCCATTTGTGCAAATGCAATCAGCCATGTATTCCTTTCATTATTGGGAGAGGACGGGGAGTCAGCAGTTCCTAATGAGAGATTAAGGACCGCTTACGATTGGTGCAGACAATTAAAACTGCCGCCTTTCTAAACAACACTCCAGTGTGTACAGCTGATTGCATTTGGCTAATGGACAATGAGCCCCCAGCCTGTGTATAGCAGCACATAAGGCTTCTGTTTGAGGTTGCACACTGACGGCAGATCCCAATTAATGCAGGGATGGGTGTTGCCTGTTTTGTCACAGCCCTGCAGAGTGGCACCAGGCTTGGGTGTCAATGAGATATGATGGCTGGATGGTTTTGTGGGAGCCGATTGAAACTAAATCCTTCAAAGACAGAGGTCCTCTGGCTGGGTCGGGATGGTATGGGGATGAGGAACCAACTCCCTTCTCTTGCTGGGGCCCAATTAGTGCCATTGCCTTCCGTTAAGAGTTTGGGTGTAATCCTTGACGCCTCCCTTTCCATGGAGGCGCAGGTTACAACAACAGCCAAGGTGACATTTTCCCACCTTCGCCGCATCAAGCAGTTGGTCCCTTACCTTTCCCGCCCCGACCTGGCCACAGTGATCCATGCGACGGTCACCTCCAGGCTTGACTACTGTAATTCACTCTACGTGGGGCTGCCCTTGAAGCTGTCCCAGAAACTCCAGCGGGTGCAGAATGCTGCAGCGAGGCTCCTCACGGGGTCTCTGCCATGGAAACATATTCACCCAGTGCTTTTCCAGCTGCACTGGCTCCCGGTGGGGTATAGGGTCAGATTTAAGGTGCTGGTTTTGACCTTTAAAGCTCTTCACGGCCTAGGACCCTCGTACCTATGGGACCGCCTCTCCTGGTATGCCCCACAGAGAACCTTAAGGTCCATATATAGCAACACCCTAGAGGTCCCGGGACCTAAGGAAGTTAGATTAGCCTCAACCGGAGGCAGGGCCTTCTCAACACTGGCTCCGGCCTGGTGGAACGCTCTGTCTCATGAGACCAGGGCCCTGCAGGATCTGATTTCTTCCTGCAGGGCCTGTAAGACAGAGTTGTTCCATCTGACCTTTGGCTTAGAATCAGTTTGATTCCCTCCCCCTCTTTCTTTTTCCTTTCTCTTCCTGTGAAGAGGTTGCATCCTAATGTTTTAATGTTGTATTTTAATCTTTTTAAATTGTATTTTAATCAATTTGTTTTTATTATTGGTTGTTAGCCGCCCTGAGCCCGGACTTGGCTGGGGAGGGCGGGGTATAAATAAAAAAAAATTATTATTATTATTATTATTATTATTATTATTATTATTAGTGCAAAGAAGAGAAAAGATGGGGGCAAAGCCCTCTCTTAGGTTCCTGCATCCAAACACCTTTCTTTCCTCATTGAACTGGAATGAGTCTTGGCTACCTTCTAACGTGTTTTTTTAGTTTAACAGTAATTCTTTAGGCTTTCCCCACTGAGCACATTGCTTAGTCTGTTTTGGTGGGAAGAGTTGCCACAATTTGGTAAGAGTGAATAGGTTGTGAGTGATTCCTGCAAGCTGCCGAGGGGCCAGGAGGTTGCAAGTGGTCGCTGCAGATTGATAAAGGGTTAATAGGTTCAGGCTGTAAATTTCATCTCCTGACAGAAGTTGTGCATTGATAAAATGGCCTGGGAAAAGCTGGACTTCTGTTTCAGGTTCTGCTCCTGTTCCAGTTTTCAACTGTCATTTTATGAAAAATCATTCACGCTCCTAACTATTTGTGTGTGCGCCATTCTTCAAAAGCACTGTTGGGATTCCAGCAGCCCCTGGGTTTCTTTCGCACTGTCTATGGTGAATGTCTCACCACAGATTCCTAGCCCACCCCCGCTGTGAAAATCCCAAACCCTGAAAAGCACAACTTCTCTACTCGGCACAAATAACTTCAGCGTAATAGGGTGCTATCCAACCAAGTCATATTCAGAGCAGAACTGTTGATTTCATTGGGCCTACTCTGAGGAAAGAGTCCCTATTTTCCAGGGACAATCAGGGATTTATGGAAGCCATCCCCGTTTCTGATTTGATCCCAGAGTGTCCCTCTTTTCCTTAAAGATAAAGGTAAAGGTAAAGGGACCCCTGACCATCAGGTCCAGTCGTGACTGACTCTGGGATTGCGGCGCTCATCTCGCTTTACTAGCCAAGGGAGCCGGCGCACAGCCTCTGGGTCATGTGGCCAGCATGACTAAGCTGCTTCTGGTGAACCAGAGCAGCACACGGAAACGCTGTTTACCTTCCCGCCGGAGCGGTACCTATTTATCTTCTTGCACTTTGAGGTGCTTTCGAACTACTAGGTTGGCAGGAGCAGGGACCGAGCAACGGGAGCTCACCCCGTCGCGGGGATTTGAACCACTGACCTTCTGATCAGCAAGTCCTAGGCTCTGTGTTTTAACCCACAGCGCCACCTGCGTCCCCTCTTTTCCTTAGGACATCCCTATTTTCGTTGGAGAAATGTCGGAGGGTAAGGAGTTATGTGACCCTCCCATCCCAAGCCAAGGTGATAAGTAACTATACAACATTTAGAAGACATGTGTAGGCAGCCCTGTATAGGGAAGTTTTGTAATGTTTAATGTTTTATTGTGTTTTAAAATATGTTTGAAGCCACCTAGAGTGTCTGGGGCAACCTAGTCAGATGGGTGGATAATAAAATCATCATCAGCGTTATAGAGTAGGACACCCCCATTTTCATTGGAGAAATGTTGGAGAGTATGCTCTTACGTTCTTTTGTTCTTAAATATGCTAAACATTGACTATTCCCAAAGAATTGGACTCTTTCAAACGTATCATACCGTTAAAGGTTGGCTTGTTGAAATAACCTTGTTTTGCAGTTTTGTTGACTCCTCTAAAAGCCACATTGGCATATGTACTGAAATGCCTCTTGTTTAAGGAGAGTGAACCATTTAAATTGCCCCATTTCATTCTCTGCCTTCCCTTTTTCCGGCAGTCAGTGAGATCTGAAGCATCGGTGCCTTGCTATCTCCTAATGAGTACCATCCTTCAGGCCTTTTAAAACGCTCGCTGCTGCCAGCCAGTTGCTGCTGCCCTATCTGTACCCTGGTAGCATATTCTAAAAGGAGTTGTTTATCTGTTTATCCCAGAAGGTGGGCTGCTAAAAAGAGCTCTGCCATAACTGATTTCTGAGGGCCACTTTATCTTCTGCGCAGCCTTCCAAGGGCCACATGCCACTAGTGGGTGGAGCCAGCAGCAAAAGTGGGTGCAGCAACCAATGTAAATTTTACCTGTGTGCACTAGGCTAGTTCCTTCACTCATCCCTCTTTATCTTCCATTCAGGTAAACAAGAGGTGTTAGCAGAATTCAAGGGCAAAGTCCAGCCAGGCAAAGCAGGGCCAACGAGGAGGGGTGGCCTGGGAGGCCCAGTTTGACCCTGGAGCAAGAGGTTCTCCCCATTTGTGTCCAGGCCATTTTGAGCGAAATACACTTAGGGTGGGGCAGGGTTGTGAGGAGAATCTTGGCTAGCAAGGGTGAAGGGAAAACACTGGTCTAGGCATATTGTGGAGGCAAAATCTGCATTTTTAGCAGTCTTAAGACACAGTGCAGGAGGTGGAGTACAAAGACCTCATTCTGAAGGTCTTAAAGGCTCCCTATATGAGCTTGCCTGGGCTTTGAGATCTTCTGCGGAAGAGGCCTTTCTGTCCTGCCACCCTCACAGGCATGTTTGGTGAGGACAAAAGAGAAGGCCTTCTTGGTGATTGCTCCCAGATTGTGGAACTTCCATGGGAAGGCTACTTTTTGCTGGCAGGCCTTTGGCCATTGACTGGCTATTGTGGCAGAATCTTCAGAGGGTAGGTTTTGTAATTTCTGGTCTCAGGTTGGGTTACAGAAAGAATCACCATTTTCAAGCAAGTATGAATTCTGTTAAAATCATAGCAACGAAACCACTCTTGGCCAAGAAACAACAGTATTGCTGTTTTTAACCTAAAAATATAAAAGGCGGCTGTTAACTTGGATTTCTCTCAAAGGCAAGTGGAAGGCACAGGATTGAAGGAGGGGCAGGTGAAAAAGTCATTATATTATCAACGCCGGAGAATAATTTTAGCTGACTGTTGCAAGGAGCCAAACTGAGGAGTGTTACCTTGTGGTCGAAGGGTCCTAATTTCGCCAACCGATTCTAGCAGCATCTGTAATCTTAGCTTTCGTTTTTGTTTTTTAATGGCCCAATGTGGCTACCTGTGATTTCGAAGTTAGCTCAGCTGCAGAAATCATGACTATTTGCTCTTTTGCTGTAGAGCAGCGCCATTTCTTAGCAGAGGGCTGGAGAACATCTGTGCATCAAGAGCGGCAATTTGACATTCTCTGAGTTGAAGTGGGGTTGGGAGGAGGAGGGGGGAGGCCAGGAACCCTGTGGGATTATTCTGTCCCTTCATTGATAATCTAGTTTAATCAACCACCCACCAACACAGTAATTGTAGCAGAGGAGAGACGGGCGTGCTGGAAGAGACTTGTTTTGCAAATAAGATCACGGTGCAGCCCCATCGCCCCTCCCTCCCTGGGATAAGATGTTCCACAGCAACACCCACCTCCTCAACCGTTCCATATGTTCTGGGGGGGTGGAGTGTGTGTGCGCATGTGTCCTTTTGGCAGCTAAATTTGTAGCTCACTAATGAATGTACTTCTCTCTCCCCCCCCCTTTAATCACACCGCAGTTTATTTTTATGAGGGATCCCAGCCAACCCCACCCTCATCGCAGCCAACACCATGTATTGAAAGACGAGATTAAAGCAGCGTCGGCTAACATAAGCCAAGGGAAAGGGATTTTCTATTGTTTCTTGGATAATCCTCCATTTCTGCATTCAGCAATTGTGGGATAACACCCCCCCCCCAACAAAAAATTACTCCTCGCCCAAAACATTTGCCGGCGGCAGAATTCTCACTAGGGAGCTGAGATCACCCCGGCCATAAGGCTGTTAGTTTTAGTGGGTGTGCCCAGAGCTTTTCCCAACAAAATATGCCTCCCCTACTCGCCCCATTCCGTTCTTATTATATGTATTAAAAATAAATCTCCTGGTTGTGTGTATTGGCTGTAGAGAAGCTGCTTTTAATAGAAGATGGAGCTGGATGAGACTCCTTAATCCTGAACAATAATTTAACGCAGGATGGGAGCATTTTTCCAGGCTGAGGGGCTCATTCCCTCTTGGGGAGCCTTGCAGAGGCCACATGCCAGCAATGGGCAGGGGTGGAGGCAAAAGAGGTGCTGGTTTTCCTTTCCTAGTGCAGACTCCATTCCAGCCATGCAAAAGTCAGAGGTGTCTATATATACAAACATTTGCACACACCTCTTTCCGTGCAGGCAGCCAAGAGACATGATCACAGTTCAGCAAGTAAATTCCAGCAGGGCAAAAGCATTCAAGGAGAGCCCGCAGCAGTGAGGCATGTGACCTTATACCCAATTAGCCAACATGGCTCCCGCCAGATGTTGCTGGACTACAACTCCCATCATCCCTTGCTGGCGAGGCAGATGGGAGTTGGAGACAAATACCCAGAAGACACCATGTTGGCTAACCCTGGCCTAGCGAATGTCCTGAGGGCCAGATAAGAGAGTCCTGGAAGGGGCCACGTTCTAGGTGTCCATTGCCCGAGGCTTCTAATCTTTGATTTAATGTATCGTACATTGCGGCAGGGAGGAAGGGAGAGACTCTGAGATGTCTCGCCAGCAGACATCTTGTGGAGTGGACAGAAGACACACAGACACACGGCTAGCATGCTTTATTCTGTTTCGTTTCACAACCTGTTCTTTGTTCCAGCCTCTGTAGAAGTTTGCATCGAATAATTCATATATATATTTTTATGAGAGGCATCGGGTGGGGAACAGTGATAGAGCACAATTTGTCATCTCACTTCCCTTGTGAGGTTGCTGGGAAGAGGAGGGGAAATTATTCTGTTGCGCAGCCCAAATTAGCTGTAATTGGGATCACGGCTCCTCCGAAAGCACCATGTACCTCCCATGGCACCATGTTCTGAACTTGCAGTTTAATTTGTGCCGGTGGATGCTTGCGTATTTATGTGGGGCCAACTCTGTCAAGGGGGCTGAGAGATGTAGTTCCTGGATGGGGGAAGATGGGGCTTCCCTAAGGATGCTCTGACAGTTGCTGTGTGTGTGTGTGAGAGAGAGAGAGAGAGAGAGAGAGCGCTCAAGCACCTCTTGGCCATACAGTTAGACTACTAAGTTCATTCTCAAAAGGACAGGGCCTGTGCTGCATCTCGTTGAGGTCATTTTCAGCAAACAAGGGAGTAATAGAGTCGGTCATGACTGGAATGGTCAGAGGTCCCTTTACCTTTACCTTTAGGCTTGTGATATGAAGCCAACCTGGTGGTGAGCACTAAGAAGGGATTTTGTGTGTGGTTGCCTTGTTGTGGTTTGATGTCAGATCTCATGGAGAAGGCTGCAATTCAGGTCGGGAGTTGCAGGACCAAGAACAGCTCCAGGTTGAGCCTTTTACAACCTCTGCCCCCTTGTGACCAGCTTGAAGGATGAAGCCTCTGTTCTCCCTCCTCCTCTTCCTCCTTCATTCCCTAGCCTCCTGCCTGCTACACTCCCTGTACTGCTGGACCAGTGAGCTTCTGTGCAAGGCATTTTGTTCCTACGGGAACCTAATTATGGTGCCAGGAGGATAAAACGGAACAGCCTTGTGTACGGCAAACTGAGTTTCTTGAATGATGATTATTTTTCCTTCCCATATGCAAGAGCGGGAGGGTTCTGTGTGTTCATGTCTCTCATTCCTCCAGTAGCAACTCGTATGAAAAGGGAAAGTCTTCGTCCTTCTCTTTCATGGAGCTGTTTAGGGAAGTTTTTAATGTTTGATGTTTTATTGTATTTTTAATATTCTGTTCGGAGCCGGCCAGAGTGGCTGGAGAATTTAGTATTATAAATAAACTATTATTATTATTATTATTATTATTATTATTATTATTATTATTTCTGCGGGAAGCCACAGGCTGCTGCTCTTTCAACTGCCTGTCTCTCCAGAGAAAATATAAATGAGAAATCACATGGCTTTTCCAAGGCCTGCAGCACCTTTTGAGGATGGGGGCATGAGAGTGGCCTCCTGCCCTATAGTGTTTCTGTTGGTGTACAACTCTGCTCCTTTTTAATCCTACAAACCATGAGCAAGTGACCAGATCCTAGGAATGTAGGTAACTGCCTAATATTGAGTCAGACTGTTGGTCCATCTAGATCAGTATTGCCTATACCAGACATAGGCAAACTTGGCCCTCCAGATGTTTTGGGACTACAATTCCCATCATCCCTGACCACTGGTCCTGTTAGCTTGGGGTGATGGGAGGTGTAGTCCCAAAACATCTGGAGGGCCAAGTTAGACTATGCCTGGTCTACACTGACTGACAGCAGCTCTCCCATGCGTTCAGACAGGGAGGCTTTCCCAGCCCCACCTGGAGATGCCGGGGATTGAACCTGCGACCTTTTGCTTGCAAAGCCGATGCCCTACCGCTGAGCTATGACTCTTTCTTAAATGCCCGCTGCTGAGATTGGAATTGTGAGTCTGTGTATCGTGCTGCTTCCCTACCCAGATCACTGCCGTTGATTGTGTCTGGCTGCTGCTTTCTGTCTGTTCAATCTGCAGCTTCTTCTATTAATCTGGCAGCACAACATTAGTTTAGAGAAGGGATTTATTGCCTCTGTTGCTGCGAAGCATCTGCATGTGTTGAACGGTCCTCTTGCCGGCTGAGAATCCCAGAGTAGGAGTTCCTGCATGGTCTGTTTCAGGAGGTTTCCTGGTCCTTTCCCTCTGCTTTCCACAAAGAGGAGTGGAACAGCTATCCTGGGTTCTTATGTGCACCAGAACCCACGAACGGTTCAGTGCTTGGATTATTACCTCGTCCCCCTCAAGATTGGCGGTCTTCACCTCACACTGCAAATAACCTGGCTAAATCTGTGTAATTCGCAGCGAGGGTAAGGCAAATGATTATCCGTGTTCAGCTGCAAGTGGAAATCTGTGCAGCAATACTTGTTGCTCCTCTCCTGTGCTGTTATTTGTCCCTTATCCCCACCCACTCACAAAAAATATCATTTTGTGGCTGCAGACATACCTCACTCGTCTATCCTCTCAGCTTAATGCTGATTGCAATCCCAGCAGTGCTGCTGCTGCCTCCTGTTTCCTGCTGACCCTGTGGCTTGCATGAGCTCTGACCCCATTTGAATGTCCCTGTTTGTTTCCCCCCACAGAATTATCTGATAAGAGTATTTTTTTTCTGCAATGCTAGGGTCTCCCAAGAATGCTTCTCACCAGGTTATCTGTTTCTAGGAGCCATCTCATATTTTCTGCATTTTGTTTCCTTCTGACCATAGTTTTTCCCAACCCTATTCACCCCCCCCAAAAAAATACCCTCTGTGCATGTGTAGCTTGTATATCCTCACGCTGCAACTTATGATAACACGTCATACATCGGATGAAGTGGATGTACACAAATGCTTATGCCGGCCTTCCCAACCTGGTACCTTCTAGGTTGTTGTGAACTACAGTTCTTCTCATCTCATGTGGATGATGGAAGTTGTAGTCCAAAACTGGCTGTGCTGGCCAGGACTGATGGGAACTGTGGTCCAAAACATTTAGAAGGCACCGATGTTGGGGAAGGCTGGCTTCATCCTTTAATAAATTAAAGGTAAAGGAATAAAGGGACCCCTGACCTTTAGGTCCAGTCGCGGACGACTCTGGGGTTGCGGCGTACAGCTTCTGGGTCATGTGGCCAGCATGACTAAGCCGCTTCTGGCGAACCAGAGCAGCGCACGGAAACGCCGTTTACCTTCCTGCCGGAGCGGTACCCATTTATCTACTTGCACTTTGACGTGCTTTTGAACTGCTAGGTTGGCAGGAGCAGGGACCGAACAACAGGAGCTCACCCCGTTGCGGGGATTCGAACCATCAACCTTCTGATTGGCAGGCCCTGGGCTCTGTGGTTCAGACCACAGAGCCACCCGTGTCCCTTTAATAAATTAGCTAGCCCTTTAAAGTTGGCACAAGGCTCTTTGTTATTCTGCAGTGCCACTAACATGGCTACCCCTCTGGAAATTGTTCCGGTCATACAGAACACCCTAGAATTCTAGTCATAAAGTTGCCCGGGGGTCACCGTTGGGCAGGCTTTGTGAATGAGTGCGGGAGGCAATATGGAAAGAGAACTTGCAGCCATTGAACTATAACAATAGAGGGCCCGTGTGCTTGTTCTCAGATTGCTTTGAGAGAAAGAGAGTATTAGTTATCTGCTAAAGAATGAATGACTTGTATCAGTGGCTGATGAGGGGTAGATTGTATTGTCTTGAAAAGGGAGCAAAGGGAGGCCGTCAGAAAGGCCCCATCTCTTCCAGCATCCTGTTTCCCACAGCAGCCAATCAGATGCCTCCGAGAAGCCCGCGGGGCACGTTCCTGACACCCCTTTTCAGCTATTCTTCCCCAGCGACCAGCATCCAGAGGCATGGAGGTAGCACGCAGCCAGCTTGACTGGTAGCCATTGATAGTCTTATGAAAGGTGAGTCAGGAGTAGCCTTATCCTCTGTGAAAGGTGAGAGTCAGTGTGGGGGTATTGCTTAGAGTGTCAGACTAGGACCCGAGTGACCAGGGTTCAAATCCCCACTTGGCCATGAAGCTCACTGGGTGACCTTGGGCCAGTCACTGCCTCTCAGCCTAACCTTCCTCGCATGGTTGCCACGGGGATTAAATGAGGATGGGGAGAACCTTGAGCACCTTGGAGGAAATGGTGGGATGTAAATAAAAAATTCGAGGTGAGTTAGGAGTGGCTGTTGATAGTCTTATGAAAATTGAGGAGTAGTCCTTATCCTCCATTAAAGGCGAGGAGTAGGGGTGGAGGGGGAATTTGAGTCAGTATATGTTGAAAGCCAAATCGGATCAAAGCCAAGCTTTCCCAAACAATATGCAAACCGAAACACAGCTGTATGTTGAAATTTGCACTTATCTGAATTTTGCAATGCAATTCTCTAGTCTTGTTTGTAAAAATGCACGCATCAAGGAACATATATGTATAAAAATTGAGGTATTGGTCAAAATGACATACACAAACACGTTGCATTTGAGAAAATTGCTGCCGGAAATATGTACATTAGTAAAAACTGCATGAATAATGTATTCGGAGAAATTTGCACTAAAATGCTTCCAAGTTTTCATGAACGTTTTTATTATTATTATCATTGCAAATTGCCACAACATTTACAGAACAGCGTTTAAGATTGGGGAGAAAATGTGAAACTCAAAGAACCGAACTGGATAGATATATTTAGGAGTGTCCAACCTTAGCCAGAGGAGTGCTAACGTACTTCAGCAGAAAGCATCTCTTTGCAGGAATGTTGTTGCTCTTTCAGTTATAAGATGAGGTCAATAACCAAGCTATAAAACAAACAAAAAATGCTACTACAGTATCTGAATGCAATGAGACCACCTGGGAGAGGGAACTGGGTGGGAAGGAACGCTGGGATATTATACTCTGCTAAATTTTGCATATCAAATAAGACCCCTGTGAGTATGAGCAGGCCTCTCCTGGTACGCTGAAATATACAATTGTACCTTGGTTCTTGAATGCCTTGGTCCTTGTACATTTTGGCTCCCGAACTCCGCAAACTCGGAAGTGAGTGTTCCGGTTTGCAAACGTTCTTTGGAACTTGAACGTCCGACTCAGCTTCCGTGGCTTCCGATTGAGTGCAGGAAGCTCCTGCAGCCAATCGGAAGCCGCACCTTGGTTTTCAACCATTTTCGGAAGTCGAATGGACTTCTGGAACGCATCCCATTTGAGAACCAAGGTACGACTGTACACCTAAAATGTACCATTGGTTACTTCATGCAATGCAAGTTGGCTAGATTTTTTTGTTGTATGTCGCTCTGAGTTGCTTTGGGCAAGATAAAACAAATAATTAAAAACAAACAAACAAACAAACCAGAAGGGCCTTGTCTGCCATCGTATTTTAAAAAGGGTGGGGAGAGAGGCAAGGAGGTGGGAGGCTGCAGGTGTAGTAAAAGTATTTGTCTGTTAAATCACTACACCAGCCTCAGTCTGCCACCTGCCTGTCTTATTATGACCCCCCATCTCAGTGTTGTCCTTTTGCATCTCAGCAGGGTGGGGGACAAAACTAGAGTTTGTTCGCTCCACCTCTTGTTGACTGGCTCCGCCTACTGTTGGTCTCCCAGCCTTCCGCCCTCCCAGTCCCATGGAGCATGTCCTCTCACTGTGTGTGTGTGTGTGTGTGTGTGTGTGTTTCAGGCCACCCAGCCAAAGGGGCTGTCTTCACACCACAGGGGCCCTTGCGCTCTGCCGCTGTGTGAGATTTGCAAAGGCAACGGCAGCAAGGATACTCATCGCTAAGCACTGGAAAACTCAAGATCTACCCACACTGGAAGAGTGGCAGATGCAACTGATAGACTATATGGAACTAGCCGAGATGACCGGCAGAATCCGAGACCTGGGAGAAGAGAAGGTTGAAGAAGATTGGAAGAAATTTAAGATTTACTTAAAAAAGCATTGTAATTTGGTTGAATGTTAAGATGGAGGCTAGATCATAAATAATTGACCACGATGGGAGGGACGCAGGTGGCGCTGTGGGTTAAAGCCTCAGCGCCTAGGGCTTGCCGATCGAAAGGTCGGCGGTTCGAATCCCTGCGGCGGGGTGCGCTCCCGCTGCTCGGTCCCAGCGCCTGCCAACCTAGCAGTTCGAAAGCACCTCCGGGTGCAAGTAGATAAATAGGGACCGCTTACCAGCGGGAAGGTAAACGGCGTTTCCGTGTGCGGCTCTGGCTCTGGCTCTGGCTCTGGCTCTGGCCAGAGCAGCGATGTCACGCTGGCCACGTGACCCGGAAGTGTCTCCGGACAGCGCTGGCCCCTGGCCTCTTAAGTGAGATGGGCGCACAACCCCAGAGTCTGTCAAGACTGGCCCGTACGGGCAGGGGTACCTTTACCTTTACCTTTAAATTAGATGCAATTAGGATGATAAGTGAGATTGAGGGAAAACCTTAAACCTTTGGGAGAACTATTAGATTATATTCTAAATGAATGGGACATAAGAATGTAAACAAGATGATAAATTGCGGGCAAGAATTGACAAAGATGCAAGTGGGAGCGGAAGACGTGAGGGAGTCCAAAGAAGTTAAGAAATTATGTTATGATATATGTTACATTGTTTATTATATTTGCATTTATGTTTAAAAATCTTAATAAAAATTGATTTAAAAAAAAAAGAGAGATTTGCAAAGGCAAGCTGGCTGCTTTCGCCTGCCCTCCCCCAAAACTGATCCATATGACGAAGCTGTAGACCGAACGTCAAAGGCGGTTAGTCTCAAAATGGTTGTGTGCTAGATGAAGAGTCTCGTTGAAGCAAGGCCAGCGACTCTCGGGCGCTGTTCCACTGACATGGTTCCTTCTGCGAAGAGCTGGCGATTAATGCAAGAGTTGCCAGCCCAGATCAGCCAAGCTGCTCTGCCTCAGCCTGACAGCGGTCAGCTACCTGGAGAAATATGCAGGAGCTACCTGTGAGACAGATTAAACCTGTCCAGGGGGCTGTGTCCCGCCAGTCTTGCTTCTTGCCGCTGCTTAGGATTCCGCCTCCCGGCTTAATGGTTCTTCTGCAGGCAAATACTATTGCACGATTGCACCTGTCTGCTTTTGACTGCTCTGCACCAGTCAACTGTCTTCCTTTTCTCGCGCAATTTCGCCTCCCGTTACTGGCTTTCAAAATGTTTATTCTCTAGCTCAGACTTGCCCTCCAGAAGATATTACGGACTGCATCTTTCATCAGCTCCAGGAACAATGCTGTACTGGCCAAGCTGTGATATCATAATGATTAAGGCCTTAAATCATAATTTTAGGTTATATTTTAGTGACTACGTTTTAATTTATATATTTTTAACTGTTGCTAGATCTGTATTGTCCCTGTTATACCCAATTGCAAATTCAAATGTATCCCTATCGTGTTTTATGACTTCCTTGATATTGTATGTAGGCTGGAACTGGTCTGTGACCGAAATAATAAATTCATTCATTCAGTGCTGTACTGGCAGGGGCTGATGGGTATTGAGAGCTAGGGTGCTGTAGCAGTTAGGGTGTTGGACTAGGACCTGGGAGACCAGGGTTCAAATCCCCATGCAGCCATGAAGGTGACTGGGTGACTTTGGACCGATCACTCACTCTCAGCCTAATCTACCTCACAGGGTTGTTGTTAGGAAAATACACAGAGAGGGAGGGCTCCTTAGAGGAAAAGGTTGGCTATAAAAACAAATAAAATGTTTGTAGTCCAAAACATACGGCAAAGGCCACTCTAGCTTCTGTTTATTCTCTTTATTGTCCCATTTATATCCCGTTTTCCGTCCTAAGGAGCTCAAGGTGACACATACACAGTTCTCCCTCCTGTATTTTATCCTCACTATATCCTTTTGAGGTAGGTTAGGCTGAGAAATCACCTTCATGGATCACTGCCTTGCCGTGGCGAAGGGGCTTGAATAACTCAGAGAAGCTATGAACTATGCTGAGCAGGGCACCCAAGATGGAAAGGTCATAGTGGAGAGTTGTGACCAAACGTGATCCACCTGGAGCAGGAACCGGCAAGCCACTCCAGTATGATCATGGCCACTGGTCCCACCACCTCCTGGCAAATAGAAGGGGAAGAAATGGAGGTAGTGAGAGATTTTACTTTCTTGGGCTCCATGATCACTGCAGATGGTGACAGCAGCCACGAAATTAAAAGACGCCTGCTTATTGGGAGAAAAGCAATGACAAACCTAGATAGCATCTTAAAAAGTAGAGACATCACCTTGCCAACAAAGGTCTGTATAGTTAAAGCTATGGTTTTCCCAGTAGTGATGTATGGAAGTGAGAGCTGGACCATAAAGAAGGCTGATCGCCGAAGAATTGATGCTTTTGAATTATGGTGCTGGAGGAGACTCTTGAGAATCCCATGGACTGCAAGAAGATCAAACCTATGCATTCTGAAGGAAATCAGCCCTGAGTGCTCCCTGGAAGGACAGATCCTGAAGCTGAGACTCCAATACTTTGGCCACCTCATGAGAAGAGAAGACTCCCTGGAAAAGACCCTGATGTTGGGAAAGATGGAGAGCACAAGGAGAAGGGGATGGCAGAGGATGAGATGGTTGGACAGTGGTCTCGAAGCTACCAGCATGAGTTTGACCAAACTGCAGGAGGCAGTGGAAGACAGGAGTGCCTGGCGTGCTCTGGTCCATGGGGTCATGAAGAGTCCGACACGACTAAACGACTAAACAACAACAAAGGCTGAGAAATCGTAACCGGCCAGAGGCCATCACCCAGGGAGCAACCATTCTTATCCTTTGTTTAGAGAAATGCCTTTAAGCAGTGCTGTAGCATGGGTTGCCAGTGCCCAGGGCAGGGTAAACGTTGCTCCCCCTGCTGGACTGGGGTGGAGGTGCATGGAGCCCCATGAGGCATATGGCTGCAGGTTCTGCTGCTGCTGGCAATGGTCGTGCAACTTCTCGGCTTGGTGGCTCTGCTGCCTCCTGGCTCTGCCAGCTCAGAGAAGGGGCGTGTGGGCACCCCTTTACCAGCCATGAGGAGGAGGAGGCACTGCCCAGCCCCGAAGGCCTGCCTCTCCATGGCTCCAGAAGGCAGCAGGAGCTCAGCCGCACAGCCTTGTAGGGGCCCGTTGTTGCTGCCCTCTCAGAATTTTGCACCCAGGGCCACCACCCCTTCGCCCCCTCATACTGCGCCAGTGCCTTTAAGACTCATTTATTTCAGCTAGCCTGTCTTTTTGTGTTGGGCCTTGTTTGGTTGGCCTTTGTTTACTTATCCCCCCCCCTTAATAATATGACTATATTTCATTTGCCTACGAAGTGCCAATTTAAAACCAGTGCAAAATATAGCAGACAAATCGATGCATGAAACACAGCAAAGCTTGGGCTTTCTTTTCTTTTCTTTTTTTAGTTTAAATTACAGTGGTACTTGGTTGTCGAACAGCTTGGCTCCCAAACAAATAGGCTTCCGAACACCACAAACCTGGACATGAGTATTCCGGTTTGTGGACGTTTTTTGGAAACCAAACTTCCGACGGCTTCTGGTTGAGTGCAGGAAGCTCCTGCAGCCAATCGGAAGCCGCGCCTTGGTTTTTGGACGGTTCCAGGAGTCGAACGGACTCACGGAACAGATTAAGTTCGGCAACCAAGGTACCACTGTAGTGGCCCATCTAGTCCAGCACCCTGTTCTCACAGTGGCCAACTAGAAACCTTTCTCAGATAAAAGCATCCAGGACAGGAGGACTTCTGACCTCTGCTTAAAAACCTCCAGGCATCCATCTTGCTGAGACAACAATGATTTTAAGCTGGCATCTGTAAACAAAAATGCAAAGCTTTTATTTTAAGTTTAAATTAGATTGTATATCCAAGGGGCAAGGTTGCATTGGACAGTTTTAGAGGCAATACTGCTTCTGAGTACCAGTTGCTGGAAACAGCAAGAGGGGAGAGCGCTGTTGTGCTTGGGTCCTGCACATCCCCAATAAATAACGAGACAGTAATCCTGTTAACAATAAATTGATGCTGTAAATAGGATTCACAACCCCCCCTCGCAGAACCAGTCTGCCTGCCAAAAACCACTTGCCAGAGCCTTAATATGGAAATTGCTTTCTGTCCCCCAGTAGCGAGGAAAGGATTATTTTTCATGTAATGCGTTTTGAGAACATCACCTGTAATTACACAGCTCCCTTTTAAGAGCTTTGAAAGACTCTTGCAGTAAAATGGCCATTACGGTGCCATCGGGTGTTAAGAGAGCAAAGGAGATGATTGCAAACTGGCTTTAGAGATGCTTGTCACAAGGCACACATTTTAAACCACGTTTGGAGGTTCAGGATGCAAGCGTAAGGAGCTGGTGGAAAGGAATATTGGCATGATTTATAAAGGAGCTCAGGTGGTGTGTATGTGGTCAGTAACATGTTGCTGTCCTTCCCTAAGACCCAGAGGGCTCTCTTGGAAGGATCCTTAAGCTCTCCAGCTATCAAGGTAGCAACAGTTGAGAGGAACAATGTAGAAATGATACACCGCGTGGTAGTTTGGCTTAAAGAGCTGGTTTTTTAAATTTGCAATGAGCATTATGAAAACCTATTTAATCCCCCTTCCTTTCCCTCTTTTGCTCTCTTCTTTGACCTCTTTCCTGGCCTCCTGCTCCAGGTTTCTTTCCCCCACAAAACAACCACCTACTCCAGCCTTGAAAACAAAAGATGGCTTGTGTAATCTCCAGAAGGACATCAAGAACGAAGCCCAACTGAGCAGTTGTCAACTGGCGTGGTGTGTGTGTGTGTGTGTGTGTGTGTGTGTGTGTGTTTGTGTGTGTGTAGGGTTTGTTCCAGCCTGTTTGGGTCATGTTGCTGATCCAGAGAGGTGTGCTTGACAATAGGAAAGCCAAATATTTGACATTCTAGATTAAGGTTTAGGAACTGGCAGCCGGTGGGCCAAACCAGGTCCATGATAGCTGTCATGAAATTCTATTCAGTATTGATCCGGAGCAGAACTTCAACGTATAGTTATCAGAGTAAAAACTTAAACACGTTGCAGGATTCCCAAAAAACAGACCAGAGGCAATTGTATTTCATCCAGCAGAGCTTTACTGCTACTGAAGGCAATTGAGCATAATGGTCACAAATCCAATACATTCAGGATTGGCACTGTCCATAAGAAATCCAGTTGCAGCAGACTTAACTTAAATTTACAATAACTTACAATGAGACTAAAACCTTAACACTAAGCATACTATGTACAGAACACCACACCAGAAGGAGAGAGAGAGAGAGAAAAAAAGAGTGAATCCCAGGCTCCTTCTGGCCTTATTATTATAGTCAGCATGACCTTCGCAACAAGAGATAACAATCAGTTTAAGCCAGCTGTACTAAGCTTCTCTGGAGGAATAACCCAAACATCATGAACCTTCTGCTTGTTTCTTTCACACAGAGAAGCTTCCAGAACCCTCTTGAATTAATTAGAATAGGAAAGATCTCTACACATCAGATCAACACTTTCTGCACTAAAAATGCAAACTGACAATAGCATCTTGTCAGGGACTCAGCGGGAGCGCAGGGAGGAGAGGAGATGGAAAGCGAGGGGGAGCAATCCGAGGGCAGCGTAGGAGAATATGACAGCAGCCCGATAGATTCCATGAGCCTCTCCAGCGAATCGGAAGATTCACAGAAGGGGGCGCCGATGGGCAGGGCAAGGGGCGACACAAGGGGGACACCCCAGAAGCAAGGGGCCAGCGGGGACTCCCAGAGCAGCAGTTGCAAATCAGGACCAGCTTCCCCACCAGAGCGTAGTGGGGGGGAGGAGTCCCAGGTGTCAGAGCCCACACATGCACCACCAGCGAGAGAAGATGAGTCAGGGTGGACCACGCCTCCATCAGAGAGCGAGTTAACGGTTAAGAGGAAAGTTGCAGGCTGGGCGCGCGCGCCAAGTTCAAAGGTACAGGCGAGCGGCACAGAAGGTAGCCCGGATAGGGAACCAGGTCCTAAAGCCCGCCGGAAGGAGGGGCAAGAATCGTCAGGGTCAGCGTCAGAGGAATCCAGGAAGGATGAGACCCTAGCGGGCAGGAGGGCCCAGAGGAGAAAGGAATTTAGGAAGAGGTGGAGCAAAGCGAGAGTCTTAAACTGGTGTGGAGGGGGAGGAGACTCAGACAGGACTACGCCGGTCTAAGGTCGGGACGTAGAGCTGCACGCTGCGGCTTTGAAATGGAGACTGAATCTCAATAAAGACTTTTGTACATAACTACAGCCTAGCGTTGGTCCTCTGTGAGCTGGGACCTGGAGGCAGCTCTGACACATCTATACCAGGGATTGTTAACTTGCTATTTCCACCACCCAAAAGGGGTTTTTGTGGGCCTCCAAAAGCTGTCATTAATTAGGGTTTTTGTTTTAATTCTTGACAGTTCCATGGGTCCACACCCCCTGTGATGCCAAAACTTTGTTTTCCATGGCCTCTCAAGGACCCCCAAAAACTGCCAATTTCTTTAATTCATTGATTGATTGATTCTTTAAGTTTTATCTTTACTAACTGCTCCTATAGCTTCCCCAGCATTGTTTCAAAAGGGATTTTGTGCTCCCCAATTCCCCACCTTTCAAAATCAGCCCTTATTTGTTCTGAATTTAACCATGAATCATTAAAAAAAACTGATTTAAAATAGTAGAAGATTCTATAAAGACTTGCTGAATAGGAGGCAGATACGAAATAGCCTGCCTTTATCACCTTTTGGTGCCACACACAATCACTATCAAGGGAGAGAGACCTTTTTTAACAGAAATGTCTTTCAAAGATATTAACGCCACATTGTTATCTGTGCTGCTTTTCAGTTTGCTGCGGTTAAATTTGAAACTATGGGTTGCATTTTATGTTGTGTTTCTTTGCTTCTCTCTCTCTCTCTCTCTCTCTCTCTCTGTCTGTGTGTGTGTGTGTTAGAAATTTAGAAATAAGCTAACAGTTGTTTAGGAGCCCATCTTACAAAATTCAGCTCGGATTGTGAATTCCAACACTGAGCATTTGGAACTAGAAATGCTTGTTAGAGAGCTCTGCTTTGCACATCTGTGTTTCCCCAGGAGTCTGACCTGTCCTTGTTCCACCTGCAAAAAAGCAGGGCTTTTAAGCTGTCAGGAGCATCTTGCCGTATTGTGCCTTTAATTGCTACACAGGGGATTGCCTGTCTTGTCTGGACTCCGCTTGACTAAGAATAGGAAAAGAGGGCTAGCCATTCTGCCTGGCTTCGGAGGGGAGGGAGGATGGGAAGGAATTTGCAATGTGTGTGTCTGTCTGCGTGTGTAGCGGAGCTTATGTCCAGGGAGGGGCTCAGTACCGGATTTACGTGTAAGCTAAACAAGCTGTAGCCTAGGGCCCCACCGCCAAAAAATTTAAAGGAAAAAAACAACTGGATGTACATTTCCAAAATACAAGATAAAAAACAAATAAAATAAAATCTACATACAGCAACAGTGTTTTGTGTTGTGTAGGCTCCTATGATGTAAGTAATGGGCCCCGCCTGCTAGCCTGCTCCCTAAAAATATCACTGGTTTGCTCATTTCTGTATATAGGGGGCCTACATTCTGCATGTGCAAATGGCTTTAGATACCTATTAGGTCCATAAACTACCATATAGCATATATTCAATGCAAAAAGCAGTGACAATTTGTTGTTGACAAAGGGCAGCTGGACATATAAAGAGCCCCATTACCTTCAGTAGCTTAGGGCCTCATCAAACCTAAATCCAGGCCTGGAGGGGCTCATGGTCTGCCTCAAATACCCGAGTCTGAACACACACACACAACACACACACACATACACCCCAGTTGTGCAGCTGTATATATTAAATAAAGGATGTGAACTAAACAGGGATATGAGCTCAGTTTTCATGACTGTTTCCATTTAGGGGTTCGTGGCTGCAGATTTAGGATTGCAGGGTGGGGTGGCGGGAGTCAGAGCACTAAATAGCATGTGCTGTTGTGGAATGCGAATATCAGAGAGCTATTTTTTGCAACAACAGCCTTGGACTCTCTCTCCCTCTGTGTGTGTGTGTGTGTACATATGCGTGTGTATGTCCCCATCTGGACTGGTCCCTTCATTTTCTCCTGGAGCATACCGTATTTTTCGCTCTATAAGACGCACCAGACCATAAGACGCACCTAGTTTTTGGAGGAGGAAAACAAGAAAAAAAATATTCTGAATCTCAGAAGCCAGAACAGCAAGAGGGATCGCTGCACAGTGAAAGCAGCGATCCCTCTTACTGTTCTGGCTTCTGGGATAGCTGCGCAGCCTGCATTCGTGCCATAAGACGCACACACACATTTCCCCTTACTTTTTAGGAGGGAAAAAGTGAGTCTTATGGAGCAAAAAATACAGTAATTCAACATGCTGTCCCCACCCCCCGCCCTGGGTTCCACATACTCTTTGCTAGAAACCTTGACAATTCTCTGCCCTGGCAATCCAAACCCTATGGCACCCCCCACCACCACAACCCCCCCCCCAAATAAAGAAACCCTGATTTCTTCTACCTATATAGATTATGAAAACACAGCAAATGTGCATAGGTTGTTTTTATTTTGCATGGTTTTTCAGTGCACAAGTCTAGTTTTGCTAGAACCTCCACAACTCCTGAAAATCTTATTCATCCAGCGTATCTCTGGCTTTACAGGTTTCATTGGGTGTTGCCTGTATTCACAGATAAGACTTAAAGGTATATTCACAGCCTAAAGTGCTAGTAACCAGCTTTTAAAAGGAAAGGAAAGGGAAAAGACTTGAGATCTTCTGGAAGTTGAATTTTAGACCCAATTCCATTTTCTAGGTTCTTGTGTAATCTGAACATACCCATATAAAACGTCCTGTGGATTAATGTCCCATTAAGTGGATTAATATCCCATTAGGATTCCCATTAGGGTCTTCTAACCTCATATGAGGGACCACTTAATTGTTCTAGCTGTGTATTTTGGCTCCTGATGATGCCCAAACATTTTTAGTGCCTGCCCGGCAGGTGTGACAGCCCCTTCCTCTTCAGACTTGCCAAAAGCAAGAGGTGCTTGGAAGCAACTCAGTATCTTTCTGTGTAGGTTCACTTTTGGGGAGCAGATTTTAAGTTTTTGGAGAGGCTTCCCACATGTGCTGGGGCATTTCCTGGGGGTCGCAGAGCCGCTGGCAGTGATTGGCTGAGCAGCCCCAGTGTCAGAGAGAGGTAGGGCATGCAGCAAAAGGACCTCTGGCTGCCATTGGCTGAACTGTTCAGGTCCTAGGGAGGAAGGAAAGATGGGGGGGGGAGAGAAGCAGAGGGGGGGCCTAGTCCCTACTCCTCCTCCACCAGTTTATGTAGCTGCCCCCGACAGGCTGTGCGCACACAGCCGGAGACTACGCTTGCATGGAAACTGCCTGTGCTCTTCCCTTTTCAATCCCCTCCTGGTTCTGGGAGACGGGTACAGGAGAGGGTTGGGAAGCATCCAGCCCTTCATTTGCCTGGCTTCCCGCTTCCTCCAGTGCTCCACCCTCCAGCTCCAGCATTAGCTAAAGTTTCCCCTGCCTCTATCTCTTGCCTCCTGGCTGGTACAGGTCCCCACAAATCACTGCCCCCCTCTCCCAAGTCAGGCTCCAGCTGCCCTCCAGCAACTATTAAAAGCCCTTTAAAAAAAAACAGTCAATTCCCAAAGCATTCTCGGAAGAAAACAGCCTTCATTTTTCTCTAGGAGGCCGACAAGGAGAGAGCCAGTCTCTGGCTTCTCTAGGGAGTTCCAAAGCCTGGGAGCAGCCACCGAGAAGGCCCTGTCCTGCATCCCCACCAAGCGTGCCTGTGAGGTGGCAGGAGCAAGAGAAGGCCTTTCCCCGAAGATTTTAGACCCTGGGCAGGTTCATATGGGAGAATGCGGTCCTCCAGATGGCCATAGAGTGCTGACCCTCCTAGAATCATAGAGTTGGAAGAGACCATCTAGTTCAACCCCCTGCAATGCAGGGATCTTTCACCCAATGTGGGGCTCAAACCCATAACCCTGAGATTAAGAGTCTCGTGCTGTACTGACAGCTCCTGCAGCTCTCCCCTGCTGACCCCTTGCCTTCTCTCTGCTTGCAGGCCTGCCGCGACTTCCTGGATTTAGCCGAGACCCACAGCCGCAAATGGCAGCGGGCGCTCCAGTATGAGCGGGAGCAGCGCACCCGCCTGGAGGAAACCATTGAGCAGCTAGCCAAGCAGCACAACAACTTGGAGAGAGCCTGCCGAGGGGCCCCCTCCCTCTCTACGAACACCAGCATCCGTGCGTCCAAAGGTGAGGAGGAGGCCTGCTGCCACGACTGCTTCCATATTTGACAAGCAGCTCTTGCCCTGCACCTTAGCTGGCTAGGGCCTTTCGCAGGGAAGGGCCATAGCTCAATGTTAGAGCACCTGTGTTGCATGCAGAAAATCTCAGGTTTGATTCCCTGCAGACCTCCAGGTAGGGCTGCAAGTCAATATACAGTGGTACCTTGTGTTACAGATGCTTCAGGTTACAGATGCTTCAGGTTATAGACTCTGCTAACCCAGAAATAGTACCTCGGGTTAAGAACTTTGCTTCAGGATGAGAACAGAAATCGCGCAGCAGCGGCGCGGCAGCAGCAGTGGAAGGCCCCATTAGCTAAAGTGGTGCTTCAGGTTAAGAACAGTTTCAGGTTAAGAACGGACCTCCAGAACGAATTAAGTTCTTAACCCGAGGTACCACTGTAGGCAATAATGAGCTGTGTGGACCAATAGTCTGACTTGGCATAAGGCAGCCCTCCTACATTCCTGCTTCATCCGGCTCTTTCCTTAGAACCATAGGGACTAGGAACTTAATTCTTTTTAAGGGGAAGGGCCAGAGCACCTGCTTTGCATGCAGAAGGTCCCAGATTCAATTCCCAGCAGCATCTCCAGGGAGAGACCCTGAAACCCTGGACAGCTGCTGCAGCTAAGCAAATCAGTCTCTTAAGCTTAAACCAAGAAAGAGTATTTTCTATAAGACTGGATATCAATATACGTATCAAGACTTTGAGATTAGACCACTGGAGAAGCCCGGAAAACTATCTTGGGAGTGTGCTACCTGCAAGCCCCAGTAAAAGGGCCCCATCAGGGGCAAACAGAAGCCTCTTGATTACTTGGACTGCCAGGGCGAAGCAGGTGCAAAACGCCAGCACCCTGTCTACAACTTCATTAACATCTATCTACAACTCCATTAGCATCTCTCAGTATTTTGAATAACACCGAACTTACCTTTTGTTGGTATCTTCGTGAACTTACCTAAAAGACTGAGTTAAGCATTGGAAAAATCTACAGTGGTGCCCCGCAAGACGAATGCCTCGCAAGACGGAAAACTCGCTAGACGAAAGAGTTTTCCGTTTCGGAGGTGCTTCGCAAAACGAATTTCCTATGGGCTTGCTTCGCAAGACGAAAATGTCTTGCGAGTTCCTGCGGGTTTTTCCCCCTTTCCCCCCCACTTTTTCTAAGCCGCTTATCCACTAAGCCGCTAAAAGCTGGTAAGCCGATAATAGCGCTAATCCGTTAAGCCGTCAATGGGCTTGCTTCGCAAGACGAAAAAACCGCTAGACGAAGAGAATCGTGGAACGGATTCTTTTCGTCTTGCGAGGCACCACTGTATTGAAACCAGACATTATAAGTTCATCTTAGGTTGGGTAGTTCGCAAGTCTCTGTAGCTTTGTTTAATGTTTTGTATTTTTCCTGGCAAGGTGCCATGACGGATGAGGGCTGGCGGTAGAGACTCTGGGGCCTGCATTGCAGGGGTTGGACTAGATGATCCTCGGGGGGGGGGGCCTTCCAACTCTACAATTCCATGATTCTAACTCCCATCAGCCCCAGCCAAGCCAGCGGATTTGCTCACCTGGGTATTATTGCCTCTCTGCCAGCAGGGAGCGTACAGAGCGTGAAAGCGGAAGCCAGTGATGAAGATGAGGAGACGGAGTACTTCGATGCCATGGAGGACGCACAAGCTTTCATCACAGTAGCTGCGGATCCATCGAAGCACCACCGGTAGGTATGGCACCTGCTCCCTGGGAGCCGCCAGGCAGTCGGAAACCCTAGCATAGCAAAATCCACTTTAAAAAGAAGAAGAAAGAAACTGACCTTCTGCTGTTAGGGAAGTGACAGGGAAGTGCATTCAAAAGAGTTGGAATGGACGCGTCATGAGCAGGAAGTTGCATAAGCAGCCACCAAGCAAATAAGAATGGAAGACTGTTGTTGTATAACCTGCCCACAAACAAATCAGAGTAAACGTTTGAGAGTAGATATACAGTGGTGCCTCGCAAGACGAAATTAATCCGTTCCGCGAGTCTCTTCGTCTTGCGGTTTTTTCGTCTTGCGAAGCACGACTATTAGTGGCTTAGCAGCTTAGTGGCTATTAACAGCTTAGCGGCTTTAAGAAAAAGGAAACAAACTCGCAAGAACTCGCAAGACGTTTCTTCTTGCGAAGCAAGCCCATAGGGAAATTCGTCTTGCGGAACGACTCAAAAAATGGAAAACTCTTTCGTCTTGCGCGTTTTTCGTCTTGCGAGGCATTCGTCTTGCGAGGTACCACTGTACAGGTGAAACTTGGAAAATTAGAATATTGTGGAAAAGTTCATTTATTTCAGTAATTTATCTTAAAAGGTGAAACTAATATATGAGAGAGACTCACGACATGCAAAGCGAGATATGTCAAGCCTTTATTTGTTATAATTGTGATGATCATGGCGTACAGCTGATGAAAACCCCAAATTAACAATCTCAGAAAATTAGAATATTAAATGAAATCGGCAAAACAAGGACTGCAAGTAGAGCAATATTGCACAATGTTGCACTTTGCATGTCATGAGTCTATCTCATATATTAGTTTCACCTTTTAAGTTGAATTACTGAAATGAACTTTTCCACAATATTCTAATTTTCCAAATTTCACCTGTAATCTACCAAGATGATCAAGGGTCTGGAAACCAAGTCTGCTGATGAATGGTTGAAGGAGCTGGGTATGTTTAGCCTGGAAAAGAGACCGAGAGGAGATATGACAGCCATCTTCAAATCTCTGAAGGGCTGTCATGTGGAAGAGGGAGCAAGCTTGTCTTCTCCTGCTCCGGAGGGCAGGACTCGAACCAACAGCTTCAAGTTACAAGAAAGGAGATTCTGACTAAACACCAGGAAGAACTTTCTGATAGTAAGAGCTGTTTGACAGTGGAACAGGGTCTCCCTCAGGAGGTTGTGGACTCTCCTTCCTTGGAGATTTTTAAGCAGAAGTTGAATGGCCATCTGTCACGGATGCTTTAGCTGAGATTGCTGCATTGCAGGGGGTTGGACTAGATGACCCTTGGGGTCCCTCCTAACTCTACAATTCTATGATTCTATTATTCTAACATCAGCACAAGCTTTGTGCAGGCAGATCAGGATGAATGCAAAACAAATAGGCTGTGTGAAAGAGGCCATTTCCTCTCTTTGGAGCACTTGGCAATGGATAGCAGGCCTCTTTTAGATCTTGCCCATTTTCAACAGACAAGTTTGGCTTTTCGTTAGATGCTTAGAAGGCCACCCCTAATGAGTGGGCCAGTTGCATTCAACTTGAAGTGGGGGAAAGAAACCCCCTTTCCTTCAGTGCCTCCAACCTATTCAGTGAAAGAGCAGATAAAAGAAAGTTCTTTTTTAAAAAAACAACCGTGGAACTCACTGCCACATGAGGAAGTGAGAACCAACTTGAACACTTTAAAAGAGGATTGGACAGATTCGTGGAGGAGAGGGATACCAGAATGGCTATGCTCTGCCTCCACAGTCAGAGAGGCATCAATGTTTCTGAATACCAATTGCTGGGAACCTCGGGAGAGAAGAGGGCTCTTGTGTTTGAATCCTGCTTGTGGGTTTCCCATTGGGGCATCTGGTTGGTCACCACGAGAAGAGGATGCTGGACTAGATGGACCACTGGCCTGATCCAGCAGCCTCTTCTTCTGTTCCTGTGCCCAGTTCACTCTTCTCACCTGCCTGGTCCAGAAAATCTTGCCTTTGGGGCTTTGGACAACCTGGCTAGCAAGCTGGCTTTGTAGGAATGTGAAGCCGTGCATTTGCATATCAGAACCCCCCATTTGTGACACTCTTTCTCAACGGCATGTTCTGCAGCAGAGGCTTCCATTGTGGATGGGTAACTCTCGCTCGCGGCTCCGGGCTTCTGTGCGCCGCCTCATTCACCGCTGCCCCCTGCGTTTTCTCTGCAGGCGTGCCGGCAGCAACATTAGCGGGACCAGCGAAGGCCGAGGGGAGAGCTGGAACCTGGACGACAACGTAAGCGCATTTTGCAAAGTTTGAAATGGGAATTTCCCACACACACCCCTTGGTGGCACCATGCATGTTCTAAGGCTGGGGTGGCCGGAAGGGTTATGGCTCATTGATGGAGCAGCGCTTCTGCTTTTCTGGAAGATGAGCCTTATTTGAAATCCCACAGAACCACTTCCAGTCACAAGGAGCTTCCTATGCTTGTCATTGGCCTGCCAAACCCCCCACCCACCCACAATACCTTCCTCCCCATAATAATTTTATTATTTGTACCCCACTCATCTGATTGGGTTGCCCCAGCCACCCTGGGTGGCTCCCTACAAAATATTAAAAACACAATAACATTAAAGACTTCCTCATACAGGGCCGCCTTCAGCTGTCTTCTCAAAGTGGTGTAGTTCTTTATCTTCTTGACTTTTGATGGGAGGGCTTTCCACAAGGGAGGTGCCAGTACCAAGAAGGCCCTCTGCCTGGTTCCCTGTAAACTTCACTTCTCACAGTAAGGGGACTGCCTGAAGGCCCTCAGTGCTGGATCTCAGTGTAGGGGCTGAACAATGGGGGCAGAGGCGCTCCTTTATCAATATGATACACATTTATTTGTATCAGCTGCTAGCCTTTGCCATTCAGGGGCAAGCATATAAAAGCACAGCCAAGCAGCTAAAATTAGCAAGCTGAATTAAAGACAGCAGCCGTTGCAATTTTGGGCTACTGGGGAGATCACTTTCCCGTATGCAGAGGTGGGCGGGGAGCTGAAAGTCTCAAGGTGTGTTGCTGGCTGACCGGCCCCTTGAACTCTCCCTCCTGCTCTGCTTCCTCCCCAGGTGTTCGACAGCTCTCACCAAGCCAGCTACGACGGTTCAAGCAAAGATGGCATTCACAAGAAGAAGAGGCGGACTCGGGTCCCGGACAAGCCCAACTACAGCCTTAACCTCTGGAGCATAATGAAGAACTGCATTGGCAAAGAACTGTCCAAGATTCCCATGCCTGTATGTGATTCCCCACTGCCCCATGCTCTGGTTCCGGGGGTGGGGCATTTCCAGGCCACAGTCTCTTTCTGGGTGACCTTCCCGGGGGCCGCTTGCCAGTGTTGGGTGGGGCCAGAGATAAAAGTGGGAAGAGAAATTGATGCGAACTTTACCTTCGTACAGTATGCTAGTTCCTACACACACAATGCAATAAGGGGTTTTTTCTTGTATTAAGTCCAACTGGTGGGGCATCTGCTGGAGGTGCATCTCTTTACCCTGAAATATGACACTTGAGTTGTATACTTTTTGGACCCCCCTTATTCCTGCGACAGTAAGTCGTTTCAAACTGCTTTTAACATTGCGATTTTTGCGACTTGCCCTGGGACCTTAGGAGGAAGCGGGGATAAGCAGTCACCATCTCGCTGGCTAAGTCAGGGAGATTTCCCAAACACTTAGGCTCTTTGACAGCAATTTGTTTTGAATGGCACCGATGGAGGAATCCTCTCTCCTAACCCACTTCCCCTGAAACAAAATATAGTCGTACCTCCGCTTAGGTATCCCTCCGGTTACATAAACTTCAGGATACATAAGTGGCAAACACGGAAATGTATTTCTGGGTTTTTGCTGCATGCGCAGAAGTGCTCTACTGCTGTGCACACATGCACAGAAGCAGTCTCTCTGGTTGCAAAACCTCGGGATCCGGCCGGACCTCCAGAGCGGTTCCCGTCCGCAACCGGAGGTACCACTGTACTAGTTTCAGGGTTGCAGCAGGGGAGAAAAGGGTAAAATTCCACCTTCATATTTGCTCCCATCCTGTTAATTTATCAGTCCCCTCCCCTGCAACACCCACTTCTCCCTTACTGGCATTTTCAGAAACCCAATTGTTAGATGCAAAGGCTTGTTTAATTCTGCTTACAAGTGGTCCTATAAGGTAGCAAGCAGAGAGAGAGAGAGAGAGAGAGAGAGAGAGAGAGAGAGAGAGAGAGAATGGGACCTTTGGCAATAGAAAAAGGACTAAAGCAGTTTCACATCCCAGCCTTTTGTTTTCCCATTAGTGACAAGGCTGCTTGTCGCCACAGGAACCCGGTTGGCTGGTAGTGGCGAAGATTTGTGGCTTGTGTGGCTGAGCAAGTCCGTCCCTGTTGTGGGGAGTTGGTGGGGAGAGGGAGGGTTTAAACTCTGCCTTCAAAGGCAAGAAAGCCACCTACATTCTCTGCTCAGGAGTGCCTGGACCGCTAGCCGGGGTTGGCAGCGGCCCAGCAGCACACAAGCCACTGGCAGCGCCTGCTTTTGAAACAATCAGATATGTTTAATCAGGAAGTAATTGAATGCTTGCTTGTTACATTTCCAGAGCTGCTTCCTGATTGAGCCCACGCAGGGCAGATGCTGCCACCGATGCTCTCCGTAGCAGAGATGCTCTGGCAGTTCTTCCCTTTGCAGATTGTCATAGTCAGTATATTTATAGCCTGCATTTCTCACAAGTAAATCTGTGCCTAAAGCAGTTCACATTAAAATAAATAAATGTCTACACAATAACAATACATAATAGGACATATGATGTTCCTGCAAGGTAACACACAAAAAATTAATAATCAGTTGAACCAGTGTTTCTCAAACTAGGATCTCCAGCTGTTGTTGGACTGCAGTTCCCATCATCCCTGAGCTAGGGATGATGGGAATTGTAGTCCAACAGCAGCCAGAGACCCAAGTTTGAGAAACACAAAGTTTAAACAGTTCATTTGACATATACATACAGCTTACCAATAGGTCAAGTCCAAGTATCCCATTAAGAAATTCATTTAGAAAGGTCCAGGGGTTGGACGGTGGGGCAAGGCAGGTGGGAAAATCTATCCCCCAATTGTCAACATGGAATCCCCAATGCCCAACTCAGGTGCAGATACTCTTGTGCATTTTTCTAATGCTACACAAATGAAGTGCTACACAAATGAAGCACATTTAAATTTAATAAAGTGGGCCTTCACACCTCCTGGTTATCTCAGTCCCTGTAGGAACATTGGAAGCTGCCTTTCACTGAAGTCAGACAATTGGTCCGTCTAACTTAGGGCAGTCAGCACTGACTGGCAGTGGCTCTTCAGGCAGAGGAGATTCCCAGCCCTCCCTGGGGATTGAACCTGGGATCTTCTGCATGGGAAGCAGATGCTTTTCCCCAACACAGACAGGTATAGTAGTAGTAGTAGTAGTAATAATAATAATAATAATAATAATAATAATAATAATAATAATATATTTATACCCCGCCCATCTGGCTGGGTTTCCCCAGCCACTCTGGGCAGCTTCCAACAAAATGTTAAAATACAATGGTCTGTTAAACATTAAAAGCTTCCCTAAACAGGGCTGCCTTCAGATGTCTTCTAAAGGTCTGGTAGTTGTTTTTCTCTTTGACATCTGGTGGGAAGGAGTTCCACGGAGCTGGTGCCACTACCAAGAAGGCCCTCTGCCTGGCTCCCTGTAACTTGGCTTCTCGCAGCGAGGGTACCGCCAGAAGGCCCTCAGTGTCCGGGCAGAATGATGAAGGTGTTCGCCTCTTTCCCCCAGCTTCCCACTCTCGGTGAATGGGATCTGCTTTAGCCTCGAGTATCTAATGCCAGCATTTTCCCCTTTTGCTGCAGAGGGTCTTGCTGTTCCAAAATCTTAGGCCAGGCATAGGCAAACTCGGCCCTCCAGATGTTTTGGGACTACAACTCCCACCATCCCTGACCACTGGTCCTGTTAGGTAGGAGTGATTGGAGTTGTAGTCCCAAAACATCTGGAGGGCCGAGTTTACCTATGCTTGTCTTAGGCCATTTCCTTCCCTCCCACCCCCAGTGGGTAGCAGAGAAATGGGGTGGGGGGTTTGCTCACAGCAGAGCCTGGTCTTTGTACAGTGTCTCCACTCCCGCTTTGAGTCAACAGGGAGTCTTTCCTCTTCAATTACGCAGGAACGTGACCCTGGCGAAGGACACAGAGGCCCCTTAATAGCCCTGGCACTGTGATGTATAAATAATCCCTGCATCCAATACACACAATCTGTAAAATTGCAGCAGTGGGCCAAATGGAACAATCCGGTGGGGCCTTTAAATCTGCCATTGCCGCTCCTGTGGCAGCAAAGAGATTAAAGTTCACATAGAAAAGCCACACTGGGAGAGGCTTGGAAATGTAATATCGTTTTGGCATGACGGTAAATCTTCCGCCTTCGCGGGGAGCTTTTTGTGTGGATGACAAAGGACTTCAGATACAGACACATACCACTTGCAATTATATATACATATATATTACATGCTCCTTTATGGGTTTCCCAGCCAAGCTGCTAATCATACTCGCTCAGCTGCAGCGTAACATTCACTCCCCTCCCGTTTTTTTTAAAATAGAGAGATGCTTGCTGTTTCCCCATCCATATATCCCAGGCATAGGCAGACTCGGCCCTCCAGATATTTTGAGACTACAGTTCCCATCATCCCTGCCCACTGGTCCTGTTAGCTGGGGATGATGGGAGTTGTAGTCCCAAAAACATATGGAGGGCTGAGTTTGCCTATGCCTGATATATCCCTTCTCGCCTAATAAATAACAACAGAAGAGTCCAGTAGCAGGATCAGACCAAGGGCCCATCTGGTCCAGTATCATCTTCCCACAGTGGCCAGCCAGGTACCTCTTGGTAAGAAAGCCTGCAAGCAGAATTTGAGCGCAACAGCTCTCTCTCTCTCCCCATTTGCAGCCTCCAACAGCAGAGGCAGTTTCCTCTTTGTACAGCAAAGGAGATCATCTGGAAGCCTATGGGAGCGGTTGCTCGAGGACATTTAAACAGCTGAATAGCTTAGTCAGTAGAACATGAGCCTCATAGTCTCAGGGTTGTGGGTTTGAGCCCCAGGTTGGGCAAAAAGATCCCTGCATTGCAGGATGTTGGACCAGATGATCATCATGGTCCCTTCCAACTCTACAATTCTATGGTTTTGTGTGTGTGTGTGTGATGGCAGATAGATTTCCAACCCTCTTGTCCCAACTTGCAAAAGTAGCCCAGACCACTCACGGGAGGTCTCTTTTTCTCACTGGCTTTCTGCAAACATCACAGGGGTTGCATTCTGCAGGGGGCAATCCAATAGGACTGGATTATAAGGCGTCTGCTCCCTTACTGCTGCGTGGAGATTTTTGAAAAACAAAGTGGTATATAAGTGCCTTCAAATAATAATAAAAAATGAGATAGAAAGAGCGATTCCCTTCTCCTCCCCTTGGGTTAGCAACCGACCTCTCTGGCTTTCTACAGGTGAACTTCAATGAGCCACTATCCATGCTGCAGAGACTGACAGAGGACCTCGAGTATCATGAACTGCTTGACAAAGCCGTCAAGTGCGAGAGCTCCATTGAGCAGATGTGCTTTGTGGCTGCTTTCTCCGTGTCTTCCTACTCGACGACAGTCCACCGGACGGCGAAGCCATTCAATCCACTCCTGGGCGAGACCTACGAGCTGGACCGGCTAGATGAGCTGGGTTTTCGCTCTCTCTGCGAGCAGGTGAGGAAAAGGGGAGGGAAGCTGGTGTGCCATTGTGGGGTGGGCCCACGTGGGGCTTGGGCCACAGAGACCTCAGCTGACATCCTCTGTCTTCCAGATCAGACCCAGATTACTCGCATCCGTTGTTTCATTTATTTGTTCCTTTTTAAATGTTCAGAACTTTATTGTATACTATGTACTATACTATAGGGACACGGGTGGCGCTGTGGGTTAAACCACAGAGCCTAGGGCTTGCCGATCAGAAGGTCGGCAGTTTGAATCCCCGCGATGGGGTGAGCTCCCGTTGCTCGGTCCCAGCTACTGCCAACCTAGCAGTTCGAAAGCATGTCAAAGTGCAAGTAGATAAATAGGTACCGCTCCGGCGGGAAGGTAAACGGTATTTCCATGCGCTGCTCTGGTTCACCAGAAGCGGCTTAGTCATGCTGGCCCCATGACCCGGAAGCTGTACGCCGGCTCCCTCGGCCAATAAAGCGAGATGAGCGCCGCAACCCCAGAGTCGGTCACGACTGGACCTAATGGTCAGGGGTCCCTTGTGTACTATACTATACATAGTATATGACGAGCTTAAAAAAATGTTTAAGTATAACTTTATAAAAAAATACAGAAGCTTTTCTACTAGGGATAATGGACGCAGGTATAGCAAGAGAAGATCAGAATATATTCCTCTATGCCACAAGAGCGGCAAGGATCCTAATTGCTAAAAACTGGAAAAAAGAAATTGTGCCAACAAAAATGGAATGGCAAGACAAACTGTTAGAGTATATTGAACTGGCTAGATTAACAGAAGCAATTAGAGACCACACTAGACAAGAATTTCAAAAAGCATGGGGAAAATGCAGAGAATACTTCACAAACCGTGCCCTAAAATTCATACCTGGACTTGCTTCAATTAATGTCTGCAGGAGACTTTGCGGATATTTAAGTTATAATTAGAAAAATCTTAATAATTATTCATAAAGGAAACAGCTTATAAGAAGTAAATAAGGATGCCAGAAACAGGAAGAAGGAAGTATTTTATTTGATTGTTTGTATTGTTGTTTATTATGCTTGTTGTTTGTTATGTTCATGTCTGATGGGGGTGGATTTCTGTGTTGGGGGGTGGGGGATTTGTGTTAGGTTGTAAATAAAATTTCCAATAAAAATTAAAAGAAAGAAAGAAAGAACTTTATTGTATTAGTAAAATAGCAATCCAATAAGAAACAGAAAAGGGAAAAGGAAGGAAGAGAAACTTTACAGAACCAAAAAACTGGGTTCGCAGCCATTATCTCATAATACATTTAGTGTTTACAGCAGGCCTGCAACTTAACGCTTATCTTTCTTACGCAACTGCAACTTTAGATGGATCGTGAATAAAGAAATAGAAAGGGAGCAGGAGACTGTTGGATACGGAGATCTTGTGAGATCTTGTAGGGCCATCCACAGGATTTTCCTTTGTGGAAACAGCTTTTGAAGCCTGATACCTTGCTTGCAGGGCTCTGGGACTGTTGCACAAGATCTCACAGGGCTCTCTGAGATCTTGGATGGTGGGAGTGGTTCCAGGGATCCTTCTGACTTCGTGCAATGTTGAGTTTGTGCACTGACCCCTGGAACATAACCCTTGCATATGTTGTGGGACTGCTGAACTGTTTTGCCAACCACTTAGACCTAACACCATTGGGGTTTGTTTCTCCTTGGATCTCCCCTCACTCCAGGTGAGTCATCACCCTCCGGCCGCGGCCCATCATGTCTATTCCAAGCGAGGCTGGACACTGTGGCAGGAAATCACCATTGCCAGCAAGTTCCGAGGCAAATACCTCTCCATCATGCCACTGGGTAAGCACCTGCTCCCCAGGTAGAACGTTCTGTGTCCTCGGCAGTTAATCATTCCTTGGCATAGATCATAGAATCATAGGGTTGGAAGGGACCCTGAGGATCATCTAGTCCAAGCTTCCTCAAACTCGGCCCTCCAGATGTTTTGAGACTACAATTCCCATCATCCCTGACCACTGATCCTGCTAGCTAGGGATCATGGGAGTTGTAGGCCAAAAACACATGGAAGGCCGAGTTTGAGGACGCCTAGTCCAAACCCCTGCAATGCAGGAATATGCAGCTGTCCCTTACGGGGATTGTACCTTCAACCTTGGCGTTATCCGCACCACGCTTAGGCCCATTGTTGTTGGGGAATTCCTTGTATCTCTAAGGCAGGGTTTCCCGAACTGTTTTTGGACTACAACTTCCATCTTCCCTAGCTAGCAGGACCAGTGGTCAGGGATGGTGGGAATTGTAGTCCAAAAACAACTGGAGACCCAAGTTTGGGAAACCCTGATCTAAGAGATCTCCTCTTCTATTTAAGAGCACCAAATCAACATATATATTTTTGCCGGCAACCGACTGAATGAAGGTAGCGACAGTCTGGGAGGGCCCTTAGACTGCCTTGAGGTTCTCGAAAGGCCTTTCCATGTTCATAAAGGTAAAGGTAAAGGTACCCCTGCCCGTACGGGCCAGTCTTGACAGACTCTGGGGTTGTGCGCCCATCTCACTTAAGAGGCCAGGGGCCAGTGCTGTCCGGAGACACTTCCGGGTCACGTGGCCAGCGTGACATCGCTGCTCTGGCGAGCCAGAGCCGCACACGGAAACGCCGTTTACCTTCCCGCTGGTAAGCGGTCCCTATTTATCTACTTGCACCCGGAGGTGCTTTCGAAGTGCTAGGTTGGCAGGCGCTGGGACCGAGCAGCGGGAGCGCACCCCGCCGCAGGGATTCAAACCGCCGACCTTTCGATCGGCAAGCCCTAGGCGCTGAGGCTTTAACCCACAGCGCCACCTGCGTCCCACGTTCTTGTACATGGCTGGCAGCAATTCAGCAGGTCATGGAACTGATTCTAAACCTGACAGAGGAGTTGACAACCTCAGCAGTGGGAGTTGGCTGGTAGAGGGAGGGATGCTCTGAGCCACCTCCAAGTGCTTCATCCTCTCCCTCTAATCGCTGGTCCTAGCGATGGCTGCTAGAATCTTTGAGAAAGTGCAGAAGGACCCCTTTCTAGACTGGCTTATGCTGTCATCTCAAAGTTGGAACATGTGGGAATCTGTGGGGAAGGCCCTGTGGCACAGGGATGGAGCCTTTGCAATGCATGCAGAAGGTCCCAGATTCAGGCCCTGGCATCTCCAGGTAGGGCTGGGAATGCCCTGCCCAAAACCCTGGGAAACTGCTGCCATTCAGTGGATCCACAGATCTTGTTGGGACTCTTTTAAATTACCAAAGTCCGACACCTCCCCCCCCCCCCAGGAAGTGTAAATCTGGATCAAATTAGGGATAGGTGGGTGGGCTGGCATTTTGATGCCAACCATGTTGTGTGGACCCTGCCCAAAAAATGTGCCTGCATGAGGATCCTATAATAAACACCCTCCCAGAAGCCCCCTTCATCCCCTTTCCCCTGTTATGTGAATCCTGCTGCCCAGGCATGATGGAATATTTAGTCCATCTCCATGGTGGCCAGTGAGCAAGCACATGATGTTCATCAGAAATCCCACCCCTTAATGAGAGGCCTTTGAAGAGCCTGTTGCCTGGATTAGATCAGAAGTCCATCTAGCCCAGCATCCTGTTCTCACTGTGGCCTGTGTGGAGCCCGCAAGCAGGACCTAGAAGCAAGAGTGTCTCTTTTCTTCCCTGCAGGTTACATCCACTTGGAATTCCACTCCAGCGGCAACCACTACGTCTGGCAGAAGGTGACCTCCACTGTTCACAACATCATCGTGGGCAAGCTCTGGATCGACCAGGTCAGCTGAGCAAGGACTCCCCTAGCGGTCACTGTGGCGATCACACAGGGTCCCCGGACGTTTCACCGTCTATTGATCCCTGTGCCACCACTTTATTTTTTGCTGCCACCACCCAGGCCCTACCTGGTACAATACTGAGTCCAGTCAGTTTATTGGAACATAAGCTTCTGTTTATTTATTGCAGTTTAACAAGCGTGTGGTTTCATAAACGGTATTAGTCCATTACAATCATGGGCTGCCTATCCAGACCTATAACTTCCGCTACCTGCTTTCACTCACTAAACCACCTCTCAGATACAGTGGTACCTCGGGTTACATACGTTTCAGGTTACATACGCTTCAGGTTACAGACTCTGTTAACCCAGAAATAGTGCTTCAGGTTAAGAACTTTGCTTCAGGATGAGAACAGAAATCATGCTCCGGCGGCGCAGTGACAGCAGGAGGCCCCATTAGCTAAAGTGGTGCTTCAGGTTAAGAACAGTTTCAGGTTAAGTACGGACCTCCGGAACGAATTAAGTACTTAACCTGAGGTACCACTGTATTTACTTGTCTTCCTAGCCCCTAACTGTTCCTGACTCAGCTTATTTCGCTACACTAACTCAACCTACCCACAGACTCTATCCCAATTGACTCCCACTCCAACCAACCACCCAACTCCCAAGGAACTCTCCCTTCGCCCCTCCCAGAGCTGGTTTTAAAGTCCCTCTGACTCCACCCCCGGGTTCTGATTGGGTAGCCTGTTTAACTATTTCACCTCCAGCACTCTCCTATGTTAACGTCACAGTCACAGGTAGTGGGAATTAATGGAAGAACACAAGAAGAGCTCGCTGGATCAAGCCAATGGCCCCTTTGGTCCAGCATCCTGTCCTCACAGTGACTAACTGGATGCCCCAATGGGCAGGATTTGAGCACAAGAGCTCTCTCCCCTCCTGTGGTTTCCAGCAACTGTCAGCCAGGAGCACTGCTGACTCCAGCATAGCCATTGTGGCTGGTACCCACTTCTCTTCCATGAATTGGTCCCGTCCTCTTTGAAAGCCATCCAACCTGGTGGCGGTCCCTGGTGCCTCCCTGCAGGAGTGAGTTCCATAGTTTTAACTATGTACTGCACCGAGAATGGAGCCCATACTAGGGACAGTGGGTGGGCCTCCTTATACATTACTGAAGGCTTCCTGTGAGTCTTCTCACACATTGTGCATTCATGTGCTCCCCTGAAGGTGCAGAGAGTGAAAGCAGCAGCACACATTTGCAGGTGAGCGACAGAACAGGTACACTCTTTGGCAAGCTGAGATAGGGCACGGTGACTCCCTTCCGACTTTACCCTCGATGGCAAGCCCAGACTCGCTGCCACCAAATGTGTGAAATGGCCCAATAGACTTCCCATCCCGCAAGACAAATATCTGTTGCATCTGAGTAATTGGCCTCTCTTACTTCTATGTAGGAATGATTAAATATTTGCGGAAGCAACCCTGTTGCAAGTTGATATATTATTGCTTTTAACTTAATAGATTTTACATGCACATCCTGTGTTTTAAACAGCTGCATTCAATCTTATTTTGGCACGTGTTTGGCGTTGCTTAAAAAAAGGCATGATTTAAAGCCCTTTGTGGTTTAGAGTAACGTACATGGAGCTTTCAAGATACTCAGAGGTTAAGGTAAAGGTAAAGGGACCCCTGACCATTAGGTCCAGTCGTGACCGACTCTGGGGTTGCGGCGCTCATCTCGCTTTATTGGCCGCGGGAGCCGGCGTACAGCTTCCAGATCATGTGGCCAGCATGACTAAGCCGCTTTTGGCAAACCAGAGCAGCGCACGGAAATGCCATTTACCTTCCCGCCAGAGCAGTACCTATTTATCTACTTGCACTTTGAGGTGCTTTTGAACTGCTAGGTTGGCAGGAGCAGGGACCGGGCAATAGGAGCGCACCCCGTCGCGGGGATTCGAACCACCGACCTTCTAATCGGCAAGTCCTAGGCTCTGTAGTTTAACCCACAGCGCCCCCTGTGTTACCCCCATATTATTTTGAAAGTCGAGAAATCTCTCCTGAATTGCTGGTGGGGTAAATATGGAAGAAATGTAGAACTAATCTCTTTGCATTTTCTTTCCTCTCTTTTTCCCTAGTCTGGTGACATAGAAATCATCAACTACAAATCAAAAGACAAATGCCAACTGAAATTCACTCCCTACAGCTATTTCTCCAGAGATGTCCCCCGAAAGGTAGGCCTCCCCCCCCCACCCCTGAGAGATGCAGGGCTACTCTGCCTTTATACTGGGGGTGACTAACCTGTAGCCTTCTAGAATTCGTTGGACTCCAACTCCCATCATTCCCTGACCCCTGGCTGTCCTGGTTGAAGATTATGGGAGTTGCACCCTCAACAGCATCTCACAAGCCACAGGAAAGGACTTGGAATATCCACACAAGGCATGATGATGGCAGAATGTAATCTTTGTCTGAAAAACAGACAAAAAGGGGTGCATGCTCTGAACTGCACATGTGACTTCATTGAAATACAGTGGCCTTTTATAAGATTGTCAAATAACATTTCAATGACCAGCACCCACCGAATTGACAAACAAGTTTATGGCAAGACTTGATGAATGGATCATCTGTTCTGGGAGAGAGAGGGGGGAACTTTTATGTTCAGTTAGTTGAAAATTAAATAAAAAGTTCTATTTTAAAAGGGAAAAAGAAAACCAGAGAGCATAAGTTAGTTGAAACAGGGATAGCCAACATGGTGCCTTCTGGGTGTTGTGTTGGACTATAACTCCCATCATCTCTGACCACTGGCCCCATGCTGTTGGGATTTGATGGGAGTTGTAGTTCAGCAACATTTCGTGGGCACCACATAACGTCTGAACAAAAGCATACACATGTATTACAATAATAAAATTGAATCCTCCGGTTTATAATTGCAATGGTCATTTCATGGCCAAAGACCCATCTAGTCCAAGATGCCCACAGGCTTCACCCCTATAAAGTCTTTTATGGTCATCATCAATCTTTTCTCCATATGTAACCAGAGTCCGTTGGACAGTGCTAAGTGCTAGCAGAATAGCTAAATTGCAGCTAGGAAGCTAAATCCTGTGCAATACCTACTCTCTTCTTGAAGTTAAAACAATGTCCAAACACCTGTTGATCTATTCAAAAGCTTTTACAGTGGTAGCTTGGTTGTCAAACTTAATCCGCTCCGGGAGTCCGTTCAACTCCCGGAACCATTCGAAAACCAAGGCTTGGCTGCAGGAGCTTCCTGTACCCAGTCGGAAGCCGTGGAAGCCGTGTCGGATGTTAGTCTTCCAAAAAACATTTGCAAACAGAAACACTCACTTCCAGGTTTGCAGCGTTCGAGAGCCGATTTGTTCAGGAGCCAAGCCATTCAACAACCAAGGTACCACTGTGCTTGCTGAACATAGAGCTAAAGAAGAATATATGCAAATTATTTACATTCACATGCTTATTCAAGCATCAGCTTAGTTTTTCTTAGTTGAAGATTACAGCTTCTTTACAGATTAAAACAAGCTGTGTCTTTCTCTCTTTCCAATACTTGCACTCCGCCTTAGGTCCATTACCCAGCTAGGCCACGCAGTTCCAACTGAGAGGTTTCCACTTTCTCCTTCTGGCAGACTTGTCCTTATTGCTTCTTGCTTCTTGGGAGAACATCAACTTCTCCTTATTGCTTATTGCTTCTTGGGACTTGTCCTTATTGCTTATTGCTTCTTGGGAGAACATCAACTTCTGTACTTCTTTCTGTCACATTCACACAGAAACAGCATCATTCCTCTCCTGTATTGCGTTTAGAGAGAGAGTTATCTGATACAGTCTCTACTTCAATATTCAGGGAAATGCAGCAGTCACAATCAAGTCACTCACAAAACAAAATGGAGAATGTAATAGGATGCTGCCCGTGTGGCCAAAATTAGCCAATCACACGAGAGTTACTGGGGAACGTTCCAGAATTACACACACAGCAATTACATTCAAGCATTCCCAGTTTCGGTAAATTAAATCACTATACTTGACAATAAAAACATAAGAGCCCAATTGCCCATCTAGTCCTGCTTCTTCACAGTGGGCAACCAGATGCCCTCATGGGAAGCCCTGACATTAAATTCTACTCAATATTGATCCAGAGCAGATTCCAATGTATAGTTAGCAGAGTAAACACGTTGCAGGATTCCCAAAAAATAAGACCAGAGGCAATTAATATTTCATCCAGCAGAGCTTTACTGCTACTGAAGGCAATTGAGTAGCAGTCACAAGTCACAAATCCAATACATTCAGGATTGGCACTGTCCATAAGAAATCCAGTTGCAGCAGACTTAACTTAAACTTACAATAACTTACAATAAGATTAAAACCTTAACACTAAGCATACTATGTACAGAACACCACACAGTTGGAAAGAAAGATAGAAAAAAGTAAGGCTCCTTCTGGCCGTATTATTATTATAGTCAGTATGACCTTGACAGAAAGAGATAACAGACCCAGTTTAAGCCAGCTGTACTCAGCTTCTCTGAAGGAATAACCCAAACATCATGAACCTTCTGCTTGTTTCTTTCACACAGAGAAGCTTCCAGAAGCCTCTTGAATTAATTAGAATAAGAACAATCTCTACACGTCAGATCAATACTTTCTGTACCAAGAAATGCACACTGACAAGCCCCACCAGCAGGATGTAGGCCTAAGAGCACTCTCACTCTTAAAAAAGCCTTCTCCAACCCAGTGCCCTAGCCAGCTAGTCTAATGGTCAGGGATGAAGGAAGTTGTGCTTTTAAACATCTGGAGGGAACCAGGTTGAGGAAGGTTGCTCTAGACCATGAGCTGGGTGGGACGCGGCTGCTGGCGAACGTTGCGTCTCTACGGAGGGGCTTTGAATCCTCAATGTTCCTTCCTAGGTGACAGGCCTAGTCATGGATGCGGAGGGCACAAGTCACTATGTCATGTCCGGCACATGGGACGAGAAGATGGAGTGCTCCAAAATCGTGCAGAGCAGCCAAGGAAACGGCAGCTCAGAGGGCAAGGTGCCCAAAACCGTCTACCAGACGCTGTCCCCCAAGGTCCTGTGGAAGAAATACCCTCTTCCGTGAGTCTGCCCAACAGGGCTCGGGTGCCGCGGGTGTCACCAAGCCCACATGCCTGCGTATTTTAGGGGCTGGTGTAAGAATCACGTTTCCGTGGCTAATGGGTCTGACAAACAGCAAACAATCTTGTCTCCAGATGTTTGCCTCTCCAGATGTTGCCAAACAGCATCTCCCATCAGCCCCTGCAACCAATGGCCAGGGATGATGGGAGTTGTAGTTTGGCAACACCTGGAGAACCCCAGGCTACCTATTATGCTGAGTCAGACCATTAGTCTTGTCTCTGTCGCTGCTCCCTAATCTGGCTGATGGCGGTTCTGGGAGGTCGCTGGTAGAGGTCATCCTTTTCAAACACAGAGACCCAGAATTGAACTCTGGACCTGCTTACGTTCTGCCGCTGCAGGGCAGGGGGAGGGAGGGTGTAACAGGCGCAGAAATCCAAATGGCAGCCTGCCTGCCCTCGTTTTAACTTTCCGAAGTAGCATTTATATACCACCTCTCCTCCAAAAAGTGTGTGCCTGGGTTTTCCTCTCCATGTTTTTTCCCTCACAACAACCTTGCGAGGTGGGCACACTTTTGGTAATTCCCCAAGAATTCTGTGGCAGCCCCTGGGGAATTCCTTCCTGGCGAGATGTGCTTCTTGCACATTACAGAGCTTTTGCCATAAGCTGAAGGCCTCTTTATCCTGACTTTTGACACATACACACAAAGAAAAAATACACACACACACACACACCATCCTATTTGTCTGATTGCAAATTGTTTTAGCCAATTTTAAATATTGTATTTTTATAATGTCACTTTCCCACTTGGACCTCATGGCGAAGGGCCAGTAAGAAAACCAGGAAATATTAGTAAGCAGCTGTATAGGCCAAGAGGCAGTAACTGTCCCAAGGTCACCTGCCAGAGAGCTTTGTGGTTTAGTGTGTGTTTGAACCCTTGTCTCTCGTGGCCTAAGTCCCACGCCCTAGGGTACTCTAGTCACTATTATTATTTACTAAGTATATTAAGTGGGGTTTTTGCCATGGCCACTCAGAGTGACTTAGAGTATTTTAAGCAATATAAAAATAAAAAACCAAACATTCAAACCAGCATTAAAAAAAATCTAAAATATAATCTTGTTTGTTTGCTTTTAACTACATTAAAGCATCTCGCCTGTGCAAAAATGCCATAGATAATTAAAAGCCAAGGCCTGGTGAAAAGAGAATGTTTTTGTCTGGTGCCTAAGGATATGTAGCAGTGGTGCCTGGCGAGCCTCCCTGGGGAGAGCATTCCCACAAGCAGGAAGCCACATTGAAACGGCCCGTTTTTGGGTTTCCACACTATGCTCATAACTACATTGGCATGATTGCGCACCACTGGGGCCTGATCCCTTGGGAAGTTCTTTCTGTGTCAGTTGAAGTGCAGCTGCATGTGATGGGCGCAAAAATGTGTGGGCGCAAAAATGCCACCGCATGTTTTTATTTAATTAATTTATTTATTGAATTTATATACCGCCCTGTACCCGGAAGTCTCAGGGCAGTTCACAGAAAAGATCCCAATATATAAACTAAAAATAAAAACAATACCCCCCCCCAAAGAGTCACATTTTTAAAAGGGCATAGGATGTCCATCAGGTCAACCATCAGGTTAAAAAGGAACATTTTTGCCTGGCGCCTAAAGGTGTCTAATGAAGGCGCCAGGCGAACTTCTCTGGGGAGAGCATTCCACAGACAGGGAGCCACTGCAGAGAAGGCCCCGTTCTCGTGTTGCCGCCCTCTGGACTTCATGAGGAGGAGGCACACGAAAAAAGGCCTCAGAATATCATCTCAGGGTAGGTTCATATGGAAAGAGGCGGTCCTTGAGGTATTGCGGTCCTGAGCCGTTTAAGGCTTTATAGATCAAAACCAGCACTTTGAATTGGTTCTGGAAACTAATCAGTAGCCAGTGCAGTCGGACCAGGATCGGTGTAATATGCTCAGTCCGTCTTGAGCAACCATCTTGCTGAGTTCTGCACTAGCTGAAGTTTCTGAACCGTCTTCAGAGGCAGCCCTACATATAACGCATTGCAGTAATCTAACTCTGAAGTTACCAGAACATAGACAACAGTAGTTCGGCTTCCCTGTTGTGATCTTAGCCATGGGAAGGGGACTTCAGATGGCCAAACACCTAAGCCCATTCATGCAATGGACACACGCTCTTTCTTAAACCGGCCATGCGTCTTCCTCCTGCAGGGAGAACGCTGAAAACATGTACTTCTTCTCCAACCTGGCTTTGACGCTGAACGAGCCCGAGGAGAGGATAGCCCCCACGGACAGCCGCCAGAGGCCTGACCAGCGGCTCATGGAGAACGGCAAGTGGGACGAAGCCAACGCGGAGAAGCAGCGGCTGGAAGAGAAACAGCGGGCCGTGCGGCGCAAGCGGGAGGCAGAGGCAGCGGAGGCCCTGGAGGAAGGTACGGGTCAAAGGCCACATTCACGCCATACATTTAAAGCAGTACGATACTCCTTTAAACAGTCATGGCTTCCCCCAGAGAATCCTGGGAGCTGTAGTTTGTTACGGGTGTGGAGAGTTCGTGAGGAGAGACTCCTAGTCCCCTCCCAGGGCTACAGTTCCCAGAGTGGCTTGATAATTATTATTGCAGTGGTACCTTGGGTTACAGACGCTTCAGGTTACAGACTCCGCTAACCCAGAAATAGAATCATAGAATCATAGAGTTGGAAGAGACCCCAAGGGCCATCGAGTCCAACCCCCTGCCAAGCAGGAAACACCATCAGAGCACTCCTGACATATGGTTGTCAAGCCTCTGCTTAAAGACCTCCAAAGAAGGAGACTCCACCACACTCCTTGGCAGCAAATTCCACTGTCGAACAGATCTTACTGTCAGGAAGTTCTTCCTAATGTTTAGGGGGAATCTTCTTTCTTGTAGTTTGGATCCATTGCTCCGTGTCCGCTTCTCTGGAGCAGCAGAAAACAACCTTTCTCCCTCCTCTATGTGACATCCTTTTATATATTTGAATATAGCTATCATATCACCCCTTAACCTCCTCTTCTCCAGGCTAAACATGCCCAGCTCCCTTAGCCGTTCCTCATAAGGCATCGTTTCCAGGCCTTTGACCATTTTGGTTGCCCTCCTCTGGACACGTTCCAGTTTGTCAGTGTCCTTCTTGAACTGTGGTACCCAGAACTGGACACAGTACTCCAGGTGAGGTCTGACCAGAGCAGAATACAGCGGCACTATTACTTCCCTTGATCTAGATGCAATACTCCTATTGATGCAGCCCAGAATTGCATTGGCTTTTTTAGCTGCCGCGTCACACTGTTGGCTCATGTCAAGTTTGTGGTCAGCCAAGACTCCTAGATCCTTTTCACATGTACTGCTCTCAAGCCAGGTGTCACCCATCTTGTATTTGTGCCTCTCATATTTTTTTTTGCCCAAGTGCAATACTTTACATTTCTCCCTGTTAAAATTCATCTTGTTTGTTTTGGCCCAGTTCTCTAATCTGTCAAGGTCGTTTTGAAGTGTGATCCTGTCCTCTGGGGTGTTAGCCACCCCTCCCAGTTTGGTGTCATCTGCAAATTTGATCAGGATGCCCTTGAGTCCATCATCCAAGTCGTTGATAAAGATGTTGAATAAGACCGGGCCCAAGACAGAACCCTGTGGCACCCCACTAGTCACTCTTCTCCAGGATGAAGAGGAACCATTGATGAGCACCCTTTGGGTTCGGTCAGTCAGCCAGTTACAAATCCACTGAGTGGTAGCATAGTCAAGTCCGCATTTTACCAGCTTCTTTACAAGAATATCATGGGGCACCTTGTCAAATGCCTTGCTGAAATCAAGGTAGGCTACATCCACTGCGTTCCCTTCATCTACCAGGCTTGTAATTCTGTCAAAAAACGAGATCAGGTTAGTCTGACATGACTTATTTTTCAGAAATCCATGCTGACTATTGGTGATCACAGTATTCCTTTCTAGGTGCTCACAGACTGTTTGCTTAATGATCTGCTCCAGAATCTTCCCTGGTATTGATGTCAGACTGACTGGGTGGTAATTATTTGGGTCCTCTCTTTTCCCCTTTTTGAAAATAGGGACAACATTTGTCCTCCTCCAGTCTGCCGGGACTTCGCCTGTTCTCCAGGAATTCTCAAAGATGACTGCCAGTGGTTCTGAGATCACATCTGCCAGTTCTTTTAATACTCTTGGATGCAGTTCATCTGGCCATGGAGACTTGAATACATCTAAACTAGCCAAGTATTCTTGTACTATCTCCTTAGTTATTCTGGGCTGTGTTTCCTCTGCTGAATCATTTGCTCCAAATTCTTAACCTCGGGTTAAGAACTTTGCTTCAGGATGAGAACAGAAATCACGAAGCGGCAGTGGGAGGCCCCATTAGCTAAAGTGGTACCTCAGGTTAAGAACAGTTTCAGGTTAAGAACGGACCTCCGGAACGAATTAAGTTCTTAATCAGAGGTACCACTGTAATAAAACATGTAATGGATTATTATTATTAATGGTGCTTTTCCTCCACCTTTTCCTCCAAGGAGCTCAAGGTGGCTCAAGTTCTCCTCCACATGTTGTTCTCACAAAAACCCCGTGAGGTAGGTTAGGCTGAGCGAGTGACTGGCCCAAAGTTACACCCGGTGAGCTTCATGGCCGAGTGGGGATTCGAACCCAGGTCTCCCAGGTCCTAGTCCAACACTCTAACCACTACATCACCACCGTCTCTCTCAACCCATCCCTCTTCCCAGGGAACTCTGGGAATTTTAGCTCCAGGGGAGGAATAACTCTCAGCACCCTGAATTCTTCAAGGGAGAGACCTGACTGCTTGCAGGGGCATCGTGGCACTTTAAATGTATGCTGTGGTTGTGGCCAAAGTACAACAGGAAGAGTTCTGAAGCCAACAAGCTGCCTGGAGGGCCCTCCTGCTAGAGCAGAGCTTTCCATGTTGGTGACACACTTTTTAGACATGCATCATTTCACAACACAGTAATTCAGTTTTACTAGCAAACCGGGAGTTAAAACTAACCCCTTTCTAGCCCCAAGAGCAGCTTGGAGAGCATTTGCATGACACGCCTACACACTAAGGCAGGCTTCCTCAACCTCAGCCCTCCAGATGTTTTGAGACTACAATTCCCATCGTCCCTGACCACTGGTCCTGCTAGCTAAGGTTCATGGGAGTTGTAGGCCAAAAACATCTGGAGGGCCGAGATTGAGGAAGCCTGCACTAAGGTGTTTTGACACACAGTTTGGAAAGCTCTGTGCTAGAGCAAGCAGTCTGTCTACTCAAGATGCTGATGCTGATAATGATAATAATTTATTTTATTTTATTATTTGTACCCCGCCCATCTGAATGGGTTTCTCCAGCCACTCTGGGCTGCTTCCAGCACATATAAAAACATAATAAAACATGAAATATTTTTTTAAAAATACCTATACAGGGCTGCATTCAGATGTTTCCGAAATGTTACAAAATTACTTAACTCCTTAATATCTGATGGGAGGACATTCCACAGAGTGGGCTCCACTACTGAGAAGGCCCTCTGCCTGTAGCTTCACTTCTCGCAATGAGGGAACTGCCAGAAGGCCCTTGGAGCTGGACCTCAGTGTCCGGGCAGAACGATGGGGGTGGAGACGCCCCTTCAGGTATACTGGGCTGAGGCTGTTTAGGGTTTTAAAGGTCAGCCCCAGCACTTTGAATTGTTCTCGGAAACATACTGGGAGCCAATGTAGGTCTTTCAGGACCAGTGTTATGTGGTCTTGGTGGCCACTCCCAGTCACCAGACTAGCTGCCGCATTCTGGATTAGCTGTAGTTCAAAGGTAGCCCTACGTAGAGAACATTGCAGTAAGCCAAGCGGGAGATAACCAGAGCATGCACCACTCTGGCAAAACAGTGCGCAGGCAAATTCTTTGGACTACAAGTCCCATCGGCCTCAGCCATGCATCAACCGGCCATGCTGGCCAGGGCTGATGGCAGCTGGTAATCCAAAACATTTGGAGGGCACCAGGTTGGTACTAATGGAAGACCCACATAGCAACCAGCCATGGAAAAAATGGGCCACACATATAGAAAGGAATTGAGGAACCCAAGGATTAGATTGCATCACAGGTCAATCGTCCTGAGCATGGAACGTGTGGTTTGAGTCTTCATCAGGGGTTGGCCTGTCTGCTGCATCAGGTACACCACCTTCTGTTTCTCCTCTCTCAAATCAAATTTCATCATCCTGTGAAACCCTTTAGAATCCTAATGCATTTGTGTGATGAACAGGGAACAGCTCGGTCCCAGTGAAGCTGAATGTTGGAAGATGCAGGACAGATAAAAAAGAAAGTTGTATTTTAAGCAGCGCATAGTTGAAACTATGGAACTCACTCCCACAGGAGGCAGGGCTGGCCCCCAACGTGGGTGCCTTTAAAAGAGGATTGGACAAATTCATGGAGGAGGAGGCTGTTGGTGGCTCCTAGCCTGTGCATTTTTTCTTAAAAAATGTTTAGGGGTACTCTCATTTTGACTCAAGAAAATCACCATTTTATAGTTAAAATCAGGAAAAATAAATACACTAAATGGACAAAAGTACAGAGAACATGCATTACCTCATATTACACAGCCGACAGCTCACTGTAACTTCCACATTGGCATGAGGTTGTGTGCACTAACATCTTCCCTATTCCTCTGCTTGCTGTTGGTGTCCGTCGCCAGATATCCTTTCAAAAACCATGAATTTTCATACACTGAAGGCTTAAACAAACTCACAGGGGAGGGCTTACCAATTTTATAAACGTTAAGTTGGCTACAGTGTCTAAATGCATTCCACACTGCTTCACACATTAAACGCCCGCTTCCGTCTGAGACTCAGGAAACACCGTGGCAGAAAATGAGCCCCGCCATCGGGGGTAGCAACGGAACTGGCGATTCACTGTGCTAGAGAAGAAACTAAAACTGTGGTTTTTTTTAGTATCTTCTCTCGTTAGATTCACAAAATGTTTAGGGGTATGCGTACCCCTGCGTCCCGTCCCCCTTAAAAAAAAACCGCTGTTCCTAGCCATGATGGGCGTCCTCTGCCCCCACAGATGGAGGCAGCGATGCTTCTGAATGCCAGTTGCTGGAGACCACAAGAATGGGAAATGTGCTCAGGTCCTGGCTTCCTACAGTCACCTGGTTGGCCACTGCTAGAACAGGACTCTTCCTACGTAAATTCCAAGACTGCTGTCTTAACCTCTTCCCTCTTCCTTTTCTTTACAGGCAAGGACTACAGAGGCTACAGCCCGCTGTGGTTTGAGCGGAAGGTCGACCCGGTCACCGGGGAGCTGATGTGCGTTTACAAAGGTGGATACTGGGAAGCGAAGGAGCACCAGGAGTGGAGTGCATGCCCCAATATATTCTGAGCGGCTTCTGAGCTGGACTGGCGTCTCCCGGGGCCGAAGGGGAGCCTCCCTCCTCATCCTGTCCACGGGAAAGAGGAGCTGGTAGCAGAAGCACTCCAGGCAGCGTCCTGCTGGTCAACACACACAAGAGTTTAAATAAATGCAGATTTTTTAAAAAAAGAAAAGAGAAAAACTGCAACACAACAACCAAACAGGGAATTCCAAACCTATTTTTATGCACTAATGAAATGGCATTTGGGGGTGTTATTTTTTTTCTTTTAAGTGACTTTTTAAAGCTACCAATTAGGATTGAGAGATGATGGATTTTTTCCCCCTTTTCTTTTTAAGCCTGGCCTATTTATTGCTGCATCAGGAGATGCAGCCTCCTTACATATTTTGAGCTTCCGCTTCTCTTAACCGAAGCTCTGACATTTCCAAAGATGCACGTATTTGTGGGGGAATGATGTATGTTTGATTCTTTTTTCTTTCCTTCTCATTTGTGCGCTGGGGACTTGAAATATCTTTTATATATAAAATAGTGTACGTATAATTCAGGTCCTTTTTCTAAAGATGCAGCAACTCCCTAACCCATGTCCCAGATGGGTCCTAAATTCTAGGGAGAAAGTGCGGTGTCCGGGGGTGGGGTGGGGTGGGGGAGTTAACAAGCCAATAACTTTCCCCCACCCCATTTTGAGTTTTGCATCTTTGGAGAAGGGTTGGAGGAGCATTCTGACAACTGTAGTTTAAGTTTCCTCCAATGCTTTTTGGAGTACTTGGATCCAGTATCAGTCAACAGGCAATATTTTTGTTACTTCGTCTTTAAAAATCAAGTCTCTGGACGGTTTTGTGTTTTGGGGCGTGTATGGCCATTTAATTTTGGTTCTGTAATCACTCCCTTGGTAGAGAAGTCCCCCTTTTGCCAGCTGGTTGTTCTTTTCCGAAAGGACTTTCCCGGTGCGGCTAGGCTTGGGGAGAGCTGGAGATGAACCCTGGCACGCCTCGATGCCATCTTGCTAGTTCCTACCCCCCTCACTTTGAGATTACGGCACAGGAGCTGGGTGCAAGCCCAGGCAGGGTGGAACTGAAGGCTCCCCCACAATCTATTTGGTTAGAAACAGCACCCTCCTTCTCCATCACACACCCACAAGGCTGCTCATTCACACAGCCAGCAGTCACAACAAACTGCCGAGCCCCTGGCGCCGTGGATTAATGTGACGCCGGTGGCGAGGCGCATCTGGGCAGCACTCTCTCCATGCGCAAACGTGAGACACCTCTGTGGGCCTCGCTGGCGCCATCTTTGTAGGAAGCACACATGGACACTCCCTCTCCTTGCTTGCTGTTCTCTTCATCAGAGGCCTGGTGACTGGAAGATGCAGAGAGCGGTGCTGGCAGAGATGCCAGGGGGCACTGCCCTCTGCTGCAGTCAAGGGGAAAGTGGGTTTTCCAAGGACAAATGCCTTCATCCCAGATGCCTCACAAGTAGCAAGTCAAAATGTGCTCTCTCTGTCTTAGAGCATCCCATTCTCTCTCCTGCCCCTGTTTGTTATTCAAGGCTAGCCACTGAGCTGCCGACAAACCCACGTTCTCTGAAATCGCAGAGGCATTGATACCATTTTGCCAGCTGTTCTTAAATTGCCCGACTGACCACCTTTCTCCCCTGACCAGAACTTGCACAAGCAGGCTCTAGTTTCAGCCCTAGTTCTGGATTTTTTGGGGGGTGTTCCAGGGAAGTTCTGCCTAGCACCTGGATTTGCACGTCCCTCTTTCATACCGGCTGGTTTGCCAATGCCGAAGGCCTGGCTGCCTGGTGTTTCCCTGTGCAAGAATGGTGCTTGGGACAAATGTCCCTTACGTCCAATGGGCCGGGCGGCTCTTTTTGAGAACTGAACAGGGTCCATAAGGCCTTTTGCCTTTGGAAAATAACAGAGCCGCCCGGTCCTCTGGCTCACAAAATCACATCTTGACAGATGCAGGAACCAGCGGATTTCTTGTGGCCAGGCACATTTTTGCAGGGCGGCGGGGAGAAAACGAGCAATAACGAACTTCAGGGCTTCACTCTCTGCCCCCAGATTGCAAAGGAGAGGTCTTGAGTCAGGTTATCCCCAAGAGGGATTTCCAAAAACCCTTTCCCTCACAGCACCTGTAGGAACTGATATTTACTCTTCTCTGCGTTCGCAAGTATATATGTATATACATGCACACACACCTTTGCACAGTATATTTATATATTTATACAAATCTACATAACCTGTGCAAATACACACACACACACAAACACGCATATACACACCGTACAATGTAACTGTAGTGACTGAACATCAGTATGCCAACAGCTGATTTCAGTGTGCTCTTTAATCTTAATTATTTATTTGCTTCTAATTTATATATATTATATATATAAAATATATATATAAAATTATTTTTGTTTAAATTTATATGGTACATAAAGTAGGGGTGGGGATAATAATGAAGACGGGTGTGTGCCTCTGTCTGAATTTTCTTTTTATAGTGCAAATTACATGTACGGTAAATCTTGATTCCTCTTTTCAGGGTAGGTGTCCTCTGTCTCTCTTTCTTTCTTAACGAGAAAAATAAAAGTGTCGAGGTTAGAGGCACCGTCCATGCTGAGCTCCTGTTCATTTCGACGGCTTGCGCAGGATTGTGTCCCCAGACCATTGATTTATACACAGAGAGAGGAGATAAGGGTCTTGCCTTGCTAACATTTCCTCCAAAGCCGCAGACTAAATAGATTCAGCAGGCCGGGTGTGCGCCGGCTTCCTCTTGAGCAAGCCCGTTTCTCTCAGCGGCTGTTTAAAAGGAGATGCTCTGGGTAGATAATGCTTCTAAGGGTCCCGATTGCTTGGCCTCCCCCAAACCTGTGCGCTTCCAGATGTTTTGGACTACTGCTGGGGAAGGCTGATCCATATCCAGTGCGGGGAAGCTTTGGCCCTCCAGATGTTGCTGAAATGCATTTCCCATCATCCCCAGCCATGGGCCATGCTTGCTGGATCCGATGGGGTTTGTCTGGGAAGCCAAAGGTTCCCCCGCACCCAAATCTAGAAGAAGAAACCATCCCTTTCTAAAGAAAGCAACACATTTCCTGTTCCTGAAAATTCCCATCGAGCCAAAACAGTAGCTTCTGATGCAGTGTTCCTCCTGTGTTTTACTTGAAAAAAATTACTCAAGATACTACCACTTTTGGGGTGCTTCTTTTGGATTTGTTTCCCCTCACTCCTGTATCCTGGCGGGGGTTGGGGTTGGGGGTGGGAATGTAAATGTGTGCGTCTGAATTTTTATTTATTTTTTTAAAAGTCAAAACCTGCTGCAGCAGTGTTGCCAAAGCCCACCATGAACTGCTGTTTAAAATATATAAATACGTATATATAGATAATGTTTCGATCGAGTCAGCAATTATGTCTTCGACAAGGGTAGTTTTTCTTAGGTAACAACAACAACATGCTGCAAAACTCGTGGGCAGAAGCGAAAGAAGTTTGATGTCGTTCTTGAAAACCTGGGGTGTGTGTGTGTGTGTGTGTGTGTGTGTGTGTGTGTAGGACAGTTGTACTCCAAATGAATTGAGAGAGGGTTTTAATTTGGATAAAGGATTTATTTCAAACACACTTTTTGAAAATTGACTTTCCCCTGTTCATATATACAGCCTAGATTGGAGGCAGTTCTGTGAGCTCTGAGGCTGCAAACGGGTGTCGTTTTTCCAGAATCAAAAGGGGAAGCGACAGAGCCATTGTTGCACCAACGTGGGCACAGAAACCTTGTTGTTGTTGTTGTTGCATCCATTACCTGTACAAGTATGGCATGGTTTGTTTTTAATGCTTGAAAAACCCATCAAACTATTTGGCCTGAAGTCACAGTGGGACAGGAAAGGATATCTCCCTCCAGGGATTACGTTTCTTCGCCTCCTTTTACTTTCTGCAGCTGGAGACAGTTCTGCAATGTGGGGGTCTCGTGTGTTTTTTTTCTTTCCAGACAGCTGATGCACCATCTTCAGAAATGGGAATGGCTGGCTGGAGAATTAAAACAGGTCCGTTGCATTGTGAGCAGCTGCTCTCCAATAGTTGAGGACAATGGGTGTCTGGCTTTTTGCCAGGCTCTTTCCCCTGCCACAAACTGTAGCATTTTCCCAGAACTTCCGAGCCAATGTGATCCAGTCTGCTGGACCGCCTCAGATGTGATTATTCCGCACGAGCTTTTCCTAACCTGGTTTCCTCCCAGTGTTTTAGACTACCATCAGCCCCCAAGATCACTTTGCCGTGCTGGCTGGGGCTGATGGGAGTTGTAGTCTAAAACATCTGGAAAGCACCAGGTAAGAGAGGGGAGGTTGCCGGAGACACCTGGATGCCCCTCTTCCTAAGATGCTCTTTTACCTAGAGCCAGAACAACCGAGCAAGCAGTGGTTTTCAACTCTTTGTACACTCTTTCTCAGTTCAGTTTTTAATGCTGTAAAAAATAAAAGATACAGGGGTTTCTTGCTTTGCTTTTGTTTTCACTTTAAAGGCCTAATTCAGTTTCATTTTTTTTTTAAATAAAACGGACTGGGAATCACAGCTCTTTCTAATGCCTTATTGTCTGTGCTTACTTGACTGTGAGTCTAAGCAAAGCAGTTTGTCACTTTCCCTCTTATCTTCAACTCTGCGGTAACAAGGTCTCATTGCCGCTTAAATAAATGAAACCTGACAAGTGCAGGCTAGGCTCATTAGGCACCGGCACCTGAATGTGCAGGGATTGGAGCAGGAACGGGACACCCCGTTCCCAAAGCAGAATATACTGCCCAACGGACCAAGCCAAAGAGCTGAGCATTTGGCCCGAACCCTGAGCAAATGGCTTGACTAGAGATGGCACAACTCCACAGTCTGCCTTTAAGAAATAAAACGGGGAGAACATGGGAAGAAATGTTACAATGCCATGCTCTGTAAAGGTAAAGGGACCCCTGACCATTAGGTCCAGTCATGGCCGACTCTGGGGTTGCAGCGCTCATCTCGCTTTATTGGCCGAGGGAGCCGGTGTACAGCTTCCGGGTCACGTGGCCAGCATGACTAAGCCACTTCTGGCGAACCAGAGCAGCGCACAGATACACCATTTAACTTCCTGCCGGAGTGGTACCTATTTATCTACGTGCACTTTGACGTGCTTTCGAACTGCTAGGTTCGAAGCAACGGGACCGAGCAACGGGAGCTCACCCCGTTGCGGGGATTCGAACCGCCAACCTTCTGATCTGCAAGCCCTAGCCTCTGTGGTTTAACCCACAGTGCCACCCGCGTCCCTGCCATGCTCTGTAAGAGTGTTATATTGCAGGGGAAATATCAAACCGCTTGTCTGGGAGGTTTGTGGGCATCCATTCCTTTCCTTTGAACTCACTTCCTGGCATTACTGGAGAAGGTGCAGAAATGTCCTTTCTCCTCAGCAACTTGCCACCCACTCCTGCTGTCCTCAGAAGCTTTGCGGCCAGGCATGGCACCCAAATTTGGGGAGTTTAATCGCAGCAGGGGAGTCACTTGGCAAAGCAGCCCCTTTAACCAAGAGCCTCTTCCTGTCCTCTCCTGCGTGACAGCGACACTTAACAAGAGCACCGTCTTCCTGGTCTTTTCTACTTTTGTCTCACCAGAGGATTATAATGTCATTCTACCGTAAATGCTGTTTGAATGTAATACTTTCGAACAAATATTATTGTGAGCGATCCCTCTTTGCTGACATGGTAATAATAAAAAAAGTGGATTCAGGAGTTTTAAACCTTAAACTGTGCTCAAACCCATCGCTTCTGCCCAAAGGTGGGGGATCATAGGGAAGTTGGGCTGTTTCTTGGTTTGGAAGCAGCACTGGGAACCTCTGGCCTTCCAGATGTTGCTGGATTGCAACTCCCCCATCACCCCTTAACCATTGGCTGTGCTGGTTGAGGCCAGTGGGGAGTCAAAAAGCATCTGGAGGACCACCAGTTCCTCATCCCTGGCTTGGAGGACCATTGCCTGATAGCTGAGAATTCACTGAAGTTGGAAGCGATGGGCAGCTTAAAGGTGAATGTGTAAACAGAAAAGTTGAGGGGCTCACAGTTCTCTGTTCTTCCACCTGCGAGGTCAGTTGGCTTTGGAAGGAAATACACACTGTGTGTGCTCAGAGACATGCTGCTTTGTATTATAACTTCCCATTTCCCCATCTGGATTTGGCAAAAGCTTCTGGTAATGGGGGGGGGGGGCGGGGCGGCTACCTAGTGCCTGAGGACCTTGATTAGCTGGAAATATGGGTAGGAAAGGCCGCTGAAGACATCCCCCCAAAAAAATTTTCTTTGAAGCCACAAGAAGCACCATGAAGCCGAGCCTAATCACAATGATAGGCAATGAACTGTTTCTTAAGGAAATTTCACTGCATCCCTGCAATTGCCTGAGTGGCCACTCATTGGATTCCAAGGGGACCTTGTTTCCTCCTCCATTAGCAGCTGAAGCTAGCTGGCACCACTCCATGTACCAGCTCCTCAGGATGTGATGGGCATCACAGCTGCTAGAGCCGTCTCTACAACTTAGTGCGCTCCAGTTGGTTTTTAACTGTGACATGCTAGTTGGATGTACAGTGGTACCTCGGGTTAATTCGTTCCAGAGGTCCATACTTAACCTGCAACTGTTCTTAACCTGAAGCACCACTTTAGCTAATGGCGCCTCCTGCTTCCACCTCGCTGCCAGAGCATGATTTCTGTTCTCATCCTGAAGCAAAGTTCTTAACCCGAGGTACTATTTCTGGGTTAGCGGAGTCTATAACCTGAAGTGAATGTAACCTGAAGCGTATGTAACCCGAGGTACCACTGTAGTCTAAAACAGCTGGAAGGCACCAGGTTGGAGAAACTGCTGTGTCAGGGGAAGGCAGTTTCTCTTGGGCTCCATTCATCGCTACCAGTTTTGAAAAAGGATGTAGGGGGGCTCTTGACCTCAGGAACAGATGGACCATTTTAGTGGGATGCTTTTAAAACTCTGTTTTCTTTTTATCCTGCCCGCCATCATGGAACTGAAGGTGGTGCATATTTATTTATAAAATACATTTATTCTGCAATTGCATAAAAAATTCCAAAGCAGTATACAACAAATACACACACAAAATCACATAAAAAGTGTGATTGCAGATCATCAACCAGCTGTTATAGATGTTTTTCTTAATTTTTAGAATAAGCCTGGCAGCATTTAAAAAAAACAAAACAAAAAAAAAAACATGTTTGAAGGCTATTCAGAAGGTGCACCTCCTGAATCTCTTGGAAGAGCATTCCAGAGGCCCGGGGCCAATGACACTAAAGGCTTGGTTTTGTGTCAATGTCAAATGAATCTCACCAATTTTGGGGGTTACAAGTGAAGCTTTACCTGGGACCTTTTCCTTTTGCAGGGGCCTTGATCTTCTATGAAGGCCTGTGCAAGACTCAAATGAAATAAACACTGTCTGTGCAGCACAACCATTCATTTCAAGGCTTATGGAGGAAGACCTCATTCATGTCCTCTCTTTTCAGGCCCCTGCAGTTGGCGGCGGTCATGCAACAGGAAGGAGCAAAGTACTTGTGGGCAGGTGTGCGTGTGCAGAACTCCAGGTCTCCACCTACACAGAAATCCCTTTCTACATTGCATTACAGTGGTACCTCGGGTTACATACAATTCAGGTTACATACGCTTCAGGTTACAGACTTCGCTAACCCAGAAATAGTGCTTCAGGTTAAGAACTTTGCTTCAGGATAAGAACAGAAATTGTGCAGCGGCGGAGCAGTGGCAGCAGGAGGCCCCATTAGCTAAAGTGGTGCTTCAGGTTAAGAACAGTTTCAGGTTAAGAACGGACCTCCGGAACGAATTAAGTACTTAACCCGAGGTACCACTGTATAGATGGGAGGTGCGCTTGCAAAATGGTTGTGGTCCCAGGGGAAAGCTGGGTGGAGGTATAAGACCAACAGTACCCCCTTGTGGCGCATTTCCCCCTTTATTTACAGATCATAGTTGACGCTTGGATCTGTAGACTACAGCCTTATAGCCACGGGCGTAGCCAGGATTTTTGTTGGGAAGCCAAATATTTCTTTTAGGAGCTTTTTTAAGGAGATACCGCCCCCTCAAGTAGTCCTTGCGCTTTTTTGTGGGGGGGGGGGCAGTCACAGGTTAAAATACCCCCAAAAGACGACATTACGGGAAGCAAGCTTCCTAGGGCGCGGGGGAGGGCAGGCATCTAGGGGGAAGTAACTGAGTACTTTCAATACTTTTTGCGGATCTGCCCCCCTCCCTTGGCTACGCCCATGCTTATAGCCTTGCTTTCCCTTAATACTAAAGACTCGGGGGTTGCCGAGGAGAAGCGCTTTGCACGTGCACAAAGGCACCCTTTACCATTAACGCCTGCCCTCCCTCCCCCCGCCCCAATGGTGGGTCTCTGCAGCGCGACAGAGACGCACCCCTTCCCGCCGCCTCTTGCAACTTTCCGCCGAGCCGCGTTGTTTGGCAACGGGCACGACTCCCCACCAATAGGAGCGCTCCGGCCGCCCAGCGTTCTATGGTTGCCTGGCAACCCTGGCCGGGGACGTTCCACTGTTGGAGAGGCGGCCCCACGCTGGGGCGCAGCGGAGGGATGCGCGGCGCGGCCTCGGGGCCACGGCTGAGTCCTGATCGCCCGGCTGGGGAGTGATGCGGAGCCCCGAGCTGCCGTGAGTGACCCTCGGACGGACCCCGGAGCTGCCACCCGGCCCACATTTCCTCCTAAGGAGGAGCTTCGCAGGCAGAAACTTTTACTCCACTCCATCGCGCAGGAGGAAACTCCCGCCCCATCGTCCCCATAAAGTTGAAAACTCTCGTTCGTTTGCAAGCAACTTCATTTCCTAATATTCTTTTGCAGGCTTCTTAAAGCTGCGCGATAGGGGGCCTTGTTTTAAACACCCGACTTTACTGATAACTTTAATGTCTTATTTCATGTAGAGGTATCAATGATTAAGCAGTACATAAATCCTGATCAATAAAATAAAAATAAACAAATCTGTCCCCCAGGGCCTGGACGTTGGGTTTCTTTGTAGGGCCAAGGGAGCCTCCTTGCTCCTGTGGGCCCAGATTCTTTGCCTTTTGTCCCCTTCCTAGGAGTGATAAAAATGGCTTCCGTTCCCAAGAGACCAGGACCTTGGGCGAAGGATCATTGTGATTACCTGCTAGATTCCATTGATGCTCAACTCAGCCAGCTCCAGGTAAGTAGGTAGGGAAGGGATGGGCTTGTCAGGAGTTGTTCGTTGGGCAACGCTGGGTTTATACAGCCCTGACTGAAAGATAGCCTGGATTACGAAGGGAGCCTTTTCCAGGGTGAGACCTATTATCCATGGCAGTCCCAGTGCTGTCCTTCTGACCCGTGCGCTTAGCTCAGTGGGTACAGCATCCACTTTGATTGCAGAAGGTCCCAGCTTCGATCCCTGGCTTCTCCAAGTAGGACTGGGAATGTCCCTTTGCCTGAAATCCTGGAGAGCTGCTGCCAGTCAGTGTAGACAGCATTGAGCTAGATGGACCAGCTGGTCTGACTCCATATAAGACCACCTTCTATGGTGAGGGGCCATTGCTCAGTGGTAGAGCATCTGCTTTGCATTCAGAAGGTCTCAGGTTCAATCCCTGGCTGGGAATAACCCTGGTCTGAAACCCTGGAGAGCTGCTGCCAGTCAGTGCAGACAATACTCAACAAGATGGGCCAGTTTTCTCACACAGTATAGGGAATCTTCTTGCATCACTCCCTATCCAAGACCAACAATGTGTTTTTCACCTCCACCCCTATGTTCAGGAACCCAGCGGAATAATCAAGGGCAGCGGTGACAGTGGGAAGGCTTCTCTCAAGAAAACTGCGGGCACTAATTCCACATCAGGTAAGACCTACCCTCTCTGCAAGCTGACCTTTAATCATGTCCCAAGCCTCTTTTCCTCAGTCTTCCCTTCTGCAAACTGGGCACAATTTACTTATTGGTCTGTATGTCTTTGATGTAAGACTTAAGCCAGGGAGAGACCTGGTCACAAATTCCCATTCAGTGATGAAAGCCAGCTTCCTTTCAGTTTAGTCTACCTCGCAGGGTTGGTTTGAGGATAAAATAGGAAAACCTTATCATTCACCAACTTCAGCTCTTGGAAGGAAGGGTGTGGGGTGGGAGGACAGTGTATACGTAAGTAGTCTGGCCTGTGTCGGACATTCAAATTTGGAAAATAATCCATTGGAACGCTAAAATAATCTACATTGGAGGGAGCAGAAACACCCCATCACGTTGAATTTTTCTGCTGCCAGGATCGGTGTTAATACTTAGTTAATACTTGAATCGGTGCCTTCTTCTGCCTCCCCGCTGCAAAGAGTTTCTGCATCAGACAGAATTGACTTTCCCGATGAAGATAATCATACCCTTTGAATGAAGCATTGTGCATCAATAAATGGACGTTTCATTTGTGGTCCTGAATCTATGGGGTTTTTGGTCACTGGCTGTGCTCTGCTCCTTCACCCGCTGGGCAAATCTGAACCCTGGTTAGATCGCCAAATAAATGAGCTCCATCCATCCTGTGACCCTGGCAAGATCTTCTGCCGGAGTAGAAACTTGCCTCCTTGCTAGCGCAGGTGCGCCATCGTTGGGAGAGATTTCGCAGGTATGAATTCTGATCCGGGAGGAAGCTCACTGCTCTCTTCGTTTGCTTTCTCCTCCGTGCAGATCTGGACGGATGCTCTGGGGTCAGGGACAGAGAGGCCTCTCCGGGGGAAGACCCGTCCTCTTGGGAAGAGGATTATGCCTGGTGGCCGGTGCGTTTCCTCGACTTGGGGGCCGCCCCAGGAGACAGGAGCAGATCGGACTCGGTTTGCACGGAAGACTTTGCGGCCAAGTTTAAGGAGGTCCTTGTGGATCCCTTGCCTGGCTCTGAAGAGGAGAGCAGTGTCTTGGCTCTTGACTCGGGGCCTCTAAAACACGCTACTCGAGATCCGGTTAATACTTCTTCGCCTTTCGCGCACTACGAAGCGGCCTCGGATTGTCTCTCGATAGATTCAGCAAGGAAGCAAGGAATCGCCCAGTTGCCTAAGGGAGGGTCTGAGGAGGAATGGGACCAGGAGAAGGAGCTGGCTGGCAGTTCGAGAGATGCTCCACCGTTGTGTATTCCGCGCAGAATTAAGAGCGCAGAGTCTCTAGGAGAGCAGATCTCATGGCTTAGTCGGAAGTGGTCCACGGACGAGACATGGAAGAGGGTTCTTCAGCTCAGGGGCCTGAGCTCTGGGGAGGGGTCTCTGGGCTCGGACATCTCCCCACGAAGCATCTTCCTGGGGCCACAGCAGGAGCAAAGAGGTTCAGAGGACTCTTTTGAGTGGGTTCAGGATGCTCACGAAAATACAGAGAGCCCGTTGCTCCTGGAAGATTTGAGGCCTTCCCAGCTGCTCCCAGCATCTAACGTAAAAACTGTTTTGGATGGTGGGTCCCCATCTGTGGGAACAGCAGGATGCGGCCACCCCGTGGAGCGGTCCAGCTGCCCAAGGGGTTCGTTGGATGTGGCCATCAGAGCATCTTTGGTACCCTCTAATGAAGAGGATGGAGGTGGATCAAAAAACCCTTTGTGTCTTTATCCACAGGGAGCCTGGGACTCAGGTAAAACACAGAGGCTGGCTCTGTCAAGGATCGGCATGGACAGTGGTGCCACTCGGGCTACTGTGTATTCCCACAAGGCTCCAGGCTCAGCCAATGATGGCTGTATGGGATGCAGGAAGGAATGGATCATGGATGTCCATTGCACAGATGGGCACAATGAGGCTCTGGAATCAAAGGAGTGTGAGTTGGAGCAGGATCGTTCCCTTGCCTCATTTAGGTTAGGGTTGGGGAGCCTGTGTCCCTCCAGATATTGTAGGACTCCAAATCCCATCAGACCCAGCAGCTAGAATGGTCAGGAATGATGGGAGTTGTAGTCCAACAACACCTGGCTGGCCAGGTGTCCCTCAGCCCTGATTTGTGTGTGTTTTAAGGGTTCTGCCGTCTTTACAACAACTCTTTGGATCAGGTCACTCTGCCTTTTAACTAAGGGGGGGAACTGAGGCTGAAAGTGTTAGGTGACATGACCAGCACCACAGAGTGTCTGTGGCAGATGAGGGACTTGAACTCGGGTCTGGCTGCGATATTGTGCTCATTGTGTGCCCATGATTTTTGGTTCCAAGGATGTTTGGATAAGCCAGCTGCTGTTTTCCAGTCAATCCACGTTAGGGATTTATATCTGTACTCTGCTGGTGCAATAATCCAAAATGGGTTTGGTTTTTTTTGCAGGAGAGAGAAGGTGTGAGGATGCATGCCTAAACTTTAGTTTGAGAGTGGATTGGCAAAGTGACATTGGCTCCACTAGTAGTGGTTTGAGCAAAAGAATCTGCTGTATTGATCTTGAAGAGGCAACGTTGGAGTAAATACAGTACACCTTCTGTTGTGATGTTTATATTCCACCATTCCTGCAAGCAGCTCTCAAGCTGGTGTAGATGGCTCAATCCCCTCCATTTTATCCTCACAACAACCCTGTAGAGTAGGCTGAGGCACAGTGACTGGCCCAAAGTCACCCAGTGGGCTTCGTGGGTGTTTGAAGATTATTCAGCATGGGTCTCCCAGGGCCTCATCCGACACCCTAGCCCAGGAGTGCCGGCTCCACAGCCCTCCACTTCTGGCTGGACTGCAGTTGCCATCCCTCTGACCATTATCCATACCGGTTAGAGCTGATGGGAGCTGGGAGTTCAGCAACACCTAGAAATCCCCAGGGCGCTCACTCTGGGTGAATTAATCCTCTGAAAAGAGAGAGAGAGAGAGCCCCTCAGGACTCTCATGGCCAGGCCACTTTGAAACTTCTCTGACATTTTTCCTTTTGGTCCTCTCTTTAGGTGGCAGTTTGGGGGCTCAGCGCCATGATCCCCAGTCTGAGCTGAACCAGGGCTGGATGGAATCCTTTCAGGGCAAACCTGTGGCAGGTGTGGTTACCTGGAGCCAGGAAGGGCTGTGTCAGTATTTGCATTAGCGGAAAATGCTGGATTTGGGGCTGGGGAATACAGGGTGGCGCTTTTCCTCTCCCCGTTGTGTCTGAAAACCTGGGATCAAGTGCTTTTCTTGTCTTCTAAATAGCCACCAGCCTCAGTGTCAAGAAGATCCTTTTGCCGCCGCAGCAGGATTTGCTGAGGTAAATATTGATTGAGCCTTGGACTGTTGAGATAAAGATGGCCAAATATGTACGGTACATTTTGGGGTCTATCTCAGTTTCTCGTTTTTCCTGCCTCAAATTCAGTTCTTCCCATTTCCACATCTTGTGAAACTGAACTTTCACTTTGTTAAATTGTTTCTTCTGGAGAACAAGGCACTAGCCCTCATGGTGGCGAAAGCTTACGGGCGATGCCTGCTGGAATCACAAAAGGTGGGGAGGTGACTGGATAAGTTGCTGGCAGCCGAGGACAGGAGGACTTCAGTATCCCTGCTCCTCCCGTGAGCTAGCGAAACCTTAATAAAGTATGCAAATGTGTGCACAATTTGCATGATTCACGCAGGTCACAGAATCCGCCTTTTCTCAATGCAGGAATTTAAACGGTGTGTGTAAATAAGGCACAGAGCAAACAAGTCCTGCCTATATAACCTTTCAGGCAATTGGAAATAAGGTGGCATTTATTAAGCATCCTTGCAGTGCATGCTGGCCAGGAATGTATGTCCATCTTAGCTGCTGGGCCCAAATCCTCCCACCTGGGGTTCTGAGCTCTGGATAAATCACACAACAAATGCTGTGGCCCTTAATTCTGCTGTCCCTCTCTGGTGTGCTTTCTGGGGCAAGGCAGCAAGGTGATCACAGTGCTCTTTGCTCTTGTGGTGCAGTGGTTAAGAGCGGTAGACTCGTAATCTGGGGAACCAGGTTCGCGTCTCCGCTCCTCCACATGCAGCTGCTGGGGGACCTGTGAAGTCTCTCAGCCCCACTCACCTCACAGAGTGTTTGTTGTGGGGGAAGAAGGGAAAGGAGAATGTTAGCCGCTTTGAGACTCCTTCGGGTAGTGATAAAGCGGGATATCAAATCCAAACTCCTCCTCCTCCTCCACCCCCTCCTCCTCCTCCTCCTCCTCTTCTTCTTCTTCTGTGGCCTTTCAGGTCCCCCAGTTGCAGTGATGGAGGCAGCAAAGAGGAAGATGAGGAGTTTGCCAGGTTATGCAGGGCCAGCGAGTCATGGAAGTGGGATGTGAGCAGAGCATCAGAACCCGGTGGGAAGAGAGCTGAGCTGGGAGGCTACAGAAACCTCGAGGTAACTCCTGGTGGATGCAGACCATCACAAAAGTCAGAGGTGAAAGGGGCTCTCTACTGAGGTATGTGCAGCTGGGAAGGGAGAGGTGTGACAAAAAAATTGGTTTTGCTGGACAGAATGGAACAATAAATTTTTCATTTTTCTTTCTTTCCCTGTCAGCAAACGGTTAATGAACGGCAGCCTCTGATTGGCTGGGAGGGAAAGTTTAAAAGGAGAGGATTTGAGGAGAGACAGTTAAGGGGTTAGGAGTTAAGGGAGTGAGAGGGTTGGAATTGAGGTAGACAGGTTAGGAGACAGGTTGAGGTACAAAGAGTGAATGGGAGAAAGAGTGGGTTCTGGAAAAACAACTTCTGCTCTGAGCATATTGTGAAGGACAGAGTGTGTTGTCCTGTAGAAGGAATAGACTGGAATTTTACTGGGAGGCAGAGGTTGAGCCAGGAAAAGTAGGAGCTGGAAAGGAACAGCCTACTTGGGATTCAAATCTAGTCTGGAGGGGAGAGATTCTTCTAAGGAAAAGAAGAAACTCCCAAACCCAGTGAAGGGAGATGGTGTGGAGAGCCCTTTGGTCTATTACTTAAAGTACCTCAGGAGCAGGATTGTTAAACAGGGTGGATAACTGAAAGAACGTCTCACCGTATAAAGGAACCAAACCTGTAACGCAAAAACAACTGAGGACGAATTAACGTGAAATCACACTGTATTCCTGAAATAACCTAAGTTTAATCCATTTGTGTTATATACTATCTTGCCTTAAATAAATCTTTATTGTTTATTTAAAGAAAACTTGTCTGAGACTCTAACTTACTAGTTATCCCTTCACAAAGGTCCTCTACAGGATACTCTGGGCTAGAATTCTAAGAGGGAAGGAAAAGAAACCTTCAGGTCGATGAGCAGAAAAATTTGAAAGAAATCCTGATGAAATTGTTAAAGAAAAGAGTAAATTATAAATATTTGATGGGTGCACTGAGATATAACAAAACCCCTTATTGCTGAGAATATCCTGAAGGAGTATCTTTTACAAATAAAGGAAGAAAACAAAGGTGTCGGGATCCCAATGAAGCAGGCAAATTCTGGTGAAAATATGGAAAAGAATTAGTAGGAGACAGGGCATTTGGTTTGGAAGAAGAAGAATCAACAGAGGTTGAGACGAGAGACAAATAAATGAAGAACAAGATGGCATTGAAAATCTTAACTTGGAATGTAAATGGACTTAATAATAAAACCCAAAGGAACAAGATTGAACATGTGGTTAAAAAAGTTAAATTTGGAAGTGATTCGCTTCCAGGAAACACACATTGCGAAGAAACACAGAAGGGTTTTGATTAATAAAAGATTGGGAAAGGACTTTGTAGCCTGTGATGTAACAAAGAAGAGAGGAGTGGTAATGTATATAAAACCTAAACTGGATCCACAGCAGCTATTTAAAGATGAGCAAGGAAGAATATTGATAACTCAGATAACATCACAAGGGGGGAAAAATATTGCTTATAGGTGTGATGAAAAAAAATCAATTTAAGGAACCGCAGAAAGAGGAGGAAGGAAGTCGAGTTTTGAAATGTTAAAATGACTGGGGGGCGCTGAGTTGGGTAAGACTGCAAAGTACGGACGAAAGTGTGATCAAAAGAAACCCAACATTTAGGGCGGGACTTATGGGTTTGTTTGCTTTTTGTAGGGCAGGCAAACGGGCTTAAAAATAATGATAAAAGCCTTTGTTCGACAGGAGTTGGAATTGGAAGAAGAAAAATTGTCGCAGAAAAGGGCCCAGATCCGCGAAGCTGACGTGTCCCTGCAGAGTGTCCTCCAGCAGAAAAAGGTACAGAGCCAAAACTCTAGTGGGAGGGAGTCCCACAGGCAAAGGACGTGGTCTAATCACTGCACAGCCTGCTCTAAACTACCCATGACCTGGAGGGGGACGGCAGAGGAGCAGAACCCATGACTTTCCTCCTCTTTCTAGCATGTCGCTCTGGAGCTGGAGACTTTTCGGGAGGCCCTGGAGAAGAGCCAGAGGGAGGCGAGGAGGCTGCAGCTGATCATGGAAGAGAAGCGGAGCCAAGCGGATGAGGCCAGGTATGTGGGGCAGGGGTGGCTAGGGCAGGGCCGTAGCTAATGGGGGTCGGGTCTAGCTGGGGTCTCAGATCTGGGTGAAGCCTCTAGAGGGGCACCACTGAGGCTCTCAGCTGGCCAGGTGGGGGGGGGGCTTCCTCCAACCATGGGCCCTTCTTGTGACTCCAGAGTCCAGCTGCTGAGCACTGGAGGGATGCTAATTTGCAAGCGGAAGCAGGAAAACCTAGAAAACAATCTTCCTCCCCCCTCCCCCCCCCCGCGTCTGTTTTTGGAACTACCATATTTTTCGTTCTATAGGGCGCACATTTTCACCTCCAAAAATTAAGGGGAAATGTGTGTGCGTCCTATAGAGCGAATGCAGGCTGCGCCGCTAAGCCCAAAGCGAGAACAGGAAGACGGAGCACTGCGGAGTGCTCCGTCTCACTGCTCTAGCTTGGGGATGGCTGCGCACACAGCCTCTCCAGGGCAGCGGGGTGAAGGCACCCCGCTGTCCTGCAGAAGCTAGCAAGGCTGTTCCCAAGCCAGAACAGCGAGACGGAGGGCTCCGTCTTGCTGCTCTAGGTTGGGGACGACTCTGTGCAAAGCCTCTGCAGGGCAGCGCTCCAAAGGCTTCAGGGATCTTTGAGGCTGGCGGTGGGGGAAAGCAGCGCTTCCCCCCACCGCCAGCCCCACAAGCTCTGGTGAATGTACCTTGAACGCACCTTGTTTTAGAGGGGGAGAACAAGAAAAAAATTTTTTCCCTGTTCTCCCCCTCCTATGGTCCTGTGCGTCCAATGGAGCGAAAAATACGGTATGTGCGAAAGAGAAATCCTGGAGAAGGTTGCTCTCCAAGCAAAGTTGAGGATGTGAAATTTTATCTCTCTCTTGTTTTGCTTCCCTCAAAGAAGATAGGGGGCAGCAAAGGGGGAGAAATAAACAATACCGTGGAAAATGGGGTGGGAAGTTGATAAAAATCAAAATACAGTCATACCTCGGCTTACAGACACTTCAGGTTGTTGTTTTTCAGGTTACGGATGTGCCGAAACCCGGAAGCACCGGAATGGGTTACTTCTGAGTTTCGGGGGTCACGCATGCGCAGAAGCGCTAAATTGCGCTTTGCGCATGCACAGAAGCACCGAATCGCAACCCGCGCATGCACAGACACGCCGCTGCAGGTTGCGAACACTGCGGGTTGCGAACGTGCATCCCGCACAGATCACGTTCGCAACCCGAGCATCCACTGTAAAATCTTATTATGTATTGGAGTATATAGATGAAACTTTTGAAATTTAATAAAAGATAACTTGCATGGCAGGGTGGGGGAGTGGGGAACCATTGACTCTGCAAAACACCTCAGTGATCACACAGAGGTGTAAGGAGTCAGCATCAGTAAGAGACCACGAGGGTCATCCAGCCTCTGCAATGCAGGAATCTTGTTGTTTCAGTTGTTATGATTATCCTTGGCATTACAGTGGTACCTTGGTTCTCAAACATAATCCATTCCGGAAGTCTGTTCCAAAACCAAAGCGTTCCAAAACCAAGGCACTCTTTCCCATAAAAAAGTAGTGCAAGACAGATTAATCCGTTCCAGACTTTTAAAAACAAACCCTAAAACAGCAATTTAACATGAATTTTACTATGTAATGAGACCATTGATCCATAAAATGAAAGCAATAATCAGTGTAAAAGGTAAAGGTAAAGGTACCCCTGCCCGTACGGGCCAGTCTTGACAGACTCTGGGGTTGTGCGCCCATCTCACTTAAGAGGCCAGGGGCCAGCGCTGTCCGGAGACACTTCTGGGTCACATGGCCAGCGTGACATCACTGCTCTGGCCAGAGCCAGAGCCAGAGCCAGAGCCGCACACGGAAACGCCGTTTACCTTCCCGCTGGTAAGCGGTCCCTATTTATCTACTTGCACCCGGAGGTGCTTTTGAACTGCTAGGTTGGCAGGCGCTGGGACCGAGCAGCGGGAGTGCACCCCGCCGCAGGGATTCGAACCGCGACCTTTCGATCGGCAAGCCCTAGGCGCTGAGGCTTTAACCCACAGCGCCACCTGCGTCCCTAATAATCAGTGTACTGTACTGTACTATAAAACAAATACACTGATACCTCAGGTTACATACGCTTCAGGTTAGAGACTCCGCTAACCCAGAAATAGTACCTTGGGTTAAGAACTTTGCTTCAGGATGAGAACAGAAATCGCGCAGCGGCAGCAGGAGGCCCCATTAGCTAAAGTGGTGCTTCAGGTTAAGAACAGTTTCAGGTTAAGAACGGACCTCCAGAACAAATTAAGTATGTAACCAGAGGTACCACTGTAAGACTGTATTGTAGGTGATAAAAATTAAAATTTAAAAAAATTATTACCTGCACTGATGATAGTTGTCAGGGACAACTAGTCATTACTTCGATGGGGGGCTTTTATCCATTTCCGCAGTCACACAATCAGTCAGTAGCTGAACAGGGATCCACACAGTCACAAAAACAAATTAACTGAAAAAGCCTCAAAACAAAAAACTCAAAACAAATAGCAAAAACAAAAGCGCCAAATATAAGCTCCAAGTATCACCTTAGAACACTGCAATTGGAAACGGAAGACTTGAATTACTGGGGGGGGGGGGGACACAAATTAGAAGTGCAACAGGAAATGGGGAACCATAACGGAGCACGTTCGGCTTCTGAAAAAAAGTTTGAAATCCGGAACACCTCCTTCCGGTTTTGCAGCGTTTGGGTTCCAAGTTGTTCGTGAACTAAGCTGTTCAAAAACCGAGGTACCACTGTATCGATTTCCTATGTAGGGTCTTGAAGCGATTTCACAATAAAAGCCCTATACGAGACAGTTGCATCTGTTAAAATACACTGGCACAGATATCAAAATAAGAAATCATTATGGAGGTACTTTAGAATGCTGAGCCCAGCGCCCTTTCCTCCTCTGCTGCTGACCTGAGGCCACAAGGTCCTTCTCCCTTCCCATCTCTCCTTCCCATTTCCGCCGCCTGACCTGCTGCTCTCTGTGACTCAGGGCTGACCTGTTGCTCCTGGAGTACAAACGGGAAGCCTGCTTGAGGGACCTGCTGGCGCTGGAGCAGGAGCTGAGCGTGCTGAGGAGCCAGAGAAGCCAGCATGGGGCTGCCCAGGCAGACGTGAGTAGCAAGGGTTGCAAAGCCTTCAATGGGATCTCTTCTATCGGCATCAAGCAAAGATACAACTCAAGTATTTGGACTGCCCTTCACAGGAATCTCTTTAATAATAATAATAAATTTTATTTATACCCTGCCCTCCCCAGCCAAAACTGGGCTCAGGGCAGCTAACACCAGGTATAAAAACAATTGATTAAAATACAACTTAAAATCAAGATTAAAGTACAACATTAAAATGCAGCCTCATTTCAGTAGAAACTCAAATCAAAAAACTTTTGGGGGATGAAAACGTCAAATCTTCACCAAGGCCAACTATCCAGACTGGTCCTACGTGGGCCAGAACAAGGCCAAGGAAGTTCCGAAATAGGAGTTCCATCACAGAAGAAGAGTGAGGGTTGGGAAGCTTTCTTCTAGCTTGAGGGCCGTGCTTCTTCAAGGGCAACTTTCTGGAGGGGGTCTGATGCCATTGGGGCGGGGCCAAAGGCAAAACTGGGCGGGGCCATGGCTGTCCCCATACCTGTTCTGCAGTGTGCGGCAGTCCAGCCATGCAGACGTTTCTGCGCACGATATTCTCAATGCAAGCAAACAAGAGCATCGTTGGTACACTTGCCCGTTTGCTGTAATGCTCTTTCAGCAGGGAGTGTTTTCCATCTTCTTCTTCTTTGGCGATCACTCGTAGCCGAGTAAGATTGTCTTCCATAAACATGGTTTGAAAAAGTGAGTCTATAAGTAACTGAAGGCCAGTTCTGGATCCACAAGTCCTTCCACAGTGGGAACATTGGTTTCCAGGCAGGAGTTGATCACAGTGAGGGTTTGCCAAGCGTGCCTTCCTCTTAGCAGGTTTCTCCCTTGCGTCCTGAGTTCGAGTGTCTTCAAAGCCCGTGGAACCTCTGGTAAAGGCTGTTCTCCAGTTGGAGCGCTCGCAGGCCAGTGTTTCCAAGTTGTTGGTGTTTATACTACATTTTTAAAGATTTGTCTTGAGAGAGTCTTTGAACCTCTTTTGTTGACCACCAGCATTACGCTTACCCTTTTCCGAGTAGCGTAGTTGGTTCAGAAGACGATAATCAGGCATCCGCACAACATGAACAGTCCAACGAAGTTGATGTTGAAGAATCATTGCTTCGACACCAGGTGTGTGTTCCATAAGCCCAGTTTCACCAGTGAGAAAGCTGTCTCCTGCATTGCCACAAGCTGACAACCGCCAGGCTGTGGGAAGGCTGGCCAGTGTGTGGACCTGAATGCCCTTAGCAGGCAACGGGCCTCTTGAACTCCTGCTGTCTTCTCCAACAGGTGTCTCGGTTAGCCGCTGAGAGGGAAGAGCTGAAGTTCCAGGTGAACCAGCTGGAAAGCAAGCTGTCTTCCTTGAAGCATCAGCTGAAGTCCTCCAGAGTAGAGCTGGCCTCTGTGAAGGAAACCTTAGGGGACGGAGCAGGACCACTGCAGGAGGTAGGAATGCTAGGCAGGCTCTGGGCTCATGCCATTGGACCTTGGCAGCCATCTTTGAGGCCCAGTCACCAGGGTTGCTAAGCTACGGTTGCCATAGGTCTGGAATTTCCCAGGCATATTCAGAATACTCACTCGGAAGCAGTATTTCCAGGTGGAAATCGCAAAATGTCCGGGGAAATCTGGAGGTATGGCAACCTATGTCAGACATGTCGTTTTGGGCAATTTCCCTTAAAAATAGCCCAAAACGAAATGGTTGCAACAGGAGTGGGAAACCTGCTTTTTTTAAAAAAAAAAACTTGTATTAAATTTAAGTAATTTGGTTTGATTTGTAATAATTTGGAAAACTAATAAAAATAAATTGAAGAAAAAATAGCTCAAAGACTTTTGAGCTTTTTTTTTGGCAAAGCTGTTGACCTTTTCTTTTTGTGGGGAGGGGGACTATTTTGAGCTATTTTTAAGGAAATTTCCCCCAAAAATCAACACTTCTGACATGGGTTGCCATACAACCGGGTTCTCCCAGGCATTTTTTGCGATTTTCAGAAATTCCTCCTGGACGCTATTTCCAACGGACAAATCCTGGATATATCTGGGAAATCCCGGTGTACGGCAGCCCTATGGTTGGCTGTGCATCTGGGGAAGGGCGGCAGCTGCGTAAATTTCCCCCAGGTCTTACCTGCCATGTGTCAATCTTCCCAGGGGTCTTCTGCACCAGCTTTGCGGCCTGCTCACACCAAGAGAGGCCACTGTTGTGTGACTTCCTCCAAGCACAGGTTGCTCCAGGGGCCAGTGAGGCCGGCGTGCGGCGGGTGCAGGGGCTGGAGCGGAGGATCTCGGCTCTGCAGGCAAGCCTCGGGGAGAAGGAGATGGAGCTCTCGAGGCTGCGCCAGACCGTCTCTGCCTTGGAGGCTGAAAAGGCGTCTTGGAGCGCCACTGCGGAGAGCCTGGCAGAAGAGCGCAAGAAGCAGCTGGACTTGCTGCGGCAACAGAAGGTGGCTTTTTGTTGGGGGGCGGGATTGGCAACTGTGTGTGTGGCGACTTTGTCGCTCGGTCTAACTAGGGAACTCCCTGCTGCAGGAGGTGGGGGTGGCCCCAACTGGGCTAGCTTTAAAAAAAAGGATCGGACTACAGTGGCACCTCGGGTTAAGAACTTAATTTGTTCTGGAGCTCCATTCTTAACCTGAAACTGTTGTAAACCTGAGGTACCACTTTAGCTAATGGGGCCTCCTGCTGCTGCCACCGCACGATTTCTGTTCTCATCCTGAAGCAAAGTTCTTAACCCAAAGTACTATTTCTGGGTTAGCGGAGTCTGTAACCTGAAGTGTTTGTAGCCCGAGGTACCACTGTAATTCAAGGAGAAGAGGGCAATCAATGGCTACTAGCCACAATGGCTGCACTCTGACCCCATGGCCAGAGGCAGCAATGCTTCTGAATGCCAGTTGCTGGAAGCTGCAGGAGGGAAGAGGGCTCTTGCACTCAGGTCCTGCTATGGGTTTCCCAGAAGAGGAATCTGATTGGCTGCTGTGAGAAGAGGATGCTGGACTAGATGGACCATTGGTCAGATGCAGCAGCCAGGCTCCTTTTTGGTTCTTATGTACAGTGGTACCTTGGTTCTCAAACTCAATCCGTTCTGGAAGCCCATTCCAAAACCAAAGCGTTCCAAAACCAAGGCACGCTTTGCCATAGAAAGTAATGCAAAACAGATTAATCCGTTCCAGACTTTTAAAAACAATCCCTAAAACAGCAATTTATAAAATGAAAGCAAAAATCAATGTACTGTACTATAAAATAAATAAGACAGTATTGTAGATGATAAAAATTAAAATTATTTTTTTCTTACCTGCACTGATGATAGTTATTGTTTGGATAGGAGGCTTTTATCCATTTCTGTAGTCACACAGTCAATCAATCAATCAATCAATCAATAGCTGAACTGGGTTCCACACAGTCACAAAAAGAAATGAAACGAAAAAGCCTCAAAAATAGCAAAACCAAAGCGCCAAACAATCCATTCCAGAAATTGGTTTGACTTCTGAAATGCTTGAAAACCAAGGCACAGCTTCTGATTGGCGCAGGTGCCCCGGAAACAAAAGCCGACAGCCTCATCGGACGTTCGGCTTCCAAAAAATGTTGAAAAACTGGAACACTTACTTCCCGGTTTTCGCCGTTTGAGACCCAAGGCGTTTGAGAACCAAGGTACCAGTGTAGATGCAAAAGGGTGGTACCGCCACATGTGCCTTAGGGAACCCCTCACTAGACAGCTGTGAAGGCATCTTTTCTGTCCACCTGCAGGAGGAAGAACTTACTCAGCTGCAGGAAGAGCTGGAGGGCAAAAAGCAGCAGGCCCTGCGAGAGGTAGGCATGGCAGCTCCCCTTGGCTCCTTCCCCTCAAGAATTCCCCTTTCTTGAGCCCCATTGCAAGGAGGAAACGGACTGAGCTTTATTGCCTTAACCGTAATTGGGGTTTGGTGTGGTTTGTGGCTGCAACCATGAAACCCAAATCCTGCCTTTGGATTAAGCCGTTTTAATTGCTATTTTATTTAAGACAGGTTCTAAATAGAACTTGGGTTATTAAAAATACCCAACACCCATTAACATTCTCCATAAATTACAAAGTTAAAAACAGACATTTAAGCATTTCGAAATATAATTAAAACCAGCAGCTGCCTGTTTGTATCTTACAACATCTTTGGTATCGCCAGGAGGTGTTTGGGGGCAGTTCATTGTAGGCTGAGAGTCGTGCCCAGAGTTTTTCTCTACAGTCCTTAGAGCTAGGAAGTTGTTTTTGCTTCTTATTTTCTGCAAAAAAATAAAGTTGGCTCCCCCCCCCAAGTGCCAAATACAGCATGAATTTGCTGGCCCCACTACTGCCTTTGCTAACCATCTTTTTGTGGGTGCTTCTGGTGGGAAGAGCAGGGCATCTGCTTGGCTTGCAGAAGGTTCCAGGATCCATCCCTGGCAGTTTCCCCTGTCCAAAACCCTGGAGAGCTGCTGCTAGTCAGTGTAGACAGCACTGGCCTAGACAGGTTGATGGTCTGACTCAGTGTAAGGCAGCTTCCGATTTTAATCATCCCTCTAATTCAGAACTTTGAGGACTGGGAACTTATTTTATTTTGAAGGAAGGGCTGTAGCCCAGTGACGGAGTACCTGCTTTGCATGGAGAAGGTCCCAGGTTCAATATCCAGCATATTCAGGGAAAATTGGGAAGGACTCTCTGTCTGAAAATCTAGAGAGCTGCTGGCAGCCAGTGTAGGCACTACTGAGTTAATTGGATTAATTGTTTGACTCATTCAGCCCGGACACTGAGGTCCAGCTCCGAGGGCCTTCTGGTGGTTCCCTCACTGTGAGAAGTTACAGGGAACCAGGCAGAGGGCCTTCTCAGTAGTGGCACCCTTCCTGTGGAACGCCCTCCCATCAGATGTCAAGGAGATAAACAACTACCTGACTTTTAGAAGATATCTGAAGGCAACCCTGTTTAGGGAAGTTTTAAATGTTTGATGTTGTATTTTGCTTTAATTTGTTGGAAGCCACCCAGAGTGGCATATTTTTATTATTATTTCTCTGTTGTTGTTTTGGATCTGATTTCTTTCTGCAGGGCCTGTAAGACAGAGTTGTTCCGCCTGGCCTTTGGCTTGGAATTAACTTGACCCCCTCCCCCTTTTTCTTTTTTCCTTTCTCCTTCTGTGATGGAACTCCTATTTGGGGACTTCCCTGGCTTTTTTCTGGCCCACGTAGCACCAGTCTGGATAGTTAGCCTTGGTGAAGACTTGATGTTTTCATCCCCAAAAAGTTTTTGATTTGAGTTTCTACTGAAATGAGGCTGCATTTTAATGTTGTATTTTAATCTTGTTTTTAAAGTTGTGTTTCACTTGTTTTTATATCTGGTGTTAGCCGCCCTGAGCCCGGTCTTGGCTAGGGAGGGCAGGGCATAAATAAATTTATTATTGTTATTGCTGTTGTTGTTGTTGTTGTTGTTGTTGTTGTTATTGTTGTTGTTATTTGCAGTGGTGACCAAAAGCAGGGTGAAATGTGGCATGTTCTGTCTGATTTTCCTCTTTCTCTCTCTCTCAGCTTGCAGAGAGCCTGAAGCAGGCAAAAGCCAGAGCCCTCCAGGAGCAAGCGGCCAAATTTCAGAAAGAAGCAGAAGACCTTCGCAAGACCATAAAGGTGGCTATTACCCACGATGCCTTGAGGCATGGACTGCTACTGGGCTGCTCTTGCACTAGCAATAACATTTGTATCCCAACCTTTTTTCCTCAAGGGGTTAATTTGGAAGCTCGGTGGGGTGTCTTCCCTTTTAACCCCACAACAAGCTTACAACTGTGCCAGCAGTACTGAGCTAGATGGACCATAAGCCTGACTCAGTCCAAACTGGATTCTTAGATTCTTAAGGCAGGGGTGGAGAACTGCAGACCCAGAGACCCAATGTGGCCCCTCATGCCTATCCATCTGGCCCTCAGGTCAAGCTATCTTGCCCCACCCACTTTTGCTCTGGCCCTGCCCACCACTCACATGCAGCACCCAGAAGATTGCTCACATAGCAATGCGTCTCTCAGGCTGGCAATGACTTCTCGACCCTATCCTAAGTTTAACCGCCAGTCTGGTTTAATTCTGTGGGCTTTTCCCACTCTGAGGCCCCACAGCTAATTCTCCCCTGGCCTCCTCACTGGCCCAACTAGGACTAACTCGGCCAGCTAGCCCTGGTGATTATCTAATGCTTATTAGATGGATTTCCCCTAAATTGATTCCTGAACTTTGAATTTTATTGTTATTCATGTTTTTATACTGTATTTTATGCTGCTTTTACAATTAAGTGTTTTAAATTTGTTGTTAGCTGCCCTGAGCCCCGTTTTTGAACCGGGAAGGGCGGGGTATAAATAAATTATTATTATTATTATTATTATTATTATTATTATTATTTTCCGCTTTCTTCTCTTCCCAGGAGCGAAATGCTGAAATTGCCCAGCAGCAGAAAGCTATGGAACAGCAAGCCAAGGAGCTGAAGCAGGAAGCTCAGGAAATGGTAGGGGTACATCATCATCATCATCATCATCATTATTATTATTATTTTGCATTTATAGCCCATTCTTCCTCCAAACATATTTTAAAATAGAAAAGAAGGAAGAACATTTCAAAACAGTTTGAAACATTTGAAAAACAACTACAAATATTCAAATATTCCAAAACATCTAACACATTTCTTAACTGTCTTTTGGGCAAAAATCCACATTGTTGATGATGAATAAAGTCCTGTAGCTTTAATTAACGTAATTAACGTTTTAGCTTTAATTTTTTTTTAAAGCGTGCTGAGAGTTGTTAGGTGAGGCCTTCTGTTCCCCTCGCAGAACTGCGATTCCCCAGAGTTCCCTGGGAAGAGGGAGCGATGGTGAAAACTGCTCTGGGGATCATTACTCTGCCTTGTTCTTCTCAGGCTCAGAACTCGCTGCTCCAGGAATGGAAGAGTCGGGAGGCTGAGATGAGGGCCGTCCTCCAAAGGCAGCGCAAGGCCCTGGAGGAGCAGGAGCGGAAGATGCAGGGGGAACTCCAGGAAGCCCTGGAGAAGGAGAGGAAACTCAACCTGGCCTTGCGGGACGAAGCAGCCGACCTCCGCAAGGTAGCTGTTGAGAGAGGAGAGTGATTCTGTGGTCTCTGTGATAGCCGCTGGCAGAAGGAGCAGGATGGTGGGAAAAGGATGCACATGGACCAGGAGGGAATAAACTTTTGCAGTCTTGAGGGGCACATTCCTTTCTATGGAGCTGCATGCCAGTGGGGGACAGAAGAACAGTACCTCCGTTCTGTAGGCAACATTTCAGCCGTGCTAATATTTCCCCTATGCACACACATCTTCATCCAGACCACCAAGAGGCGTTATCAATTAAAAGGGTAAAAGAGCATTGCGAAATAATTGGGTTAAACCACAGAGCCTAGGACTTGCCGATCAGAAGGTTGGCGGTTCGAATCCCCACGACGGGGTGAGCTCCCGTTGCTCGGTCCCTGCTCCTGCCAACCTAGCAGTTCGAAAGCACCTCAAAGTGCAGGTAAATAGGTATCGCTCCAGCGGGAAGGTAAACGGCGTTTCCGTGCTCTGCTCTGGTTCACCAGAAGCGGCTTAGTCATGCTGGCCACATGACCCAGAAGCTGTATGCCGGCTCCCTCGGCCAATAAAGTGAGATGAGCGCCGCAACCCCAGAGTCGGTCACGACCGGACCTAATGGTCAGGGGTCCCTTTACCTTTACCTTTACATGCTTGCTTGCCTGGATGGTGATGCATGCATGATCACTGGAATTTGTAAGCAGTGATTTCATTTCAAATTATATATATATATAGTGTGTGTGTGTGTGTGTGTGTGTTTGCGGGGAGTGGAGAGCTGAGGAACCCCTGGTTTGTGCATGGCCTAATGTCCAAAGTTAAGTGTCGATGCTCCATCCACTTTTTTGCCTTCTGCCCCGCCCTCTAGTGGCATGTGACCCCGGAGCTTCTCCTGATGTGTTTTTTTTTCCTGCCCTAGAGGATCCAGGTGTTGGAGGGTGAGGCTCGGGAGAAGAAGGGGGCCATGGAAGACCTCCGGGCCCTGCTGCAAGCGGAGAAAGCAGAAGCCTTGAGGAGGCTGCGAGAGGAGCTGGAGTTGGTGAGCGGGGAAGACTTTGTGTACTCTGAGATCCCCTTCCCCTAGAAACAAGAGTTGTAGCTTCAGGATGTTATAGGGGAAAACCTGCTCCTTTTCCCTTATGGGGTATCCAAGAGCCTGTACAGTGTCCTTAGGAGAAAATAATAGGGGCCAACCAGAGTATATTGAGAAACAAAGCAGCTAGTAAGCCTGATCTTTATTAAACTGTTGTAACAGGGTCCCTTCTTTTCCCTTGTAACAAGACCACCCTTCTAAAACATCATACATACATCACAGAAGGAGGTGGTCTACAGCAGAAATCCTGCAAGGATACCTGATACTGGCCGCTGATTACATTACCTGGGCAGCCTGGCTATTCTTTTGTGATAGTTAATACTTTTGTTCTGGGGTCCCAGGTCCCAGGCTCACCCTGTTGTTGTTGTTTAGTCGTTTAGTCGTGTCCGACTCTTCGTGACCTCGTGGACCAGAGCACGCCAGGCACTCCTGTCTTCCACTGCCTCCCGCAGTTTGGTCAGACTCATGTTTGTAGCTTCGAGAACACTGTCCAACCATCTCGTCCTCTGTTGTCCCCTTCTCCTTGTGCCCTCCATCTTTCCCAACATCAGGGTCTTTTCCAGGGATTCTTCTCTTCTCATGAGGTGGCCAAAGTATTGGAGCCTCAGCTTCAGGATCTGTCCTTCCAGTGAGCACTCAGGGCTGATTTCCACTCAGGCTCACCCTAGTCATACACAAATACGCCCTTAAGACAGGATTTTGTAAGCAAAAGTACAATGGGGAGGTTTGCCCATTTCCTTCCTCCTTCCAGAGAAATATTGGAGGTCAATTTGGGAGAGTCAAAATGGCTTCAGGATTTCTCTCCTGTACTATTTCAGGCACGTGGTGTATATACTTACGTGTGTGTTTGCCTTGGTGCATTTATGAACATTTAATTTATATTTGGGACCTTAGAATTCTTATAACAGCAACAACAGTTTGGCTTTGCAGTTCCGCCTCTCTCCTCCTCAAAACCTCACCTTAGCACAGCCCTGAAGTCCCACAACCTGCTATGGAAGTGGGGAGCCTGAGGAGTAGTCAGGCAGAAAGGAGAGCACAGACCTGGGCTGATGCCAGATATGGCCTGGGAAGCTGCCTTCTACTGTGTCAGCCCACTGGTCCATCTAGTTCAGTATTGCCTACACTGACTGGCAGCAGCTCTCCAGAAGTTTTGGGCATGGAGTTTTTCCCCAGCCCTACCTGGAGATGCCATTGGGAATGGAACCTGGGACCTTTTTAGCATGCAAAGCAAGTGCTCTTCTACTGAACTATACTGCCCTTAGCCTAAAAATAGATCAAGATTCTAGTCCTTATGGTTCTTTTAAAAAAAGCAGTTGCATTAAATAGGAAGTTGGTCCATCTAGCTCAGTGTTGTTGGCACTGACTGGCAGCAGCTCTCCCACGTTTCAGGCAGGGGACATTCCTAGCCATTGGGTACTGAATCTGGGACCTTGCATAAGACTGAATCAGTTAAGTGCTGGAGATGTAAAGAGGTGGAGGAAACGTTCTTCCATATGTGGTGCACTTGTAAAAGGGTAAACGAGTACTGGGAAATGATCCATAATGAATTGGGAAAAAAAATGTTTAAAAGTACTTTCCCCCCCAAAAACCAGAGTCCTTTTCATTGGGGATAATTCAGACTGAAATTCCCAGGTGTCAAAAAAGGTTGTTTATGTATGCTACTACTGCGGCCTGTGTTTTGTTAGCCCCATAATGGAAAACGAGCAAGGTCCCAACCAAAGAAGAATGGCAACTTAAGTAGACTGAATATGCGCACCTTGCAGGCTTAACATATAGAATAAGAGAAAAAGAAGTATATGTATTTAGAGAAGATTGGAAAACGTTTGTTGAATATATGGGAAATAACTGTGTACAGCTGAAAACGCTGTCAGCAATTAAGATCAATTCAACAGTGTAAATAAGTTATGATGGATGCAATAATGGAATACTGAATGGTATAGTTTCTGTAAAATATGCAAGTATTTATGATATGTAAAATGATCCATGGAAAGAGAAGAAGAGAAGTCACTGATATCTTAAGGATGTAAAAATGAGTACTTGAAATGGTAAAACAGAAAATTTAATAAAGCTTACATATATTAAAATAAAGAACCTGGGACCTTTTAGCCTTTCCACACTGATACCGTGTACAGTGGTACCTTGGGTTAAGAACTTAATTCGTTCCGGAGGTCCGTTCTTAACCTGAAACTGTTCTTAACCTGAAGCACCACTTTAGCTAATGGGGCCTCCCGCTGCCGCTGCGCTGCCCGATTTCTGTTCTCATCCTGAAGCAAAGTTCTTAACCCGAGGTACTATTTCTGGGTTAGTGGAGTCTGTAACCTGAAGCGTCTGTAACCTAAAGCGTATGTAACCCGAGGTACCACTGTAAATGTTAGCTGTGACAAGCCTGGGGTGTATCAGCGATCTCTGATCCAGGCAGCGTGCTTTCTGTCTCTCTCTCTCTGCCTAGGAAAAGGAAAAGTGGCGAATGCAGTTGCAGCGGACGGAGGAAGAGCAGCGCCTCCTGCTGGCCGAGCAGCGCGAGACGTCCCAGGCACAGACTGCAAGGGCTGACGGCTCTCTGGCCAGGGAGGTTGCCTTGGCATGCCAGAGACTCCGGGACCTGCTACCCCAAAGGGCTGGCCTGCCGCAGACGCTGCAAGGGTACAAGTTGGATCCAGTGGGGAGGGAGCTGAATGGCACTGCTTTTGCAGAAACACGGAACTCTTCCTGGGTTGAAATTAGTTCTTTGCATTTTATCTCGCCTACACCAGCCCTAGCCACTTTCTAGCTTCCTGCTTTTCATGGACTCATAGAATGGCGGAGTTGGAAGGGACCCCTAGGGGTCATCTAGTCCAACCCCCTGCAATGCGGAAATCTCAGCACATGGTTCCCCCATCACCTTTGTCTTTGTGGTTTTGTTTTTTTTTAGCTCTGCAACCTGATTTCAGGGGGTGGCGAGGCTTTGCTTTTATTTCTCCAAAATAGCTTCACACCTTCCTGTTGTCTGCATATACAGTTTACAGGGTTTTTTGTTTTTTTTAAAATAATTTTTATTGTTTCTTACAAATACAACACATACTACAACAAAGAAAAAAGAAACAAAATCACAAATCTAAACAAAAAAGAAAATAAAAACATAACAACAAACACCTAAACAACACAAATTAGTTGGTTAATTAATCCCCTAACCTCATAAACATATTTTTGACTTCCTGTGGGCCCACCCATCTGAATTTCCTTGTATTTGAATGTAGCAGTTTTCTAATATCATTATTAACACACAATATTCCAATTAAAATCCGATTTCTTAACTTTTCTTAAAGTTCTAGATCTCATTTATTTAACTAATTCCTAATTTAATCCTAGGCCTATTTGGTACTTTCAAGTAATTTCTAATTTTTAATATTACAATATTTATTCAAATAGTCTTTAAATTTCTTCCACTCTTCTTGGTATTCCTCTTCTTTCTGGTCGTGGATTCTTCCAGTAAGGTCAGCCAACTCCATATATTCCATCATTTTCATCTGCCATTCTTCCACAGTTGGTAATTCTTGTGTTTTCCATTTCTTGGCTACTAAAATTCGAGCAGCAGTTGTGGCATACAAAAGTAACTTTACATCTTTCTTGGGTAATTCAAAACCTATTATATCCCAGTTTTACTTCTGGTCTTTTGGGTGTTTAAAAAAAGTTGTTTTTTTTAACTACAATCCCCATTGACTGGAGTGAGGGCAAACCTCAGGTCCAGGGGGCCAAATCCGGTTTCGAAGTCCTTAAAATACTATTTGTTGCTATCAGAGAGTTGGTGTCTTATCTATGGCCCATGTTTAGCCTGCCCATCCCACCCCCCCCCCAAGGAGTTCAGGCACACAGTTCCCCCCCCCCCCACATGTTATCCTCACAACAACCCTGTGAGACAGGCCGGGACAGTTGTGTTCTCTCTTTCAGCCAATGGGCCACCCAGTGATTTTCACAGCCAGCTGGGGATGAGTCCAACAGTCCAGTCGCTAAACCATGGGAGTACCTTGTTTTTCTCTACAGGCTCGCGTTGGCCTGTGGCTTTGCGGCCTGTTCGTGCGTTGCGTTTACACGGAGGAAGGGATTGTGTGAATTTTTTAAAAAAGTAATTTTTATTAGTTTTAACATATAAATTATAAAACATACCACAAAACTTCACCACTTATACAATCTTTTTTTTTTGGACTTCCATCAGCGCCTCTGATGATCCACCATTTTAACCACATTTTATGCATTTCTTAAATGCATATTGCCTTTAATTGTCTTAACTAACCCTCTTCCCCTTAATCCATTTTTGCAGTAGTTCCAATAATTCTCCTCACAAAACTTCTTGCAAACCTTCAAATGTAGTCTGATCATCACAAATACTTTTCATATAATCTGTAAATTTACTCCAGTCTTCTGTGAATTTCTGGTCCAGCCGATTACGAATCCTTCCTGTTAGTTTATCTAGTTCTGCATAGTCCATTAATTTCATCCTCCATTCTTCTTTCGTTGGTAATTCTTCTTGCTTCCATTTTTGTGCCAATAATATTCTTGCTGCCGTAGTTGCATATAAAAACAATTTACATTCCTTTCTATTTATATCACTTCCTACAATGCCCAGTAAAAATGCTTCTGGAGTGTGAATTTTTTTTTGGGGGGGGGGGTTTGACCTGCTAAGTGACTTCACTTTCCCCCAAAGACCCCGGAAGTCCTGGCCGCTATCTGAGGCTGCCTCTCTTCACCCCCCAAGGAAGCCAGCGCTCCTCTCCTCCAGCCACGCCCTCCGGGCCTTGCAAGAGGTGACGGAAGAAACTCAGCACTACCTCCGAGAACTAAAGCACGAGGCAGAGGCGCAGAGGCACCAGGCCCTTCAGACCCAGAGGGAGAAGGTGAATGGGGTTGAGCTGCCATCTCTTGCCTGGGGGTGGGATATAATTAAGGCAGCCTGGGGGCCACTGAGCAAGGAGGGTGTGGGATCAAACAGGTTTGCTCCATTAATGATGGGAGAGAAATTGGCTGCCAGCCAGAGCCCAGAACACCAGAGTGGAGTATATAGCCCCAGCTCAGTAGGAGGCAGCTTTTGATACATCCGTTCCAAGTGCAGTCCTCTAATTGGCCAACTGCTGTGACTTTTCTGCCATGTCAGGAACGGGAGCTGAAGCAGCAGCAGGAGAAGCTACACCTGGAGAACCAGTCGGCTCTAGATGCTCTGAAGGAGCAACTAGTCCAGGTGAGCAAAAACCGCCCCCCGCGCCCAATAGCTCTGTGCAGCTGTGGCTGCCTTCTTCTGGATTTAAACCGCTGTGTTTCATGCAATGTCAGAGGTAAAGGTAAAGGGACCCTTAACCATTAGGTCCAGTTGTGGCCGACTCTGGGGTTGCGGCGCTCATCTTGCTTTACTGGCCAAGGGAGCCGGCGTACAGCTTCCGGGTCATGTGGCCAGCATGACTAAGCTGCTTGTGGCGAACCAGAGTAGCGCACGGAAACACCGTTTCCCTTCCTGCCGGAGCGATACCTATTTATCTACCCGCACTTTGATGTGCTTTTGAACTGCTAGGTTGGCGGGGATTCGAACCGCCAACCTTCTGATCAGAGGACCTGGTTTTAAAAGAGCACCTATCCACAGCTGCACAGGTAAAGAAAAAGAAATGTTCAGCACACACAAATTATAAAATAGTCAGTGAAGTAAAGTTCCTCTTCTATAATGCTAGAACTGGTGGGAGCAGGTTCCGTAGTTCTAACTATTCACTGCTTGAAGAGATATTTTCTCTTTTCTACCTGGAACCTTCCAACTTCATTGGTGGCCCTGAGGCAGGGATGGCCACCAATTTGGATGGCTTTAAAAGAGGATTAGGCAGATTCATGGAGGAGAGGGTGGCTCCACGGTCAGAAGGAAAGGAGCAGGAGGGGAGAGGTGCCGTTGTTTGGTGGGGCTGAACACATCCCTGTAAGCTGGTGGGAATCTCATTCCAAAGGCTAGGAAGCCATTCCCAGCTATCAGGAGCCCAATTCCTGTCCCATTTGATGGAACATCAGCCAACCATTCTGGACAAAGGTCGGCCACCATCTGTGGCAACATGGAGCAGGGTTGATGCTTGGTGGTGAAAATGTTTGCCAAGCCTGCAAGTTCTGCTGGGGAGTCAGACCATTGGCAGCTTTCCAGGGTTTCAGGCGGGGGGGCATTCCAGATCTAGCACCCTTCTTCATGAAAAGCTCTGCCACTGAGCCAGGGCAATCCGGTTCCCCTTCAGGAGCACCTGGAAGACATCGCCACCTTGCAGAGCAGCTGGGTGAAGGAGATGGCGGGGAAGGAAGATGCATCGCTGTGCCAGCAGCTGCAGAAGGATGGAGAGCAGCAAAGCCAGAGAAGTGGGAAGGGCCGGACATCCTGCCAACTGGCCAGTGAGTTTAAGGAGGAGCTGGACGCGGAGGTGGAGAGGTGAGGACCCCAGGAGCTATCTGAAAGTACACGTCAGTTGGAAGAACGGGTTACACCATGGTGAGAGGTTTTGCGGTTTCTCTCTCCCCTTGCAGGCGCCTGTCCAGGGACAAGCCCATGGATTTTCACAGGAACCTGGAGGCAGCCGGTTTGGAATTCAGACAGTTCTGCATGGTAAAGGGGAAGGGGCACTTGGGAGGCATTTGGCAAAGTCTTGCCCCCTTTGGGCAATGTGAGAGTTGGGACCCCTGCTCTGTGCACACTGAGCTACTGCCTCCATGCACCTCTCTTGTCCAGCAAGGCTGCAGTCCAGTGCTAGAGCATCAGGGAAGGGGTGTGGTTCAGCGGCAGAGCATCTGCCTTGCATGCAAAAGGTCCCCGATTCAATCCCAGGTATGGCTGGGAGAGACTCCATCTGAAATCCTGCAGAGCTGCTGCCAGTCAGTGCAGAGGATTCCAATCCAGATGGGCCACTGGTCTGACCTGGGTATGAAGTCTGGGCAACCATCTTGGGGCATAGCTGTCAACCGTCCCTTTTTTGGCGGGAAACTCCCTTATCCCAGCGCCGTGTCCCACTGCTGTCCCTTATTGATGATGTCCCTTAAATTTCCCGGGTTTCAAAGGAAGCAGCTCCTCTCCCTCCCTCCCTGCCGGCCAGGGAGGAGGGAGGCTCCAACTGTGTTGCTTGGCTGCCCGCCCCGCCCCCCCTCCGGCCTCCTCTCACCAGCCTCGGCGCCCGGGAGCCCCTTCCCGCCGGGACTGGCGGGAGCCTCTGGCCCTTCCGCCGCCATCCTCCTTGCGGCCGCCAAACTGAGCGTCTGTGCCTGGGGCCTCCGCTCTGCCCGCCGCTCCCGCTAGGCCGTACTGCGGTTGTGCCACTGAAGGATCCGGATGAGATGGGCAGTCTGGCGTGGCCTATGAATTGCTGAGGAGCCTTGAGAGGAGAGCAAGGGCAACTATAGAGAAAGCAGTTCAAGAGAGAGGAGGAGAAGAAGGTGCTGGCAGGTGTTCCAAGGGCTAACCATAGAGGGGGAAAGCGGAGAAAGGACCGCAAGCGCTTCTCCCATAGATTTGTAGTGGTAGACTAGCATAGATGGTCTGATCTGTGGGTTTACTTCGGGCGCTATTTCGCCCCCCCTCTTCCTCCCGCCCCTCCTGATGGAACTGAGAGCTGCACATGGAGCATGAGAGAAAAGATACAGAACTGCAGCAGCATCTTCGTAGCTTGAACTTCGTTTTGCGCAAAAAGTGGTTGCTGCTTGTAGTTATTTAATTGCAGTGTTTCATCAGCTGGTGTCTTGAGCAGCAACCTCTGGAAATGAATGGCTAAAAACTGGCGCTGCTCTCCAAAATTATCTGGTCCCTTTTAACTTTGTATTTCAGCTGGTTGGCTAAAATCCCTTATTTTGGCTTCTGATCCCTTATTTTCGAGGCTGCTGGTCCCTTATTTTCAAATCTGTAAGTTGACAGCTATGTCTTGGGGCCACATGCCAGTGGTGGGCAGAGCCCAAGGCAAAAGTGGGCCGGGCAACACGAGTTTTTTACCTTTGTATGGTAGGTTAGTTTCCACTCTCTGCCCTCCACCCAAGGGACACAGTTGCAGGACAGACTCTAGCTAGACAAAAGCACTTGAGGGTGCTGGATCCTTGGGGAGAGTCTGGCAGGCCAGACTGAGCCCTGGAGGGCCTCACCCCTCTGACGTTTGTCTCTCCTAGTTGATGACCTCAGTCCTTTCTGCTGCATTTTACAGCTTTTCCTTCCTCTCTCCTACCTGCTTTTTGCAGGGCCGAAATGAATACCTGCACCCCGGCCCACTCTGTTCTCCGGCACTGAATGCAGACCCTTTCTCCAGCCAGCGCCTCTTCAGCACCCCAAGACTGCTGCAGCACCTGCAGAGACGAATCCGAGAACTGAGGGCGGAGAATGCCCTGTATTGCAGAGGCAGCACAAGTAGCTATGGCCATTTGCGGGGAGATCTCACCTGCAGAAGCAAGGTAAGAGCTTGTTTCAGCTCTTGGGGGACAGGGGAGTAGAAAGGACAAGGTCTTAATTCCGCAGGAGCACTTGGGGGGGGGGGAAACCTACTGAGAATTATTTGGCTTACTGAGAAGCTGCTTCAGTTTTTAAGGCAAGTTTCTAGTCCATATGGGGCAGAAGACATGCTTGAAAGTAGCCTGTGGAGAGCTGAGAAACTAAAGATTTTGAATGGCTATCCACAGCACTTCACTGCTCTGAGTGACGAGCAAAACAAAAATTATGCATTTATTTATATTTTGCAGTGTGTTATTTTACATGTGTGTGCGTAGTATATTGCATTTTCCTGTATTTTCCACCATTCCACCTCATTGACTGGCCCTGAATTCTAGCTATCATAGTTTTCTGCCTGATCCACCTTCTCCACATACGCATCATCTTACACATCCTGTATCCCACACCCCTTCCTGTATTTCAGAGACACCTGACATCAGAGCTCTCCTCGTCTCAGCTGCACAGGAAGAGCAGCTGGAAGTAGAAGAGTCCGAGTGGGACGGAGGAGGAGTCCCAACAGCGAGGAAGTCAGAAAAGCTTCACCCAGTAATGGTTCTTTGTGTGGAGAACAGCAGAGGAAGGAATAACCATGACCGGAAGAGCAGATTTCGAAGCCGCTGGTTTGAGGACATCACAAGAGCTCTGAAGCTGGAGGTCCAACTAACCCATCTTCCTGTTCTCACATTGGGCAACTAGATGTCTCTGGTGGTCAATTAGATGTCTCTGGGAAGCCTGAAAGCTGGACCTGAGATACTAGTCTCTTGCAGCAAAGAATCATGTAGCACCTTAAAGACTAACACATGTATTCTGGCATAAGCTTTCATCGGCTATAGACTGCTCCGCAAACACATGTGCCATCTACAAGTAGGAAATTCATTTTTATAATACTAAACAGAGAGCCAGCGTGGTATAGTGGTTAGTGTTAGACCTGGGAGAACCAGGGTTCTAAATCCCTGCTCAGCCATTAACCTCCCTGCCCATCACTGACTCTCAGCCTAACCTACCTCACAGGGTTGTTGTGAGGAAAAAATGGAGAGGGGTCAAAGCATTCATGCCACATTGAGCTCCTTCGAAGAAAGGTGGGATATAAATGTAACACATAAAATGATGCGATGGGGAACTTTTTTTAAAAAAATAAAAGTGCTGAGTTTGGGCAGCTGTTTGCAGCTAATCTGGTCAGTCGTGTGATTGTGGCTATAATTGTGCTATGACTCTTTCATAGCAGGGCAGAGGTTTAAAGCAAAGAGTAACTATTGTAGCTGTGGGGGTGGGGGTGGGGGAATGGCAACCAAAGGATGGCAAAGGGTCCCTAAGAGATTCCTAGCAAGTAGTGAAAAATTTGTCAGAATAAGCCTTTACAGTGTCTTTAAAAAATAATAGTAGGATTTCTAATCAAATTTTTGAAATGGAAGTAAAAGGAGTTCAAATTGATGATGCTGAACAAGAACTAGACAGTAAGAACTGTTGGATAGTGGAACGATATCCCTCAGAAGGTGGTGGAATCTCCTTCATTGGAGGTTTTTAGCAGAGATTGGGGGGGCACCTGTCAGGGATTTTCTTTAGCTGCAATTCCTGCATAGCAGGGGGTTGGACTAGATGACCCTTGGGTCCCTTCCAACGCTACAGTTCTGATAAAGGTGTGGAGATGTCAAAACAAGAATCGTCCCAAGTCATGTGCTCACCCTCTTCTCTATAATGCAGGGATAGGGAACCCTTTTCTTCCCCAGTCCTGAGTTTTAGTCACAGTGAGATAAGCAGAGTGTGTTGTTGCGTTTTATTTCCGGCTTTGCCAACCTGGTGTGCTTTGGATGTTTCGGACTACAACTCCCATAAGCCCCAGCCAGCGCACACACCAGGTGCATGCTTACTGTATGAAGTCAGAAATGTAGTGCAAGACTGCTTTAAAGGTTACTATTTATTTTAATGCGTCGTGGGTTGTTTTTTTTTAAAAAGTTCACAATGCTTCAATAAAATGTAGTCTTTATTATACATATCAAACCATAACACACAAAATTACCCTCAGCTTGTACGAAAAGTAGCCATGCCGTCCTATAAATAGTTTTGTACAGCCAGATATTTCTGAAGTCCTTTTATACACACTTCTTTCTTCAGTGTACAACTGAGTTCAGAGGTTCTGCTCGGATATTTCCCAAGTCAAGGGCTGAATCCGTCTCTTCATCAATTTCTCCAATTACAGCCCTATAAGAAAAGAAAAGTACTGTATTGCAATTGCTGCAAGTGAAATGCTTCAGCTCTGAAACAAAGTTGATATGCTGAAACAATATTTCTTCCACTCAGTAAGTACAGTGGTAGCTCGGGTTACAGATGCTTCAGGTTACAGACTCCGCTAACCCAGAAATAGTACCTCAGGTTAAAAACTTTGCTTCAGGATGAAAACAGAAATCGTGCGGCGGCGGCGCAGCAGCAGCGGGAGGCCCCGTTAGCTAAAGTGGTGCTTTAGGTTAAGAACAGTTTCAGGTTAAGAACGGACCTCTGGAACGAATTAAGTACGTAACCAGAGGTACCACAGTACTGTATTTTTCCATCTATAAGACGCCCCCATGTATAAGACACTCCCATTTAAGAAAATGGGGGGAGATACTATCCGTGTATAAGACGAGCCCAGATTTTGAACATTATTTTAGAGTAAAAAAAACATAAGTCTTATACACAGAAAAGTACGGTATCTTTTTATCCTAACATACAAACATACAGCACAGAAAAACTTAACAGGTTATTTCAATTGGTCTACTCTGGACATGCTTTTGTTGGATATATAATCTATTGTTATCGTTACTTATGCATTATAAAACACAGACATCAAAAGGGAAACTTTCTGAAATAATGTCAAGCTACAGTAGCTGGGATAGCTCAGTAGGTAAGAGCATGAGGCTCTTAATCTCGGGGTTGTGGGTTGAAACCCCATGTTGGGCAAAAGATTCCTGCATTTTCAGGGGGTTGGACTAGATGACCCTCAGGGTCTCTTCCAACTCTGATTCTGATATCCACCTGGAAAAGAATGGACTGCACTTTCATCAGACATGTAAGGTCCTTGACTTCTTTTTGCCAGGTGGAACAATCACCCCATGTGCTGTTCTGGGGGTTCTCCTGACCCCATCAGAGCCAACCTGGGGGACAGAAGGAGGACAAGTATGTGAATGTATGTTGTGCTGGTGGGACTACTTGTGCTGGACCTTAACTAAACAACTGTTTAGTTGAATCTGGCCCCTTGAGAGCTAAGCAAATGCTTTGCTACTTTAGCTCAGACTGCACTACCTTATTTTATTTTATTTTTTAAAAAGGAGGGTGAGGCAAACTTACACGTTATCACCTCTTACAATGTACAATCCCAATACTACTTGTTCCACTCCTTGTGAAGAACTGAACACTCTTTCATGGCTTTCATCCAAAATCAGGTTGATGGTCTGATCAAAACCCTTGAGAGTTCCCTTTAAGAAATAAAAATGTAAATTGAAAAACAATGAAGTACTCCAAATTCTCAACATTTATCTCGATTCCTAAACACGTCCTAAACACAACATTACACCACTTAATATGATAAAACTTTAATGATTAAAAGATTTTTTACGTAACCCTTCAGAGGAACTCCCTACACTGACTTTAAATTATCAATGTGTCAGGGGCTCAGGAGCAGAGGCACAGGGGAGAGAGGAAATGGAGAGCGAAGGGGAAGAATCTGAGGGCAGCGTAGGGGAGTATGAGAGTGGCCCGAGAGATTCCATGAGCTTCTCCAGCGAATCAGAAGATTCCCAGAGGGGGGCGCCGACGGCCAGGGCAAGGGGGGTCCCAGGGGGGACACACCAGAAGCAAGGGGCCAGCGGGGACTCCCAAAGCAGCAGCGAGAGATCGGGACCAGCTCCTCCACCAGAGCGTAGTGGGGGGGAAGAGTCCCATGTATCAGGACCAGCTTCTCCTCCAGCAGGGAGAGAAGATGAATCAGGGCTGGCCACGCCTCCATCGCAGAGTGAGGGAACGGAGGGGAGGTCAGGTCCAGCTAGCCTCTCCGAAGGGGGAAGCAGCGACAGGAGCAGTGTAACGGTCAGGAGGAAGGTTGCCGGCTGGGCGCGCGCGCCAAGTTCGAATGTACAGGCGCGCGGCACAGCAGGTAACCCGGATTGGGAACCAGGTCCTAAAGCCCGCCGGAGGGAGGGGGAAGACTCAGGGGACTCAGCGTCAGAAGAGTCTAGAAAGGGCAAGACCCCAGCGGACAGGCGGACCCAGAGGAGGAAAGAACAAAGGAAGAGGTGGAGCAAGGCTAGAGTCTTAAACTGGTGTCTGGGGGGAGGAGATTCAGACGGAGCTTCAGCGGTCTAGACTCCAAGACGTAGAGCTGCGCGCCGCGGCTTTGAAATCGAAACTGATCTTCAATAAAGACTTTTGTACATAACAAGAACTGGCGTTGGTCCTTTGTGAGCTGGGACCTCGGGCAGCTCTGACACAATGCAATTCATTTTTCCATGGGTTCTTTTGTCTTTCCCAAACAGCAGCCTTAAAAAGTAGGAAGATAAGGCTTTTGAAAACAGTGGTCATTGATTTGCAACTTGCTGCTATTGATATATATATATATATATATATATACACACACAGTGGTGCCTCGCAAGACGAAATTAATCCGTTCCGTGAGGCTCTTTGTATAGCGTTTTTTTCGTCTTGCGAAGCAAGCCCATTGACAGCTTAGCGGATTAGCGCTATTAGCGGTTTAGCGGCTTTTAGCGATCAGCTATTAAGCGGCTTATCAGCGGATCAGCTGATAAGCGGCTTAGCGGCTTAGGGAAAGTGGGAAAAAAGGGGGGGGAACCCGCAAGACATTTTGTCTTGCGAAGCAAGCCCATAGGGAAATTCGTTTTGCGAAGCGCCTCCAAAATGGAAAACCCTTTCGTCTAGCGGGTTTTCCGTCTTGCGAGGCATTCTTCTTGTGGGGCACCACTGTGTGTGTGTGTGTGTATATATATATATATATATATATATCCCCTGCAAAATTTTCATCTGTTCAACTCTCAAACAGGTTCCAGCTCTTCTAGGGTAGACATGTTTTGCAGAAGTAATATTAAGTTATTTACAGCAAGGTTCTGGGCAAAATACTCACTTCTAGTAAATTGCCTATAACCACATAGCACCAAGGTCAGTGGCACCTAATTCAGAACATATTTACTTGATATGTATGATGAATTGTATTACAATTAAACTTGCAGTCCAGCAAAAGCCAAGATATGTGTAAAGCCTAAGCATCTACTTCAAAGTCTGAGGGAAAGGCCATAGTTCAGTGTTTGGAGCATCTGTTTGAATAAAGAAAAGCCCACATTCAATCCCTGTCATTTTCAGAGACCCTTGGAGAACCACTGCTGGTCAGTGGAGACAGTATTGATCTAGATGAACCAATGGTTTTACTTAGTAGAAGGCAGCTTCCTGTGTTCCTAAGTGCCACTCTGCTTACAGAACTACTTGTGTATTCCTGTAAATACAACTCAACAGCCTTTAAAAGATCAGGGCTTTATTTTCCCACGTAAGTATAATCTAGTACGAAACATTTCCAATTATTTAAATATTTAAAAACAGGGTAAGACTTATATTTACAGGCAATTCTTACCACGATCATTCGGCCGTCTGAAGTAATTACAGCAACAGTACCTGAGACTCAAGTTAAAGAAATATTTGAAACAACATACATATAAACAACAGGAAAATGAGTTTCCTCTGGATTTAGTGCCTTTTAAGAAGCTGAGTGGGAGGTTGAAGAGGTGTGTAGACCAGGAGGGCACAGAACACAAAGAACTGAGGAAAGAGTGAGAAATTCAACCTCTTGCAATCACCAAAGCTGATAGAAAAGGTTTCCCATGCCCCACCTGTTTTAAGGAATTTTTGTGGGGGGGTGGGGTGCCCTTGCTGTTGAGATGCAAATCTTAGACTACAATACCATAACTGTCAACCTTCTCTTTTTTTGCGGGAAATTCCCTTATTCCAGCGCCGTTTCCCGCCGCTATCCCGGATTGTTAGATATCCCGTAGACTGTCCCCGGGACAGGTGAGGCTGCTGATCCCTTATTTTCAAGGCTGCTGATCCCTTATTTTCAAATCTGAAAGTTGACAGCTATGCAATACCCATCGACCCCTAGCAAGTGCAGCCCACCCTGGACCACAATTCCCATTGACCCCGAGCTAGACCAGCCATCTTGGATGATTAAGTAGCAAGGGCTGATGGGAGTTGTAGTCCAAAACAGCTCCTCTTTTGTGTCGCTCGGGGAGTACCTGTATCCCAAACCTTATGGAGAGATGGATGGAGGCTGGTTTCAAATGGTTAAAAACCATTTTAAAAAAAGAATAAAAGAGCAGCGGAAGTGGCTGCGCGCATCCCACCCAAGGCAACCCAGCCCACAAAGGGATGGAAATTCTCGCGTGTAACTGAGGAAAAGCAGGAGCGTTAACGCGCAGCTGCAGAATTCCGCTTCAAACCAGTGTCCCCCCCCCCCGCCCGGTCTCATGATGCAGCGCCTCCCCCCCCCCCCGCCCCGACACAAAGGCCGCCCGCGGAAGGATACGGTTAATATAGGTCTCCAACGCGGAGGTCATGGCGGCAATCCTTCCCGGCTCCCGCTGAATCCAGCTCCCGCGAGGCTTCCCGGTATCTCGCCTGAAAGTGAGCGGAGGCGGCCCCTGAAGCAAAGCGACATCCGGGGCTTCAAGCGGCGCATGCGTAGAGATGCTTTTGTGTGTGTAGAGATACTATAGATAGAAAAAAAGGGATTAGCAACGCCTTCTGCCGGAGACGGAACTTCCTGGTTCCTTCTGGAGTTTCTCCACGACCGCCCCAATAGAAAACTATGATGGGTGGGAGAGAATCGTGGGGGGGGGGGAGCTGTCTTTGCACCAGCTGTGATAGGATAATAGCACCTTATCTTGCCCCCTCCCCGAACCCACAAAATATTAGAAGCAAAGGCGAGGCATAGAGATAGGAAAAGGAAAGAGCACGGCTGTTTTGCAAGGTAAGTGCAGCCACCCATTTATTTATTATATTAGGGTTTCTATACTGTACCGCCCTTCGTCAGCGGGCTAACACACAACACATTCGTACTGCATAATAAAACACAGGGCACGGAAGAATCAAAACAAGTATAATAATACTACTACTACTACTACTACTAATAATAATAATAATAATAATAATGCACTGTTCTGCCCGAATTCTCGTAGCAGCAACAGCATAAAAAGAGGAAATCAGCAAAAGGTTACCTGAAATACAAAGCCAGCACACTAATGCAGGATTAACTTAAAAGTGTGACCCCCTCCCTTGAATTCAGTAAGACTTACCTCTGAGTAGGCATGGTCAGGAGTCTGCTGAAAGTATATATAAGACCCATTGAACTGAATGGACCTAAATAAGTCACGTGTGCATCGATTTCAATGGGTCTACTCTGATTTGGGTGGGACTAAGCTCGGATGCAATCCTTGGGAGGTTTGCGTGTGTCTCTCCCAGTTTAGCAGCAGAACATGACCTGTCTTTGACTGGTTTCCTATATGGAGAGCCTGGCTGCTGGATCAGACCCTCTAGCCCAACATCCTGTTCCCACGGTGTCCAAAGCAGATGTCCAAAAGGGAAACAACGCAAGCAGAAAATGAACTGTCCCCACTTGGGGGTGATTTTCCAGCAAAAATGACATTTTGTTTGCGTTATTGTCTCTGGCCCCTTATGCAATTTTTGGCCTCTGGACTTGAATGATCTCCTCCTAACCCCCACTTAGACACGTAACGGGTACAACTTCGCACCCTTCCCAACACCGCAAGCCGGCTCTGCTGCTGCTGCGCTTGGGGCGCCTCTCCTGCTCGGGAGAAGGGGCTGCCGGCCAGGGGGTGGCGGTGTGCGGATCTCCTGCCTGCCTGCCGGGGTGCTGCTGCTGCTGCTGCCGCCGGGGAGGAAGGGGTTAAAGCTCTGTACGCTTTGCGGAAAACCCCCGCCGCCTTTTCACTCTGAACCTGCACTGCTTGGGAGACGGAGGAGCGATCGGGAGCGGTTTTTACGCCGCTTGCTTCCTCTGGTCTGCTATTATTTTAGAAGGGCTGGTCGGGATTCCGATCCGGATTGAGCCAAGCGGTGTGATGTGAACGCAATCACTCCCCTTTTTTATATATATACTGTAGTTACCACTTTTTGCAAAAGCGGTTAAGACAACCGCTGGCATAGCAGCAGCAGCAGCAGCAGCGGGTTGCAAGCTACAGCGGCCCCGATCCGCAAAGCGGATGCTTTTCCTCGCGCAATGGGACTACTCGTGGGTAAGTGCTGATCATCTCAGCTGGCAGACCGGGAAGGCCCCAGTTTACAGCAAAGGTGGGCTTTCTTTAAAATCAAAGGAAACGAAATGAAAAGTCTCGCTGAGTCCAGATGGGCTTGCTCCTGAGTAAGCCTGCATCTGACTGAAGCTGTGTCGGCGACTTTGGGTGGACTTTGGGTTTACTTTCAGAGATGGCTAGTCCACTCCAAAAAACTCTCTGAGTTAGGCATCCCACCAAAATGGGAGAAATCTCTTAACATTCCTGGACATGAAAAGCAAACCTGGTTTAATTTACCTTTAAAAAAACCCAAAAACCTTAATTTTTGGTAGGTGTCTAAAGACTCACTCACTTGCCCACCTACAAATTCATTTACAAATTGCAGCTATAGCTCCAATATGAGGAAAGGTGTGTGGTTTACTTGAGTCGCTTTAATTTTACAGCGTCTTGACTTTTCCCCCCTTTAAAAATTACATCCCACTTATGGGGATGTGGTAGTTGTACATTGTTGACAGCTGGTCTTTGGGAACAAATTCTGTAGCTCTATCGGCTGCAGTCAAGCACTTACCTGGGAGTAAGACTCACTGAGCCACTGTATTGCAGCAGTTAGAGTGGGTTAGAGTGTTGGACCTGGATCTGAGAGACCACAGTTCAACTCCCCACTTAGCCATGAAAATCACTGGATGACCCCAGGCCAGTCACTGTCTCTCAGCTGAACCTACCTCACAGGGTTGTTGTGGGAACTGAAGAGGGGGAGAACCATGGATGCCACCTTGAGCTCCTTGGAAGAGAAGGTGGGGTCTAAATGCAATAAAAATAATAAAAACTCAACTAGGTGTTACTCCTGAGTAAACACATCATAGAGAAACCTGATATAGCCACTTTCCGGCTGGGGCTGATGAGAGTTGTCTTTCAAAACATCTGGAGGGCACCAGGTTGATGAAGCCTGTCTCTTAGCATCTGTCCGTATGTTGACAGGCTACCATATTTTTTGCTCTATAAGACTCACTTTTCCCCTCCTAAAAAGTAAGGGGAAATGTGTGTGTATCTTATGGAGCGAATGCAGGCTGTGCAGCTATCCCAGAAGCCAGGACAGCAAGAGGGATCGCTGCTTTCGCTGCACAGCGATCCCTCTTGTTTTTCTGGCTTCTGAGATTCAGAATATTTTTTTTCTTGTTTTCCTCCTCCAAAAACTAGGTGCGTCTTATGGTCTTGCGTCTTATAGGGCGAAAAATATGGTACTTTAGGGAATAGGGTCTGATACCAATATCTGGCAATATTCGGGGTTATCTACTGCCTCTGACCATTAGGGCAGTTCATTATTTATTTTGAGATACGTATCTTGCTTTTCTGCTCCAGAATGACTAACACCGTATTTTTAAAAAGAAATTTTGAATTAAAAAGAAAGAACCAGAAGAACCACTGAAAACTTGCAAGGGGAAAAGATGGATTGCATTGCATGAAGTTATTTGTCACTTTGCCATAAGTGAGCGATGCTTTGCATGAAAAGCATCCTTTTGTCTGCCTGCCTGGAGCAGTGTTGTTCCCAAACTTGGGGCTCTAGCTTTTTTTGGACTACAGCTCCCATCATCCCTAGCTAGCAAGACCAGTGGTCAGGGATGATTGGAATTGTAGTCCAAAAACAGCTGGAGACCCAAGTTTGGGAGGCACTGGCCTAGAACAACGTTCCCCAACCTGGTGTCCTGCAGACATTTTGGACTACAGCTCCCACAAACTCCAGCCAGTTTATATTCCCTTGGGTGAGCTATATGTTGTAGCATCATGAAAACTATGACATATAGCTAACCCAAGATTATACAGTGGTGCCTCGCAAGACGAACGCCTCGCAAAACGAAAAACTCGCAAGACGAAAGAGTTTTCCGTTTTTGAGTCGTTCCGCAAGACGAATTTCCCTATGGGCTTGCTTCGCAAGAAGAAAGCCCATAGGGAAATCTCCGGGGACCTCTTTTAAATGCTGGCGGTGGGGGGCAAAGCCTTTCGCGCCCCTCCGGCCTTCCTGGACCTCTTCTGAAGGCCGGCGGGGGGCAAAAGTCTTTGCTCCCCCCCGCCTGCCTTCCCGGGATAGCGGAGAAGCGCAGCGCAGCGCGTTTCTCCGCTATCCCGGACGGCTTTTGAAGGCAGGCGGGGGGGAGCAAAGACTTTCGCCCACTGCCTGCCTTCAGAAGACCTCCGCTGTCCCGGGGGCTTTTAAAATGCTGGGGGTCGGCAGTGAAGCCCTCCTGTCCCCGGAGCTTGCGGGGCGGGAGGTGGGGAGAAGGGCTTTTCTTCCCACCGCCAGCCTTCAGAACAGCCTTCTGAAGGCTGGCGGTGGAAGGAAAAGCCCTTGTCCCACCCCACCCCCAGCCTTCAGAAGAGGTCGGGGGACAGACTGTCCCCAGATCTGGTCTGAAGGAGGTTTCCATAGAAACGCATTGATTGATTTTCAATGCATTCCTATGGGAAACCGTGCTTCGCAAGACGAAAAACTCGCAAGAAGAAAAAACTTGCGGAACGAATTAATTTCGTCTTGCGAGGCACCACTGTATATCAGTAATGTTATTGATAACACTCTCTCATAAAATTACCATTCTCACATGTGGCCCCTTACTTCTCTAGCTTTGGACATCCAACAAAGATGGATGCTGGAAAATTCAGGCTGGACAAATGAAATCATTTCTCCACTCAGCACATAGTTAAACTGTGGAACTCACTACCACAGGAGGCAGTGATGGCCACCAGGTTGGATGGCTTTAAAAGAGGATCGGACAAATTCATGGAGGGGACAGCTATCCACATGGGCTTTGCTGTGCCTCCAGGTCCTGAGATCAGTTGCTGGAAACTACAAGAAGAGAGAAGGTTGTTGAGAGAAGGTGGCACCTGTGAGAACAGGATGCTGGACTCGATTGGCCACTGGCCAGCAGATTCTCCTTATGGAATGGACCACAGATTTAAATTGTTTTGAGACTCATGGGTACTGCAGCTTGATGAGGGTGTTTCAAACTCAGTTGAAGATTACACCCCCTCTCCCAATACAGTGCTACAATTCCCAGGCCCTGCGGCAGTTATTAAACTTCAGAATCTTAAGATGTGCATATGTTCCGAAATATTCCAATTTCCAGCCTTTTCATAATATTAATTTTGGGACTCAGCTTTTCTCAAACCTGGCATAGGTTCTGGCTGAAGCTGATGGCAGTTATTGTCCAAAACATCTGGAAGGCACCAGATGAACGAAGCTTGGATTAAGGAAATGTCACACTTCTAGCAATCCTAAACAGGTTTACTCAGAAACAACTCCCGCTGAGCTCAGCGGGGATTAATCCCCAGTACCTGCGATTTTGCAGCCCTTTTGATGATGTAAATGTGTGGGTTTTGCCAGCCTTACCCAAAATAGCAAGGCGGAAAGGAGAACTCAGTAGCTGTTTATTTGCATATGTTAATTCATTTAAATGTATGCACATTTTTAAAACAGCCTATTGTCTAAGACTGGGGCTTGCCACTTTGTCCAGAGAAAGAGAGAGGGAGGCAGACGCTGCTGTTTGCATAGAACATGTAAATGGGTGCATATTTTGTTGGCATAGAACATTTAAATGGGTGCATATTTACATTTCCCTGAACAAGGATGCTGAGATGGGCGAGGAGAGGAGAGGAAAGGAGGGGAGGGAAGGGAAGGGACCCTGTCAGGCAGGTTTGAAGCACAGCTGGTCCTGATTCTGTCTAGGTGCTGGGCGTACCTGGAATGGATGTGCTTTTTAGCTGGCTTCGGGAGTGTTAGGGTGATGGTGGGCAGGATGTCAGATAAGGCACCAGAGAGTCAGGGGGGCTTCTTTAGTAAATGGAAGAAGGCAGCTCTTGACTTCTGATTGCATCCTACGGAACATCATTGCTTCTACTTTCCGTTCAGGGATTATCAGCACAGTTCTCTCCAGATGTTGTGGACTACAGCTCCCAGTGATGGCCGGCTGACCGGCTACACATGGAGGAAGGCCGCCATGGAAATGCTTTGGCAGCCAGAGAGCTGTGACTTATTTGCATGCTTAATCTTGTGCATTGCTCATGCTGTTCTGTGTGCAATTTGCATGAATGAGCTGGACATAGGGCCCGGCTTTTGAAACGCCGACTGGTTGCGTGAGGCTGGTTTCTGCAGCTTTTTTTTCAAGGATGGAAGCTTTGTTTTTTTAATATAAAAAGGGCAATCTTCTTAAGATGCTTTAGAAACAGGTCTATTAAAATGAAGACATATTCACCTTGCTGATGCTATAAAGGGGCAGTGGCAAGCAGACTCACAATTTAGGATTGCCTCTTCTCCATCTGTAGCGCTGTAAGGACATGGGCTATATTCACGGAAAGTGCTGTACAGTGGTGCCTCGGGTTGCATACGCTTCAGCTTACATACGCTTCAGGTTACAGAAATCGTGCTCCAGCGGCGCGGCAGCAGTGGGAGGCCCCATTAGCTAAGGTTAAGAACAGTTTCAGGTTAAGAACGCACCTCCGGAACGAATTAAGTACTTAACCCGAGGTACAGTGGTACCTCAGGTTAAGTACTTAATTCGTTCCGGAGGTCCGTACTTAACCTGAAACTGTTCTTAACCTGAAGCACCACTTTAACTAATGGGGCCTCCCGCTGCCTCCGCGCCGCTGCTGCACGATTTCTGTTCTCATCCTGAAGCAAAGTTCTTAACCTGAAGCACTATTTCTGGGTTAGTGGAGTCTGTAACCTGAAGCGTATGTAACCTGAAGCGTATGCAACCCGAGGTACCACTGTACATTTATTTCTCCTACAGCCTGATAGAAGGACTGCTGCAGACATCTCATATGTTGGTGCCCTGACAGTTCAAAGCTGGCTGACGTGGACCAGTCATGGATTCCCCCAAAGAATTCTGGGAGCTGTCGTTTGCTAAGGATGCTGGGAATTGCTGGGAGACCTCCGTTTCCCTTGCAGATCTACAATTCCCAAACTGGCTTAACAATCAATCTCTCTTCAAAGGAACTCTTACATAATTGTAGCTCTGGGGAGGGAAATGGGCACCTCCTGACAGGTCTCAGCAAACTTTACAACTCCCAGAATTCTTTGGGGGAAGCCATGACACATAGCGCTTTAAATGTGAATGTGTGAACGTCGCCTGCTTCTTTCTCCTGTAGTGATGGGAAGAAGGACGAGGAGACAAGGCGAGTGTTGAAGGGGATATCAGTGCACCCGACAGCATGTCATGCATGCACAGACGGGCTGCAACACTGCTAAGGGTGGCCTCCTTGACAGGGAGCAGCCCTCACCTTGAAAGCATCTCCTCTCTGAAGGCTTGTCTGGTTTCAGGATAAAGAGCCCTGGAGAAAGGAGAGCAGGAGGGGGCTTTGAACTGCCTGAGCCTGAGACCTCTTGGTTTTGGCCTTCCCTGTTATGGTGAGGGTTTTGTTTACTTCTGCCTGAACTACAGTGGTACCTCGGGTTACATATGCTTCAGGTTACAGACGCTTCAGGTTACACACTCCGCTAAGCCAGAAATAGTGCTTCAGGTTAAGAACTTTGCTTCAGGATGAGAACAGAAATCGTGCTCTGGTGGCGCGGCAGCAGCAGGAGGCTCCATTAGCTAAAGTGGTGCTTCAGGTTAAGAACAGCTTCAGGTTAAGTACGGACCTCCAGAACGAATTAAGTACTTAACCCGAAGTACCACTGTACAGTCATTATTTCTAAACTGGCATCCCTACGTATGCATTAGCACATGCAGTTTTTGCACAGATCTGCCTCTCCCTTTGTCCTCCCTTTCTCCAATGCTGTAAGTTGCAACCACAGTTGCTCTCCAACCACCGATCGACTTTCCTGCCTGTTCTATTTTTGAAGACTTCTCGCTGCCTTGCTCTACAACCACAATGTTTACACCCTCCAATGGACATATGGGTCAGAAATCCAAGAGGGCGAGGATTCGGAGGGGGATTCTGTGACTGCAATTTCAATAGAAATGCAATTCTTCCCAGGGAAGACTGTGGACAGGTGCCGCTGTGGGCCTGTATGGGTCTGTTGACCAGGGTCCGCGGTTTGAATTCCCATGACAGGGTGAGCTCCCGTTGATCTGTCCCAGCTCCTGCCAACCTAGCAGTTTGAAAGCATGCCAGTGCAAGTAGATAAATAGATACCACTGCAGTGGGAAGGTAAACAGCATTTCTGTGTGCTCTGGCTTCCATCATCGTGTCCCGTTGTGCCAGAAACTGTTTAGTCATGCTGGTCCATGACCTGGAAAGCTGTCTGTGGACAAACGCTGGGTCCCTTGGCCTGAAAGCGAGATGAGCGCCACAACCCCATAGTCACCTTTGACTGGACTTCTCCGTCCAGGGGTCCTTGACCTTTTAATTGTAGATGGTCAATTTTGAACCCCTGCTACGCTCTCCCACATTCGAGTATTTTTAAAACTGATTTGGAGTGGATGGCTCTTCACATCCTCTGTGACATATTACTGTGGTTATTATGGTTATTATTTAATTACCTGCCCTTTGCTGTAAGATCCCAGGGCAAGTTGCAACCATTATAATACTGAAAACAATTTAAAACAACTTACAGTCACAGAAATAAGATACCATACACATCTCAAGTGTCAAAGGCCAGGGTAAAAAAGGGTGTCTCCACCCCCATCATTCAGCCTGGACACTGAGGTGCAGCTCCGAGGGCCTTCTGGTAGTTCCCTCACTGCAAGAAGTGAAGTTACAGGGAACCAGGCAGAGGGCCTTCTCAGTAGTGGAACGCCCTCCCACTGGGAAATAAACAACAATTTCACTTTTAGAAGACACCTGAAGGCAGCCCTGTACAGGGAAGTTTTTCATGTTTGAGGTTTTACTGTATTTTTAACCTTTTGTCAGGAGCCACTCAGAATGTCAGGGACAACCCGGTCAGATGGGCGGCATATAAATATTGACATTATTATTAATAATATTCACCAGAAGCTGAAGGTGCCAGGTGCGCCTCTGTGGGCAGGGAGTTCCACAGGTTGGGGGCTGCCACAAAGAAGGCCCTCCCCCAGGCCGCTACTCCCTAAGTCTCTGAGGGTGGAGGAAGAAACAAGAGGACCTGCTCTACCAATCTTAGCACCCGAGGGGATCGATCATTTGGGGCTTTAACAATGGGGGATGCCTTCGCCTAAAGAACCACCCATGTGGCAGCCTTCTCAGAGGACTGTTCTCTGTAAAGTAGGACACACCTTATTCTACAGTCTTCTCTACGTGCCCAGAGGCACTTTCATGTCTGACAGCAGCCAGTTTTTTACGATTGTTCTGCACTGCTTTTAGCATTTTTGAGAAAATGTTTCTTTTATGCTGACGTATACCACTGTAGTTTTATGAGAGGGCAGTATACAAATACTTTTATGCATAAATAGCATTTATGCCAGCCTTGATGACGGGCAGCTGAATATGTGAACTGGCCCCTAGTGGGGGCACCAGTGGTACTGCCGCCATTTTAATTTCCCAGAATGCCCCTGATATAGCATCTCAACAAATAAAAATGGTGGCAATCAGATCCAGCTGACCAGGTCAGAGGGTCCAAGATCTGTGGGTCTCATGGGGGTAAACTGGACCCTGGCAGATGCCTGAGGGAGCTGGCTACTGATGCCAGGCCAGCCAGGGGGCCCTGTGAATAGTGCTATGTGGAAGCTGGGCTTTGGTGGGTAAGCAAAGATCATGGAGTGTGTTAAGTCGCCTGGGGTTAGGATCCGGTTCTTCCTGGGGCTCCTTCTTGACTCAAGTCGGCAACCTCCCACTGCAAAGAGAAACATCCCTGCTGTGGGGCTGCGTGCCAGGAAACGGTCTCCATCTGCTTCCTTCCGCCCCATTGCAGAATCATTTTGATGCAGCGACAGAGAGAACACGTGATGCAATGAAGCATTTGCAAATTCCCTTTATGCAAACAAGTTCTTCTTCCTCCCGGAGCAAGGGAGCGATTTGCATAAGCTTCATGCAAATTTATTCAAAGCCACCAACGCCTTTGAGTTTCTGAAACTTGCAATTTGCAGTCATGCCTGCCTCTTTTCCCCACCCTCCCTCCCCTCTGTTTTCTCTCCCCCACCCCACCCCCAGGCATCAAAACTAAAATTAGAGCCCTCCTCTTGATGCTCCCCTCTGCTACTGAAGGACGTCCCGCAGAAATGGACCCACCTAGCCCTCGTTGGTGACTCCACCCAAGACCTCCCCACGGTTTTTTTGAGGCAGGTAAACCATTGACCGCCCTGTTCAGAGGAGCATTGACTTCAGAGATGGCTGAGGCTGCTGGGCCCACACTCTGGGTAAGAGGCTCTTGCCCTTTTGTGTAAAAGCTTCTGTCAGTTCAGCATGTTATCAGTTAGGATGTCTGTAGTGCCATCATTGTAATTACCTGTAATGGAAGCAAAAAACAAACAGGTCCCTACCTCAATGAGTACAGTCAAGGTTCTCATCGACTGAGCTTCATACAAGTGGGGCGTCACTTTCACATCTGTTTTTGGTGTCAAAAGACCCCAACATTGTGTGTGTGTGTGTGTGTGTAAAATCCACACCCCAACATTTAGAAAATACCTGGATTATCATGGAATTATAGAATTGTAGAGTTGGAAGGGACCACGAGACTCCTCCTGCAACCCCCTGCAATGCAGTAATCTTTAGCCTAATCTGAGGCTCAAACCCACAACCCTGAGACCAGGGGTCAGCAAACTTTTTCGGCAGGGGGCTGGTCCACTGTCCCTCAGACCTTGTGGGGGGCCGGACTATATTTTTGGGGGGAGGGGGGGAAATGAACAAATTCCTATGCTCCACAAATCACCCAGAGATGCATTTTAAATAAAGGGACACATTCTACTCATGTAAAAACATGCTGATTCCCAACCGTCCGCGGGCCAGATTTAGAAGGCAATTGGGCCGGATCCAGCCCCCGGGTCGCCACAGAGACGTGGAGCATGGCTTGACACTGCTTTGAGAGCCAGTGTGGCATAGAGGTTAGAATGTCGGATCGGGACCTGGGAGAGTCCAGGGTTCAAATCCCCCACTGAGCCATGAAGCTGGCTCTCACCTTAACTTACCTCTCAGGGTTGTTGTGGGGAATTAAGTGAGGAGATGGAAGACCAGCTATCGCCACCTTGAGCTACTTGAAGAAAGAGGTAGGATATCAATGCAGCAAATAAATCAATAAACGAACGAATTCCTCTTTCAGGACCCAGTGACTTTTGACGAAGTGGCCATTTACTTTTCCCCAGAGGAGTGGGCGGAGCTGGCAGATTGGCAGAAGAATCTCTATAAGGATGTGACGAGAGCCAGCTACGAGATGCTGGTTTCATTAGGTAAGCCATTTGCTGTTTATTGGATGGCTCATGGGTTGTGCTCACCCGATGAATTTGGAAGGCTCATAAAGCAAGAGGTGTTTCACTTCAGTTATAAGCACCATATTTTTCGCTCCATAGGGCGCACCGGACCACAGGGCGCACCTAGTTTTTAGGGGGGGGAATAAAGAAAAAAAAATTATCCCCCCCCCCAGCCCCAAAGAGCAAAGAAGCCAAGACAGCCAGCGGGATCCATCCTCTTTAGGCTTCCTCTTTAGCCTTGCACAACCTCTCCAGCCGGGAGAGGCTGCGCGTGGCTTCATTTTTAGCCGTGGGGCTGGGGTGGGGGAAGCCCAAGCTTCCCCCGACTCCAGCCCCCAGAACAGGTCCAGGAGCGGAGGCAAGGTTGCGGGCTGGGGGAGCGCTCTGAAGGTTTGCGGATAGCTGCCTGAAGCCCGGGAAGCGCAGTGGGAGTTGGCACTGCGCTCCCCGGGCTTTGGGCTTTGGGCTGCTATCTGCAAGCCTTCGGAGCCCGGCAAGAACTCCCGCCGGGCTCCGAAGGCTTGCAGGTAGCTGCCCGAAGCCTGGAGAGCGGTCGGTGCGCACCGACCCCTTTCGTTCTCCAGGCTTCAGCGAAAGCCTGCATTCACTCCATAGGACGCACACACATTTCCCCTTTGTTTTTGGAGGGGGAAAAGTGCATCCTATAGAGCGAAAAATACGGTAATATCCCATTTTGGACCTTGAAAGCTTTGGGCCTCCAGATGTTGCTGGGGTACAACTCTCATCACCCCGACCATTGGCCATGTTGTTTGGGACTGATGGGGTTTGGCATCCCACCTCAAACCTCTCAGAGCTGTGTATCTCCGGAGCAGTCAAAGCTGTGCTGTTGTAGTTTTGCGGCTCTTACAACAGCTCCCACCAGCCCTGACCATTGTCCCTGCTGACTGGGAATGGCAGGAGTTCTGCAGCATGCAGAGGACTCTGTGTTGGCTACTCCTGCTGTAGACCATACCCAGCTAGACTGATCAATGAGAGACCATGTGGTATAGTGGTTAGAGCTGGGGTCGGCAATTTTTTTTTTCTCTGCGGGCCAGTCCACTGTCCCTCAGACCTTGTGGTGGGCTGGAGAAGCAACACGGGGGTGGAGCTGGAAGAAGAAGTGGGAGGGCAAGTAGTCCTCCTCCCCACACCCCAGCCCCAGCTGCTGCGCTTACCTTCCCACCGCTGCTGCTTCTTCTCATGGGTAGGCAGAGGGAGCTTGTCCACTCCGCTCTCTGGCCCACAGGAGCACCAGGGTGGCGGCGGCGACAGTGGAGGGAAGATGAGCAGCGCGAAAGGGCTGGCTCCGGGGAGGGGCTGCTTAAAATGGCGCTCAGCCACCTCAGGCCAGCCCCTTCCTCCTCTAGGCAGGGCAGGGAGAAGCCAGGAGGGAGGGAAGAGGCACCGCCGCAGTGTGTGTGAGGGAGGGGAATGAAATGGCGCAGCCCGAACAAACAGAATCCCCACACCGGTCCACGGACAGTCCGTGAGCAGGATCCTGAAGGTAATTGGACCTGATGTGGCCCAGCCCTTAGTTTGCAGACCCCTGGGACTGTTGGACTAGGACTTGGGAGACCAGGGTTCAAATCCCCACCCAGCCCCAAAACCCTTGGGCCAGTCACTCTCTCTTAACCTGACCTACCTCACAAGGTTGTTGTGAGGATAAAATGGAGAGGGGGAGAAGTGGTTCCACCTTTTTGAGCTCCTTAGAGGAAAGGTGGGATACCATCATCATCATCATCATCTTCATCATTATGCCCCACCCATCTGACTGGTTTGCCCCAGCTACTCTGGGTGGCTTCTGACATATATAAGAACATTACATTACACATTAAAATGCTTCCCTATACAGAGCTGCCTTCAAATGTCTTCTAAAGGTTATATAGTTACTCATCTCCTTGACATCTGATGGGAGGATGTTCCACAGGGTGGGGGCCACTACTAAAAAGGCACTCTGCCTTGTTCCCTGTAGCTTTACTTCTTGCAGGGAAATATAACTAACAAACAAATGGAACCAAGGATTTGAACCAGAAACATTGGAAGTTGCTTTATGCTAGGTTCCTGACAGGAACTTTAAGGAAAGGGGTGGGAAGAAGGGGCAGTGAGTTGGCCTGCTCAAAATCCTAAAAAGGTTAGGCAGTTAACTACCACAGGCCATGAGACACAGTGAGGCATCTTTTAACAATTGTTTAATTATTGTTAAAAGTTACAAAAACAAAGAAGCACGGGACTGAGTGAGGGAGAAGTTTTTGGAATAACATCGGGATATTAGCTCTGCGCAAGGCCTGACAGACAGCAGCAACAACCGGGGAAAGATAGACATAATATTTTACAAGAACAGGAAGAAACAATATGGACAGAATAAATGTCACACACAGGAAAAACAAGGACACAGTATGAGATCTTCACTTGTAGTCTTATAAATCATTTAATGTGTTAACATGAATAGGAGTTATAAAGATTGCAGCTGTTGTATAAGGGATTACTGTTCTGACTGGAATGTGATTGAAATTAATAAGATTTTGGAATGCAGAAATAAAGTAAATCATAAAACCATCAATTCTAGCATGCCTAAATTCTAGCCACCTAAATTATATAATTTGGTATTTGAATGATTGGTAATAGGAATTGTATTATAATTTGGCATTGATATAATGAGGCTATTATTGGATTATTGTAATTGAAAACTAATTAAAATTATTATATTAAAAAAAGAAACAATAGTTATACAGTGGTACCTCAGTTTGCGAACTTAATCTGTTCCGAACCGAAACTGTTCTTAAACCGAGGCATGCTTTCCCTTCCACCGGCCCTTCGGTCAGTTTAATCCAGCCCTGGCAGTTTATTTCCTGGGGCAGTTTATTTCCTGGGGTAAAATCTCAAAAAAAGATCAACAACTTCAATTCTAAAAAAAGCTCAACAGCTTTAGTTGGCCTTCACGCATGTTTACTTCATCAAATCTGGCCCTCTTTGGAAAAAAATTGGGCATCCCCATCGTAAACCGAATTGTTCGTAAACAGGACTGTTCTGAAACCAAGGTACTACTGTACTTAAAAAAGAAAGAGAGACACTGAGGCAGGGGCAAAAAATGAGGGGGTATGCCATCTTGTTCTTTGCCTCAGGTTACATAATGTCTTGGGCTGGTCTTCAAGTGCCCTATCCATCTCCACTTTACTAGGCCTCGCCTTACAGAAGCCCGACATCATTTTGAGAATCGAGCGAGGGGAGGAGCCTTGCGTTGGGAGACTCCAGACCTCAAAGGCAAGAGAGGTTACACACCACAGCATCTTTGGTGAGTCCCAAGCTCATAGATCAGAATACTGGCAGCTTCTGATTGATCTGAAGATGGCTGCCAAATCCGGTGTGCCAGTGCGGCGGGAGATCTGCTCTACATTGCATGCTCGCATGGCGTTACTGGGAAGAAAAGTGTACTGAAGATTTCCTTGTCTCTAGAAGCAAATGGTGTTGGAGGCTAAATGTTTTATTTTGCTTAAGAGGAGGACGGAGACCCCTTTCTGCCTCAAGGGCAACAGGCTTTCCAGAGCAGCTTTCCAGGGGCCACATGCTGGAATGGGTGAAGAAGAAATTTGGGTTGCCTTGAAAGGGGAACCCTTCCGAATTTGTGTTTTTTGCAACAATACACAAACCAAATCACAGTTCCTGCCCCTCGAAATTCGCACATCTCTGAATTTTGCAATGTGACATGTACAAAATTGCATACAGTACAGGTGCATGCCTTAGTGAAAACAACATATAGCAATACATCATATTCAGGGAACATTACTGTTACTATTTCTGCAGCAGGGGCCTTGACTCCAGGGCCCTAGAGCTGCCCAATCAGCATGAAGTCTTCACGTCCTTTGTGCTGATTAGAGCCAATCAGAGTGTAAGGAGGTGGGTCAGCCACTGAGGATTGGCTCCTAGGGCCACTCTGGAGAAGGTGTGCAGGAATGAATGAATGAATTAATTTATCCATCTACCCTGCCCCTCTGACAGGTTTACCTCGGCTACTCTGGGCAGCTTCCAACAAAATACGGGGGGACCAGAAGAAAAAAACACATCAAATATTAAACGTTTCCTGAAACAGGGCTCAAAGGGTTCAAATGTTCACGAAAAGTCATTTAGAGAAGAAGAAATAGTTCTGTGTGCTCCAAAAGCTAAGCATTTAGGAACCCTGAAAAGACAAGGGGCTTCACTTTCAAGAGAATGGTGTGCAAATTCTAGTAATGTCCAGGGGATAGGGGCTAATTTGGTGTCCTCTGTCTGCCTCTGCCAATCGCCCCGCAAAAAGCTGAGCAACTAAGCAACTGTGTCTGTACTTTTACTTCTTGAAATAGGGCAACCCTAAATTAGAAGGTTATTGTATAACCTTAGAAGGACTCGGGTGTGAGGAGGAGTTGCTGTGGCTATTATGAAGGGCCCTTGCAGTTCTGGATTTGCTGCTATGCTACTGTAACATGGTCCCTAAGGCTGGACCTCTCCACACTGGGTGGTGGTAAAAAGGCAGGTTTTTAACCCTTCTTGATCAAAACATAGTCAGTTCTTCTGTTGTGATCTCACCAATTTTCTGTTGGCTCACATACAACCTTTCGCTCTTGTCTCCTGTCATTGCAGATGGCCAAATCCTTATTAAGAAAGAATCCTGCCTCAAGGAGCGGCCACCATGCTGTGTGGGGCACCCAGAGGTGCTGAAGGCAGGCCCGAACAACGGGACCTTCGGTGAATTTTCCACATGGCCAGGGAGCCACCTTGGGGCCAACTCGGCTGCAAATGGAATGGCCGGACTGCCAACTTGGTCCACCAAGCTCCAGTGGCAGAATGTGCAGGTGCCCCCCATGGAATTTCAGGGGGGGCACCCAGGGGTCTCTGGCAGCGCTTTCTGGCCTGGCAGTGTCACAGTGCCCCCACCTAGCACCTACGAGGAGACGCTGCTCATCTGCACCCAGTGTCAGAAATGTTTCCCTGCCCGCTCAGCTCACGGCGTCCCCTCCGTGGGAGAAGTGACGCAAGTCTGCCCCGAGTGCGAGAGGAGCAGTGGGCACAAGGGCACTCCCGCCGCAGCAGACCCGCGAAGCCACAACGCAACGATGCAGCCCTGCTCTTGCAGCCACTGTTCGGGGCTTGGCGTCCGCCAGAGAGTCCCTAAGGAGGAGCGGCCCTACAAGTGCGGAAAGTGCGAGAAGAGCTTCCGCTTCGTGCACGAATACACGTGGCACCAGAAGGTCCACGCCGGGGAGAAGATCTACAAGTGCGGCATGTGCGAGAAGGTCTTCCGCCACAAGCAGGAGCTGATGTGGCACCAGCGGGCGCACACGGCCGAGTGGCCCCACAAGTGCGGGGTGTGCGGGAAGAACTTCCGCTTCAAGCAGGAGCTGACCTGGCACCAGAAGACGCACTCGGTGGAGCGCCCTTACAAGTGCGCCGAGTGCGAGAAGAGCTTCCGCTTCAAGCAGGAGTTCATGTGGCACCAGCGGGCGCACGTTGGGGACCGCCCCTACAAGTGCACCGAGTGCGAGAAGAGCTTCCGCTTCAAGCAGGAGTTTAGCTGGCACCAGAGGAGCCACGCCGGGGAGAAGACCTACAAGTGCCCCGGGTGCGACAAGAGCTTCCGCTACAAGCAAGAGTTTTACTGGCACCAGAGGATCCACACGGGCGAGCAGCCCTACCCCTGCGCTTCCTGCGACTCCACCTTCACCTGCCGGCAGGAATACATGCGCCACCAGAGGCTGCACGACGGCGAGAAGCCCTACCAGTGCCCACACTGCGATAAGACCTTCCGGCGAGGGTCCACCCTGATCCGGCACCGGCGGATCCACATGGGAGAGGGGCCCTTCAAGTGCTCCCACTGCGACAGGACCTTTGGCCAGAGTGCCAACCTCATCAAGCACCAGAGGATCCACACGCTGAAGGACGAGCCTGTGGAGAACGCCCACGGAGAATGGGGCCCTTGTTTGCAGGGCGTGGGGGTCCCCTCTGTCCAGCCCGAGGCTGTCAGTGTGCTGAGCCTGAAGACGGTTTCCGTGGGGGCGCTTCTCTTGCTGAACCTCCAGGAGCCGAAGCAGGAGAAAGATCCAGCAGGGAATTCTTGGGAACCCCAAATGTGACCTCGGGTTTTTTACAGGACCCCCTGTAAAAAAAAGAAGGGGAATTGGGCTTTGTAGAGGGGAGAAGAGAGAGAGAGATTGATTCCACACTGGTAGGTTTGGGCCGATCGGTCGATCTCCAGAGTTTCGGGGGCAGATCGCCCAATGGCAGACATTACAAACTGTAAAGTAAGGCATTGTCCTCTGAAGTGTTGAGGGAGGGGGAAAGGGACCCCCATCAAATCCCAAGGAAGAGGCAAATTCTGCTGGTGAGGCCTCTTTGGAATATGTGAAGGCAGAGCTGCCCCTAGCTGAGCTGTAAATGGGAGCGATGCGTTGAAGGATGTGGCTGAGGCTCTTGCTTCCACGTAGACCAGCAGCATGGTGACATCTAGGTGTTTGGGACTACATGTCCCATCAGCCTCAGCCCGCACGATGGTGTGAGCTGGGGTTGATGGGAGTTGTAGTTGAAAACAGCCCTGTCAGCTGGGGCTGATGGGAGCCGTAGTCCAAAGCAGCCACATTGGCTGGGGCTGGTGGGAGTTGTAGTCCAAAACAGCCACATTGGCCGGGATTGATGGGAGTTGTGGTTGAAAACAGCCCTGTCAGCTGGGGCTGATGGGAGTTGTAGTCCAAAGCAGCCACATTGGCTGGGGCTGGTGGGAGTTGTAGTCCAAAACAGCTGCATTGACTGATGAGAGTTGTAGTCCCCCAAACCGCCTGAAGGGCACCAGGTTGGGTGAAGCCTCTGCGTTCACAGCCTCTGGTGGTTATCTTAGCACCACCATAGTGCAAGATGTGCTTTATTTATTTATTTTTGCTTGATCGTGCCAGGCTCTTCTTGGGAGACTAGGCCGCTGATAATTGTTTCTTTATAGATCTGGCACCCTGCTTATTCATCCCTTCTGTCTCAACCTGCTTTGCACCCAGAAAAAAAGCACCCTCCCGGTTCCCAGGTAGTCGCTTCAAACTGTTGGCCGAAATCTTATTGCTGGGCCGGGGGTAGGGGGTTGTGTTCCAAGTGCAGACTGAGAATAAACGAGAAATGAGAAAATAAATGAGAAAGCAAAATAGCCCCTTGAGGGTGTGCTCTTGCACCTGCCCAAAAGAAGACTTGCATCTCAGACTCTTTGCATCGTTACAGTTGCTCTGAGCCTCAGTTTCCCCGACGCTCGGATTTAAGCTGGTTGGACATTTTCTCTCCAGCTCTCCCTTTTGCCACCCAAGAAGCTTTCGCCTAAAACTTCCTTGCTTTGACTTCAGTGCTGTTCCTTTTGAGCGTTGGCACGGAGAGGTCCTTGCTTGGAGGGATCTGCACGTTGTAAGGTTCTCGCTTTGGGAAACCCAAATAAGCACCTGAAAATTAAAAGCTCTGTTGCCTGGGATGTTTTCCTGTACATGAACAGAAGACTTTTGCACAGTCTTGTTTAATATGTCTTGCGGAGGAAGGCATCCCGGCTGACCGTGCCGAATTTGGTCATTTGTCTTTTCCTCCTTTCATAGCTGCGTCCCATGATGGCTTGGAGTGGTGGACTCTGTAGTTGGGACAATACCTGAGTGCTGATGGTTTCTGCACATTGAAGCAAAAAGGCAGCAATGTAGCTACCCTGGGACTTTGCTTGCACAGCCCAATTCTGTGAAAAAGCCTCTTACTCCAAACTGGCAATCTCCAGCACTGTTTTTAATCTCCTGGTTGACGCTGTCTTGCCGTCCTTGTGAGTTTCCGTGAAATCCGCCCGAGGCTGCTATTTTCTTACTTAAACGAATATTTTAATGTTGAATTGTGTTTGGATAATGTGTCATGAAATATGCAATTTTTTTAAGGGTGGGGAGGGAAGGGGGTGCGATACTATTTGGGGTGCAGAGGTGTCAGCATTTTCTTCCTCAAAGGGCTCTTATGTCTTTACAAGCGGCCTGATAATCAGAAGCGAGACTGTGGCAAGGCAGAGGTAGGCCGGTTGCCATGGATACCCTGTTTATCACGGAAGCTGCTCTGCAGGGGCTCACTTCCTTGTTGCAGGGAGTGGCAGGGAAGGTTGGGTTGTTGTTTTTTTAGTCTGAGGGCCACATTCCCTCACAGGGAACCTTCTGGGGTCTACTTGTCAGTGGTGGGCGGGGCCAGAGACAAAAGTGGGTGGGGAAATGGGCGTGGCCTTTACCTATCTGCAATGGGCTACAGAGGTTTCGACACACACACCTCCATCCTCCATCCTCCATCCAGCCAGGTGAGCAAGAGAGATGATCCCAGATCAAGGAATCATCCCAGCCAGGAAAAAGCACTTGAGGAAAACTTGAGGAGGAGGTACAATCTGGGGAGCATCCCAAGGACCAGAGAGAACTGGAGAGCCTATGGTTCCCCACCCCCGTCTTATTTGAGACCCCATACATGAGGGATAGCTCAGTGGGTAAAGCACAAAGGTCTTAATCTGAAAATCTTGGGTTTGAGCCCCATATTGGGCAAAGGTTTCCTGCCTTGCAGGGGGTTGGACTAGATATGGATACTGAAAATAATAATGATAATAATAATAATAATAATAATAATAATAATAATAATAATAATATATTTATTTATACCCCACCCATCCGGCTGGGTTTTTCCTGCCACTCTGGGTGGCTCCCAACAAAATATTAAAAACACGATCAAACATTAAAAACTTCCCTAAACAGGGCCGCCTTCAGATGTCTGTTAAAAGTTAGTTACAGATAGGTAGCCGTGTTGGTCTGCCGTAGTCAAAACAAAAAATTCCTTCCAGTAGCACCTTAAAGACCAACTAAGTTAGTTCTAGGTATGAGCTTTCGTGTGCATGCAGAAAGAAGTGTTCATGCACACGAAAGCTCATACCTAGAACTAACTTAGTTGGTCTTTAAGGTGCTACTGGAAGGAATTTTTTGTTAAAAGTCAGATAGGTGTTTATTTCCTTGACATCTGATGGGAGGGTGTTCCACAGGGCGGGCACCGCTACCGAGAAGGCCTTCTGCCAGGCCCTCTGAGCTGGACCTCAGTGTCCAGGCTGAATGATGGGGGTGGAGACGCTCCTTCAGATATACTGGGCCGAGGCCGTTTAGGGCTTTAAAGGTCAGCACCAACACTTTGAATTGTGCTCAGAAATGTACCAGGAGCCAATGTAGGCCTTTCAAAACCAGTGTTATGTGGTCTCGGTGGCCACTCCCAGTCACCAGTCTAGTTGCCACATTCTGGATTAGTTGTAGTTTCCAGGTCACCTTCAAAGGTAGCCCCACATAGAGCACATTGCAGTAGTCCAAGTGGGAGATAACCAAAGCATGCACCACTCTGGCGAGACAGTCCATGGGCAGATAAGGTCTCAGCCTGCGTACCAGATGGAGCTGGTAGGCAGCTGCCCTGGACACAGAATTGACCTGTGCCTCCATGGACAGCTGTGAGTCCAAAATGACTCCTAGGCTCCTCCTTCCCCTGCCCCCCCACCCCTTTTGTTTCTACTCTAGCACCCCGTGGTTGTGACACCTGACCATTTGTGTTGCGATTGTACACCAGCTCACACGGGGACCTTTCGTCTTCGGGGGGGGGGGGGTTGCCTGCGGAAGTGCCTCATGCGATCCTGAACCAACATTGATATTCAAAATGAATGAATAAATCAAAATTCTGGGGTGGGGATTAAAAAAAAAAAAAGCAGTGTCCTGTGTGTGAATTGCATCATGACCCACAACTGCGGAGGTCGCAGAATTTTCCACAACAGTGAGTTGCAGTTAAGTAAGCAATACACCCTTCTAGGTTTGCAGAGACCCATTGCACTCCAGCAATGGTTTGCTGCTGTTAATTGGATGGGGAGCGGAAGGCCCTCTGTGCATGCTCAGACACCCACCTTTCTAGCTAGCTAGTGCATAAGGACAATTTGCTGACAACTGCCAGTACTTTGGGGGGCATGGTCTGGGCAAAGTCCCCGAGGGCCTGATAGTGGGATTTGGAGGGCCACATCCAGTCCTGGCACTTGAGGACCTCCACCCTGGGCATAAAGGCAAGTCTCTGTTGGAGACAAGTATCTTAGGTGCTTAAAGGTGAGGGCTGACAGGTGGAATCTCAGGTGGGGCTAGGTTTTTAAACTAGTCCCAACATCTAGGGACGTGGGTGGCGCTGTGGGTTAAACCACAGAGCCTACGACTTGCTGATCAGAAGGTCGGCAGTTCGAATCCCTGCGACGGGGTGAGCTCCCGTTGCTCGGTCCCTGCTCCTGCCAACCTAGCAGTTCGAAAGCACATCAAAGTGCAAGTAGATAAATAGGTACCACTACGGCGGGAAGGGAAATGGCGTTTCCGTGCGCTGCTGGCCACATGACCCGGAAGCTGTATGCCAGCTCCCTCGGCCAATAAAGCGAGATGAACGCCGCAAACCCAGTCGGCCACGACTGGACCTAATGGTCAGGGGTCCCTTTACCTTTACCTTTACATCTATCCAAGCAATGCCACTTTCCACCAGATGATGGCACTCTATCCTTTTCAGCTGAAGAGTCGTCTTTTCCCTTTGTCTATGAAGGGGCAGCAATCGGGAGGGATTCCTGCTACGGAACAGTTTATGGCAGCATCCAAAATTATACACCTTTTGCCCACATGTTAGATAAACCAGGTGTGGGGAAGTGCCCAGACAACAATCACAGGAGAGTACGTATGGCTTTATTATGGTGCAAATAAGAGACCCACCTCTTGCAATTTTCCTGAAGGAGTAATTTCCTGGCGGTTTTGCCTCCTTTATATAACACAGAAGTTTATTGCCTTGCAAAGGTGTGTTTCAGCGCACATTTTTAATACGAACCTGCCAAATTCACGCTACCCAAAGCAGTTTGTGCACCAAAACACAGCTATCTTTGGGAACCTGCACTTCTCCAAATTTTATGATGCAGCTTTTCCAACCAAATGAATGTGTGCAAATATACATACGTTAGGAGACAGTGTGCATTTAAAAACTCACACATCAGTGAAAACAACATCCCAAATGGCATTCTGCTCCGCGGAAGTTACGTGCAAAACGTGTCTATTAAGAAAAACTGGAAATTACAAGATTGATAAAATGTGTGCTGAAATGCCAATGAATTTCAGACGCACACACAGAAATTGATGCAGAAATGTGGAGAAGCATGGAAAATGAGAAACTGAGAGACTCTGGGATAGCTCAGTCGGCAGAGCACAAGACTCTTCATCTCAGGGTTGCCGGTTTGAGCCCCACTTTGGATGAAAGATCCCTGCATTGCAGGACTAGATGACCCTCGGTACCCCTTCCAACTGCAGTTCTGAAATTGGCAGATTTCATTCAACCTTGCTCAGAAGTAAGTTCCATTATGTTCAATAGGATTACTCCCCAGGGAAGCGCACACAGAATCACTGCCTTCATCCATTAAGAATCTGGGTTCACTTGAGCCTAGACCCCTGGGCACTTCACATGAGAGGTATTGATACATATTTTAACATGAGACTGTAAGAGCAGCCCTGCTGGATCAGGCCAAAGGCCCATCTAATCCAGAATCCTGTTCTCACAGTGGCCACCCAGAAACCTTAATTGGAAGCCCTCAAGGAGGACACTGGCCCTAGAGCAACTGTTCCCATTCATGTGGCTTCCAGAAACTGATAATTTTTCTTTCATTAGATCCTGGTGGGTCGTAGTATGACCACGAAGGGGGGCAGGGGGAGGAAGAGTGGAGTGGGATGCAGGTTTCGCTCGTTGATGGAGCACATGTGCTAATCAAAAAGAAAATACAGCCTTCCCAGGACTGTGTCTCGAGTCTATCCAATTAGCCTTTATCAATGCTATTTTAAACCTTGGGTGGACCCCCAATCTGCTTCCTATTTGGTACTGCTGCTTAGCCCTGAGTAGATTCCCAGCGCGCCTGGGCACACCACCCCTCCCTCCTCTTGTTGACTGGAGCTGCTCTGGGCCAAGAAGCATTTAGGGGAAAGGAGCAAAACTCAGCACAATTTTCCCAGCTGCTTAAGCTATAAATAATCAGGGGAAAGGGCCTGTTGACAAGAAGAAAGTAAGGGAGAGCCAGACTTTTTCCTCCTTTGCAGCATTCCATAATAAGGGAACTTGTTCAGCTCTCGGGGACAAATCGAGGAAAGGGGAGATTACCTCTGAGTGTGTGCAGAGTGCATTTCTCATTTGGTTTGCCCTATCCAGCTCATGTGCCCTATGGGTTTTGCAAAAGGAACTTTTACTTTAAATCCCTCCACTGAAGTGATGGGATGATACCAGCAAGAGGATTGTCAGTCCCACTCCTCTTCTGGCCCCCAAAGCCCTTTGGGAGCAGCCTGAGGGCCTAAGACATTTTGCCACCTGAGGCAAAGGGAAAGATGGCACCTCCCGTTATACCATGAGCAAAAGCTGAACCAGACCAGGAGTTGGATCTTACACTAGCATCCTGTATTGGACCTCAGCAACACATTCACACACACACACAGGCCTGCCTCCTGGGCCTCCTGAGGCACCTGCCTCTCTCTGTCTGACGGTAGGGCTGGCCCCTGGCGCCAGAGGTCAGCAGAGGAGAGGGTTGCTGGCTAGCTGTGTGTGCAATGGGGCTGAAGAGGAGAGGGGGGCTCTGAAGAAGTCAGGTGGGATCTGTAGTAGCTTAGGAGGTTGTGGCCTCTCCTTTGGAGGTTTTGCTTTAGTTGAGATTCCAGCATTGCAAGGGGTTGGACTAGATGACCCTGAGGGTCCCTTCCAAGTCTACAATTCTATGATTCTGCCACTGAGCCTTGGAATCTGGAGTAGACACACTTTTAAGACCACCTGCCAAAACACCGTTTTATTGATTTCCTCAGTAAATACTAGTCAGGGTAGGGTTCTTTTTGGGGTGGGGACTGCCTCTTATGATGTGCCCTTGAAGTTTCCAGTGCTGAGTTGAGGGTTTTCAGGGGAGGAAAGCAGCTGATGTTTCAGAAGCAACCATAGGCATTTCCTGAGAATCTTCTACAAGGTTATGGACCTATCCCTGGAGACTCTTCTATCAATGGTGGGGGAAAGGGGGGCGGGGCTGGGTGTTCCTTTGGGAAGGGGAATTAAGGAGTTGGAGATGGAGATGGAGTGAACCTTGCTTTTCACTCCAGGGTGAAAGGAATAATTGTTCTAGAGTTACCAATTTGCAAGCATCTATTGTCGACAATAGGGACGCAGGTGGCGCTGTGGGTTAAAGCCTCAGCGCCTAGGACTTGCCGATCGAAAGGTCGGCGGTTCAAATCCCTGCGGCGGGGTGCGCTCCCGCTGCTCGGTCCCAGCGCCTGCCAACCTAGCAGTTCGAAAGCACCTCCGGGTGCAAATAGATAAATAGGGACCGCTTACCAGCGGGAAGGTAAACGGCGTTTCCGTGTGCGGCTCTGGCTCGCCAGATGCAGCTTTGTCATGCTGGCCACGTGACCCGGAAGTGTCTCCGGACAGCACTGGCCCCTGGCCTCTTAAGTGAGATGGGCGCACAACCCCAGAGTCTGTCAAGACTGGCCCGTACGGGCAGGGGTACCTTTACCTTTACCTTTATTGTCGACAATGGTGGAATAAAACCGGGGGGAACTCAAGAAAAGTAACAAGTTTATGAAAGACTTGCTTTTTAATATCCGTATAGTTTTTTTAATAGCTGTATAATAATAATAATAATAATGATGATGATAATAATAATAATAATAATAATAATAATAATAATAATAATAATAATTTTTTATTTATATCCCACCCTCCCCAGCTGAAGCCGGGCTCAGGGCGGCTAACAACAATAAAGTAGATGCAGCCCCAGTGATTTTGTTAGATCTTCTCTATGATTTAGCTGGATCTCACCCAAAGGCTACATTTTATTCTGCCACAGGATCTATTTTGATTTACAAACCATGCAAATCCAAATAATAACATTTTTTTAAATTTAAAAAGAAATCAGAAAGAAATCAGAAATCAGCCCGTTCCCAGCTGGACATAAAGGTCACTGTATCCCCAGCTTTCAAAAAAGCAGGGGAAAGATACCCACCCAGGGTGGCCTCCTTTGGGAGTGAAGGGGTTGACCAGTCCCAAGAAGTCCCTGTTTGATCCTGATGTTTGACATTCACTGTGAAAATTAAATCATCTGCTTTTTGCATACTAGTTGAAGTCAGCAGCGCCTGGCTTAGGAGAATAGAGTTCTGGAGCTAAGCTGATGCTCCTGCTTGTCATAACCACTTATTTTTTGGGTTTTTTTAAAGGACGTTGGCTGGAAGTCCAAAGGAAGCATCTTAAGTGTTTGTGCAGCTCCATCCTCTCCTTAACTCCCCCTTCATTACACAATGGGAGGAAGCAACAGGGGTGGGTGTGCTTGATCCTGTTATTCTCTCTGAGTATCTAACCTGTGTCTCTTTCCCTCTACTCTTTCCTGGGCTAGGAGCATTAATTCAGTTCCTTTTATCTGCTCCCCAAAACATTTGCAATTAAAAGTAGAGCAGTCCAATTTACCTCCTGCTCCCCATTCATCTTAGGCAGCAAAACACTTCGGGGCAGCTCAAGCACAATTTTGCCTTAAAAACACCCTCTTGGGGCAAGCAGTTCCCCCTAATGCAATACTTTTCGCATGTTGTTTTCGCTGATCTATACATATCTATGCACACTTTTCTCTAACGCATGCATTTATTGCAAACACCGTTTTGGGTAGCCTTGCAAAATTCCGAGAAGCACAGATTTCAGCACACATATCATTTTCGGGTAGCAGGAATTATGCAGGTCTGCGTCGACGTGCAAACTGAACTGACTTTTTTTGCTCCCTCGTGGCCCTCTTTGTCAACATGCCTTTTTGAAATGGAGCCATCCGATGCCTCCCGGCTCCATCTGCCTCACAAAAATAATTCCCACATTTTGACTTCCCACCGACAGATTGGGAATGGGCTTTGTCAGCCTCTGAAAAGTCACGTTTGTGTGTCTGCTGTCTAGGATGCCAGGCTCCCCCTGCCCTACCCTGCTCCTGCCATCCTGAACACCAGTAGCTTTTATTGGCTTGGACCAGGGAGTTAAAAATGCCAAGATGATGCTAAACAAGGGGGACTCTCTCACCTGGCAGCCTTGGGGAGCAGATCCGCTCATGGGAACCTCTCCCAGCTCCATTCCCAGCTCCATTTTGCTTTGGCAGCAGGGGGAGGGAGGAGTGTTTCAAGACATCAGGCAAACAGCTGGCTATTTGGGTCCGCTGATAAACACGGCCATCTAGGGACCAGCCCATATTCGTTGTCACTCACTCACTCACTCACATCCTCCTCTGGAATTCCTGGGGGAGGCCAGAAAAAAAGCAGAGCGCTCCTTGGAATAAGAGCTGAGTGCTGGAGGGAGCAGAGCAGCCTCCCACAGTCTGAGACCCACCAGAAAGTTTCTGGCTACAGCTCACGTCAGCCCTGGCTGGCAACACCACCCCCGCCCATTGTGGAGGCTTCATCAGGCATTACCTCTACCTCATGAGGACCAGAAACCTGCTTTTAAAAGGTGCATGCAGCTTCTTGGGGTGCCAAATCCTGCACCTAATAATCTGTGCTGCACTCGGGATGGAGGGTTCAGTAGTGTTGGAAATGCAGTCTGCACACACTCAGGGGGATTTTTCAACTCATCTCACTTCAAGCGTCTCAGGTTTGATATTAATGAATGAAAGTGCCTCAAGGTGTGTGTGTGTTTTTGAGTGTTTTAAATGTCACATTCATAGAAGCATAGAATCATAGAATTGCGAGAGTTGGAAGGGACCCCAAGAGTTGTCTAGTCAAGCCCCAAACAATGCAGGAATCTTAGCTAAAGCACCAATGATAGATGACCATCCGACCTCTGTGTTAAAAACCTCCAGTGAATGAGAATTCACAGCCTCTGCTGTTGAACAGCTCTTATGGTCAGAAAGTTTCTCCTGGTTTTTAGTTTCCTTTCTTGTAACTTGAAGCCATTGGTTTGAGTCCTAGCTTCCAGAGCAGGGTCCCAAGTCTTATAGGGTTGGAGACAAAAGCAGTAGTTATGAGCACAAAATACATTCTGGACGAAATACTTTCCCTGTCACAGATTGGATGGATAGATAGATAGATAGATAGATAGATAGATAGATAGATAGATAGAGGTTCAGAGAGTTGGAAGTACAGTGGTGCCTCAGTTTTCGAACATAATCCGTTCCGGAAGACCATTTGAATTCTGAAACGTTCAAAAACCGAGAATTCAATAGCCGACAGCTAGGCTTCAAAATCTTGCAATCAGCAGAAGCCGTGTGGCCTGTTCGACTTCCAAGGCATGTTCGAAAACCAAAGCATTTACTTGTGGGCAGTGCTTTTTTTCCCTTAAAAAAATGTTTGGGGTACTCTCATTTTCCTACTCATATTGAAATACTGCCCCTCAGTGAAACCAAACTTAGATTCACAAAGTGTTTAGGGGTATGCATACCCCTGCGTACCCTCAGGGGGGAAAAGCACTGCTTCCAGGTTTACGGTGTTCAAAAACCGAAATGTTCGTCAACGGAAAAGTTTAAAAACTGAGGTACCACTGTATATAATACTTCCCATCATGTAAACATGGTCACATACACACATATTTCTCTCCCCCTGTTCTTGCCTGAGGTCTGGCCATGTCGTCTAGGCAGCGCTGGCTGAGCAGACACCGAGTGAGGTGTGCCTGCTTCCAGCATTATTACAATTCCAGGAGGAGTCCTAGAACAGGCATAGGCAAACTCCAGCCCTCCAGATGTTTTGAGACTACAATTCCCATCATCCCTGACCACTGGTCCTGTTAGCTAGGGATCATGGGAGTTGTAGTCCCAAAACATCTGGAGGGCCGAGTTTGCCTATGCCTGTCCTCAAATCATAGGATTGGAAGGGACCTCAAGGGTCATGGACAGAAGGTCACCCAGCCTCTGCTTAAAAACCTCCAAGGAAGGAGAGTCCACCACTTTCTGAGGGAGTCCGTCCCACTATCAAATGGCACTTGCCATCAGAAAGTTCTCCCTAAAGTTCAGTCAGGTTCTCCTTTCTTTGAATCCATCGGTTCTGCTCCTTCCCTCTGGAACAGCAGAAAACAAGCTTGCTCCACCTTCCTTGTGACAGCCCTTCAGATATTTGATGATGGAGTTTGAACGCATTCCTGTTTGTTGTTTAATCGTTTAGTCGTGTCCGACTCTTCGTGACCCCATGGACCAGAGCACGCCAGGCACTCCTGTCTTCCACTGCCTCCTGCACTTTGGTCAAACTCGTGCTAGTAGCTTCGAGAACACTGTCCAACCATCTCGTCCTCTGTTGTCCCCTTCTCCTTGTGCCCTCCATCTTTCCCAACATCAGGGTCTTTTCCAGAGAGTCTTCTCTTCTCATGAGGTGGCCAAAGTATTGGAGCCTCAGCTTCACGATCTGTCCTTCCAGGGAGCACTCAGGGCTGATTTCCTTCAGAATGGATAGGTTTGATCTTCTTGCAGTCCATGGGACTCTCATGAGTCTCCTCCAGCACCGCAATTCAAAAGCATAAATTCTTCGGCGATCAGCCTTCTTTATGGTCCAGCTTTAACTGGATCCCCTTCATGGATCACTGCCTTGCCATGGCGAAGGGGCTTGAATAACTCAGAGAAGCTATGAACTATGCCGTGCAGGGCACCCAAGATGAACAGGTCATAGTGGAGAGTTTTGACCAAACATGATCCACCTGGAGCAGGAACCGGCAAGCCACTCCAGTATCCCTGCCAAGAAAACTCCATGGACAAAGACAACAGGCATTCCTGTTTACCCATGCGCATTTGGTGGCCAAAAAATGCTGCTCTGGCAACCTCGAGATGACTGGACAGATGGATGTTTTTTAAAATTGTAATTTCCTTTAGTAGTTTTGAGCTGTTTTTGTTTTTAAAATCTGTTTGCCATCCTGGGGTCCTTGGGGAGGAAGGCTGGGGTGGGATAAAAAATTGATAAATAAAACAATAGCAAATAAAAGTCCCCAGGCCTCAGTATCCCTACTGTAGCATCAGAAGGAGATGAGCAAACTTCTGCTGGGAAAGAGCATTGTTTTAATGGGAGGGGGGCATCTTCCGTTCAGGTGGGGGTGGGAGGGATGTTTTGCACCAAGACGGGGACTGTTTTGGCTGCTGCTCTGGACTCACCTTGATGCAGAGGCCAAGTGGGTCAGGGCCCCCGTCGGCTGCAGCCCAGCAAACAGGAAAGAGCCTGGCTATCGCCACTTTCCGCTCCTCCGTCCTTAGGAAGATGCCCTTGGAAAAAGGAGCAATCAGGGATAAAAATGGGACAGCGCAGTCAGAGGAAGACCTTGCGATCAGCGAACTCTCTGTGGAAGGCAAAGGAGGAAGCCTAGGATATGAACCAGCAAGGGGCATTTGTAGGAAAACACAAGGGCAAATCTCTGACTCACGTAGAGGGACAAATTTACATTAGAGCCTGCTGGATCAGGCCAGTGGCCCGTCTAGTCCACCGTAAAAAGATGCCTGTGGGGAACCCTCAAGCAAGACCCCAACACAAGAGCCCCCACCCCTAATGCGGTTTCCAGCAAGCATTATTGACTCCAACTATGGAGGCAGAGCAGAACCATCATTGCTAGTAGCCTGATGAATTTGCCCAGTCCTCTTTTTTTTAAAAAAAAATATATATTCAGCATTAATACACACATACAAAAATAATTCAGCATTAATACACACATATTGCAAACATACAAACATACATTTCATACAATCCTTAAAAATGTTCAAACATACCTACACTCAATCCCACATATAATTCCTTTTCCCATCACCATCCACCACCCCTCACCCCACCTTTGTGTTAGACTTCCAATCTAAAGGTAAGGTAAAGGTACCCCTGCCCGTACGGGCCAGTCTTGACAGACTCTGGGGTTGTGCGCCCATCTCACTTAAGAGGCCAGGGGCCAGCGCTGTCCGGAGACACTTCCGGGTCACGTGGCCAGCGTGACATCGCTGCTCTGGCCAGAGCCAGAGCCAGAGCCGCACACGGAAACGCCGTTTACCTTCCCGCTGGTAAGCGGTCCCTATTTATCTACTTGCACCTGGAGGTGCTTTCGAACTGCTAGGTTGGCAGGCGCTGGGACCGAGCAGCGGGAGCGCACCCCGCCGCAGGGATTCGAACCGCGACCTTTCGATCGGCAAGCCCTAGGCGCTGAGGCTTTAACCCACAGTGCCACCTGCGTCCCTTAGACTTCCAATCTACTTAATTGCAATTTCTTTCCACTTCTATTACTTTCTTTCACACACCTTTAACCTAATTTCATGCTTCTTTTTCTATTACACATTGTTATCCATCTTATTTAGTATTCCAGTATTTAAAATGGAACTTGTTTATTCTAATAAGATTTCTGATTTTTCAATATGGTTTTGCAAGTATCCTTTAAACACCTTCCAGTCCCTGTCTATCTTCTCTTTTGAGATCCTTCCAGTTTCTCCCATTGTTTTGGCTATATCGTAGTACTCCAATAATTTGGCAATCCACCCTATTTTTGTCCGTATAATACCACTTTTCCAATTTTTCGCAATCAATAGCCTTGCGGCTACTGTTGCATATAAATATAATGTCTTGTCTTCTTCCTTTAGACTTCCTGGTACTATTCCCAATAGAAAACCTTCTGGTGTTTTCCTAAATGAATATCTAAACATTTTTTTCATTTCGTTATATATTGTTTCCCAAAATTGTTTGATGTTTAAACAATTCCACCACATATGTATCATAGTACCTTTTCCAGTGTTGCATTGATGCAGCCCAGTCCTCTTTTAAAGCCATTCAAGTTGGTGGCAATCACCTACCTCCTGTGGCAGTGAGTTCCACAGTTTAAAAGAAGTCCTTTCTTTGACCTGTCCTGAATCTTCCAACATTCAGCTTCCTTGGATGCCCCCGATTTCTAATGTTATGAGAGAGGGTAAACAAAAATTCTCTGTCCGCTTTCTCCAGGCTGTGCATCATTTTATAAACCTCTCTCACATCACCTCTTACTCACTTTTTTGCTAAACTGAAAATCCCCAAATGCTGCAACCTTTGACCTCATAAGGGAGATAAACCATTTCACCCACCAGCAAGCTATAACTGATTTTTTGAAGGGACTCTCCGGTTCTGGTCTCATAATTTTACGTTGCATCCTTTTATTGGCCCTGCATCCAATTATAAAATGTTGAGCTGGGATTGGCCCTGACGCGGCCTTTTTAGTGGTTGTTCCCCAGTTGTGAAATGCCTTCCCTGCTGAAGTATGTCCATCGTTATTAACTTCCTGGAGGAATTTGAAAATGTTCTTGTTTACCCAGGTACATCTGTTGGCTGAAGAATACTATTTCTGGAAACCTTGAGATCATTGAATGGAAGGATGTCTTTATTTCTAATTGCTTTTAGAATGTTTTAGAATGTTTTGGCTTTGCTTGTGGTTTTTAAATGGTTTTAAATGGTATATGCCACCCAGGTTCCTTGGGAAGGAAAGACAGGATATAAATTCAATAGGTAAAATATGAAGAGGAGGAGGAGGAGGAGGAGGAGGAGGAGGAAGAAGAAGAAGAAGAAGAAGAAGAAGAAGAAGAAGAAGAAGAAGAAGAAGAAGAAGAAGAAGAAGTCTTCAAGGAGGCAAGGATTGTGTGGGGGAGGAGGGGTAGAGAATAAATTTGTCACTTCCTGAAACAATACCCAAACTGAAATGCAGCTCTCTTACAAACCTACTCCAGCTTTTGCAATGCCGATATATCACATCATTCCCAACAACCAGAAAAATTACTGACCCAGGCACAAGCATTCAGCAACTGATGTCAACTTGTTTGGATGCCTGATTATCGTCTTCCAAAGCAACTACTCTATTCCGAACTTAAAAATGGAAAGCGTAATGCTGGGGGTCAACAAAATAAGTTTAAAGACTCTCTCAAGGCAAACCTTTAAAAATGTTGTATAAATACCGACAACTGGGAAACACTGGCCTGTGAGTGCTCCAGTTGGAGAACAGCCTTTACCAAAGGTGTCATGGACTTTGAAGACGCTTGAACTCAGGACAAAGGGGAGAAACGCGCTAAGAGGAAGGCACACTTGGCAAATCCTCACCGTGATCAACTCCCATCCAGCAACCTATGTCCCCACTGTGGAAGGATGTGTGGATCCAGAACTGTTCTCCACAGTCACTTATGGACTCACTGTTAAGACCGTGTTCATGGAAGACAATCTTACTTGGCTAGGAGTGATCGAAGAAGAAGAAGAAGAAGAAGAAGAAGAAGAAGAAGAAGAAGAAGAAGAAGCTATATACTTGGCCTATTTCCATGTGACCTGGAAGGGCAGGACCAGAATGACTCCAGCTCCAAAGGCTTGATATGCTTAGGGACCAGCAAGGGGTGGGGTACCATTTAGGACTTCAGAAATGAGGTCAAGATTTAAGTAGCTCAGTAGCAGAGCATCTGCTTTGCATGCAGGTCCCAGGTCCAGTCCTCAGGATCTCCCAGTTGGGCCTGGAATGTCTCTCTCAGAGATCCTGGAACAGCTGCTGCCAACCAGTGAAGACAGCGCAGAGCTAGACGGATGAATGGTCTGACTCAGAGCACAGCGGCTTGCTCATGTTCCTAAATGGAACAAAATTGCTTCAGAATGTGTTTATTTTTGCAGGAAGGTTTCCAAAACCATCTGACCTGCAATTAAGAGATCAGGCGAGATAAATTTGCAAGAACTGAGCTTTGAGATTAAAAACAAAACACACCTACTTGACAATAGTGAAATTGACCAGAGCTCCTTTTCCCAGTTAATTCCAGCCTTCAGATAATCTCCCAAAGGGTTGGGCTGTTGGATCAAACCACACAAATGATGACGTTTGCCAGAACTCCTTGCACAAGCTTCTCTGAGAGATCGTTACATTCGCAAATTGAAGGGACACTTCAAGCACAAGGAATCCTGGGAACTGTACTTTACCCCTCACAGAGCTACAATTGCCAGTACCCTTGATAAATTATAGCTCCCTGTATTATTTGGGGGAATGGTGTGGATCTGACCCTTGTGTGAGGAAAGTAGAGGTAGAAAGGGGAGAAGAGGGGGGGGGGACATCAAGAGATAGTCTTCAACTTTCCTCTCGTCAACCATGAAGACCATATATTGAAACAATTCAGTAAATGTGCCTGATTGTAAAATTAATGAAAGTAAAATCCGCATGGGTGGCATTTAATATGCAAAATAGAATTAAGGAACCAGTTTAACATCAGGGATTAACATTAATGAAAAGTGCTGCTAGAATCATAGAATCGTCGAGTTGGAAGTGATCCCAAAGGTAGCGTAATCTAGTCCCTGCCTTGCAATGCAGCTAAAGAATCCCTGAAAGGTGGCCATTCAACCTCATTTTAAACTCCAATGAAGAGGGATCCACCACCTTCTGAGGGAGTCTGTTCCACCATCAAACAGCTCAGAGAGTTATTACGAATATTTAGTCAGAATCTCCTTTCTCGTCAATTGATTCCATTGGTTCAGGACTTCCTCTCCGGAGCAGCAGGAAACAAGCTTGCTCCATCTTCCACGTGAAAGCCCTTTAAATTTCTAAAGATGGCTGTCATCTCTGCCTTCTCTTCTCCATGCTAAACATGCCCAATGCCTTCAACTGTTGCTCATAAGGCTTGGTTTCCAGACCCTTCCTCATCTTGGTCACCCTTCCCTGAAACGTAAAGGTAAAGGACCCCTGGACGGTTAAGTCCAGTCAAAGGCAACAATGGGATTGCGGCGCTCATCTTGCTTTCAGGCCCAGGGAGCTGGCATTTGTCCACAGCCAGCTTTCCGGGTCATGTGGCCAGCAGGACTAAACCGCTTCTTGCGCAACGGGACACCATGACGGAAAGCAGTGTGCATGGAAATGCCATTTACCTTCCCACCACAACAGTACCTATTTATCTATTTGCACTGGCGTGCTCTCGAACTGCTAGGTTGGCAGAAGCTGGGACAGAGCAACGGGAGCTCACTCTGTCGGCTTCCCTGAACACATTCATACAAGCATACATAATTTCATTTGTATGCCACCTTTTTACAGTTCAAACCATGCTCAAGGCAGCTTACAAAATGGGGGGGGGGAATGTCACATGGTTACAAACATAACCCAAAGTAGTCATGAACAATAAATAAAACATCAAAAAGTGCACAGCCACATTAAACTATTTGCACATAAATCGTAAGTTTTTAAAATAAAGATAAAAAAATAATAATATCAATCACACCAACAATCCCCGCTCCAACAAAAACCTCTAAGCAATGCCCCAACTCAATTGACTACCTTGTCGATATCCTTCTTGCATTGTGGTGTCCAGAATTGGACCCAGGACTCCAGGTGGGGGTCTGACCAAGGCAGAATAGAGTGGTACTATTATTCTCCTTGATCTGGACACTCTACAGTGGTACCTCGGATTACATACGCTTCAGGTTACACACTCTGCTAACCCAGAAATAGTGCTTCAGGTTAAGAACTTTGTTTCAGGATGAGAACTGAAATCGGGCTCTAGCGATGCGGCGGCAGCGGGAGGCCCCATTAGCGAAAGTGGAGCTTCAGGTTAAGAACAGTTTCAGGTTAAAAAACGGACCTCCAGAATGAATTAAGTACTTAACCTGAGGTACCACTGTACTTCTGTCAATGTTGCCTAGATATGCATTAACTTTTTCGCTGCTTCATCAGACTGCTGTTGAGCTTGCGGTCTAGTTCCTTTTTACTTGTATACAGCTGTCAAGCCAAATGTCTTCCATCCTATATCAGTGCATTGGATGTTTTAATTATTTTATGTTTATCTCTTGTTTGTTACCTGTTTTGATAGATAAAGATTTGGGGGAGAGGATTTTTCTTTTTTAATCCATGGAAAGTCCAGTCGAATATCTAGGAGTCTGCATACAACCCAGAATTGGAAACGTTTGTGCAATCATAAAAATAAAAAATATCCACTGAAAAAGACATAGGGAACTGGATCTCCTTAGCAATGTACAGTGGTACCTCTGGTTAAGAACTAAATTCGTTCCGGAGGTCCGTTCTTAACCTGAAACTGTTCTTAACCTGAGGTACTACTTTAGCTAATGGGGCCTCCTGCTGCCGCCGCCACACGATTTCTGTTCTCATCCTGAAGCAAAGTTCTTAACCTGAGGTACTACTTCTGGGTTAGCGGAGTCTGTAACCTGAAGCGTCTGTAACCCGAGGTACCACTGTACTGGCTAAGGAGAATGGCGACTATCACAATGAAGCTCTTTTGAAAAGAAAAAGGGAGAAATCACTTCTGTTTTATCAGCACCCCACTCTCAGAAAGCCGGCTGGTTTTTACTGTCTGCTAGAAAGTGAACAGGGAGATTTTTCTCCCTCCCTTGGAATACTAGAACCCAACAGGGACATCATTTGATGTTTGAAGAGCCAAGACAAACAAAAGGAAAGACTTCTTCACTTAGCACATGGTTAAACTCTGGCATTTTCTCCAGAGAGAGGTAGTTGATGTCCACCAATTTGGATGGCTTTGAAAAAGGATTAGCTCCACCACTAACTCTCAAACAGCTGTAATGTCTCTTATAATGAACTGACAAGCACTGATAGATGTGGGGAAGGGGCATAGCTCAGTGGAAAAAACATCTGCTTTGCATACAGAACTTCATGGGCTCAATCCCTAAGAGGGTCCAGGTAGGGCATGAAAAGACCCCCTGTCCCAAATCCTGTAGAGCTGCTGCCAGTTAGTGCAGACAATGTTGTTGTTTAGTCGTTTAGTCGTGTCCGACTCTTCGTGACCCCATGGACCAGAGCACGCCAGGCACTCCTGTCTTCCACTGCCTCCCGCACTTTGGTCAAACTCATGCTGGTAGCTTCGAGAACACTGTCCAGCCATCTCGTCCTCTGTCGTCCCCTTCTCCTTGTGCCCTTCATCTTTCCCAACATCAGGGTCTTTTCCAGGGAGTCTTCTCTTCTCATGAGGTGGCCAAAGTACTGGAGCCTCAGCTTCAGGATCTGTCCTTCCAGTGAGCACTCAGGGCTGATTTCCTTAAGGATGGAGAGGTTTGATCTTCTTGCAGTCCATGGGACTCTCAAGAGCCTCCTCCAGAACCATAATTCAAAAGCATCAATTCTTCGGCGACCAGCCTTCTTTATGGTCCAGCTCTCACTTCCATACATCACTACTGGGAATGCTGAGCTAAAATATACGTTTCACTAACAAGGTTGGAGCTGATGGGACTTGTAGTCCGAAACCTCAGGAAGCCAGAAGATTGGTTGGCAGAGGCTGACTTAAATGTACGAAGTGGGGATACAGTATAATTATAAGCAAAGAGGAAGAAAAACTTTGTCCAAACTCAGCACTTTATTGGTCTGGAGGTCCAAGCCATGGTTGTGAACATTACCATGAGAGGTATTGTGGTGTAGTGGTTAGTGTGTCAGAATAGGACATGGGAGGCCAGGGTTCAAATCCTCCCACTCAGCCATGAAGCTCACTGAGTGACCTGCCTTTCAGCCTAACCTGCCTCACAGGGTTGTTGTTGCTGTGGGGATTAAAATGAGGAGGTGGAAAACCATTTACACCACCTTGAGCTCCTTGGAGAAAAAGGTTGAGCTATAAATATGGTAAATGAATTAAAATACAGTGGTACCTCAGGTTACATACGCTTCAGGTTACAGACGGTTCAGGTTACAGACTCCACTAACCCAGAAATAGTACCTCGGGTTAAGAACTCTGCTTCAGGATGAGAACAGAAATCGTGCTCTGGTGGCGCGGCAGCAGCGGAACGCCCCATTAGCTAAAGTGGTACCTCAGGTTAAGAACAGTTTCAGGTTAAGAACAGACCTCTGGAACGAATTAAGTACTTAACCCGAGGTACCACTGTACTCTGGTTAAGCCTTGAAATGTTACTTCAGTGTCGATAACCCTGCTTAAAACCATCCCAAGTGACCAGAGTCTATTTTGCTAATTTCACTGCTCCATCTCTGCATCAAAAAGCAGATGGGGGGGGGGGGTGGAAAAGCAGCTGATGGTCCTGGGCAAACTCTCTTTGAAATCAGATCCCTATAAAGGAGGGGAGGGGATCCACCAGCAGCAAGCGTGGGGCTCTGTCCTGCCAAACAGTCTCCCCAAATGCCTTGCATAGGTGCTTATTTCAAAGGCAGCACAAATGGGGACCACCTTTTACAGGAGTGTTTGAATCCAAGACCCCTTTCTATTCATTTCGCCACCCTCAAAAACAAAGATCAGCTGCTTCCCAAGTTCCACACTCCTTTTTAGGATCAGAGTAGTGTGCAGTTTCAAACTTGCCCATTCAGAAGATGGGAGGAAGAATCTTCATGGGGCAGAGTTTGGGTGCCATCAGAGGTGGATGTTAGGCACCTCAGACCCTCCTAGTACAACACTCACAACTCTCCAGAAAGTATTGGGAGCCCCCTGTGTTGAGTATAGTGATTTAATTCACCGAAATTGGGAATGCTTAAATGCATCACTGTGTGTCCGGAATGTTCCACAGTAACTCTTGTGTGATTGGTTAACTCTGGTCACATGGGAGGTATTTTAGGGTCGCCATGTTTCCAAGAGCCAAAAAGAAGACACATTTCCCGACGTCTGTTTTTAAATGTGGATCTCTATGATGACCCTACACATGAAAAAGAGGACGTGTCCTGGAAAAAGAGGACATATGGCAACCCTGGCATCTTATTAGATTGTCCATTTTGTTCTCTGTGTTACTGACTGGTCTTTGACCGCAATAAAGATTGATTGGTAGTTTTGTGTGTGAGTGACTTGACTGTAACTGCTGCATCTCCCTGAACACTGAAGAAGAGACTGTATCAGATAACACTCTCTCTAAATGCCATAGAGGAGAGGAATGATGATGTTTCTGTGTGAATGTGACAGAAAAAAGTACAGAAGTTGATGTTCTCCCAAAGAAGCAGTAAGGACAAGTCTGCTGGAAGGAGAAAGTGGAAACCTCTCAGATGGAACTGCATGGCCTAGCTGGGTAATAGACCTAAGGCTGAGTGCAAGTATTGGAAAGAGAGAAAAACACAGCTTTTCTGAATGCTTAAGGAAGAAGCTGTAATCTTCAACTAAAAAAAACTAAGCCCATGCTTGGAGAAGCATGTGAATGAAAATAATTTTCATATATTCTTATTTGGTCGTATGTTCTGCCGCTTTTGAATACATCAACAGGTTGTTTGGACATTGCTTTAATTTCAAGAAAAGGGTCAGTATTGCACATGATTTGGCATCCTAGCTGCAGTTTAGCTACTCTGCCAACACTCCGCTGGTCTTCTAAGAAAATATCAAAATCCACCAAAGGACAAAAACCTACGTGAGGAGCAATCAAAACGGCACCAACTCAGATGGCTTTAAAAGAGGATTTTAAAGATGAATGAAGGTTATCGATGGCTACTAGCCATGATGTCTATGTTCTCCTCTGCTGTTGAAGGTAATATGCTTCTGAATACCTGTTCCTGGGAATCACAAGTAGGGAGAGTGGCTGTGGTGCTTGTGTCCTGCTTGTGGGCTGCTCAGAAGAGAAGCAGATGCTGGTCTAGATGGACCATTATCTTCATCCATCAGGGTTCTTAATGAGGGTTGTGGTCCTTACAAGCTGGACTAGATGAGCCTTGGGCCTGATACAGCAGGAAGGCTCTTCTGATCTTCTCAAAACAGTGAGCAAAGTTCTCCAGAACTTCAGGACATGCAGCATGATGAAGAAGGCTTCTGAAGCACCCAAAAGCTTAGCAACGACTGTGGGACCTTCGGATGGTCCTAATAATGCTGCTGCCTGGTGCTGAATTCTAAAATAAAAGCACACTAAAAGATATTGGAATTAAGTTTCCAAATGGTACAAAGAATCAATAACAAATGTGTCCAGGTCTAGATTCAAAACAACTGGCTCTTGGAATAGATTCTGCTGCATTTTTGGAGGCACCTGCCATTCATCCTATCACCCCCTTTGGCAGGTAACTCTCCCGGATGGCTCCTCTGCTCTGCCCTTAAGGGACAGTACTTTCTGCCTAGGAAATGAATGTTGGTGAAATTACTGCCTTCCCTTCAGCTAGGCATCAATTAAGACCAGGAGGCCCTTCTTGAAAAGGAGGATGGGGAAGTCAATGGCATGCAGGTATTTGCCAGAGATTATATGCTTCGAAAACAAAACAAAAATGCCCAGGGGGAAGAGGGCAGGAAAGGTTTCACACCTGGATAGTGATGGAGATTGCTATCATTCTGATTGCTACCTGCTGGAGGGCAGGTGACTCCTTAGAAAAGGAGGGTCCTTCAAACAAAATGAAGGAGATGGCAGTCAATGGGGAAAGATGTTTATGCAGGCCATCCTTAAGGTGGTCGAAAGGTAAGGCGTTCAGGGGAACCAGATTGAGGCCCTTCCCCTGTCTTAGACTGAAATGGAGACCCTTTGTGGAATTATGTCAAATAGAACATCACAATGATCTCATCTACCAAGTATAATAATAATGTAATAAAGGTAAGGTAAAGGTACCCCTGCCTGTACGGGCCAGTCTTGACAGACTCTGGGGTTGTGCGCCCATCTCACTTAAGAGGCCAGGGGCCAGCGCTGTCCGGAGACACTTCCGGGTGATGTGGCCAGCGTGACATCGCTGCTCTGGCGAGCCAGAGCCGCACACGGAACGCCGTTTACCTTCCCGCTGGTAAGCGGTCCCTATTTATCTACTTGCACCCGAGGGTGCTTTCGAACTGCTAGGTTGGCAGGCGCTGGGACCGAGCAGCGGGAGCGCACCCCGCCGCAGGGATTCGAACCGCCAACCTTTTGATCGGCAAGTCCTAGGCGCTGAGACCCTTTGTGGAATTATGTCAAATAGAACATCACAATGATCTCATCTACCAAGTATAATAATAATGTAATAATAATAATTTATTATTTATACCCCGCCCATATGGCTGAGTTTCCCCAGCCACTCTGGGCGGCTCTCAATCAAATGTTAAAAACAGTACAGCATTAAATATTAAAAACTTCCCTGACCAGGGCTGCTTTCAGATGTCTTTTAAAGATAGTATAGCTGCTTATTTCCTTCACATCTGAAGGGAGGGTGTTCCACAGGGTGGGCGCCACTACCGAGAAGGCCCTGTCTGGTTCCTTGTAACCTCACTTCTTGCAATGAGGGAACCGCCAGAAGGCCCTCGGCGCTGGATCTCAGTGTCTGGGCTGAACGCTGGGGGTGGAGACGCTCCTTCAGGTACACTGGACCGAGGCCATTTAGGGCTTTAAAGGTCAGCACCAACACTTTGAATTGTGCTCGGAAATGTACTGGGAGCCAATGAAGATCTCTCAGGACCAGTGTTATGTGGTCCCGGCGGCCAGTCCCAATCACCAGTCTAGCTGCCGAATTCTGGATTAATTGCAGTTTCCGGGTCACTTTCAAAGGTAGCCCCACGTAGAGCACATTGCAGTAGTCCAAGCGGGAGATAACTTAGAGCATGCACCACTCTGGCAAGACAGTCCGCGGGCAGGTAGGGTTTTAGCCTGCGTACCAGGTGGAGCTGGTAGACAGCTGCCCTGGACACAGAATTAACCTGTGCCTCCATGGACAGCTGTGAGTGCAAAATGACTCCCAGGCTGCACACCTGGTCCTTCAGGGGCACAGTTACCCCATTCAGGACCAGGGGGTCCTCCACATAAGCCTGCCCCCTGTCCCCCCAAAACAGTACTTCTGCCTTGTCAGGATTCAACCTCAATCTGTTAGCCGCCATCCATCCTCCATCCTCCATCCAGTATCTGTATTCTATAAAATCACAAAACCATAGAGTTGGAACGGACCCAGTGTCATCTAGTTCAGTGTTTCCCAACCTTGGGTCTCCAGCTGTTTTTGGACTACAGTTCCCATCATCCCTGACCACTGGTCTTGCTAGCTAGGGATGATGGGAGTTGTAGTCCAAAAACAACTGGAGACCCAAGGTTGGGAAACACTGATATAGTCCAACCCCCTGCAATGCAGAATCACTGACAGATGGCCATCCAGCTTCTACTTTAAAACCTTCAGTGAAGAAGAATCCACCATCTTCTGAGGGAGACAGCGCTTACCATCAGAAAGTTCTTCCTAAGGTTTGGTCAGAATCTCCTTTCTTGTCATTTGAATCCATTGGTTTCGGTCCTCCCCAACCAGAAAAAAAGCTTGTTCCATCTTCCATGCGACAGACCTGCAGGTATTTGAAAATGACTATCATATCTTGTTACAATGGCCAGGATACTGTGTGCTGCAACCTTGGAAGAAAAGCACAGCCTGACGTCCCTTCCAGGCAGATAATATTTGGCAGGAAGGAGTCAAGCAGGTGCTAGAAATTGAGGTTGAGGCAATTAAAGTGGGTTAAAGCACTCTGTCTCCCTAGCACAACAAATCTACTTTAAAACAACCCCTTTTTGCAGTTAGGAAAGTGAGGGGGAAATGTACTGAAAAGTGTGTGATGTGTTTGCCACCCTGGTATCCTTTGGGAGGAAGAACAGGATATAAACCAAACAAAAAAATAACAAAACAAATAAATATCCTGGAAGTTAAAAAGTGAAGTGGGTGAGTGTGCATGCACACACACACATACACACGCTTCCAACTGCTATTTTTTAGGGAAGGAACCACTGCCCATCATGATGCTTCTGGGAGCACCAGCAGCAAATGCATCAGTCAACACAGCGATATGTATCCTCACAAAAAGCTCATCAGGTCCAGCAGTCATGTTGCCAAATGCCTTCCTTCCAGCCCTACCGTAAGGGAAACGGTAGGGTGTGGGAACCGACTGGTACTTCCAGGCTTTAATTAATTGCTAACAATGTGTCCTTTTATGGCTATTGAATATACAGAGACCCTGCTGGATCAGGCCAAAGACCCATTTAGTCCAGCAACCTGTTCTCCCGGTGGCCAACCAGTTGCCTCAGAACGCCCACAAGCAGGACCTGAGCAGAACAGCAGCTTTCCCCATTTGGGGTCCTCTGATATTGATGTGCACAGGCCTCTGAAAGTGAAGATAGCCATCATGGTTGGGAGCTACTGATAGGTTCATCCTCCATGAATTTGTCCAATCCTCTTTTAAAGCTGGTAGACTGGGCTGAGGCCTTTTAGGGCTTTAAAGGTCAGCACCAACACTTTGAATTGTGCTCGGAAACGTACTGGAAGCCAATGTAGGTCTTTCAGGACCGGTGTTATTTGGTTTCGGTTTGCCTCAGGTACCAAAATATATCTGGTAGCCAGCTATCATTATTTATACTGAGAACAGATTCCATCTTTTATCTTTGTGCTGCCCTTACTTTTGTCCATCATGAATCTTCCATTGTTCAGCTGCCTGGTGTTTCCTAGCAGAACCCACCTGCCTGAATGGGATGGTGGAAAGGGCACAGCCTGGGACAGTTTCAAACCTACCCGAAAAAGCAAAGGGTCTATTCTAATTTTAATTTTTGCAGTTGGGAGTGGGAGAGACTTCTGGGGAACTGATGCTACCTTGAAGATGGTTGGGGTATTTGCTGGCTCTCCCATGGTCAAAGGGGTGAACTGAGAGGCATCACAGAACGTTCAGAAGCTTCCAGCATCTCTCTTCACAATGGAAGAGAACCTTTAATAGAAGGCAGTACTGCTTTTGAGCAATTTAAAAGGTCATGGAAAAGTCAAGTAGGATTTGCATTCCACTGCCCACCAAAGGGTTCTCCTGCTTTGCAAAATGAATGTTAGTGTGTGCATGCAAACACAAACACCCACACATCCGAATGCAGGAGTCAGACGAACCTAAGGGAATCTCAAGAATGTGCTGGAGAAGGCTGTGCTCTGGACTCCAGGAGGGGTGATTTCAGCATCCACCTAGATTCCCTTTGCAGAGTAAGCCTGGCCCAAGCAACCGAAGATGCGCAGGGACCAGGTTATCAGCAAAGCTGGTAAATGGACCAGTGTTACTAGTTTAATAAATATAAAGGTGTTGCCTTGGGGGACACAGCTGCCCCCTCTAGAAACTTTTAGTTATTCCCATTGTACAGACAGGAAAGCCAAGGCTGGAGGAATAGATGGGCTGCCAGTATTCAGCGCTGTAGGACAGTTGCCCAGGGCTGTAAGGTATTCAGCAGGCCCAGAAACCCGAGCCATGGAGCTCTCATGATCCCTAAAATTCCACCGTATCAAAGCAGAAGAGAGGGCAGAGGAAGAGTCATGGAAGTGAGAGTGGCATCATCTCATTGTGGGACAGGCAAGATCCTTTGCTGTGAGGGGGGCAGCTTGGACCAAGAGCCAGCCTTGTTTCTCTGTATGTCTTGAGCACAAAAGGTTTCGTGACTGCTTCTTAAGTACCGTAGTTAGAAAAAAATGAGAGGAATTCAGATCTACAGTCCATATTTGTACAAATGTACAAACTGGTACATTTTCCTGGGGTGGGGATATTACAGGGAAAGTGAAAACATCAGTAAAATTTCCATATACAGCCAACCTCCTGATTTACGTGTGTTCAATACGTGCATGACTGCGCCAAACCTGGAAGTGATCTGGAAATGTCACAAAAAACATCACAAAAATGGGTGGAATGGGTGTGTGTGTATCATAATGGTATCAAAGGTGTTTACAGTGATTCTACCAAGAAGGAGTAAGACATATCCTGTATGTCACAGTTCAGGGGCAGAACTTCGGGCAAAATATGGCCCTTGAATCTTTTCTCTCTGGCCCTCAGAACTTTGCCCAGGCCATGTCCCTCACTGGTCCTGCTGTGCCTCCTGAGTGTTTTTGCTTGCTGGGGAAAGTATTTGAACTCTGATCATGATTCCTGCTTGTCTGGATGGAGGCTGGAGATTGGTGTGGGTGACAAGTAGAGGTAAAAGTAAAAAGGTAAAGGAGCCCTGGATGGCTAAGTCCAGTCAAAGGCGACTATGGGGTTGCAGCGCTCATCTCTCTTTCAGAACGAGGGAGCCGGTGTTTGTCCACAGACAGCTTTCTGGGTTATGTGGGCAGCAGGACTAAACCGCTTCTGACACAACAGAACACCGTGACTGAAATATACTCAGAGTCGAGAGTGGATTCCATGCTCTTTATTCAGCTCATAGTGGTGAGGAGGAATGGAAGTTCCCCCAGAATGTCTGCTTTATATACATTATTTACACAATGGGCCCCATGTGATTGGTTAATTCCGGGATTCTCCTGTAGGCCAATCAGGTTGCGGATTCAGTTCCACCTGGAGCTGGATTGGGTGGCTCCTGTAGACCAATCAGACTGCTGCATTCTGGATCCTATTGTTCTAGGGCCAATCAGACTGCTGCATTCTGAATCCTCTTCAACTCAGTACATAACAGTGACGGAAACCAGAGTGCACGGAAATGCCATTTACCTTTCCGCAGCAGCGGTATCTATTTATCTACTTTCACTGGCATGCTTTCGAACTGCTAGGTTGGCAGGAGCAGGGACAGAGCGACAGGAGCTCATTTCATCATCGCAGGGATTCAAACCGCCAACCTTCCAATTGGCAAGCCCAAGAGGCTCAGTGGTTTATACCACAGCGCCACCCACGCTGCCTACATTGTGTAAAAACCAGCCTGCCACACACAGGTGAAATTTACACTCCCTGCTCTGCCCCCTTTGGCCTCAACCCTGCCCACCACTGGAAGGTTGCTCAAAAAATATTCCCCATTCCTGGCTCAGCTCCAAAGGAAGGATTTTGGATGAGAAGCAGGATGAACCCCCTGGGGTTCTTGTTTTGCTTGAACTCTCAGATGGTATAAGGCCAGTCCTGGGCAGTGAAAGCAGCATCTTTCCTTGTCTCTAATGGCTCTCCCCAACATCCGAGGAACTCACGACCTCAGTGGGATGGCCTCAGTGGCAGAAAGCCCGTCTGTTTATCTTCTTTAAACAAGCCAGCCCTTCCAGGAATTGTCTCGGAGGAGACCCCAGGGCTGCCCACCTTCCCTGGTCTCTGATCCAACGGGCGACCCACTGTTTATCAACAAGAACAATACAGCCTCCTCTGTTTTGTGCCAGGTTACGCTGCCCCCGTCAAATGCAAGGCTGAAGCATCTCTGGCCTGCCAAGAGTGTGTGTTTGCATTTTCTTGGGACATGGATTGCAGTTTGATCTGCAGAAGGGAGAAAACCTAAGCCTTTTTTCCTCCCTAGAGAGAAGCTGGATCACATACAAGTTCGGCTGCAGTGCAAGGAGCAGGAATAAATGGGAGGGTTACAAATCTGACTGTGAAAAGTCCCCAGAGTTTGGGAAGGGCAGTAGCTCATTGGCAGAGCATCTGCTCTGCATGCAGGAGGCCCCGGGTTCAAGCCCCAGCAGCATCTCCAGCTAGAGAAAGAAAAGGTACAGCCACACTGGAGAGACCTGTCAGGAGTAAGCATGGACCAATGGTACCTTGCCAACAAAGGTCTGTATAGTTAAATCTATGGTTTTCCAAGTAGTGATGTATGGAAGTGAGAGCTGGACCATAAAGAAGGCTGGTCGCCGATGAATTGATGCTTTTGAATTATGGTGCTGGAGGAGACTCTTGAGAGTCCCATGGACTGCAAGAAGATCAAACCTCCCCATTCTTAAGGAAATCAGCCCTGAGTGCTCACTGGAAGGACAGATCCTGAAGCTGAGGCTCCGATACTTTGGCCACCTTATGAGAAGAGAAGACTCCCTGGAAAAGACCCTGATGTTGGGATAGATTGAGGGCACAAGGAGAAGGGGACAACAGAGGACGAGATGGTTGGACAGTGTTCTCGAAGCTACCAGCATGAGTTTGACCAAACTGCAGGAGGCAGTGGAAGACAGGAGTGCCTGGCATGCTCTGGTCCATGGGGTCACGAAGAGTCAGACACAACTAAATGACTAAACAACAACAATGGTACCAAAGAGTATGGGAAACAGCCCTACTAGAAAAATTAACCAATAAACTGAAACTGACATGGGGACAAATAGAAGAAGACACCTTCACCCTGGTATGGCTGCTCTTTATCACATACACAGCCCAACAAGACAATGACAATAATCCACCAACAGCATACAAATCAATCTGGCTAACCTGATCCAAAACACCCACCCACCCCACTCACACATGAAAACAAAGACCACCACAGCCACCCACAAATGAACAACCACACCCTAGGCCAACCCCAACCTCTCACACCACCAAAGGAACACAAGTGAACAACAAAGAACCTGCACAAGCAACGCTGACACCAAACCCCACATATAGTAAGTAAAATAGAAACATCGCCACCCGACCCCGACCCCACCCATCTTCCCCCCCTCCACCTCTTTCCCCCTTTTCTTCCTAATGTCTCAACAAATGAAACTGATTTGTAAAAAAGTTACATGGGAGGAAAAAATAGGAGAGAGAGACATTGCAAATGCTTTTGTAAATCAAGAAAATCTTTAATAAAAATAAACAGCACAAAAAGAAAGAAAGAAAGAAAGAAAGAAAGAAAGAAAGAAAGAAAGAAAGAAAGAAAGAAAGAAAGAAAGAAAGAAAAGGTACAGCCAGTAGAAGGCAGCTTCTGAAACTACTGAGATTGTTTCGGGATATTTAGCTGAGATTTTTAAAGTCAAATTTTCTTAATTTTATTTAATGGTGGTTACTACCAGTTTGATACTACCAGTGTTTTATAGATTTTTCTTTCTTTCTCCTTTATGATCTTATTGTCTAAATTATGCCAATAAAGCCTGAATGAATGAATGAATGAATGAATGAAAGAAAGAAAGAAAGAAAGAAAGAAAGAAAGAAAGAAAAGGCAGCTCCCTATGGTGTCTCTGTGTGCACAGTTGAGTGGCAGAGCCCCTGCTTTGCATGCAGAATGTCTCAGGTTCAATTCAGCGTCTCCAGGTAGGAGAACGAGTCTTGCCTGCAATCCTGGAGAACATTGTTAGCATCCATCTCAAGAGACAATGGAGTGCACTTCTGGGGGTGAAATCAAACTGCTGCGTTAGGAGCACCAAGGTAACCTCCCCGGGGCGCAGGCCTGGGTAGCGTATAGGGAGATCCTGGGCTGCCCAGATGACAAGACCCCCCTCTCGGCCTGGCTGATGTGGTCCAAAGGAAAGCAGAGCAATATGTTTGGTACCAGCTTGGCTGCAGGCGGTAGGTGTACAAGGCGTCACTCAACTTTGGGACTCCACTCTGGATTTGTGTAGGGTTTAGTCCTTAGCCTTTTCTTCTCCTGAAGATATCCCACAAGGCAGTGGAGGTTTAGGATCAGAGTTTTCCTTCTCCTAGATGGGCTACCTTCCCACGCTGACAAATCCTATCTGCCCTTCACTTACCTCTTCAGCACATGCAGAAATGATCTTCTTGGTCATTGGGCCCACTAGTGGTCTCATCCGCCAGAGCATGTCTTTGCACACAGGGGAAGTTGCCAACTGTGGCGTTCGAAAAGAGCCCCCGGTCGTTTCCCAGACTATTGACTTGTACACCACTACAGTGGTACCTCGGGTTAAGTACTTAATTCGTTCCAGAGGTCCGTACTTAACCTGAAACTGTTCTTAATCTGAAGCACCACTGTAGCTAATGGGGCCTCCTGCTGCCGCCGCGCCGCCAGAGCCCGATTTCTGTTCTTATCCTGAAGCAAAGTTCTTAACCTGAAGCACTATTTTTGGCTTAGTGGAGTGTGTAACCTGAAGCGTATGTAACCCGAGGTACCACTGTACTTTATTCTTCCGCTGCTACCAATTTTGTGGGGGGAAACGCAGGGCTCCCCAGTGAAGTACTGAGTCTTAGGTAAAGTTCACAATGAAGATTAAAGTTTATTTCAAACACAAACAAGTTTTAAAATATACAGTGGTACCTCTGGTTGCGAACGGGATCCGTTCCAGAGCCCTGTTCGCAACCTGAGCAGAATGCAACCCACGTCTGCGTATGTGAGGCTCACAATTCACTGCTTCTGTGCATGTGTGACATCATTTTGAGCATCTGCGCATGTGCGAGCGGTGAATCCCGGAAGTAACCCTTTCTGGTACTTCTGGGTCGCCATGGGACGCAACCTGAAAACGCTCAACCTGAAGCAAACGCAACACAAGGTATGAGTGTATTCCAAACACTGTCACTCTATTCCCTCTGAGCCTTGTCCCTGTCTCTAACTCACTCTGACTCCTCTATCTCCCCCCCTCCCCCAAAGAGAACCAACTGAACTAACTGTCAAAACCTCTGGGCTGAGCCTCAAGATCAGGTAGGCTCCACCTCTGGGCTTTCTTTTTGGTCAACCTATTAACCCTTTCTCTCCCCCAATACAAATGTATCCCCAAAGAATGGTCAAACGCCACACCAACTCACCAAGGTTTTGAGACCCATCAGTTACCCTTACCTGGTTTAGCCAGCCAATCAAAGCCATTCCCAGGGTGTGGCCACCTTCGCATGCTGACAGCTTCTGAGAGCCACAGATGAGAGCTGAGTGTAAGGCGAGGACCAAAAAATGGACAAATTGCCCCAGAAGGAGCACAATATGCCCCCCACTAGAGGTTCTACCCCCTCCCCTAACACCCTATACACCCCTGCAGCAAGACAATACAGACATTATTGAACTGGGTGGACCACGGCAGCCTAGTTTGTTCCTATGGCAACCTCAAGGCAACAGCAAGAATGGACCAGACTTCACTGGAACGCCCATATGGAATCCTGGCAGGTCAGCATCCATTTGTTCAGTTCACATCCTACAATTCAAGCCTGGATCAGGCCTCAAAACAGCTTCCTGACTCACATATCATAAAATAGATTCATTCAATTTTTCATCAGGGTGGGAAGAACCAGCCTGTATCCCTAATCAGGCCCAAGAAGCCCTCAAGCTGCACAGGTGATAAGGGGCCACAATTACCTGAGATGTCAGGTGATCAAATTTGGCCTACAGCAGGCAGGTGAGAAAATGACCTGGCTCTCAGGCCTGATCTGGACCCCTAGCCCTGTTATAAAGCAGGGGGTGCAAGGAGCATTAAGCTGATAGGACACAAGGACATAAGTGCCCCACTCCCCACCATATTGACTGATGACATCTGGAAGTATAAATGTGTCTCGTGGCTGTAACATGTCGGGAGACAATGGATGAGTGTGCTTTTGGGGTGAAGTCAAGCTATTGGAAGGTTACAATGCCTGTTGTGGCTGTAGAGACCAATACAGGAAAGACATGTTTTGTTGCAGCTGGGGCAGATGCACCATGGCATTTTCTTCTCTCTGCAGTCCTCCCAGTGGTTACAGTATTCTTCCTCTGGATCACTGCTGTGGTTACACGACCTGACTGTCTGTCTCCAAGTTAGGTAGGTGTGGTGCCCCCCCCCCCCATGATTGCTTGCTCCTTCGTACAAAAATAAAATGCAAAGTCTTTGCCTTCAACAGTTGAACTCATCAAAACCCGCTCTGGAAACTTGTGGTTATTCCCATTTTACAGACAGGAAAAACAAGGCTGGGACAATAAATGGGCCTCCAGCATTCAGCACTGTCAGAATAACCGGCACATCAGGGAGAAAGTTAGGGTTGAGCAGCTGTTTAATTAAAATACTTTATTTTGAAATACTTTATTGTCACTTGTACAACTTGTATACAGTGAGATTACAAGAGCACCCTCCACTCAGCTCTCTTAGTCTTAACTCCCCTCGCACACCCACCAAACCCGAAAGTCAGTTGCCCTGTTGTTATCTTTTCATTCAGCAGCCTAACAGCCCACGGATAGAAGCTGTTCTTTATCCTGTTGGTTCACAGACAGCCCATAATATCTTGTGCTGTATTCACCACCCTCTGTAGGCACTTCCTATCAGTGATGTCAAACCAGCATACCACACCGTGATGCAGTATGAAAGGACACTTTCTATTCTTGACCGGTAGAAGGAGATCATCAAATGTTAATTGACATCATTCTTTGCAATACTCTGAGGAGATGGAGTCTCTGTTGGGCTTTCTTAACCACCTGGGTTGTATTGATTTTCCAAGTAAAGGAAAAACTCCTAGGAATTTAAAGGAAGAGACTCTTAATGATAGCACCTGCAAAATATTTTTTGTACCATTTGTACCATTTGTACCAAAATTTTGTACCATTTCATTTTCTTTAGTAAATTTTTTTTGGGGGGGTGGTATTTGTTGATGTTTTCATATGCTATTCACTGCTTTGGGGGCTTTCTGGCCCGAAAGCAGTACATAAATAAACTGTAACAACAACAATTTTAATTGCTGTTGTAACTGGTTTAATTGCTATCCTTTTATCATGCGGTTGTTTCATTGAGCATTTTAATTTTTAGAATGGGTTTTGCACTTGTAAACTGATCAGTGAGATGTGCCTGCCTCCATTCTCAGGAGGAATTTGAAAACATTCCTGTTTATCCAAGTGCATTTGGTAGCTGAAGAATACCTCGAGATCATTGGCTAGAAGGATGCTTTTAATAGCAATTGCTTTTAATTTTAATCTTTTTTTAGAATGTTTACATCCGTTTTAGATTTTTTCCCCAAAATTTGTTTTTAAATTGTGTATCTGTTTGCTGCTTGGGAACCCATGAGAGTGGGGGGGGGAGTACAAATTGGGAATGTCCCCTGCTTGAAACCCTGGAGAGCTGCTGCCAGTCAGTGTAGACAGTACATAACTAGATGGACCAGTTGTCCCACTCAGTATAAACAGCTTCCTGTATTCCCATGTAGCTCAAAATACAAACTGGAATGGTGCAAACAGAGCCTTATTGTGCATGAACCGCTATCCATAATCTGAGTTTGGGAAGCTCCTGACTCTCTGTCAAAGATAGATCTGGATAGGATTGCAAAGACACCCCCCTCCCTCCCTATCCATCTGGGGTGATGAGCAAAGCAATGGGCATTGGGGAGGAGAACCCCCAATACTCCTCTCTGGTGTGCCCATGTGCCTGCACACCATTCTGAAGCCCGCAGCTGTGCATCACTGTGAGCACATCCTTACAGTTGTCAGCACCCGGGGCAAGGCAAGTAATTTGTGCCCCCTAACCCATGGATTTGCGCCCCCTAACCCGTGGATTTGCACCCCCTAACCCGTGGATTTGCGCCCCCTAACCCGTGGATTTGCACCCCCTAACCCGTGGATTTGCGCCCCCTAACTCGTGGATTTGCACCCCCTAACCCGTGGATTTGCACCCCCTAACCCGTGGATTTGCACCCCCTAACCCGTGGATTTGCACCCCCTAACCCGTGGATTTGCACCCCCTAACCCGTGGATTTGCGCCCCCTAACCCGTGGATTTGCGCCCCCTAACCCGTGGATTTGCGCCCCCTAACCCGTGGATTTGCGCCCCCTAACCCGTGGATTTGCGCCCCCTAACCCGTGGATTTGCACCCCCTAACCCGTGGATTTGCGCCCCCTAACCCGTGGATTTGCGCCCCCTAACCCGTGGATTTGCGCCCCCTAACCCTGCTACTTTTTTGCAAGTGAGAGAGAAAGAGAAGGGTTTGCAATCTCTGGTGGTTTTTTCTCATGGGAAGCTGGAGCCTCTGAGCACCCATTGCGCTCCCCTGGCAAAGCATCCGGTCTGGAATATTCCCACATGAAGGCCAGGGGAAACAAAACAGCAGCTTCTCTTATTCCGACGCTGAATCGTCTTCTTTCTTTGGGGAAGGGGGAGGGGGCAGCAATGCCAACGAGGCAGTTCAACGCCCAGATGTACACTTTGTTGCCCAATGTAGAAACCTCCCCAAGCAGACCCCCCCCCCCGCCTCACTAATGGACAAGGGTCAGGATCCAGGAAGGCTTCCTTGCTAAAATGAATGTGAACTGTGTCCAAGAGTACGCACCTATTTCAAAGCAGCTGGAAAGGGAGGTTTGTCCCATAAATTGCCATAGGAACATTGGAGGGGCTGCCTTATCCCCCAGATCTCTAAGTAGCGCTGGGAGAGAGACTCCCTGTTGGATAGCTGCTGCCAGTCAGTGCCAACAGTACTAAGCTAGATGGACCAGCAGTTTGACTTGTTCGAAGGCAGTTTCCTAGGTTCTTATTTAAACCAGCCTTTAATCCTATGGTGACTGTGGGATCTTGCTTCATTTTTAGGGGAAGCTGTAGCTCAGGGTCAGAACACCTGCCTTGCATAGAAACGGTCCTGGGGCTCAGTCCTGGGCATCCCCAGGTAGGGCTGGGAAGACTCCTCACTTGAAACCCAGTGCCAGGCACGGCTTACAAAATACTAGATAGACCAACCTGCCTGACTCACTGTAAGGCAGCTTCCTGCAACGGTAAGAGAGGCAAGATGGATAGGGGCATTTCCCCCCATAAAGGACCTGTCACCTGGGAGAAGAGGCTCTGATGGACGGCTGCCGTCCCTCCCAGCAAATCCTTTCGCTGGGGCTGATGTGCTGGCTGTCCCTGGCGAAGCAGGCAAGCAAAAACTTATCGCAAAATCCCAGACTGGCTCCGTCTACCCACTACTCGCTCAAACCCCGACGGGAGGGGCTGGCTCTGTCCCGGCGGGCGCGCAGCGAGAGGGCGGTGTCTCCTCAAGCCACCCCCCTCCTCCTCCTCCTATGCCCGCCCACCCCGCCGCTCTTTAATAGCTTCCCCTAGCCAGAAGACAGCTGTCGGAGAAGAAAGCCGCTGGTGCCAGCCGTCGGAAGACGAGACCCTTCGCGCCTGCTGTCCGGTCGATGGGCTGCCTGCGCCATGGAGCGCCACCAGCAGCCTCTCAACTACCCGCTGGCGGGGGACCAGTACGAGTATGAGGAGGAGCCGTCGGGGGCCTGGAACGACAGCTTCCTGGAGCTGCAGTGCGCCTGGGAAGAGGCCGAGACGGACTGGGAGGTCTCCTTCTCGCTGCTGCCCGTCCTCTACATGCTGGTCTTCGTCCTGGGCCTGTCGGGGAACGGCCTGGTGATCTTCACCGTGTGGCGCGGCCCGCCGGCGAAGCGGCGCTCGGCGGACACGTACATCGGCAACCTGGCGCTCGCCGACCTCGCTTTCGTGGTGACGCTGCCCCTCTGGGCCGCCTACACGGCGCTGCGCTTCCACTGGCCCTTCGGCTCGGCGCTGTGCAAGCTGAGCAGCTACCTGGTGCTGCTCAACATGTTCGCGTCCGCCTTCTGCCTGGGCTGCCTCAGCTTCGAGCGCTACCTGGCCATCGTGCACGCCCTGCCCCGCTCCGTCGGGCGGCCCGCCTCGGCGCGCCCGCGCACCTCCACGCTGCTCTCGCTGGTCGCCGTCTGGCTGCTGGCCGGGCTCTTAGCGCTGCCTGCGCTCTTGCTGCGCAACACGCGTACGCGCCTTCCACCCCACCAGACCGACGGCAACGCCTCTGCTGCTGATGCCGATGCCGATGCTGCAGCTATGGCTGCTGAGGCCGCCGTCGAGTGCGACATGGATTTCAGCAGCGTGGCGTCCAGCCCGCGGGAAAAAGAATACTGGATGGCGGCGTTGAGCCTTTCCACGACGGCGCTGGGCTTCGTGCTGCCGCTGCTGCTCATGACGCTCTGCTACTGCTGCATCGGCGCCACCGTCAGCCGCCACTTCCAGCAGCACGTGCGCAAGGAGGAGGGCCGCCAGCGCCGCCGCCTGCTGCGCATCATCGTCACCCTGGTGGCCGTCTTCGCCGCCTGCTGGTTCCCTTTCCACCTGCTCAAGAACCTCTACGTGCTCTACTGGGTGGGGGTACTGCACCTGCCCTGCTCCTGGCTCGAACTCATCCCTCGCCTGCACCCCTACGCCACCTGCCTGGCTTACATCAACAGCTGCCTCAACCCTTTCCTCTACGCCTTCTTCGACAGCCGCTTCCGCGCCCAGTGTCTCCTCCTGCTCGGCCTGCGCCGGGCCCTGCGCGCCCAGGCCGGCTCCGTCTCCTCCACCCTCAGTGGGCAGACCCAGAAGTCTGAGCTGCCCTCCTTGGGCACCAAGGTGTGAAGAAAGAGGCGAGGAGGAGGAGAGCGAGGCAGCCGCTCAGACGGCTACTCCGAGCTCTCCAGTCCCGTCTGATGGCGGCGGCAAGGGCGGCTTTCAGCTCCACGAGCCGGCAGGCAGCAAAGCGAGAAGCGCGCTTTTGGAAGAGGCGCCTGCGCGCAACCTGGGACTTCCGACAGCGAGGCGCCCCTCTCCAGCGATAGCACTTGGGCATCGCGTCTTTCTCGCCCGATGGGCTGGGGCGATTCAGGACACTGCCATGTCACCCCTTCCCCGTCTCTCTCTCTCTTTCTATCTCTCCCCCCCCCCCCACCCCGCCGCTTCTTCTATGTCGGACACTGGCGCTTTGGTGCTATCCGAGTAGGTCGGACAGTTCTGCATCACCGCCGAGACCCAAGAATCCCCCCGGATTGGGCAGGTCCCTCTGGCGGGTGACTCCGCTTCTGACCTTTGTAATCAATAAATACTTTTTGTTGTTGTTTCCTCAGGAAAAAAAACCAAACTGGTTCTTTTTTTTCCCCCTTCTTGCCTAAAAACTTGCGCGTAGTGACCGAGAGTGACTGAGCTGCGCTTGACAAGGAATGAGTGAGCGAGAGTTTGTCGGACCGAAAGAGAAAGGTGCTGGTGGAAGGTCATTAAAACATACACACAGCAGCAACCCGAACCCATTTCAGACTAAGTGAAAACGAAATATTTCAATCCAAATAGCTTTGCGCCTTAGGGGATTTTTCAAACGAAAACCCGAATTTTCAAGCGTACGTAGTTTAATCCATCGCCTGCTACGTGCCCCTTTCATTACAGAGAGACTTCAAAATACTATTAATATTATTTGTTAAATTTGTATATCGCCCTTGCGTACCAAAGATCACAGGGCAGTTCACAACATCAAAATGCAAAATACAAAATGAAATAAAAACAAAACCATTTAAAAACAAAGAAATGAGCTAATCTCTTGGTCCTTGCTGGGCGGTGTGTGTGTGTGTGTGTGTGTGTGTGTCTGTCTGTCTGTCTGTCTGTCTCCAATAAAACCCCTCTCTCCCTAGCGATCCTGCTTTGGTCAAATTCAGAGCCCTCCGCGTCTGATTAAAACATTTTTTAAAACAAGGAAACTGGGAAGGTACGGGCTAGGGGCAGTGAAAAACCCTCGACGAATGTGATCTCAGCTGATGTTGCGGACTGGGCTGAGGGACCGGGGAGCTTCTGGAACATCTATACCCCATCTTTCCTCCTAGGAGCTCATGATAATGTACATGGTTCCCCTCCTCCCCTTTTCCTTCTCACAACAATCCTGTAAGGCAGGGTAGTCTCAGAGAGATAGTGATTTTTATGGCTTTGTCAGATGCAATCACTATTATGTTGCACATGCTCTCTTTGTGGTAGTAATCACTGTAATGCCTTTGAACATGTGCAGAGTGCATTTCTGGAAAGGGCTGTAGCTCAGTGATAGAGCATTTGCTTTGCATGCACAAGGTTGCAGCAGATCCCCAGTGGCACCTCCCTGGGTAGGGCTAGGATAAACTCCCTGCCTGGAATCGTCAAGAGCTGCTGCAAGTCAATGAGACAATACTAATCTGACTCAGCACAAGGCAGCTGCCGGTGTTGCTATTTATTTCAGTCTTTTATTCTGAACAATGAGGACTAGAATCTTACATTATTTTTACAGGAAGGAGACCATAGTACAATGTGTAGAGCACTTGCTTTGCATATAGAATGTCCCCAGTTCAATCAACAGCATCTCCAAGTGTGACCAGGTATGTCCCCAGTCTTAAATCCTGGAGAGCTGCTGCCAGTCTGTGTAGACAATAGTGGACTAGGTGGACCCGATGGTCTGACTTGGTATAAGGCAGCTTTATATGTTTACAGTCAGCCAGCTGAACCAGCTTTCTTCGACATTGCAGGGTGTTTACATGAGATGGAGCCCGCCCCACTTCACAGACAATAAGCACTGGTTGCAACAGCCTCTTCCCTTGGTGAAATCTCTCCCACATCCTCAAAAGGTATACCAGAAGCCAAGAAAGGGTAGGAGGGGAAGGGAACAAAGCAACTGGGACAATAGGTGGTGATTAATGGACAAACACCAGTCCATCTGTTGGGAGGTTGCCATCTGCATCTGCTCTATAAGACATCGGCCAGGTCTCAACACGAGAGCAGTGGTGGGCTGAAGACTGAACGATCAGGAGGGATCTACTTATCAATCTGATTGGCAGTGGTTTGGAAAAGGTTTCCAACTGTTCATTGCTGTTTAGAAATTTGGGAAATGGCAGCAATGGAGAGGTTAAAAATCCCACCAGAATCATGAGCTCTCAACTCACCCACCACATGGCTTGTTTAAATCAATTAATCAGTCAATCAATCCCCTGCCATGTTGCCCTTCAGTTCTTACTTTCACTTCTTAAAAAAAAACAAGCAAGTTTCTAGACCTCATGGTGACTGGGCAGTATTTGACACCATCGTAGCTCCTGCAGGCTCTGCTTTTCTATCTCACCAGTGTGTCAGTGTGGTGTAGTGGTTAAAAGCGATAAGACTCATAATCTGGTGAACCAGATTCGTGTGTCTGCTCCTCCACATGCAGCTGCTGGGTGACCTTGGGCCAGTCACACTTCTCTGAAGTCTCTCAGCCCCACTCACCTCACAAAGTGTTTGTTGTGGGGGAGGAAGGGAAAGGAGAATGTTATCCGCTTTGAGACTCCTTCGGGTAGTGATAAAGCGGGATAACAAATCTAAACTCTTCTTCTCTTCTTCACCTGGTGATGAGGTTTGTTAAATCCAGGGCTCCTGATCAAACCACTCCCAAACCTCACCATATTAAAAGCTGCAAACAAGCCCCTAGGACAGGTTTGGGCTACTGCCTCCTTGGTTCTGTAAATTCGTCCCCAGTGCCCCCTCCATACCCTATCAAAAGCATTGTTCAGAATACCGGAATAACCCCCCCCCAAAAAAAAAAAAATCAAAGCAGCAATAATTTCATTCAAAATCCAATTAAAACCTGGATAGCTCAGTTGGTTGTGATGCTGATAATGCCAATTTTGAAGGTTATTAATTCAACATAATTGATGAACTGGATCCAGTGGTACCAGCTCCCAAAGCCTGATAGTCATTTACACTTCCAGCGGTCCCCTGCTACCTTGGGCGCGCACACACAGTAATCCCCCTGCCCGAAAGGGGATGGCACTGCCTACTTTGGAACGGCTGCTCTATGCCGACTGCTTGTCCCTTATTTCACCTGCCTCAGTCCTAGTTCCAAGGTCCTGGTGGGCTGCTGTCACTCTTTATGCCAGTCTTCCTGCAAGCTAGTGCCCTCCATATGTTTTGGACCACAACTCCCATCTACCCCAGCCGACATGTTTATTGATCAGAGATTATGGGAATGGCAGTCATCCAAAAAGTGACACAACCTTGATGGCAGAAAGTGAGGAGGAATTAAAGAACCTCTTAATAAGGGTGAAAGAGGAGAGAGCAAAATATGGTCTGAAGCTCAACATCAAAAAAACGAAGATCATGGCCGCTGGTCCCATCACCTCCTGGCAAATAGAAGGGGAAGAAATGGAGGCAGTGAGAGATTTTACTTTCTTGGGCTCCATGATCACTGCAGATGGTGACAGCAGTCACTAAATTAAAAGACACCTGCTTCTTGGGAGAAAAGCAATGACAAACCTAGACAGCATCTTAAAAAGTAGAGACATCACCTTGCCAACAAAGGTCTGTATAGTTAAAGCTATGGTTTTCCCAGTAATGATGTATGGAAGTGAGAACTGGAACATAAAGAAGGCTGATCACCAAATAATTGATGCTTTCGAATTATGGTGCTGGAGGAGACTCTTGAGAGTCCCATGGACTGCAAGAAGATCAAACCTATCCATTCTGAAGGAAATCAGCCCTGAGTGCTCACTGGAAGGACAGATCGTGAAGCTGAGGCTCCAATACTTTGGCCACCTCATGAGTCGGACAAGACTAAACGACTAAACAACAACAACTGGCATTCAGTGCCTGGGAAAGGCTGTCATGCAATGGCAGAGAACATGTATTGTGCCCAGAAGGGCCCAAAGTACTTGATTCAGTCAACCACAATTGAAAGGAGTTTGCAGACTCTGCCACTGGTCAAAGCACACCAGTGATAGGTTAGCATTCCCAGTGGTCAGCGATGATGTGAGCTGAAGCCCAGGAGCATCTGAAGAGCCACAGGTTAGTCACCCGATTTAAAGAAAAGCAAGCACACAATGTGGTGTAGTGGTTAGTGTGTCAGACTAGGACCTGGGAGACCAGGGGTCCAATCCCCACTCAGCCATGAAGTTCCCTAGGTGACCTTGGGTAGGTCATCATCTCTCAGCCTAACCTACCTCACAGGGTTGTTGTGAGGATGAAAGGCAGAGAAGGAGAGCCATCCATGCCACCTTCAGCTCCTGGGAGGAAAAAAATGGCATATAAATGTGTTACATTTAAATAAAAATATTTGGTGGGGAATAATTTTCAGACCAAGAGGCACATTCCTTTCCAGGAAACATGTGCCGTTGGGGAGATGGGTGGAGACAGAGGGAAAAGTGGGTGGAGCATCGAATGTAAATTTTACCTTTGTTGATAAAATGCTCTTTTTCCCACCCTGGTAAGGAAGGGGCTTAGGGACACAGGTGGAGCTGTGGGTTAAACCACAGAGCCTAGGACTTGCCGATCAGAATGTCGGCGGATCAAATGCCTGTGACGGGGTGAGCTCCCATTGCTTGGTCCCTGCTCCTGCCAACCTAGCAGTTCAAAAGCACGTCAAAGTGCAAGTAGATAAATAGGTACCGCTCCGGCGGGAAGGTAAACGGCGTTTCCGTGCGCTGCTCTGGTTTGCCAGAAGCGGCTTAGTCATGCTGGCCACATGACCCAGAAGCTGTACGCCGGCTCCCTCGGCCAATAAAGCGAGATGAGCTCTGCAACCCCAGAGTCGGTCATGACAGGACCTAATGGTCAGGGGTCCCTACCTACCTAAGGAAGAGGCATGATCAGATTTCAAGGACCCATTCCAGTCAGGCAAAAACACTAAAGTAGGGTGTGAGGCAGGGTCAATGAAGGGTGTGGCCTGGGCAGAGTCTCAAGGGGCAAATAGAGAGGCCTGCCCCCCCCCGCAGATTTAGCCCCTGGGGAAAAGGCACCTTTGATTCTAGTGTGGATGGGGGGGTGGAACCTGGTGCTCTCTGGCTATTGTTGGACAACAACTCCCATCAGCCCCTAAGCATTGGCCATGCTGGCTGCTGGGAGTCCAATAGCATCTCTAGGACCACAAATGCCTCATCTCCAAGCTAGTAGATCTTTAATGAAAAGAATGTCACAGTTTTGGGTGTTCAGGTTTTTTGCCTTTCAAGGTTTGCAGCTCAGATCATAAACAAATTTGGTTGTGCGAGAGGTGGAGAAAGGCTAAGGGAAGGCAAGACTGCCTCCACCCTTTTCAAAGCCTGTAAATTGAATGCAATCTTTTTTGTTAACAGCTCACCAATTGCTCTCTGCAAATCAGTCCAAAGCCTGCTGTCTCTGAGGAGGTGTGAAGGCAGCCTCTTCCCCAGGGATTTGGGGGCCATGTCACTTTCTTGTGTGAAAAGAAAGATTGATTTCCCATGTCTTAGCCAATCTAGGGCTAAGAAAACTCTGGGAAGTGGAGGTAGGAGCGTCCCCCACCCAGACTAAGGAATGCACCATCCAAGATAGAACCAGGTAGGGATGGGGGAGGGATAAGTTTGATTCAATTTGCATTTAAAGCTGAATCTACCTAATCCACACTTTCCAGAACAATATGAGAACCAAAACACAACCGTCCTTCAAAACCTGCCCTGCTCCAAATTTTCCAATGAAGTTATAGAGTCTGGTAATATGTACAAAAATGCATTTGATAGGATAAAGTGTGCACATAGCGGTGAAAATAGCTCACAAAGGTGAATTATATTTGGAGAAGTTGCTTTGCGTAAACACATGTATTGAGAGAAATTCACACTAAAATGCAGACAAATTTTCATTGAATCTCAAACTGATGCAGGAATGTGGAGAACTGAATTTAATATAAGGAAATTGGGCAGATGAGAGAAAGTGTCATTGATAAGATTTGCCCAGCTCTTAGACCTGGAGTACTCTGCTGGGGTTTTCAGCTGCAGGATTTAATTTGACTCAGGATCTATGATTAGTGCAAGGGCTCGGCTCCATAAAGGGCAGGTTGGATAAAAAGCAATGATTTTTTTTCAAGGATGTTTTGAATTTAAATTGGATTTAAAAAAAAAATTAAATTGGATTTTTAAAATAAAATGCTTTTGTAGGAGAAATCTTTCTAAAGATAGTTTTCTATTTAAGTTACATTATAGTCCAAAGGCTATTCATCAGGAAATAAGGATTTAAGTATTTCATGTGTGGTAAAACCCAGTCTGTTGGTTTTGTTTTGTTTTTTAATTGTTTAACCACATGCATTATCAAACATGGACACATATGCTATAATGTTACTGTTTTAGTAAAATAAATGGTTTAAATTGTTATTAAGGAAGTGGTTATTTTTCTCCTTCCAATAAAGTACAGCAGAAAAGTTGTCCAAATATAAACAGTTAACTTACTAAACCTCACAATAATTTCATAATCATCTATGCATTTCTAATAGTATAATCAAATCAGTAATTTTTGATATAACTGTAAAAACTACTCTAAAAATTTATTATTCCAAAATGAAACCTTCATCTGGTTATAGCAGATGCTGATTATACCAGCAAAAATGTCTTTCTATAAAAAATTTCAGCTCCAAATCCTTCCTCCCTGCTCTCCTGTGGGGAGATGGGCAGGGAATGAAGACAAGCTTTTCCTTCCTCCTGTGCCTTATCTGTTTGCCCTCCCTGCCCTCTGTTTTCTTTACTCACTGAGGAGGCATAGGGGAGGATAATTCAAGTCATTGATCTTAGATTCTCACTCCCAAGCACCCCTCCAGTACCTATTAACACCTTTGCTACCTAAGATCAGAGCATCCCTCCCACACCCAACATGGCCCATTTGTCAGGTCCCCTCCCACTTCCCCCCAAAACAGCCCTGTGTCTCAGCTCTAACTGGTCACAATTTCTTTATTTGTATTGTTTTTGCATAGGCAGTACTATATGTATTTTAACAGGTACACAGGTGGCGCTGTGGTCTAAACCACTGAGCCTCTTGAGCTTGCCAATCAGAAGGTCAGTGGTTCAAATCCCTGCAATGGGTGTAAGCGACCGTTGCTCTGTTCCAGCTCCTGTCAACTTAGCAGTTTGAAAGCACGTCAGTGCAAGTAAATAGGTCCCACTGTGGCAGGAAGGTAAAGGGCGTTTCCATGCACTCTGGTGCCCGTCACAGTGTCCCATTGCACCAGAAGCAGTTTAGTCCTGCTGGCCACATGACTTAGAAAGCTGTCTGTGGACAAATGCTGGCTCCCTTGGCCTGAAAGCGAGATGAGCTCCGCAACCCCATGGCCACCTTTGATTGGACTTAACCGTCCAGGGGTCCTTTACCTTTTACCTTTATGTATTTTAAGAGTACAAACATGTCAGACAGCAACCTGGTGCCCTCCAGATGTTTTAGAGACTGTAACTTCCATCAGCCCCAGCATTGTATGGCTGCCATGGCTGGGGCCGATGGGAGTTGTATGAGGAGGGCACCAGGCAGGGAAAATCTGGCATTGTTTCAAAGCAACTACATGCGTGCAGTGCTTTTTTTCTAAAAAAATGTTTAGGGGCACAGTGGTACCTCAGGTTACATACATTTCAGGTTACATACGCTTCAGGTTACAGCCTCCGCTAACCCAGAAATAGTACTTCGGGTTCAGAACTTTGCTTCAGGATGAGAACAGAAATCGTGCTCCAGCAGTGCAGCGGCAGCGGGAGGCCCCATTAGCTAAAGTGGTGTCTCAGGTTAAGAACAGTTTCAGGTTAAGAACGGACCTCCAGAATGAATTAAGTACTTAACCCAAGGTACCACTGTACTCTCATTTTGACTCAAGAAAATCACCATTTTAGTTCAAATCGGGGAAAATAAATACAGTAAATGGACAAAAGTACAAAGATTCACAAAATGTTTAGGAGTATGCGTACCCCTTCATCCCCCCAGAAAAAAGCACTGCATGCATGTATGTGAAGCTACAGCCTATTGGGACCTCTGCTTAGAGGTGCCAGAAGATGCTTTTATGATTTTGCTACAGCAGGCTAGCCCCTTGAAGTTGTTACAAAGGAACAAAGGAAGCCTTCTGTAACAAATCTAGTGATTGGTCCATCTGCCTCAATATTGCGAACACTGACTGGCAGCAGATCTCTAGGTTTCAAACAGGAGTCTTCCTGTTCCGCCTCAGCCTTACCTGGAGATGTCCTCAGGGGTTTCACCTAAGGCCATCTGCCTGATGCTCCACTACTGAGCTTTGCCCTTTCTTTTGGTCATCAGGAAAATATACCCCTGCCCAATACTTTGCGCAGCAGCTGCCAGTCAGAGAAGACAGCACTGGGTTAGATGGACCAGTCAGCTCCAGATGCTCTTGATCAAAGAACAAAGTGCGCATTTGCAAGCTTGCAGGAAGAAGGGGAAGTTTGGTGTCAACACTTTCACTCCTGCCAAAGGGAGCAAATGGGTTCTAAATGAGAGGGGAATTGCAGCCGGGTAACGGGGGGGGGGGGGGGGGGGGATGCTAAGGCCTAGTTAGAAGCAGGCTGAGATGGGGAGTGTTGAAACTGGTGGGACAGCCAGCTCCCTCCAAACCCACAAAGGAGCTTTGGAGACTCGTTGGGGTGTAAGAGATTGTGGTAGACACAAGGCTCAGGGGAGGGCAGCAACTTGTCCTCTGCCCACAGGAAAACCTGTTTGGGTTGCGCTCTTTCAGACTGTGGGTGGGTCACGTTTTGCTCACTGAAAGCTAACATGTCAAGGAAGACACCTTTCTCTCCGACATGCAACTTTTCTAAGTGAATGGAGTTTGTGTGTTGGAGGGGTCAATTCAGCAGTGGAGGCCAGTCCATTGTGGTGAATGGGATGGTGCCCCACCAGTCGTTCCCACCTGCCTGTCTGCTTGCGTGCAACCAAATCGTGGGTGGTGCTGGCATCGTATCCCATTCTGTCCTGTACCTGTCGCATGCAGCACCTTTTCCTTTCTGCTGCATTCTGCTGTTCGTCTCACCGTCCCGACATCACGCTGAGAATTAACACATTATGGAACTAACTATACTGCACAACTAATGATGTTGCAAAGCCACGTTAAGATCGCTTGCTTATCGCCGTATATTCCACTGGCCACCACAGACCTTTTTTTTTTTTTTGGTAAACATTTTAAAATTCATTCATACCTACGTGATAGAAAACAAGTGTTGTTTATTGAGACATTCAGGCATTCCCTTGTATATCAAGAAGAGAGCAGTGAACAGGCCTCTGAAGCTGCCTCCCTGGGAACCTTGCCCTATGAAACACTTGCATGCCTCTCTTGTCTCCTTTGAGCTGCATCTTCCCAAGGGAGCTGAGGTGGAACGCCAGAATTTAAAGGGGGTGCAACAAGGCGCCAGTGTCCAAAATGAAGTAGGAAATCTGGTTTGGGTAAGGGGGGGCTGCACAGCTCCCTCCCCTCCTGGCATGGGTGAAAACATCAGCAGCTGAGGCTTTCTTGCCGGTGGAGGAAAAACCCAGGGTCCCAGACAGCTGCAGAGATGGGAGGAGGGGTCGGTAGGAAAAAGGAAGAAATCTTTGCTTATCTCCGCAAGGAACCTCAATGACACGGCCAGCCCAGATGTCTGGCAGGAGGCAGAGATACCTCCAGCTTCACCCGAGGTTGCTGTGGTGATGGGGGCAGCTTGGAGCAGAAAGCGGGATGGTTGGTGGGGAGAATTACCTTCCGAAGAGGCTGCTGCTGAGCTCAGGTTCGGGGGGACTTTGCCATTTGCAGACAATAAATGGCTTTATTTGCCCGTCTTATCAATAGGAGGTTGGGGGGGGGCTATTTCATCAGTTCAAGGGCTGTTTGTAGCAGCTGCACCTCCTTGCCAGGACACAGCAGCCACTGTAAAATAGCGTACAGTGATGATGGTAGGAGAGAAAGAGTGTGTGCATGTGTGTCTTAGCAGCAAGGCCCAGCTGGGGAAGCCTACAAAAGGGAATCAATCAACTAGTGATTGTGCATTTGTCTTTCAGCTTGCAGCGACGGCAGTTAAGATGGTCTTTATAGGCAGATGCAGCTACCCAGTGGCGTAGCGTGGGTTGTCAGCACCGGGGGCAAGGCAAGTAATTTGCGCCCCCTAACCCTGGATTTGTGCCCCCTAACCCTATCCCTAACCCCCAGATGTTGCGCCCGGTGCGGCCGGCCCCTCCTGCACCCCCCACGCTACGTCACTGCAGCTACCTATAATCTCAGCTAATTGCATGGCTCCTCAGTTGCTCACACTCCCATCTGTGCAAATAATAAAACCGGAGCACGCGGCTGTAATTGGGTCCCATGTTTTCCTCCCCGCCCTTGGGCATTAAGTTCTGCTTGCAGGTTTCCTGCGGATGTCTGGCTGGCCACTGCGAGAACAGGATGCTGGACTAGAAGAGCCACTGGCCTGATCCAGCAGGGTCTTCTTTCAGTGAAAGCAGTTTGCCATGCTTTACTGCACCTCTGATCTAAGTTCCCACTGGTTAAATCTTCCCAAGACGTAGCCAATATCAACCCTTTCTCATGAGCAACTAAAGCAGGTGTGGGCAATGCTTGGCTGTCCAGAGGCTGCTGATTGGCCGTGCTTTCTGGGGCGGATGGAAGGCCAAAGGTTCCCCACACCTGCACTAAAGCCTTGTTTTGCAAATCCTTATTCTCATCCTTATCTTCTGGTTTGCTCTGATCCATGATCTTTAACATGCTGCAAATGTAACTGCTGTACTTTTGTCGTTCCTGGGAAAATAAAATAATAAATTATAAAAGCACCGTGCAGGTGATAGGAAAACACTGTTCCTTACAGAAGGAAGGACTTACAGAGCAGGCATGAAGTAACATTTCTGCTGAATCTGCATGAGGGCATTTTAAGGGCTGAAGGATGGGATGTGAATTTTGCAAAATAAGTACTTCTATTTCCTTCATCACCCCCCCCCCTCTTTGACTCCATCAATGGCTTTCCCCACCTGGTTGCTGCAATAGGGGTGCGAAGGGACATAAGGTCTCTGTGCCCCAGTCTGGGCGGGACCAAATGGGAGACTCCCACTGCAGGCATTGCAGCAGGTCATATTGTAAAGGACACCTGTCTGAAGCCTGCCTTTCTTCTCCAGAGTGTGTCATTCCTTTTGTCTGGTATGTATTACAGGAAACAAGTCTCCAGTCTGTTCCTTTACCAGCTCTTTGCAATATTTGAGGGCCCAGGTGGAAAACAGTGCAAGATATTCCTCACTTGCTGAAGCCTCTGATGAGCGCCCAGGGTGGAATGGGCCAGCAAACCTCTCTGCATCGCTTTTGAGGTCCATGAAAGGAGGCGAGGCAGAAACACATATAAACAAAATGACAGATCATAATCATGCCCGTGACCCAGTGAATTAAAATATAAATATGTACCCAAATTCTGGCTAAGCGTCACCACCTCACGATGCTGAAGTCATAGCTAGGCCCTGACATACCATTAGAACTTGTTTGCACTAAAAAAAATTGATCTGTGGAACTAGTCCACAAGGGCACTATGACCACCAGACAGAACCCAGTTAGTTCTACCACAGCCTGATATTATCAGTCTGCGGTAACAAAGAACTGGGTCTTCACTGGTGGCTGTAGTGTGGTTGGAATGCCCTCCCTGCTGAAATACACCACCTCCATCCATATTTGCATGTCACTGGCTCCTGAAGACGCATCTGTTTAGGGAAACCTGCCCTTGCACTTCTGATGTTATTTAATTGTACTGCTTTTAAAATTAAGGATGTTTTAATGCTTTGACGAAATGGTTATTGGGTATTTCAAATGTGCATGGATCTCAGAATTGATTTTATAGATAGCTCAGTTGGCTAGAGCGTGACTCTGATAACACCAAGGTTGCAGGTTCAATCCCTGTATGGGACAGCTGTGAATTCCTGTACAGTGGTACCTTGGTTCTAGAATTTAATCCATGCTGAGAGTCTGTTTGACTCCCAAAACAGTTCAAAAACCAAGGCACAGCTTCCAATTGGCTGCAGGAGCTTTCTGCACTCAATCGGAAGCCCCGTCGGACATTCGGCTTCCAAAAACGTTCGCAAACCGGAACACTCACGTCTGGGTTTGCGGCATTCGGGAGCCGATTTGTTCGGGAGCCAAGCCGTTCCAACTAGCAAGGTACCACCGTATTGCAGGAGGTTGGAGTAAATGAACTTCAGGGTCCCTTCCAATGCTGATTCTTTGACAAAAACTGCTCAGAAGCCATCTGGCATTTAAGCAGTATATAAACTAATGAATAACGAGTAATTCTCTGCTGATGTGAACCTATGGGAGGTCCCCGTTCCTCCTTGGAAAATAACAAAGCAGGAGTTGCTGTTTATCTATTTTTCTGGAAAGACAGATGTAGTACTGCATGATTTCATGTCTCCCTATCACTTTGAACACACAAGCTCTTTATTTCCTCTCCACTCCCCCGAGCCCACCTGCTTCAAGGCAAGCCAAATTTCAATCACTTCAAACATTTTCCTTATTTAGTATGGGGCACAGGTGAGGGTCTTGTTTTTGTCCACCTTAACAGCATGATTGAATCGGCTGCTCTGCAGGAAGCATCCGTCTGGAGGTTGAAGTCTCTCTGCACAATTCTATAGAAAAAGGGGTGGGGGTGGGGGAGGGCCCACTTCCCTTCTCAGGGATGGTCCCTCTGGGAACGGCTGCAAAGTGTTGTCACTGTCTTAATCAAAACTGAGGAAGAGATTATTTTTTCCTAACGTTTCTTAGATGCTTGTAGCAGCTGCAAGGGTCAGCTCAGTTTGCCACGCTAGTACACTGGCTGGGGAGTCCTCAGAGACAGAGCCTCTTTTCCTGTTTTTTTGGCTTGATATTGAAGTTTATTATTTATTTTTCAAGAAAGAGAAATGGCAGCAAAAAGGGGAGAGTATATTTTGAGTCCCAAATTTTCCCTAAATTCTATTGAGCTCTGCTGTTATTGAGAGACTGCACAGTCAGCTGTGTTTAGACTGCAAAAGGCCTCCTTGTCCAGAGTTGTTGTTTTTTTTTAATGGGTTGGAACAGTAGCTTCTTAAAATACACCACCACCCCAAACTATTGGAAATTGCCAAGTGCTGGAAGACATCATTCCTGCAACCCTTTCTGAGAGACCCATTTCACTGGGAGAATAACACACTGACCTGTGTGATCGTTCAGCAACCCCATAAAACCTGTCTTGAAGTGATGCTGTAAACGCCAGCTTTATTAATGCAACTGTGCTCTAGCTAATGCTTTTGGTCTTATCTCTTCTTATAAAAGACAGAACTGGTTACATTCTTTAAAAGGACAGAGCAGTTCCTCAGAGAACTGGTAATCTAGCAAAGCGCTTGAGTCTCAGACTCAACCATGTGGAAGCAGCCGATTTGCAAGCAAAGGGTTAGCCAAGCTTGGCCAGAAATATGCCACCTGATGCAGGAGCAGCAGTTTCCCCAAGGACTTAAACCCTGGGTTACTCCCAGACATCTCACCTTTAACTGAAGATACCAGGACCATATGCACGAACTCTACTGCTGAGCTGTGGCCCCTCTTTATGATCACAGAACTAAAGTGGCAGGAGCTCTTTCTCCCTGTAATACACAGAAGAGTGTTAAAGGCTCCCTGACCCCCCTCCCCAAGGCATCCTAAAAGAGAGAATCTGCTCATTCAAGCTTATTGCTGCCATGCTGAAGATGGTATGACACGATACTTAAGGTTTAACGCTAATCAACGTCTCCATGGTATCAGCACAAGTTTAAAGACCTACTGACGCTCAGCCCCAAGCCCTTTTTTGGGTTGAGCTACACACCACTGTCAGCAGAGGGTTGCTCTCCCACTACTGCACAAGGAACGCTTTCCGGCTATGAGGCTTGTAGTTTGTGGCTTCTTCCTGTAAAGAGACACCCACAGGTGACAAAGTGGCAGGGTTGCCCTTGTGCCAGCAGCACGTTTTATAAGCTCCACTGTACTTCTTCGTAACAAGCACAACCCACCACATATCTTAAGCTTAACCGAGGCCACAGATCAATCCTTTGCACCAAGCAATGCATTGGGTTTTGTGCTATTATTATTATTATTACTACTATTACAGGTTGTTGTTTTTTCCAAAATATTTATAAACAAAAGGCTAATAACCTTCAACAGCACTTCTGTTACATATGTAAAAAAAAGGGCTTAAGAACAAGTTGTACTCCAATGCACACTAATACAATACAGTGTCTAATGTCCTCAGCCACACTTCTCTACACATCACTCTGGGATTTCCCAGGGAACCGACTTCACACGGGTGTTGGAATCCAATTGGCTGGTCAGTCTCCCCTCGTGATCAGGTCCTCGATGTATGCATCCAGTTCGTCATCTGTACTGAAATCAATGTCCTGAAACCAGCAAAGGTAAATATAGTTCAATGCCTATGAGAAAGCATTTGATACAGTAGGGTGACTATTTGCTAGCTGGGGCTGATGTGAGTTGTAGCTGAAAACATCTGGGGGACACCAGGTTAAAAACATACTCAGATTTTTGAGATTCTGCAGAATCTGCAAGATTCTGTCTGTTGTATTTTTGTGATTAAGAAATTTGTTTCTATACTCATACATTTCCTTGTAGCCAGAAGGAAGGGGGAAATAAGAAGAAAATATGTAGAGAATAGCAATATAAGTATGTGTTCTGTACAGCAGAGTAGATGCAACAAAACTTCTTGGATAATTTACATTTAAATAAAAAAGTCATAATGAAAAAACATTTCCAGTTTTTTGCAATTCTGGCTGGGGCCTCACTCACCTCTTGGACTTTTTTGAGCAGTGATACTATGTTAGTCCTTAGCTTCTGGAGTTTCTCTTTTGTCTCTATGAGCTTCTGTTCTTGGATGTGAAGCTTCTCCTCAGAGGCTTTGGCCTGGGCATTAGCTTGAGTCTGGTAGGAGTTGCATAAATTTTTCAGCCCCTTCTCGTACTGCTTGAAATATTCTTTCTGCAGGGAGGCAAGACACAAGAGAATCGGTTCTAGGAGCTTCAAGAAAAGCAACATGTATTTTTGCAATATGTCCTTATGCAGTGGGAGGCCACACTCACACCATACATTTAAAGCAGTATCATACCACTTTAAAGTCATGGCTTCCCCCCAAAGCATCCTGGGAACTGTAGTTTGTTAAAGGGTGCTGAGAGTTGTGAGATCCCTGTTCCCCTCAGAGAGGTACAATTCCTAGAGAGATTTAATAATCACTATCTCTTCCCAGAGAACTCTGGGAAATGTAGGTCTGTGAAGAGGAGTAACAGTGTGGATGTAGCCAAAGTGTCTATTTCCTTCCCTCACCCTCACCCTCGCTTGTGGCAGAGTGCCATAAGGCTCTTGTCTGAGGATGTAGATACACTGCAATCTTTTGCTGCGAAATTGTGTCTGTCTGTCTTTCTTTCTTTCTCTTAAATAATATCCATGTTTGCCAGAAGGCAAAAAAAATTAATTGGAGTTAAACTGTCAATTTGACAGTGGAAGCATCTGCATTTGCTATTAAGTAAGATCTGCCTTCCACCCCTGCAGTCTGCTGCCCTCTGCTGGCTAAAAGGTGTCTGGGAAAAGACAAGAGCTGTTCACATCCTAAAAGGGTCTCATTTATCTTAAACGCTTTGTGGCACATTCAAATTATAATCTGAGGGTTTGGCTCTTAATTTAGGCACTTTATATACATTATAAAAGGTTACAATTATGGAAGGTGGTATCATAACCACTGGCTCCAGAAAATGTCTCACTAAAGCCAGCGCACTGAGTTAAAAGGGTAGCAATCTGCCTCTCTAAAAATTGGCAGCTGGCAAAGTATAGAGGAGTGGTTCTCAAAGTTTGTGGTACCACCCCCTGGAGACGTTTACCTAGGTGGGCACTAATGAGACAACGGGGAGGCATGGGGGTGCTGGAGGTGCTCCCCCTAAGTGCACTGAATGCTTATTTGCAATTGAGCAGGCTAGAGCCTAGAGCAAACACCTTCCTTGCTTCATATTTAAAGTTTTATTGCTCATCACTTTCAAAGCTATTTCCTTTGGTTACGTTTATATTTACAATTCTGTATTGTCAGAAGACAGCTATTGGTTTTCATATAAATTAGTTACTGTGCATCTGTGGTAGGTGAGGGTTTGTGCATGTCTGGTAAACTGAGTTATGTATGGATATTTTATGTTATAAATTTCCTTCAACGTTATGTTTTCAACAGCAAGAATGTGTAACTATTCTATGCTGGATTTTATTTTGTGATTGTCTTCCTCAGTGGGTCGTGCAAACTGCTATTCTGAATAATGCTTTTTTATAGGGTTGGGTAGTGGGCACTGGAGATGAGTTCATGGAACCAAGTGGGCTGTGCCCCCCCCCAAAAAAAACAGGGAACTGGTGCAGAAGCTAAGAATGTAGCAAGAGCAGCCACCAGCCTCCACTTGTAAGCACAGGACTTACCAGAGGGAAAGCTGCCAACTCTTCCAAATTCATGGCACTCAGGTCATTCTTGGAGATGGGGAAATTTGGGGGCAAGAAGTACCGCAAGCAATTCCTGCCCAAACAAAAACAAGCATGCTAAGAAGAGCAAGGCTATGTGTGCATTACAATTTGGAGAACACAGAATATTTTACAGAGTACAGAGTTCATCTTCTTGAACAACTTATTCTCCCCGCCTCCCTTTTCATTAATACAGCGAGTTTCTACTCCTTGTGATTCTGAAGATATGCTTCCAAAGATGGTGGGGGCAATGCCTGGTGGAACCACAACGAAGGCAGAATAAATTATGCAAAGCTGGTCAATTTGCATTGGCACAGGCTGCGGCGTTTAGATTGCTCAGGCACAGAATATTAACACTTTGGGCATTTTCTCTGTCCCAACAAAAGAAACTCCACAGCAGGTAACAGGTCAGATACGGTAAGAACATCACACTGACAACAGGGTGTTAAAAGCAAAAGAAGGAGTCCAAAATTAAGCTGGCATCTATAAAGCTGCTTAGCAAAGAGGCTCACCGGAGAGACTGAGCTAGTAAGTCTACAGTCTCATGGCTGTTGCTGGAAGCGGTGGTGTCCGGCTCAGTCCGGACGCACTCCGAGGTAGAGGGCTCAGGAGTAAGGTCTTCCTTCTCCTGCTCTTGAGTGTCTGGAGTTCGCAGTTCTGGTGAGGGAGGCTTCATGAGTCGAACATCCTTGCTGTTTTTCTCGACCCTGAAGGGAGCAACAGACACGTCACAAGGAATCCTTGCCATTCTAAAGACCTGAGTAACAGTCTTTGCTGCCTCCCCATGGCAAACTGATGTGCTGACAGCCATTCCCTGGGTACCGAAGATTTGCTTTACATAGTGATTACCAATACTGGCTGGCATTCATTTCCCTTTCCCTGTCTATACACTGTGCTAGAGGCAGCAGCTACCACAGCCCCTGCATCCCAATATAGCTGTGATTCCTACATTGCAGGGGGTTGGTCAAGATGGCCCTTGTCCCTTCCACCACCACAATTCTATGATTCTACACACACACACACACACACACACACACACACACACACAAATTACCAGCGATCTCTTGGGGTGGTATCTGTTGGGACATAGTCAAACTTCACTTTCCAGCGGATACCTTTCTTGCCTGCCTCCACACATGTAACTCGGCCAGTGAACCACTCCTTGTTCACTCGGACTTCCACGTGGAGTCCTTTATCTGAGGGGCACAGAAGAGCAGAAAGTCTTGCATTAAGCATCTGATTTCAAAGCAAGCAACTGCTTTCAAACAGGATTGAGGTTCGAATCTTTTGTTTAATCCAGAAACTGCATCCCATGGAAATTACATCGCTTAATGTGCCAGAAAGAGATACAGCTTGGTCCCATTCATTATTATGCAGGTTTAAGGGTTAGTCACAGCGGCTGTATTTGAAGCCAGGTGGTTTTGCTTTAACCTGGACTATAATCTTAATGGATGTAGAACAGATCTGCCCCAAACCTGCAGTCATCATGGTGTTCAATACATGCACCATTTTGCTCACCTGGAAGAATCAAGTAGGTGCAGAGACCAAGCGACTTATTTCTTACCTTTCTGTGCCCTCTTCAGTTCTGCCAAATCTTCTTCCCCTCCACTGTCTGTGAGCTGAAAGCAGAGTTAATACTCAGCATAGAGTACTTTACTAACTAAAAGAAGACCCAACAAAAAGCTAGCTTTAGAATTCAGCAAAAAACTATCTGTGGGCATTTTCATTTGCATTCAACTTTCTGGGCTGGGGATAAGCAGTACTTATGGAATAAAATGTTAATATATTGCTTAAACACAATAGCCTTGCAGCCATTTGCCACCTAGAACAAAAGACTAGAGCAGTCATCCTCTAACTGTGGACAGAAGCTAGTAGCCACTGATGGCCTTATCAAGAAATAATAATAAATAAAATACTAAATTTAAAACTATTATTCTTTGTGAATTTCTCCTCTTTTAAAGCAATCCAAGTTGGTGGCCATCACTGCTTCTTGTGAGAGCGAATTCTATAGTTAACTCTGCGCTGTGTGAAAAAGTACTGATGATTTTACAAGTTAAATTATAATGTTATGCAGGGCAGATTGCTCACTAGCCCTGAAGCAGTCAGTTAAGCTATAGCAGCACAGCAAAGCAGGAATTTCCAGGCAGGAACACAAAGAGTCATCACTGCTGAAAGTCATTGCCTAGTGGTTAGATTGGGTAGTGCACTGGAACTAAGGAGATCATGTAATTAGCCATGTAATTGTTTCATAACAAGAGCAATCAAATTTGCTTTTGTCATTAACACAAGCATCAAACCTTTTAAAGATTACTTTCCTTCTTGTTCTCATAACCTGAACTCCACTTAAAATCCCTGCCCATTATATGACAAGTTTTAACCACTTAATGAAACGGATTTCTTTTGATAAATCAAATGCCCAACTCCAGGTGAAACTGTAAGTCAAAACTTGACAAACAATGGACAGGTATTTTAATGGAGTTAAAGTCATGAGAAAAACAAAGGTGATCTTAAAACAGGTTTGGCACTTCTGCTAATTGCAAAAGACACACATCTGATAGCTTTTGCTGTGAAACTGAGTGAAGGCTGCCATTTGATGGAACACATTATCATGTCCTACCTGTGCTTAAGATGAAATATAGAACATTGAGGCAATTGGGGATTTTATCTCCATGTCCTATATCTGAGCTCAAGCAGAGGAAAGACACGATAATACACTCCATCAATTGGCAGCCTTCACTTGAGGAGTTTAAGGGGAGGACAAGTTCAGCTTGTTTAGCTGCTCGTCTTGGATCTGACTGTCAGAACTGTCTGTCCAGACAGTTTTCACTCACTGACTTCACCAAAATATAGATGTCCATATTTTGGCAAAAGTTCCAGAGGGGATGGAATAGGGACGAAGAACAGCAACTTTATGGGATTCTGAATGGCAAAATCAGACTTGCAAATGTCTCACTCACTTCCACCTCCACCTCGTTGGCGTCTTTCTTCTCTTCTTTCACTGTCACGTGTCGCCCATGTTTCCTCTTCTCTTTCCTTGGCCCAATTTCCTCTTCCAATTCATCCTCTATCGAGCTAATGCTTCTCTTCTGGGGACCTGAAGCCTGCAGAGATTAAGACATGCACTCAACCACCACAAGGAAGACGCATTGCTCCATGGACCATACGGTTGCATTTCCAAAAGGCAGAAGCACAACACAGCTACGTGAAGGCAGGAAGGGGCCTTATGTTGATTCTCAACCCATCAAGCTCAGACTTGCTGACACTGACTGCAAGCAGCTCTCCAGGGTTTCAGGCAGAGGCAATTACTCAGAGATGCTGGAGATTAAATGTGAGACCTTCCACAAAGCAAAGTTGGTGAACATAAGAACAACCCTGCTGGATCAGGCTAGAGGGGGCCCATCTAGTCCAGCATCCTTTTCTCAAAGTAGCCAGATGCCCTGAAGGGACATCCTATGTGTTTCTTATCCCGGTTTCTTAATGCTGGTCATTGACTGTAATAATAAATTAATCTGATTGGTTTTTACAGAGGAGGGGTGTGTCTCACCTGGGGGTGCTTCACGACAGGGGATTTCTTCAGCGACAGCTGTCCCTTTGCAGGTCTTGGGCTGGGGGATCTGTGGTGGTTCTTGGAGTTCTGAAGAGGAGCAGGGGGCACCCTGCCACTTGCTGCAGGCTTGGAGGCAGACCTGACAGAGGTGGATGTGGACCTCCCAGGTGTCACCACCACGTGATTGGAAAGCCTGGCTTCTTCCCTGGAGACTGAACTCTGTGGCTTAGAGCTGCTGGTGGCTGGCCGAGGTGGGGGCCCCTTATTCTGCTGGCCAGTGGACCTGGAAGTGGTCAGTGGGGCAGGAGGCTTGCTTGGGGCATTTCGAATCACATCTGGCAGAGGGGGAGAGCGTGGCCGCTGTGGCCTACTCAGTGGGTCTGAATTCTGTGAGGAGGAGGAGAGAAAAGGCAAAGTCAGCTCAGGCTAAGTGCGGAGAGCAGGTGTACAGGCAGCAATGGAAGGGGCGGCACTCACCTCTAGTGCTGGACGAGTGGTGACTTCCAAGGGCAGCTTCCGCAGGTCAGCTTGGGAACGTATTGGAGTCGTTTTCTGGAGCAGAGCAGATGGAACAAAGACATTGTGTTAAGAACAGCCACTGCTGGCTTTAAACCTACTTCCTTAGCAAACCTCACAGACCCTCTTCATCCCTGAGAAATTGTATTAAGTACCTGATGACTCAGTGAAGCCCCACTATGTGAGGTGGGGCAATGCTTTTCAGACTGAGATTGCTACAAACTAAGGGGCTGGTTTGCACACACATGCAACACCAGTAGTCGAAAGTGAGAATATGGGAAATTGTGCTACCTTCAAGACAACACAAGTTCTATCTGTTCCTGGCTCAGTTTACATATGCAAATCACAACACTTGCTGCTGTGTAGGGCTGAAACAAAAATTATCCATGAATGGAGAATTTCCAGTTCAAATTTGGGGGTGGGGTCACAAAAGCAGATCAAGATCCTGGGGGGAGGGGAACACTGGCTGTCCATATAATACCCTAGTGGTTAGTGGCTGTAATTCTTTGACCCTGCCACCACCTGAATGCATTCCAACAAGAAGCTCACTTGAAAGAGACAACTGAATATACAGCGTCACTGGCGAAGAATGAGACAGACTGCAGATCGGGGGCCCCAGTGTCCAGACTTGCCTGCAGCGCCTCCAGCTTCTCCTGCTCCCGGCGAATTTTCTCTGACAGCTCTTTCTGCTTTTCCTCTTGAGACTTCTCTTTCCGCAGCACACACAGGGGAACCTTCTGCTTCTGTTCAGGAGTTTCACACCTGCCAGGGAGAAGAAAAAGACAGCAGGAAGACTTTAGCAAGGTGAAGGAAGAATGTAAACATGAGCGCAAGTTAAAAAAAACAAAAACCCCAGAGCAAGTTTGGGAAACGTCTGCTCTGTCCAGAGGCTAAACTTCCACACCATACAGGCTCCTCTCTGTAATGAATGAAAGGACAAGAAAAAAAAGTGTAGGCTTAAGCTGTCAAGCCTATAAAACATCTCGTAACCCTGATGAGCTATGCTCTGCCTCCACAGAGGCAGTAAATGCTTCTGAAATCCAGCTGCGGGAAACCACAGGAGGGAAGTTGCTGTTGAGCCCAGGTCCTGCTTATGGGCTCCATTGAATCTCTCACCTGAACGATTTCTATGCGTTCCCATGTCTTTCTCCCTTGACTTTATTTACATGGCAGCATAAAAACATAGGTTCTCTGGATGGCTTACAGAAAATACAAAATGGTCACTTTATAATAAAAAATACAAATTTCAAAACAATGGTAAGCAGCATAAAAAAGCTCTTTCTGGGAGCAGAAAAAATGTAACAACTAATAAATGCAGATAAACGAGAAAGCCCAGATAACAGATCGAGAAGATCAGTTATTTTAAATGGCCTGGGTTTATTAAAAAACCTCCTATGGCAAAGATGGGAAAACATATGGCTCTGTCAAATATGGGACCCCAACTACTGCACAGTTACAAGCTAGCGCTTACAGACTGCTGTGCAGATTACTAAATTAAGAGGGCTCAGAGCGCTTCATAGCACATCCTCACCTGTCCTGATCAGGGCTGGGGTTCATGGCACAAACCCAGGTGTCTGGGTTTTCCTGCTCCACGGAGCTGAGCTGGAAGGGGAGGGTCCGCCATTTCAGACACAAGTCTACTGACACAAAGACAAATCATGCCATTAGCAAATTGCAAAGCCAGATGAAAGAAACCCACTCTGCACCCAGGGCCTGCAAGCAAGGACTTGGTAATGTGAACGAACACTAAATATGTAATTGTTTTAACTGCTTTTTAGGCAACTGTTTTATTCCATGTGATTTATATTGTAAACCACCTTGGGATGATTCATAAATTTTGGATTATTTATTAAATTTATTAGTTGCTTTTTTGCCACAGCAACTCAGAGACTTACAATATTTTAAATAGGAAACAAACACATACATACATTTAAGCCAGCATTTAAAAAATCTAAGAGACAATTATTATTTTTTAAAAAACTACAGTCGTACCTCCTTTTGCGGCCGGGATCCGTTCCTGAGCCCTGGCTGCTAGCCGAAAAGGACACAGGGCAAAGTGCCATGTCTGCGCACGTGCGCGGAGCGGTTTGCGCTTCTGCGCATAGAGTGATTTAGCGCTTCTGCGCACGCGCGAGTGGCAAACCGGGAAGTAACCTGTTCCGGTACTTCTTTGCTGCGGACGTTCGCCAGAATGGACGCTAGACAAGGCGGACGTTCGTGGAGGTATTATTGTACATTAAAATATCCCATCCACTGTAGGAAGCCACAGATAATTAAAAGCCAAAGGCCTAGTGGAAAACAAATGCTTTTGTCTGGTGCCTAAAGATATGCAATGATGGCTCCAGTCTAGTCTCCCTGGGGAGCGTGTTCCACAAGCGGGAAGCCACCACTCTAATGTTGCCAGCTTCCAGACCTCCTGCGGAGAGAGCACTCAAAGAAGGGACTTGGCTGATGACTGCAGGGGTGAAGTAATAATGACAATATGCCTATTGTTTCTTTGTTCCCCCTCCCCACCAAGGAAAAAAGAACACCAAGAGAGGGCTGGACCCCCCCCCCACCTCCTAGTTCCCAGCACAATTAAGAAATCAGTTCCCAATATTCTTTGGAGGAAGCCACATGCTTTGAATATGCATGGTGTCAATCTAGCTTTTTATCACTATATTTTGGTTGTTTTGCCACCTAAGGCACTGCTGGGGCTTCAACTCCCTGCAAACACCTTTCCAATCCTGGAATGCTGGAAACTCAGCACTACCAGACGTACCGCACTGAATGGTGGTGGGGATCTCCATGGCTCTCCGCCGCTTGTAACGCAATTCATTTGATGGAGGCTGGTTCCAGTTAGCAGATAAATAGCCAAAGTCATCCCAGAACTTGCTTATACCTTTCTGTGCTGGAGGGTTGTTGTTGTTGGGTTTTTTTTGAAAAATGAAACAAAACGTCAAGATGAGCAAGCAAGCAAACACACAAACACACACCCGTGGTCTAATAACTATCCGTTGTCTTGGTTTACAACCATAATCTGTTCTGGAAGTCCAGTTGTAAACCAAAACAGGTTGCAACCCAAGGCATGCTTTCGCCAATGGGACCTCCAAAAAAAAAGAAGGGTTGTAATCCCCCCCAAAAGAGGGGGGGGGGTTGTAATAACAATAAAAAAGGGACACACACTTCCGGGTTTGACGTGGTTGTAATCTAAAACGGTTGCAAACCAAGGTAGGAGCAATATTAAAATACTCTGCTATCCATGTCCTAATAAACAGCATTTTTTTCTGATAACCAAAGATGTAAACACATGGTGTAATAACTATCCATTGTCCCTTCCCTGTGCCTAGCATTCCCCTTCCATGCCCAACTTCCCACCAGATTGCAAGAGCAGCTTACCAATCTCAACATCCTTCCAGTACTGAGCCAAATGTTCTCCCATTGCCCTTAGTAAGTGCCGATACTCCTTGGCATCAGCAAAGTCCTGCTTGTTATGTGTCGGCTCCAAAACCAGGTAGGGGACGTCAACCACTCCGACAACACCACCGCATGCCCTGAGTGGGAGGAAACACAACAGTGATAAGCTTGCAGGCAGCAACCGGCCTGAGAAGGACAGTCAGAGGACAGGCTCCTTCCTTCCCACTACAGCAAACATGAACCTGGCTCAGTGTAGGGCAGATGGAGCAGGGTTAATTAAATATCAAGGATGGAATAACTCATGGAGGTGAAGGCTACTGATGGCTACCAGCCACAATGGCTATGCTGTGCCTCCAGAGTCAGAGGCAAACATGCTTCTGAACACCAGTTGTTGGAAACCGCAGGAGGGGAGAGTGCTCTTGTGGTTGGGTCCTGCTTGCCTGTTTCCCACAGACATCTGGGTGGGAACTGGATGCGGAACTAGATGGGACCTTGGCCTTCTCCAGCAGCCCCATCTTATGTTTGAAATGAAAAGGCTTGATGTAATTAAAGGCTCCAGCAAACAGGGTCCCAATGAATGAACAAAACTGGCTGCTACAGCAGCTGTGAAATTCGTCCACAGATGAAGCTTTCAGTTAATGCTCTGCCACGAACAACATGCATTTGTTTCTAGTAATCATGAGTTGCACATGCATCTCTGCGCAACATGGACAGATGGTTCCCTATGATAATGTTCTGCTGGAAACAGGTTATCTAATCTAAGAGAGTATCACCCTGACAAGATCATCTGTGTACTGTGCAGAGCAAAGGCTCTCTGTCAAATTGTAATTAGGATCAGTTTGGCACCATGATCAACTCAGTTTGCCTCCTGTTCTTATGAACAATGCAGTTTGATACCTGAAGTCTCTGTTTCCTTGAAGTTTCAATTCGTGGTTGAGGGGACCTTTAACAATTTAGAAGATGCAACTCAGGGTATACATGCAAAACCAACAATGGATTACTCCTCACAATATATTTAACCATTCATATGAAATCAGAGGGAATTAGAGAAAGTGTTTTCTCCATATCCCTGGAACATATATTTCTGCTTTTGGGCTTTCCAGAAGAGGCACCTGGTTGGCCACAGTGAGAACAGGATGCTGGACAAGGTGGCCTGATCCAACAGGCTATTCTTATGTTCTTAAGATAGTAAGAACTGAATAAAGCATGCAAAATAACTGTGCAATGAACTTGATTTGCTGCAGCTCCGTTTTCTTTTAAAGTACAGAATACACCAAGTGGAAGAGGAGGGTGGGGTGGGGCTGATCAAGACTCACATAACACAGGAGGAAACAGGCCGATTCACTTTACCTGTCATTAAGGCAAGAACTAACTAGAGGTCTCTGCAAGAAACTCACATGCCACCCTCCAGCTGCGGGCCCACCTTCTCATACATCTTAATCAGTCGGCTGCAGTTATAGATAAACATCCCATCCAAATGCCGCTGCTCAATGTTCACACCAAAGATGAAGTTCAGCTCCTTTGGTTCCTTGAGGGCTCTGCGACAAAGATGTAGAGAAAAGACAGCAAATAAGGCTGGAAATCCATTGGCAAAGCACAGAACAGCCAGTGTATTTCCCAGTGCCCAGGAGGGCGCACATGTCAAATGCTTCCAACAAATAACAAGTGTATTGTGGGTACTTATTGGAAAGTGGGGGGGAAACAGGGGAATGAAAATGTATGGACCAGAAATGGGTGAGTGTACAACAAATGAGGGTCCGCACATGACAAAAATTCTGACCTTTTTGCTGAATTCTTGATATTAGTATTTATTGAATTTTTACCCTGCCCTTCCTCTTGAAAACAAAACAAAAACATTCTAGATCAGTCAAAAATTCCAAAAACAATTAAAAGCTCTAAAAGCAGTTACACCCAGCGTGATCTCCGGATTGCCAAAAACAGTATTCTTCAACTTTGGTCAAATCCAGAACTGTCCACACCTAATTAAAACATTTTTTAAAACAAGGAATTTGGAAAGCAGGGGTGCCAGCATGAATAAGATATGGGGGGGGGGAGCCCTCTCCCTGCATAACTGATCATGTGACACAGGGCACGCACACCATTTGGATGGCAATGCCCATCAACTTTGGGGGCCCCCAGTCCTCACAAATATTTTATTGGGGGGGGGGCAGAAGAACCCTTGGCCCCAAGAGTTGGCTCCCATGGTAAGGTATAAATGAAATGGATACATCTTCAGAACTGCAAGATCCTTGAGGGTTGCTTATCAGCAGGGGAACAAAGCAAGAGGCATGGAAGAACTGGAGCTCTGCCACTCACCGCTGCTTTGCCTCCCTGATCCTCTTCTTAACATCTGCCTCTCTACGCATGGTTATCGCCACGTCTTGAGCTTGGCGCAACATGACCTGAGGATGTGAAGCACACTTAAAATGGTTATGCAATCTTGAAGCACTACCTAAAGTTTGTGTTTTTATACACACAGCTTCTCCTTAGTGGCCCTAAAAAAGCATTCTACAATGGTAGCGGTGAGACAAAATGACTATCTTATTTATTTATTTATTTATTTATTAATACTAACTATATTCTCACAATATACGCAACATCAGATTCTCATGAAGTCCATGTATATATTAAAAACACACAAACTGCTGGACTTTAGACAAATTACTAACTTTCTTGTTCCAGAAGACATTTTAAGGTAGTGTTCAGTTTAATGAAAAAGGTTTATTATTTTATTGTCCCATTTTCTGTGGATTGTTTTTATGTATACCACTTAGGAATGCAAATAATTAAGCAATATATAATATCTTAATAAATAAATACTCCATCTTCCTATTTCATCAGGGGTTTTATCTTCTTCAAATTATCATGTATTATTCATTTAATTCATCACATTATTTATATTTATTTACAACAGCACCCTTCTATTAAACATAAACATTACATTTAGTCTATTTCATAGTGAATTATCTTAAATATTGTGCCACAGATTTTCACCTTTCACAATAATTTTAAAAACTTCTATTCTTCCTTCTGATAAGCAATAAATGCGGATGATACTCAGCTCTACCTCTCTTTTAAATCAGAACCAGTGAGGGCAGTGAAGGTCCTGTGTGAGTGTCTGGAGGCGGTTGGAGGATGGATGGCAGTGAACAGATTGAGGTTGAACCCTGACAAGACAGAAGTACTGTTTTTGGGAGACAGGGGGCGGGTGGGTGTGGGGGATTCCCTGGTCCTGGATGGGGTAACTGTGCCTCTGAAGGACCAGGTGCGCAGCCTGGGAGTCATTTTGGACTCACAGCTGTCCATGAAGGTACAGGTTATTTCTGTGTCCAGGGCAGCTGTCTACCAGCTCCATCTGGTACGCAGGCTGAGACCCTACCTGCCCGCGGACTGTCTTGCCAGAGTGGTGCATGCTCTGGTCATCTCCTGCTTGGACTACTGCAATGCGCTCTATGTGGGGCTACTTTTGAAGGTGACCCGTCAACTACAACTAATCCAAAATGTGGCAGCTAGACTGGTGACTGGAAGTGACCGCCAAGACCACATAACACCGGTCCTGAAAGATCTACATTGGCTCCCAGTACATTTCCGAGCACAATTCAAAGTGTTGGTGCTGACCTTTAAAGCCCTAAACGGCCTCAGCCCAGTATACCTGAAGGAGCGTCTCCACCCCCATCGTTCAGCCCGGACACTGAGGTCCAGTGCCAAGGGCCTTTTGGCGGTTCCCTCCCTGCAAGAAGAGAGGTTAAAGGCAACCAGGCAGCGGGCCTTCTTGGTAGTGGTGCCCTCCCTGTGGAACTCCCTCCCATCAGATGTCAAGGAAATAAATAACTATCTGACTTTTAGAAGACATCTGAAGGCAGTCCTGTTTAGTGTTTGATGTTTTATTGTGCTTTTAATATTCTGTTGGGAGCTGCCCAGAGTGTCTGGGGAAACCCAGCCAGATGGGCGGGGTATAAATAATAAATTATTATTATTATTGCTAGATTGTTTGTTTGTTAATTGTGCCTGTACTATTTTCACAGATTTGCAAGCTGTAAAACTATGCTCCTCATTCTGTGATTATATGCAATTCTGATCTGTGAATATTCTGAAATGAATTTTCTCCAAAAGAAGAAACTCTATGAAAGTAAAAGGGAATTATGCAATTATTACCTACATGAGCCATAAATGCAGAGATGAATTGGCCAAATCCTATTCACAGGATGTTCAGCCTCCCTTCACCACACATCACTTTAGTACATAGGCACAACTCGTAGGGGTTCTTAACTCCTGCAGAGGAGGAGTAAAACCAGCAGAAATACTGACTGTCACCTGCTAGAACGGACACTCGAACTGTTTTGAGAACCTAACCAGACACCATTCTTTCAGCCTCTTGCATTCACTGGCAGCAGTCCTGCTTAGCTCAAGGAAATGTGCCCCTGTCCTTCTTGAACACTAGGAATTCAAATCAACCACCAGACACTACAGATCTTACCCTGGATTCCCTAGTGAGGTCCCCTCCCAAGCGCAGCTCCAAAGCACGGGCTTTGCTCTCAGCTTCCCGAGCCTTTTCTTCAGCTGAAAACACAAAGAGAGAGTAGAATCAATGCAAACAGAACTGCAAAACAAAAAAAACAAAAAAACAAAAAATAAAAACCCAGGCTCTCAGGGAAGCTGTATTAGATGTAGTGTATCAGAAAATAGCAAGAATCTACACAGTAGAAGCAAGAAGCTACCTCTACTTGCAATGTCAATTACAGTTATATGAAGACCTGATCATTTGGGGACCAGGCTATCACTTTGCAAATGGTCCTTTGCACAGCTCCAGTGATATCCATGAACTGACCTAGGGAACCTGGTTCAGAAAATAGACAGGATACGTGTGCATTCAGTTTAATGGAATGACCTGACAAAGGTAGAGACCAATGTGTGTGTGTCTGTAGATGCCCATCTGATTGCTGGTCAACTGAAAAACTCCTTAAGGAACACAAAAAGCAGAACTGGACTGGAATTACTTAGGATATCAGAAGTTTGAGGCAGCAGGTGGGTGGGCGGACTCACCCAGCCCTGGAACTCACCAATCCGAGCCAGATGCTCTGTTTTCTTCACTTCCTGCTCCGCTCTGGTCTTGAACCGCTTGGAAGTATATTTGTACATCCTGCCAGAGGGGGCAGAGGCAGGAGAGAGAAAACATTGTGTTAAACAGCAATCTTTAGATACAACTTTAGATACAATCTTTAGATACAACCCAAAGTCCCTGAAGTCAGATAAAATATCACTTTTATTGTATAGTTTATTCAGGCAGCAAGTCCTTTATCGGGATTCTGTAATTTAGTGATTCCCAAAGTAGGTGGTAGGCAAGGGGGTAACAGGGGGGTGCTGGAGGTGTAAATAACTATGAGACTTTGAAAAACTGGGAGCCGTGGATCAAGTTTATTTGTTGAATAAACTAAGCAGTTATATGATTTTAGTTGTAAGCAAGGTGGTGTGGGCTCTAGATTTTGTAATGTCCTTTGAATGGACATTTTATGCAGGCTTACAAATAAGAACAGTCTCTCCAGGCCACAGGCAGAGCCTTCTAGAAGGTTCTGTAAAACAAAGCACATCACCTCTCCCAGCCTGTGCATTCCACACACAGGGCAAAGAGGCAAAGCCAGCATCTTCCCACAGGTGGAAGAGGGCAAGACCAATGATCCTACATTTGGAAAAGATGAGGTGCTGTGCAGGGGCCAAATGGCACTGTTCATTCTGAGCTCATTCAGTCTTCCTTTTGTGGCACAGGCCCATGCTTTATTTTGTATAATATTTTATTAAGTTTTCCAAAAAAGAAGAAATTAACAGACCAACAAAAAATCCACAAATATCACAAAAAATAAACAAAAGAAAGAAGAAAAAAAGAGGAGAAAAAAACACACATATAAAAACAAATTTAGCATAAAAAACTCTCTTTCAAGTTTGTACCCTTCAAAACCTTATTTCCCTTACTTCCACCCGCCTCCCTTTCTTGTATTCCACTTAACAATTATTTCAGCAAGACCATTCGTTATTCATTTTCGTCCTTTGTCCCTCCCTTTGTACTCTCATTTATCTTAATCACTAGAACCCCTTCGTTTCATTTTCAATGTCCTCAACATTCATATATTTTACAATGTTTTTGTAGACAGACTTTAAACTTCTTCCAATCCTCTTCCACCTGCTCTTCTCCTTGATCTCGGATTCTGCCAGTCATTTCAGCCAATTCCATGTAGTCTATTACTTGCATCTGCCCACAGGCCCATGCTTTAAAGCTCTGTGTCTGAGCACTACTTTTTGTCCCTGCACTTTCCCCATGAAAACCCGCTCCTTACCGCTTAATCAGAGAGAACAGCAATCCTCTGAAAACCCAAACTTTCGTTTGTTCCAATTCAGTGTTAAAGAGAAGGCTTCACAGAGAAAGAGCGGAGGGGGAGGGGGGGAGTGATGACAGAGAGATTTAAAGCAAGGCCTGTGCCTGGAAAGTGTGGGGCAAAAGTTAAGTGTGGACAAGCCCTATGCAAGTTTTTCACCCTGCTGCGAAACTGTGGCACGCAGGCACAAACAGCCCCCTCGTAATGTAAATCCTTGGCTATGACTCATACCTAGGCTTGAATAAGCAGCAGGAAAGACGCTTAGTCTGCACTTTGTGTCCATGGATAAATATTCTCATTCTGGGATCAATGTAGAGCACAGCAGCATAAGCACGGAAGGAACGACGCTCTGGCTTCCTGAAACGGGGGGGGGGGGGGGGATCATAGAATCATAGAGTTGGAAGGGATCCCAAGGATCATGTAGTCCAACCCCCTGCAATGCAGTAATCACAGCTAAAGAATCCCTGACAGGAAGTCAAAGGAGGGAGAAAACAAACCCCAGCCCTTAAGATCAGCCTTCTACCCATTCACTAGCTGATCATCATCGTGTGCAGAAAAGGAGACCAAGATTATTCACATATGCCCAGTGTGTAAAAAGAGTCAGGGCAACTCAGTTAAACCCAGGTAAGGACATACATCTTCACCTAATCAACTTGGTTTGGGTTGAACATGACAACCCTTATGCTCTTCTCCCCACCTAACTCAAAGCTAAGTGAGTCTGCCTTCATTTCCCCAGAGGTGTTTGGAGAGTGACATGGTCCTACCTCTGTGTTTGTAGCACCTTTGGGGGAAGTCAGAAGCCATGAGAATCTCTCTCATGGCTTCTGCCCTTATTCTGAAGGTTGCTGGGAAATTAACAGTCTTACTTCAGGGCAGGCTTTGGAGAAACCATGATGTCCCCCCCCCCTCCATTTCTGACTTTTGCCACAGTTAGTGCAAACTGAGAGATGAGTCCCTAACTCTCCTAAGTTTTCTGTGTGTGAGAGAGAACTCGAGGGAGGAGACGGGGCGACTACAAACAACAGAAAGCTAATACAGTAAGCCCGTTAAGAGAACTCTGAAGTTAGCTTTCCTTGAAAGAGGATTAAATGTGGATATGGCTTTAAGACTACATTCCATGCGTTAACATCCACACATTCCCAACTTTCTGTTTCTCAAGTGAATACCTATGATTGACCAGTGTCTCATTTCTAGATCCTGTCAGCTAGAAACAGGCCTTGAATTTAAACATTCCTCAAGGGCCAGTTGCAAATCCCCTGGGCCTCGAGTGCTCACAAGCCCAAAAAATTCTACTTCCTATATCTGAGTCATTTAACCCACAATCTCCTCCGTGAAGGGTTAAATGAAGACAGAGAATCTCTACTTCCACCAAAGCACAAAAATAATTCAGCTGCTACAAGCAAGGGATGCCCTTCCCTACAAAGTAATTTGCTTCATAGAAACAGACTTAGATATGAAGCTTAGGTTGCATCAAGCTTACGTTCCCTCAGGTGGTGTTTCAGCCATCTGGATGTCTCGGGGATCTGAGGTCACATCCAGCTCAGGTTCACCATTATCCATCAGTTTGAGGTTGAAGATTATCACCAGAGTCCCTGAGGCATCAGATACAACAATATTAACTCTGACATATACCTGTTCCTTCTTTGGGTAAAAAAAACCCCATAAGCATTGGACTCTTATCATACACACAAGCATCAAATTTGGCATATATAGTGCCTTTTGGGGCACAAATCTCTGATCTTATGAAGATTATATTCTCACCTTTGTCCCCAGAGATCTTGTTAAACTGTTCCATTATTTCCTGCTCTGATTTAAAGGGAGAATACTTGTAAATTAGTTCAGTCTCAATGGAGAATTTCTCCATGTTGTCTGTCCAGGGTTCCCCAGTACGAGCATTCCAGGTGGGCAGTGGAACAATTACCTACCATTTAAAAAGATAAAATAGACTTGAAATGGACACTTTCAAACAGTTATTCAGTAAGGTTGCAGCTTCTAAAAGGTCCCCATTTATAAAACTTATCCTCCACTATAAAGGCACTCCACCCTGCTAAGGACTAATCAACCCTGCTTTGGATCCTTGAATGTTTTGGCTAGCTGGAATGTGTCCTTGAACTTGGATGATGCTTTTGGCTTGCCTGGACTGAGGGCGGAAAGGGATGTGTTGAGACCAGGCAAAAACTACCCTACTGCACAAAGGTAAAATTCTTATTAAATGTGCTGCCTTCTTTTGACATGTGGGCCTCAGGTTTCCCAGAAAGTATGTGGCCTTTGGGCTGAAAATGCTTCCTCAACCCTGTATTAAACAATCCAAAACTAAGGAGCGACTAATGAAGGTTATCTCCAACAAGCTTTCAAGAAACTCCAAGATTTTCCATTATTGATTCAGCTGGCTCATAATCTTAGTAGTAGTAGTAGTAGTAGTAGTAGTAGTAATTTGTGTATTGCAAAAAGTTGAAACAAATTTAAGATAGTGTAAAATAGTAAAAATAATAATAATCGGAGGAAGGACCTCATAGTTAATACGTAATAAGAACATGGCTTAAGTTAATACAGCTGTCTGTATATACTGTTTGATTCTAAAAGTCACAAAATGTTTGCAAACCTCATCAATTCCTTCTTCCTCATGAAATGTGCGAGACAAGAAGAGGCAAGTGAGACTGTTGTCCTTCTTCGTGAAGAGGATAAAATCCTTGCCAATACGCATGGAACCCCTATGGGAAGATTTCAGTGTTAAGGTACATACCAACAAGTCTTACACAAGATCAATACATTTATTATAGCTAATCACAGATTTGAAGCAGAAGCGGAGTACAGTGGTACCTTGGTTTACAACCATAATCCGTTCTGGAAGTCCAGTTGTAAACCAAAACAGGCTGTAACCCAAGGCATGCTTTAGCCAATGGGACCTCCCCCCCCCAAAAAAAGGGTTGTAATCCCCCCCCAAAAAAGAAGGGGGGTTGTAATAATAAAAAAGGGACACACACTTCCGGGTTTGATGTGGTTGTAATCCAAAACGGTTGCAAACCAAGGTACCACTGTACAGCTTAGGAGCAATATTAAAATACTCTGCTATCCACGTCCTAATAAACAGCATTTTTTTTTCTGATAATCAAAGATGTAAACTTGTTTACTGTTCCAACTTGAAGCAAGTACCCGACACTTACCGTATTTTTCGCCCTATAGGACGCACTTTTTCCCCTCCAAAAATGAAGGGGAAATGTGGGTGCCTCCTATGTGGCGGATACAGGCTTTCGCTGAAGCCTGGGGAGCGAGAGGCTCTCGCTCTCCAGGCTTCAGGAAGCTCTGCGCAACCCTCCAGAGACCGGCGCCAAGCCGCGTCGGCCTCCGGAGGGTCACGCAGAGCTACCTGCCCTCCCGGGCTCCGTGCAGCTCTGCGCGACCCTCCAGAGCCCGGGGCCAAGCCGCGCTGGCCTCCGGAGGGTTGTGCAGAGCTGCCTGCCCTCCCGGGGTCCACGCAGCTCTGTGCATCGCTCCGGAGCCCGGCGCCAAGCCGCGCCGGCCTCCGGAGGGTCGCGCAGAACTGCCTGCGCTCCCGGGGTCCGCGCAGAACTGCGCGACCCTCCGGAGCCCGGCGCCAAGCAGCGCGGCCTCCGAAGGGTCGCACAGAGCTGCCTGCCCTCCCGGGGCAGCGCCGGCCTCCGGAGGGTTGCGCAGAGCTGCCTGCATTAGGAAGCCTCAGCGCGCCGGGCTTCGCATAGCTGTCCGCAATCCTGGGGAGACCAACGCGGCTCCCTAGGCTTGCGGATAGCAGGCTCTTCTGGGGGCTGGGGTCAGGGGAAGCTCGGGCTTCCCCTGCACCAACCCTGTACCTGGGGGGGAAATAATTTTTTTTCTTTATTTCCCCCACAAAAAAACTAGGTGCGTCCTATAGGGCGGTGCGTCCTATGGGGAGAAAAATACGGTAAGTCACATTCCAGTGTGACCAAGATACTGACTTGTTCATAACGGCACAACAAAAACCAGCAACCCGCTAACTAAATTGAGTGATACTTCACATCCAATCAGCACCTCTGTTGTATAAATCGTAATGCAACACATTCATTTATCTGGACACTTGCGTGAATCATATCACCAAACTTTCTGCCACATTTCCTGTTTATAGGACTTCTGATATGTAGTTACATCATTAATAAAGCTTGCAACCCTAGTTAGTAGATTAATAAGATAAAACCCTTGTTGATTAAGTGGAGTGGAACAGTTTTAATCAACAAGGACAATATTTAAGTAGGTTAAGGAAGACAGATTTGCTTACTTCTGAGACTATTTTGCTTTTGGTGTGTTACTTCCAACATGAAAAATATTAAAAAATAATATTTCTAATGAATGACAGCATTAAAAATATGTCATACTTCCAACTGATGTTTCAAAATATGGCACCTATGTTGAGAATGGGAAATATGTAAATCAAATGTGTATGATTACTCAACTAAAATTCTTCATTAGGGTTGTCAACCAGTTATCCAAAATAGTAGTTGATTTTTATATTATGTATTTTTCAATGGATAAGACTTTTCCTACAAATAATTCAATTGTCCCGTCCTACTCTGGCGTTAAAATTCATCAGCAATAATTATATGTAGATGTAAAATAACAGAATAGACACCATAATCCAGATTCTTCCCATATTCCAGAGTTCAAGTAGCTTCTGTGCCTTGGAGCGTCCATGGCAGGTTGATTAGATGTACATATGGAACAAAATATATAAATGTACAGCAGATCAATGCTCTCCTACTTAGTTTCAGAAGAGAAACTTCTTGTTGACAAGAAATTTAGATTTCAACATACACATTTGTTGCCCTAGTCCTTTTGAAGAGGGGACTGTGGCTCAATGGTAAACATGGTTTGCTTATAGACAGTCTCAAGGTATCTCCAGGTAGGGCTGGGAAAGGCCTTCATCTGGAACTCTGGAGAGGTGCTACTGTCAGCATAGACAATGATGTGTTTGCTAGATGGTCAATGGTTTGATTCAGTATGAGGGAGCTTCTTACATACTGTATCTGCAACATGCACTTGAGGAAACAGAGGTACAGTACAGCACATCTTAGTGACAGTTAAGTTTCTATTTCTCACAGCTCTTTCCTTTTGTTCCATTTTGTACAAGTTCATAGATAGGCTATCCTGTGAAGACTTGGGGTGGTCTTTCATCACAAGATCATTCTGAAGGAGAGAAGAACTAATGACAATCCGAGTTGATGCCAGTTAAAAGTACAAAACGAGCACATATTCTGTAAATCATGCATGTGAAAGGGTTGCCCACAGGCACACTTAGCCTGTGTTAGAAACTGGGCTTTTAGTGTTGCAAATCTAGCTCTCTGGAACAAATTACCAGACAAAATCAGAAAGATGCCTTGAGTGAAGATGTTTAGGTACCTACTGAAGACATTTTTTTGTTTATGAAGGCTTTCTTTAAGGTGCAACCCAGGCAATTTTCTGTCTGATAAATTGGTTCATTGTTTTATGGATAGTTTTACTGTTTCAGTTTGTTGAATTGTCCAGTTTGTCCATATTTGCTATAAGGGTTTTCTGCGAGGTCCTGAATTCTTCCTTTGGAAGAATTGAGAAGATCTCCATTTAGATCTCAATTTAGAGCTGTAACTTTATAAATATTCTGCAACTATTATTATGCATTTTGTTAAAATCCAAGTAGACCAACCACAGGAAACACCTAATATTGTTGGAGGAAAGCAAATATATTACCTTCTTTTAAGCTTCTAGTTGATGCATGTAGCTTTAAACCACTAGAGGGCACTGTTTGTGTAACAACCTAGCCAGCACTTACTTGTAACCTATCTAAGTTAACTCTACCCTTAAAAAGGTAAAGGTAAAGGTACCCCTGCCCGTACGGGCCAGTCTTGACAGACTCTGGGGTTGTGCGCCCATCTCACTTAAGAGGCCAGGGGCCAGCGCTGTCCGGAGACACTTCCGGGTCACGTGGCCAGCGTGACATCGCTGCTCTGGCGAGCCAGAGCTGCACACGGAAACGCCGTTTACCTTCCCGCTGGTAAGCGGTCCCTATTTATCTACTTGCACCCGGAGGTGCTTTCGAACTGCTAGGTTGGCAGGCGCTGGGACCGAGCAGCGGGAGCGCACCCCGCCGCAGGGATTCGAACCGCCGACCTTTCGATCGGCAAGCCCTAGGCGCTGAGGCTTTAACCCACAGCGCCACCTGCGTCCCTGACAACTCTACCCTTAAAGCTTAGCAATTTTGTTTGTTGTTTTCTCCAGACAAGATGTCTGCTATTTTTCTCTCTATTTCACTCATCCTATAATAGTTCCTGCATGAATAAAGCATCTGAACTCCAGAAGCCGTAAGTCATTATTGTTTAGTCGTTTAGTTGTGTCCGACTCTTCGTGACCCCATGGACCAGAGCACACCAGGCATTTCTGTTTTCCACTGCCTCCTGAAGTTTGGTCAAACTCATGTTAGTAGCTTCGAGAACACTGTCCAACCATCTCGTCCTCTGTTGTCCCCTTCTCCTTGTGTCCTCAATCTTTTCCAACATACAAGGGTCTTTTCCAAGGAGTCTTCTCTTCTCATGAGGCGGCCAAAAGTATCGGAGCCTCAGCTTCAGGATCTGTCCTTCCAGTGAGCACTCAGGGCTAATTTCCTTAAGAATGGATAGGTTTGATCTTGCAGTCCATGAGACTCTCAAGAGTCTCCTTAAGCACCATAACTCAAAAGCATCAATTCTTTGGCAATCAGCCTTCTTTATGGTCTAGTTCTCACTTCCATACATCACTACTGGGAAAACCATAGCTTTAACTATACGGACCTTTGTCAGCAAGGTAACATCTCTGCTTTTTAAGATGCTGTCTAGGTTTGTCATTGTTTTTCTCCCAAGAAGCAGGTGTATTTTAATTTTGTGACTGCTGTCACCATCTGCAGTGATCATGGAGCCCAAGAAAGTAAAATCTCTCACTGCCTCCATTTCTTCCCTTCTATTTACCAGGAGGTGATAGGACCAGTGGCCATGGTCTTAGTTTTTTTGATGTTGAGCTTCAGACCATATTTTGCACTCTCCTCTTTCACCCTCATTAAGAGGTTCTTTAATTCCTCCTCACTTTCTGCCATCAAAGTTGTGTCATCTGCATATCTGAGGTTGTTCATATTTCTTCCAGCAATCTTACCTCCGGCTTGGGATTCATCCAGTCCAGCCTTTCACATGAAGAATTCTGCATATGTTAAATAAGCAGGGAGACAATATACAGCCTTGTCGTACTCTTTTTCCCAATTTTGAACCAATCAGTTGTTCCATATCCAGTTCTAACTGTAGCTTCTTGTCCCACATAGAGATTTCTCAGGAGACACGGATGAGATGATCAGACACTCCCATTTCTTTAAGAACTTGCCATTACTTCAAGTGATTACTTCAATCTAATTCACCAAAGCTGCAAAGTCTGCAAACAGGTATTAGTGGTGCTCTCCACCCACTATAGATTTCGGGTATCAACTGTCATGGGATCACATGACAGCAAGTGAGCTTTTAGATGTAACTCCAACAAACCAGCTTGTAATTTTTTCTTAGACAAACCACCATGTTCACCACCATGAGTTTAGCTTCTCACCGTCTCCAGACTATGAAATCCCACTGACGACATGCAGGAAGCAATACTGCCGCCTGCCAAGTGGTTTTATTTGGATAAATGTGCAATTCCAGTGCCCTCTCCTGCTTTGTGGAGCCCACTTGGCTCCCTGGTATATTCCAGAACTTAGGGAGAGGGAACAGGTTGGGAACCTTTTCCATTCGGGTTTAGTCCCGGTTTTGGCACAGAAACTCCTTTGGTCACCCTGTATGATGACCTCTATTGGGAGAGAGATAGAGGAAATGTGTCCCTGTTAATGCTCCTCAACCTCTCAGTGGCTTGATGCCACTAACCATGCTATCCTTCTCGAGTAGCTGTCCGAGTCAGGGATGGCTGGCACTGCTTTGCAGTGGCTCTGGTCTTACCTGGATGGCCATTTCCAGAGGGTGATGCTTGGGGAGTGCTCTTCACCTCCGTGGAAGCTTCAACGTATGAGTTCCTTAGGGTTCAATTTTATTCCCTCTACATGAAACTGCTGAGTGAAGTTATCTAGCATTTTGGAATACGTTGTCAGAATATGCTGATGACACACAGCTCTACATCTCCTTTACATCTGCAAGTGTGGCAGTGGATATGCTGGACTGTTGTCTTCCCTTGGTAATGAACTAGATGAGAGCCGGCAAACTGAAGCTCAATCCAGGTAAGACTGTTAGTGGGTGGTTCCCTAGATCAGATGGATGAGAGGTTGCCTGCTCTTGATGGTGTCACACTCCCTCTGAAGGAGCAGGTACGTACGTTGTGGGTATTTCTGGATCCTTTGCTGTTGCTTGAGGCTCAGGTGGCTTCAGATGCCTTCCATAAACTTCAGCTGATGGCCCAGCGGCACTCCTACCTGGACAGGGATACCCTAACTTCAGATGTCTATGCTCTGGTAACCACTAGGTTAGATTATGCAACTTATGCATTGGGCTGCCTCTGCACATGCTATATAAATTTCAGTTGGTGCAGAATTCAGCAGCCAGGTTGCTCACCAGGGCAAGATAATATAAGCGTATTACACCAATCCTGGCCTAGCTGCCGATTAGTTTCTGGGCCCAATTCAAAGAGCTGGCTTTGAACTATAAAGCCTTAAACTGCTCAGAGCTGCAATACCTTAAGGACTGCTCCTCCCCATATGACCTGAATCAGACCCTGCAATTATCAGCTCAGGCCTTTCTTTGTGTGCGTCCTTCATGAGAAATCTGCAACACGAGAATACGCCTTTTCTTCAGCAACTCCGCTTTGTGGAATGCTCTGCCCATGGAGGCTGAGATCTTTGGATGAAGAACAGTATACAAATTTAATAGATAAAATAAAATTTGAAGATGGCTTGCCAGAAGGTTGAATGGCTGTCATGGATGCTTTAGCTGAGATCGCAGAGGGTTGGACTAGATGACCCTTGGGTCCCTTCCAACTCTTAAGATTCTATTGATTCTAAGTTTGGGAAAGGGCAGAGTTCATTTGGATTTAGAGTTCAGTCCACAAAGGCATTAAATCCTCCTTGGCTGAAGTTATTTGTTGTCTCAAGAACTCATACTGTGCACTTTCTTTTGCTTTCGGACAGCATGGCATAGAAGACTCAGCAGAAACCTCACCAACAGTTGCTGCTTAACTCTTATCTGCAATACAAATTATCAGTAAACAATAATGATGACGGTGATGAAATGGTTTCATAAGACACTCCAAAGGATTTAGCAGTAGATCTCATCTCATTAATCACTCATATCACACAAAGACATGAGCAAGATAATTGGAATAATTCTGTCTGCAACATGTTTGTTAAGCAGAGATTGGTTGTTGTGATTTCTGTCTTTATTAATGTCTCTACTGCCAGGCGCCAGTTGCCTCAAGGGAGCCATTACTCAGTCCCAAGTCAGCTGATTTTTGCTCAATCTCTTTTGTTTGATTCATGAGCAACGTACCTGAGTGTAACTGCCAACTAACTCCTGGCATACCTGGCTGAAATATATTGTTATGAGTTTGTGGGTGCCAGCCAGCTGTAACCCCCCCCCCAAATGTTAGAATATAAGCCAGCTCCCTGTGTTGAGGCAATCACCTGGGTGATGGGCCATTAAGAGAGCTCTGTGCCAAATGGGAAGGGACCCTCCTTCAGCTCTTAGATAGCTAGAAGGACAAAGTTTGAGGTCTGAGTTTGCTGTGGTGTAACCCAGAGGGGGAAAGCTGCAGATAGGAAATAGTGTGTGCCATGGCCGATTTCTGCTTGAATCCAAGGCTGCAGCTATGGGAGAAAGAAGACACTTTTTGGGGTGTCAATACAGTGAGCCCCTCCATTAAGCTGAGGTTGTATATGTGTGTGAACAAACCATATATCATAAAGACATCTCAGTTTCCACTGTGCTTCATTACCAAACGAAAACATGAACCCTGGGTTAAGCGCCTGGAACCCCTGGAATCTTGCACCGCTCTGAGATTGGGGTAGCATGCAACAATAGTTTTCATATGAAATCAGGATTTTGGGCTATATTCAAGTAATTTCTGTTCCAATGTTTGTAGCTACAGACAGCCAACTGGGAGTAGACACATGCTTGTTCATGAAAATCTGCAAGGACTATCTGATACAGAAGACAACCAAATTCTTCTTAGCCAGACCAGAAGATTGCTTTTTGTATGAGTTGCTCTTTAAGGTAGTGCTGTGCAATGGCTACTCTGCCCACACACTCTGGGGGAATCAGGAAATATGCCCACACATTCCTATATTGTCTCCACTTAACATGCAGCAACTGCTGGGTGGGATCACCCAGTGTTTCATAGGATGTTAGTTTAATTATTATCTATAAAGTGCTAAGGGTATTCTGGGGGGGGGGTGCCCTGTCTTATACAAAATTGCCTTGAGATAATAAAAACATGGAATGCTGTTGGCCTGCAACTTAAACTTGATTCCTGAAATAAGGTTAAAGGACATACACAAAGGACATAAGTAGTGCTAGGGAAGCAAGCCAAGTCAATGCAAAAATTTTGAATGATTTGAAAAGCAAAACTCTATCTTTCTTGCTTCTTATACCTCCTTAGCCAAACCAAAAGGTTTCAGGAGGTTTCAAATACCTACGATTTCAAGCCATTCCCATACTGTCCGATCTGAGTAGATTCTGGTGACCGTTTAGCAGATTTACCAAACTGAATCACACTTGCAGCATCATCTAAAAACAACAGAAACAGGGGGGTTGTTACTTAAAATATGTGTCTCCCTAATTTTCTTTACTTCCATGTCATAATAACATACAGGCTGCAGCCAATGCTAGTCCTACATGGAACAGACCCACTGAAATTAATGGACATGACCAATTTAGGTCCAATAATTTCAATGGGTCTACTTTGTATGGGATTATTTATTCATTCATTTAAGCAGCACTTATGTACAGCTTGGTTGTTAGCATTTTTAAGTGGCATATATAAAGCATAGCCTTACAGAAAAATAAAAATAATCATAAAACCAAACATAAATCTAAACACTACCTTTAAAAGCCTTCTGGAAAAAGAAAGTCAACAACTTTTAGTTCAACAAGGAGGGTGCCTGTCACCCTCCAGGAGGTGCCTTCAGGGGTGAGATATAAGCTTTCACCAATGAGAGCAGCCATCTGGTCCTGGAGATTTATGCAGTTTCAGTTTTTTAAAAACATTGTTAATTTCTTCCAGTGAGATACAGCTATCTTAAAGTTTCCTCATCAGGAGTTAGTGATGGTATAGGTAAGCTTACTAAGATATTGTGGATATCTTTCTTTGCTTGTGGATTTTGAGGTATATAATTTAGAATGAAAGGAGGCAAATTCTGAGACGTCTTTAGGAAGGGATTTCAGACGCTTTGCGAAAATTCCGCTCCGACTGCCACAAGACGAATCCCGGATAAAATTCCGGATGTACTGCAGCCTTACTACATCAGTTAAGTCACGTTTATAACAGAAATACACCACTATCAGACCAAGAAATAATGACTAAACTAGGAAATTTACAAATCCCTTGGCTGCTAATTCACCAAATCCAGTTTTATGGCTAACCCTATTAACAGAAAGACTGTCACAAGACCACTAACCTCATTTGAAATATACACAGGACAAGGCCCAGGTATAACATTCACAATCTGCAAAATTCTAGTCAGAGCATCAGTGGATTTACTTGACCCTATTAAACATCCAGGGACGCAGGTGGCACTGTGGGTTAAAGCCTCAGCGCCTAGGACTTGCCGATCGAAAGGTCGGCGGTTCGAATCCCTGCGGCGGGGTGCGCTCCCGCTGCTCGGTCCCAGCGCCTGCCAACCTAGCAGTTCGAAAGCACCTCCGGGTGCAAATAGATAAATAGGGACCGCTTACCAGCAGGAAGGTAAACGGCGTTTCCGTGTGCGGCTCTGGCTCGCCAGAGCAGCGATGTCACGCTGGCCACGTGACCCGGAAGTGTCTCCGGACAGCGCTGGCCCTTGGCCTCTTAAGTGAGATGGGCGCACAACCCGAGTCTGTCAAGACTGGCCCGTACGGGCAGGGGTACCTTTACCTTTATCTATTAAACATCCAAGGGAATGTGATTTCGGTTATGAACCTGACCCAGGTCAATGGAATAGACTTTGGACAAAAAAATAAAAATAAGTATTTCAGCAAGCAATAGAGAATTAACCCTAAAACTCATATCTAGGTGGTATCTAACCCCTAGGAATCTGGCAATGCTCTATCCCAGTGCCATACCATATTGCTGGAGAGGCTGCCCCATACCTGGTAAGTATCTCCACATGTGATGGAAACGTGCAAAAACATCCAGCCTTTCTGAAATTCAGTATAGGCAACTTCCAATTTACGTGGGAGTTTACATTCCAAGGAACCACCCATTTATGTGAAATCACATTTATTTGAAACACCACTGAAAAAGCCTGAAAAGACTGTGCCCAACCTTTTTTTGTGACATTTTGTGTCACGGATGCAGTACAAAGCACGTGTGCAGTGGCACACATATCAGACACACCTAAAACAGTTGCTGCCTGTATTACAATAAATTATTAAGTCCAGTTGCTGGATCAGCTGTTGAACCTTGTACAGGTGTACGAGTTCAACTCCAGCAGCATGGACCAAGGATAAAGTGGGGATTGTTGGAAGGTCCCTGGGGTGGTATCCATAACTGGTATAAAACGGTATCTGGTATATACATGAGTGGTGTAGTTACAGGTATTCTGTAGTTACAGGTGAATTCTGTGCATGACAAAAGAAGACCCATTCATCCTGATGACAGCTGAGGGAGCAGCAAAGATATTGGTTTACCAGTTTGCTGATTGATTTATGGGTGATATGCCATGGACAGACATACCCACATTATTCCCAGCAGCTCCATTAATGCCTTCCAGAAACAAAGAGATGAACGGAAACCAGTGGCCTGAGAGTACATTTATCCGTAAGCTCACAGAAGTGGAATGCCTGGTTTACAGTGTGTCGGTGGGGACAAGACAGTAGGCCCCAATTTGGAATGAAATGCCCCATTTCGAGGTGCATTATCAATCACAATTAAGATCACTAGCATTTCCTCATGCAGATAGGAGTTTAACAATGAAGGCCAAATAGTTGTTGACTCATAGTCTCCAAAGGGTAAACCCTGGGGTCTCTGGTGTGGGGTCTTGTTCCAGGTAACAACATCACAGAACTAGACAGTGTTTTACATCCTTTCATATGGATAGGCACCAGAAGTCAGGAGCTTCTCAGGAATGCAGTACCCCAGCAGGAGCAAGATGGTAGCCATGGAGGGTCTCAGGCTTAAGTGGACACTCATGAAAGTAGTATCTCTGGTGGTGGAACAGGTAGTAGCCCTTATATGGACATGAGGTCAGTCAACATCGGCTGCTACACCAATCAGATGCTAAATGGCATATGCATCAGTTGACAGGGCTCTCTGAGCCTGGGAGGGAAGTCCACATTGATAGTTCCATGGAGGGGTAAGAATTAAGGATAGTAGAATCTATTCACAGGAACAGAGCCCATCTTTTCAAGATAAAAAAAAAAATCAACCTTGTCATTCTTCCCGTAATATTGGTTTGCAACTACCAAGTGTAACAAATAACAACTGATGAGGTTTTGTACATTTTATGATCCAAATGTATGATACGTTTCTGTTATCAGATCCCGCCTTGATGGCCAGTAGCTCCCAATCCTAGAAGTCATCATTTTCTTCAGTAGGTGCCTGTTGCTGCAAATAAAATGCTGCATGTAAATATGAGGTTCTGGCACTGGGACAAAATGGCCCCCACAACCTTACTGGATGCACCTGCTGTTATTATAATGGCTGACTTGGGTGAGGGTGAAGCAGAATGGGGTCAGAGATGAAGATAGCCTTCAGCCTTTTGAATGCATATTTCACACCTGCAACAGGGTCTTTCTCAGAAGCCCAGTGAAAGGTGAAACCAGATGGGAGATGGTATAAACAAGTCTGCAGAAGAAGTTGGCAAAGCCCCAAGCACTGCTGGGATCTTTGTGTATACATGGAGGAACATAATTTTCCATTAAACCATTTGAAGGTCCCTGGGAAAGCTTGTGTTCACATAGTCGCTCCAAGACTAAGCAGACATGTTGTCTATGTTCCTCAGGTTACTCACAGAAACTCAATATGTCATCTACATTTGTCATCACGAGCTAGTCAAGGAAGTCTAATCACATTGCTGGAAAAGTACTAGAAAGTATCAGAAACAATGCATAGTAAACTACTTGAAATGGTTGCAGAGGGTGTGAGACATGGTCTTCCATTTATCCACCTCCAGGGTTCATACCAGGTCAATTTAGTAAACTATTGGGACTCATCTGCAAAAAGTTAGGGAATAAGTTAGGGAATATAGATGGACTGGCTGGGGCAAAAAAAATGGGCAAAAAAAATGAGAGGCACAAATACAAAATGGGTGACACCTGGCTTGAGAGCAGTACATGTGAAAAGGATCTAGGAGTCTTGGTTGACCACAAACGTGACATGAGCCAACAGTGTGACGCGGCAGCTAAAAAAGCCAATGCAATTCTGGGCTGCATCAATAGGAGTATAGCATCTAGATCAAGGGAAGTAATAGTGCCACTGTATTCTGCTCTGGTCAGACCTCACCTGGAGTACTGTGTCCAGTTCTGGGCACCACAGTTCAAGAAGGACACTGACAAACTGGAACGTGTCCAGAGGAGGGCAACCAAAATGGTCAAAGGCCTGGAAACGATGCCTTATGAGGAACGGCTAAGGGAGCTGGGCATGTTTAGCCTGGAGAAGAGGAGGTTAAGGGGTGATATGATAGCCATGTTCAAATATATAAAAGGATGTCACATAGAGGAGGGAGAAAGGTTGTTTTCTGCTGCTCCAGAGAAGTGGACACGGAGCAATGGTTCCAAACTACAAGAAAGAAGATTCCACCTAAACATTAGGAAGAACTTCCTGACAGTAAGAGCTGTTCAACAGTGGAATTTGCTGCCAAGGAGTGTGGTGGAGTCTCCTTCTTTGGAGGTCTTTAAGCAGAGGCTTGACAACCATATGTCAGGAGTGCTCTGATGGTGTTTCCTGCTTGGCAGGGGGTTGGACTCGATGGCCCTTGTGGTCTCTTCCAACTCTATGATTCTATGATTCTATGATAAGATATGTGGCTCATAAACCTCCTTTCCAGGTTGTCCTGGAGATATTCCTACAAGACCTTGAACTCTGGGGCAGAAATGTGCCCATACTGAAGGTCTGCTCCAGTCTGACGGTTGATGGGTATTAGGGTCAATGTTTTCTCCATGTGGTTGAAGGTGTAATTACATGGAGTTTGTAAGGTTTTAGAACTACTTCCTTCACAGATGTGTAGGTCTATGTTTGAAACAGAGATAAGAATAGTAGTCTAATTAATCATATCAAACTGGAGAAAAAGGATAATGCTTCTTTCTCATCTTATAAAAGCTTTCGATACAGTGGATTACACCACTGTAGCTCCTCAACCATTTCAAACATTTGGTCAGAAAGTTTCATTCTTTCAGTTTATTATACTCAGGAGCAGGGGTCAGCAACCTTTTTCAGCCGTGGGCCAGTCCAGTCCACCGTCCCTCAGACCATGTGGTGGGCCGGACTATATTTTGAAGAAAAAAATGAATTCCTATGCCCCACAAATAACCCAGAGATGCATTTTAAACAAAAGCACACATTCTACTCATGTAAAAGCACGCTGATTCCCGGACCATCCGCGGGCCACATTGAGAAGGTGATTGGGCCACATCTGGCCCCTGGGCCTTAGGTTGCCTACCCCTGCTCTAGAGTTTGACCACTGGAGAGCCATGGTCAGCCATAGGGAAGCTGACATGTGATGCTGCAAAGCTCAAAGCTCTCTCCACTGCACTTTAGTATCTGCACAAAGCCACCGGGAAAGATCCAGTGTTTGAAACTCCCATGGTTCTGGGCATAGTTTACAACATTCGCATAAGCAATTTCTGAGCTCTGGGTGCAGTATTGCGCCCACGTTTTCAGATTAAAACTGCAGAGTGTAACGAAAGGAGGACCTTTTGCTGCCTCCCCACTTCCAGCTACTCTCTGAAGACTGGAGAAGAGACAGTATTAGGGGGTGGGCAGGGGAAGGACTAGACCATGTGAAAAATGAACATAATATTTTATACAAATACAAAACTGCAAGTCATTCAACTCATTTTTTTCTAGCTAAGGTACAAAATACAGCAGTACATAAACAAACTATGGAAATCACTCCTACAGATGGCAGTGATAACCATCAACCTGGATGGCTTTAAAAGAGGATTAGAAAAATTCACAGAGGAGGCTATCAACAACTACTAGCCATGTTCTAACTCCACTGCCAAACACATTGCACCTCTGAATATCAGTTGCTGGGAATTGCAGGTGGGAAGAGTGCTGCTGCATTCATAATAATAGTAATAATTATTTATTATTTGTACCCTGCCCATCTGACTGGGAAGCCGTAGCCACTCTGGGCAGCTTCCAGAAGAATATAAGAAACACAGTACATTAAATATTAAATGCTTCCCAATACAGAACTGCCTTCAGATGTCTACAGGAGGCTTATAATTGGTTAATCCTTTGACATCTGACAGGAGGGCATTCCGAAGGGTGGGTACCATTACCAAGAAGGCCCTCTGCCTGGTTCCTTGTAACTTCACTTCTTGCAATGAGGGAACTGCCAGAAGGCCCTCAGAACTGGACCTCAGTGTCTGGGCTGAATGACGGGGGTGGAGATGCTCCTTCAGGTATACAGGGCCAAAGCAATTTAGGGGTTTAAAGGTCACCACTTTTCTTGTCCATTCCAGGTTGCCCAACCACTGCCACAGTGTCCTTTCTCTTGGCAGATCAAGATGAGCAGGTGACAGCAAAGGCAAGCAAGGTTTTTAGCTGGGGCAATCAGAATAAGATCTACTACTTGACTATTGATTCAAAACCCTAAAATGCATTTTATATAATTGACTTTTTATTTCTATTCTTTGTAAATCGTATTGTTGTTTTATTGCTATGGCTGATGCAAATAAATATTCATTCATTTATTCATTCACGTCATCACAAATGCATCGAATTGTGCTCAGAACCAAACTGTGAGCCAATGTAGGTCTTTTAAACCGGTGTCAAATGGTCCCAGTAGCCACTCCTAGTTACCAGTCTGGCAGCCGCATTCTGGATTAATTGTAGTTTCAGAGTCACTTTCAAAGGTAGCCACACATATCCTGCTTGAGGGTTTCCTACCGGCACCTGGCTGGCCACTGTGAGAACAGGATGCAGGACTAATGAGCTATTAGCATCATACAGCAGGCTCATATTATGCTCTTTCAGCAGTGACATAGAAGAAAGAGACACCATCAGGTCACTTGATGTAGCAGACGGATTCCACCATTTTCACTGTTTGAAGACTGCTATCAGTCTTTGCCCCCAGAATATAAAACTTATTGCTGTTAAGTGGAGTTTGTGTTGGGATAGAGCAACTTTTTCGACTGATTTATTGTTTAGTAATCCATTATATTTTAAACATTTTCAAAAGATAATTTTTAATACTGTTGTAGTTTTACTATTTTCTCCATGATCACTTTGAAAACATGCTAGGAAGATTGGAAGTTTAAATAGTCTCATGACCTAGGTCACACTCTTCAGATGTTATAGTCCTTCTACTGCACAAACACTTTGCTGTTCTTAAAGATGTATTTTGCTCTCAATTGGCAATGCTAGGTTCGAAGAGTTTGCAGGAGCCAACTTGGCACGGTAGTATTCTGATAGCATGAGTGCATTGACTGCAGGAGTATATATAATGGTATAGATCTGGCAATAGCGAAGACATCATTATCACGGATGAAGTGGCTGGACAAGAGAATAGCAGGTTTTAATATGTCAACTGAACAGAAAAGGAGCATGCCAACCAGAAAAGGAGTCTGAAGTGCTGCAAATGTAATTTTCAATGTTAACCTCAGTTTTAACGATCTGTCAGAGTGTATAGTTTGAGGCTCACAGTACCCATTCTCGAAGATGACAGCTGGGAGGCCTCTCTGCTCCTGCTGATACAGATTCCAGGCCAAGTTCCACACTGGTGTAGTTAGCAAAATTAGTTGTCAAGTAACCTTGTCTTCTCCACCAACCTGAAGCCACTGAGGACCTTTCTTGGGTATTAATTTTTCTCCAATTTGATGCGCAGGATCCAGACAAATGCCTGGAAGTTACATAACTAGGTCATAAGAAGCTAGGCCATCCTGCAATCAGCAGTGAAATAATTCTCATACATCTGGACATAATGCTGTACTCTACTTATTTCATGATCAAAAATAAAAATGGAAGCAGTGTACATAAACCCAGCTGATGTGTGGGTGAGCAAATGTATACTTTGCTAGCTAACAGCATATAGCTGTTACTTTTTTATTATTTTCTGTGGCTGCAGCAAATTTTGCAACTCTGATTGCAACATACTTCGCTTGGTTTGACAGGTGATATATTTAAGTAGACCAGAATTCGCCAGGTAATCCAACAGCAATTGGATTTTCTTCTGGATTTGATAAAAATACCATGATGAAGGACACAACAGCTAGTGTTCTCAGTCCTCTGAACTCTGGAAGTTCAAGTACTCAGTAATCAGAATTCTACAAGATCTGTGGGGATCTTCCAATATTTGAATGTCTCTCAAGAGATCAAGTAAGCATAGTTTTGAATCCAACTGCAAAAACAACAAAAGAGGAGAAAGGCACTGTACTAGCTGCTCGGTTCCTGTGTCTGACTCAAGAGTAATTTCTTCTGAAGAATCTCCGTCATCTTCAAGATCATCTGGAAGCAATATCTGATTGCCTAATTAAACAGCGGAATTCAGAACTTTTGTTCTCGTGCTTCTGGGTAATGATGTTTTATTGTACTGCTTTTACTGTTTTGTCGATAGTTGTTCAGAACAAAAAGCAAAACATTCTCACTTGAAGGCTACTTTGCATGAACTTACACCCACATCCCTCTAACTACACTAATGGCCAAAATTGTGGAAACCTTTTGGGGAAAGTATATTTCCGAGATCTGGTGGCTCATAACACCACTTTTTTGGAGTAATACCATAAAATTATATATCAATGGGAAAATAATTTAATGAAGAACATAATGCAATAACTTTTATGAAGGATCATATATTACAACAGCAGTTCTAAACATGAAACACATAGAAAAAATGAGATACACAAAAATTCTCACCATGTCAATTAATACTTAGTTGGGTAACCGTTAGCTTTAACTATGACCTTACAATGCCTTCTCATGAACTAAGTTTTTTTTAGTTCTGCAGCTGTAATAACGTGAAACCAAGATTGAATTATTGCCTCTATTAATTGGGTTTTATTGCTGGGTTGTTTCTGACTAACAAGTTTCTTTAGTCAGCTCCATAGATTTTCAGTTGGGTTAAGGTATGGGCTATGTATTTTAGGGCATTTACATTCTCATTAATGATGCAAATTTTGCCCACACCTTTTGCTGTCATACAACCCCAGATCATAACACTAACTGGGTGTTTCATGGCAGGTGTAATGCAAATAGGATGTAAATCTTCTCCAATGCTTCTCCTCATGTATTTCATGCCATCACTACCAAGGAGATTTTGGTCTCATCATTCCTAATAACACAGCCCCGTTTTTCTACTATCCAGTTAACATGGGTTTGGTTTTCCCCAAAATTTTTTTTATTGATTTTCCAAAATTTTAAACAAACAAACATAAATCATAACTAAACTTGATCCAATCTGAGTAACATTGTTAAGTGACTTCCAGTTAACATGGGTTTTAGCCCAGTTTAATCTTTTCAACCTTTGTTTAAGAGATAACAATGGCTTTTTTCCTTGGAATTCTAGCATTTAGAACATATTCCTACAGTCTGCGCCGAACAGTCCTTGCACTCAACTTCACATTACATTTAGCCATGTCATCTTGTACACATCCAGATGATTTTCTTCTGTCATGTAGGCACAGTCTCTCAATTCTTCTATCGTCACTTGCTGTTGTGCACCTTTTCCTGCCTTTACCAGTCTGATTTTGCAGCGATTGAGTCTCCTTATACCTCTTCAAAAATTCAGAAATGCCACCTTGGGTTAAGTTTCCACCAATTTTTCTTCTAATTTCTTCATAACGGTAGCCTTGTTCACTTAATAGTACTATTTTATATCGCTTTCTGGGTGACCAGTCATCTCTTTACGCCATTTCTTTATTAGGTTTTACAAGCTCTAAATGAAAGAACACAAAAAACCCAACCAACTTGATAGCAATCACATAACATCAATAGCCAAATACTACTGCAACCTGATTGGATCATTGCAAAACCAGATGACACCTGATTGGCTCTCTATACACTCATGTTCATTGGCTACATTCAAATGAAGGACAGCTACTACATATCAACCTAAGCAAGTTGTGCTTCCTTTTTCTGGTTATTTGGCTATAACTTTTGATAGAATACAGATAACTGAACAAACCTTGTTTTATTACATTCTTCATTAAATTATCTTTCCGCTGATATCTAATTTTATGGTATTACTTCAAAAAAGGTGGTGTTATGAGCCATCAAATATTGGAAATACACTTCTTCCAAAAGGTTTCCACAATTTTGACCACTAGTGTATGTTAACGTAGAATTTTTCCTAATCATCATAGTTCCAGTTGTAAAATAGTATCTTCAAGGTTCAAATTTCCAGTTTTTCTCCAATCTCTTTTCACTTACTTGAATCCATTCCTGCTCCATCATCCAAAAAACACAGCATGAAGCCACCTCTCAAGCTCTCTTGATGTACTACAAAAAGAGAAAAAAATTCAATGTCAAAGGTACATCATTTTTGGCTAGCCTTGGTAGCCGAGCCAAAAACTATGGTTCCTGGGGCTCTGCCCGTCTGCTTATCCTTGACCTCAAGATGCATCTTCAAGCAAGGGCAAAATCACCTTCCTACTCCAAGAGTACAACTGGAGAACCATTCCTACTCCTTCCCCAGGTCCAAGATGGAGAAAAAAGCTCCTCTCAAAATTTTCCCTAACTGGTGATGGAATACTTATCAAGGCAAGTGGAACTGTGGAGTTCAGTAAGTGCCAAACTTGAAGAACCAAGAAAATATAAAATTGGATTGGATTGGTGATGAAACACAGGAAGTTGTATGTTCCACTTAATGTTAATCATACTTATAGTAGGCTCACTGAAATTAATGGATATGACTATCTTAGGCCCATTACTTTCAGTGAGTTTACGCTGAGTAAGTTAGTTGGATATAACCTATCTAAGATACGAATATATAAAAAAGAAGTCCATATATTCAATAATAAAATTAAATAGGATGGTCACGAGCCGTAAGGACTCTTAAGCCCAACTAATATGTACTGTATTGCAATGCTGGTGTGGACATCTCAGTTGCCAGATCCATGTGATACTTATGTCCCAAAGCTAGCAACTGAATGCAGAGAAGTGTACATGTGGGTCCCAGGTGGTCACCCATGCAGGCACTGACCACACCTAGACCTGCATAACTTCGGCTAGGTGTATTCAGACCATATCCTGAGATAACATGGATGCTGTTCCCATGCTGGAAGAGTAACATGAGAACAGGGCACAGATCTTTTTTATGGCAAAACAAGTACTAGTTGAACAGGATAAAAAAATTATCTCAATTCTGCATCCAAAAATTGTAGAGCAGGAAAAGCCTTTTAACAATGCTCTAAAATAAAACTGCAAATCATAAAATTCTTTGATCCCAAACATGGAACCCTGCCATTTCATAGTGACAATTTTAATAGTACAAAAGAGTGAATATTATCTTGTGCTTTGCCTTTTCAAAACATGGTCCATTTTAAAAATATTATCTGCTTATCTTTTCTCTTACTTTACTCATGCATACTGCACCCTGGACAACAGTCAGATCTGAACTGTTACATTACCAGAAAGTGTATTTCAAACTTGCAGCTATTCCCCTTTGAACCAGTATCAACACCCTAAAATAAATGCACGGTAATTCAGCTTAAAAGAAAGAACTGAGCTACTTAATTTTGTTGTCAAACTGCTAACAAATTATTTCCTATTATCATGACAAATAACAGCATATTTACATCAGGAACTATTAAAGAATAAAACAATTCTTCCATTATGCCTTTCTTTTTTGGCCAAGATATTGGTCAGGGCATTATATATCAGCACATAAACACTTCATGTAGCTACCAACGTAACAAATCTATTATTTCTCCTTCCCACAGTCATACTCTAGGCTTATAAGCAAAGATGGCAATTGTAGAAAAGAGAAAACTTACCAGAAAAGATATCTATTCTTGTGGCATCAGCATCTCTATAAAACAGCAGACATTAAAATCAACGTTCAACATGTGGAGTGAAAAAGATGCAATTGTAGCAGAAAAGCATGCCTGGGTGCTAATTCCAGAAACAACTGAGAGCATGGATAAAAATCTTTAGATGGTTGAAATGTCAATACTCTTCAAGGAGGCTCTCATGTATTTCTACCCTATGAGCACCACTAATACTATGCAGTATTGTTTTAAAAGCAGGTGTATAGTTCATCAAACACATTACCATTAGATCACTATACAGCACAAAAAGGAAAAATAAAACTGGTGTCCCATCTTTTTTCACAAGGACTGGATCATATGAACAGCCCTGCCATGAAAATGGCAGATCTCATACACAGGCACAGACAACTGCAAGATCATTTAAGAGTTCTGTGCATAGAGCACAGTATTCATCATATACTAGAATCAAACTGAGAAATATCAAGCTATTTCTGTCAGTTATTCTGCTAGCATGCTTTTTATATGAAGTTTCACAATGTAACAGCACAATCCTATCCATATCTATTATTATTATTACAATTTATTATGCAAAAGCAAGTCCTGGTGAGGTCAATGGGACATATTCCCAGGTCAATGGATATAGCTAAAGGTAAAGGGACCCCTGACCGTTAGGTCCAGTCGCGGACTATTCGAATCGCCAACCTTCTGATTGGCAAGCCCTAGGCTCTGTGGTTTAACCCACAGTGCCACCTGCGCCCCTAATGGATATAGGACTGCACCTTAAATGGTTAATATCTTACTAAAAATTGTTTAAAGTGCCCTCTATGGATGTAGTATCCTTTCCAGATTTTTTTTTAAAGTAGCTTTCTATTATTATGTCTTTTCAGCTCCACGAGAGTACATTCTGTTTAGCAGCTGTTCCTATAAAACAGAGAAACTGAACTAGATTTTATCAAACCTTTCTCCAGTCTATTGTATATTTATAGGACAGATTCCTTGCCCAGACATGGTTGTGGCAGCAAGCTTTCCATAGTCCTCTGGTGGAACACTGTGAGTACACGATGCTGGGCTAGATGTCCTTTGGTCTGATCTAGTAGGGCTCTACTTTGAATGGTTAAGGGAGTTGGGCATATTTAGCATGACAAAAAGAAGACTGATACCCATCTTCAAATATCTGAAGGGCTGTCACATGGAAGATGGAGTAAGCTTGTTTTCTGTTGCTCCAGAGGATAGGACCTCAACCAACGAATTCAAAGAAAGGTTCGGACTAAACATTAGGAAGAACTTTCTGTCGATGAGAGCTGATCAACAGTGGAATGGACTACCTTGGAAGGTGGTGGACTCTCCTTCATTGGCGATTTTTAAACATAGGTTGGATGGCCATCTGTCAGAGCTTCTTTAGCTGTGATTGTGGGGGTTGGACTTGATGACTCTGGGATCACTTCCAATTCTACAACTGTGATTCTTATGTTCTTATCTTCCTAGTTTCAGACAGTTTTCCCAGTTTAAAAGAACTAATGTAAAGTAAAAATAGTACTGACAAAGTAGAAAACCTATTGCACAAAGCTGAATAAAATCACAATTGAATAGCATCCATCTTCCTAGCAAGCCCAATATTCACATCATTTGCCTCAATTAGGTTAAATGGTTAAACAATGTAACAAGAACCTCTTGCAGTTATGATTATGACTACATACCTGGCATTATCTACGAGCTCAGCAAGAGCCCCAAATAAGAATTCATGTGTGGTTCTGCAAGGTCAAAGAGAGCAAGTGGTTACTTTGGGAACTATTATACATATTGTCCATTTCTGCAAGATTATTTTTTCAAACTGAACAATTAAAAGTCTTCTTACTAGTAACGAGAGATTCTTAACCAAAGCAAAGATCAGAAAATAACCAGCCCATAAGAACCAAACAAATTTTATATACTGTGTTCAAGGCCA